>NC_042293.1:7914961-8514961 GCF_901000725.2 Takifugu rubripes
CAGGGCCACCAGCTGCTTCTCGTCCTCCTTGATCTAGAGGAGAGGCTCACTCTCTGGAGCAGCTCGTAGGTTCTCACCCCACCTGACAACACAAACACTGTCTTCACACCACTGTAAAGAAACTGAACACATCTAATCATGGACCATAAAGTGTCAAGACTGGTTTTGTGGATGTGCTCACATAATGTAAAACAGACATCTATGTGGAGTAAAACTAATGAATCATGTTTTTGGACAGAAACAGGCTTAGTTTTCTGCCTCTATATGACATTATAGAACACTTACAGTCAGCAATAACTGACTGGCAGACTGCCCGCATCAATGTCCTCACAAAACCGTCTGATGACCTCTGTCTGTCGTTGAGGGTGTTCTGGGAGGGGGAGAGGAACCTTTGTTAGTTTCATGCCTACAGTCACAATCTCTAGAGAAATGTCCAGTTTAAAGGTCATTCTCATCGGCGGTTACCTGGATCCACTCTTCTATTTTATCATTATTGCAGTTCCTCTGCAGAAGTCTTTTTAGTGCTTGGTACACTTCTTCTTCATTGCATTCCTTTGCGATCAACTCCAAATAAAAGGGCTCTGATAAGAATCCTGCCTGCTTTGGGGGGGTCTTGTGTTCAACTGCAAAGAGCAACAAGTAGTGAAAAACCCTATCCAGATGTCTGCTTTAAAAATGCACCCAATCTTTTGCCTTTTTCAGTTATTTACCTGGAATTATGCTGACACACGACATGAGCTGCTGCCCAAATTGCACCGCTGCTTCCTTTCTCTATCACAGTCGCGGCTGGAGTCCTGATTGACCTTCCCAGGAATATCTTTCACTTTAAAGGATTGGCCGCGATCTGCCGACCGGCCACCACCTCTCCAATGCATGGTAGTCTGCCGGTTCTTGAACTGGAGCTGCTCCGTCTCTTCAGCCTGCTTCACCTCTTGGTGAAGCTGCTGAAGGGTTTTCGGTCCTTCAATTTTCCTGCAGGGCACCCAGTTGTGCAAGGTACCAAACCCACAGTAGCTCACATAGAGCCCTGTGATGAACTCAACCAGGAGTATACCCTGCCTTCGCCTACATGTTTGCCCTCCCCATGACCCCGAAAAGAATAAAGAGGTCATGAAGATATTAGAATATGAATACATTTAGTAAAAATGCTAAAGAAAGGAAAAAAGTTCAAAGTTTCAAGATGACTAAAAGTGCAGCCTTGTAAAAGCTCAGTGGAAGTTATCTTAAGTTAAGTTATCTCTTTAACCTAATTATAGCACCACACCAGTGATCTGCAGGTTATAAAGCTCCACCCGATCCAGCATTTGGTGGGCTTTTTCTCCTACCTCCACCTTATGTCCCCTGTTGCTTTGCCTCTTGGGGAATTATTGGATTTCACACCTACAGCAAACTTCACCCCTTCACTCACTTCATCCAGGCACTTGCTCACACCCCTGATTGTCACCCTCACCTGCCATATTCCTTTGTTGGGTGTTTTATTTTTGGTTTGACAAATAAAGGGTTAAACTGGTCAGCGTGTCTTCCTCTTTCATTGTGGACCTCACGAGTGGGCAATAACAGCGGCAAAAACTACAGCTTAGACAGCTACATTTTCACTATTTTTGGTATCTTTAATTAAAATGAAATGCGTTTTATCTGTTTTTATTTAATTTTCTAGTATTTTTATGAAATATGCTAGTTTTTACTGTTTTTTTTTTTCAAAAGGGAAATGTGTGTGTACAGTATATACATCTAAACATGTGTCAGGGTGTTAACCTATTTAAAAATCAACTATGGCCTGGATAGCTACATTTACATGATCTATTTTCATTGAGACTTCCTCAAATAGCATCCTGACTTTATATATATATATACACATATATACACACACACACACACACATATATATATATATACATACATACACATATACACACACACAGACAATATCTACACACTGTCTGCTGTGGCACAGTGGTTGAAATAGATTTAGACACTTTGCTGCTTCTCTGGACTCTTCTTGTCTCAGTAAACAGCATCCCACATCCTTCTCTTTCATTTTATATGAACCACACACACATACACACACACACACCAGCACACACTTTATATCTCTTTGAGCATGTGAATGTGATATATACGTATAACCAGTCCCTGAATCTTGTCACATTATCATCATTGATCATGGCTGCCGCTTTATCTGCCATTATGTCCAGTCCATTAACTGGTCCTGGAACATTAAAAACTGTTAAAAATAAATAAAGTACATGGTGCTACATACGACACTGTTGTATCTAAGAAAGTTAAAAGTTGCTGGGATGATTGGAAATTCACATTGTCTATGTGTGTGTGTGTGTGTGTGTGTGTGTGTGCTGTTAGAGGGTCGCTGTCAGAGACCCAGTCCCTCCAGAGCACGTTGGCCTCGTCCTCCAGCCCTTTATAACAATAGGAAGGGTAATGGCCTCCCCAAGGCCTCCTCATTCAGTCTGATTGTGCTGCCAGCATCGGCCCAGTCGTGCCACGAAACAATTAGCTCCATTTATCAACCTTACATCCACCATCAATGTTAGGGGAGGAGTGAAGGTGGACACTTGGACATGAAATGGACAACTGGACGGATAGTCTGTAGAAACCTGAAGCAGCACTTGTCTATTTGTTCTTTAAATTCTTTCTTAAGCCTATTTTTTGAATAATGTTCTAGAAATTCTAACTAGGATTAAGGGGTTTCAGACAGAAACGACATCAGAACCATCCAACAAGCGGCGACCTTTGGAAAAAAATTTCAAATATATCAAAAAATGAGTCAGGACCCAAAACTAGCTTCAAAGTTGAATTGTAGGAGAGAAAGAGATGGGCGAAAAATCAGAATAAATGAATGAAAAATTAGCATTCTTTGGGATTTTTCCTGCATGCTCCACTGCGCTGTATCATCCCACCATTGCAGCCACCAGAGGAGTGGGACCATCTCAAGTAACAGTCCATAATGGAATTTGCATCCCCCAAAATAGGTTTTGCCAAGTGAAATTATGCTTAAATTTGAAGGACAGAAGGTGTAAATAAATAATGCAAATAAGGGCTAAATAACAACTAAACGTGTCAGCAAAGATTAATAGCAGCACCTTCCTGCAGTCTTCCTGCCCCCCGCCGCCCTTCTGCTGCAGCTGTTCCAGGCTGAGGAACAGTTGTCGAGATTCTGTTTTACATCCTCATAATTAAGATACTTTACCTGCGGTTTCAGCAAACATTTGTGTAAATGCTACTGTTTTAAAAGCAATTATGTCCTAATTTATATTTATATCGTGATTACGGTTTATATTGTTATTACAGTAATTTTAAAAACCACCACATCATTCTGATTCCTTCCTTTTTTATGTCCGACATTATGCAGAAGACTCGTACTAGTGTGGATGTACAGGAGGAAGCCTCCGAACACCGTCTGCCATTGTTCAGCAGGGGGTGAGTGTGAGATCAGCTAAATTCAAAAGAATGTGAAGTATGTCAACATAATAATGGATACAGACACAACACAGAGTCTGTTTATAAGGTAGCTTGGCTCATAGTTACAGCAGGCTCAGCTCATCTGTAGCATCATCCCAATTAATCAGAAACATGATTTAATGAACAGTATATCTATCACTTTATAGACCTCTCCTCTCCTCTCCTCTCCTCTCCTCTCCTCTCCTCTCCTCTCCTCTCCTCTCCTCTCCTCTCCTCTCCTCTCCCCTCCCCTCCTCTTCCTCTCCTCTCCTCTCCTCTCCTCTCCTCTCCTCTCCTCTCCTCTCCTCTTCCTCTCCTCCCCTCTCCTCTCCTCTCCTCTCCTCTCCTCTCCTCTCCTCTCCTCTCCTCTCCTCTCCTCTCCTCTCCTCTCCTCTCCTATCCTATCCTATCCTATCCTATCCTCTCCTGACCTCCAAACCCACTGACCTCAGTCAGTTAACAAACCACAAACCACAACCAAATTCTAAAATGTCTGTATGGATTTGCAAGTGTGACGTATGTGTCTGTGCGTCTCTCCTGCCCTATCTCTCATTCTCCTCCTCCTTCACCCATCCCATCCATCAGCACCTCTATATAAGCCTGGTCCTGCTCAAGGGTTCTTCCTGTTGTGTGTTCGGACTTCAGGCAGCTGACAGGAACACGGTGTAGTCTACCAACACGAGTCTCTCTACCACTGGCCTGTGTCCTGGTGTAGGAGCTGGAGATAGAGAACTCCAACGGCCCTTGTTACAGCCCTCACACCAGTGCACGTGGGCTCCCACAACATACCCAGTTACCATGTCTTCATAACCCGGAGCTCAGCGTTGATGTCAGCAGGAAGGGAATCTATCTCTGGCCTTGAATCAAGCCCTCTGCTCCTCAAAGTCTTTAATTAAGTCCCGATCGTCCTCCTCCCTTCCAGTATTAGTGTGTTTAATTTCCTGCTGTCATATTGGCTTCCCTTTTGGATATATTATTCATCAAGCTTCTTCACCTCTTCCTCAGCAAGCGCTGCTGCAGATGACTGCTGATCTCGATCCAACGGGCCCGACCATTAAGGAAGGCTTAAAACCATAATTCCTCATGATATTACTCTCAGGTTCAAATGTCAACATTTAGATAAGAGGCTGGTTGACTCCACTCCCACTGCAGAGAGGGATAGAGTCCTAAATGTCTGCCGTGTGTTTTTATTAGTAGTGACATTAATGTATTCCCAGACCAAATAATACGGGCAGGAAAATATGTGCGCCGTGAGATTAGAGCACGTTGTGAAAAGCAAAACACGGTGTGGCGTCAAGGGCTCATAAGAGACTCCGCTGAAAACGAAATTGATTGTTCATCTTCCGCGCGTGTATCCCACGTGGCCCCGGAGCCCAAATTCATCACATTTGCGCTTAGTGTGATCCAAAGTACCGCCGCAGCCGATAAGCCGAAGCCCCTCGAGCAGATTTCTGCGGGTGAATCCTGACGTTTTCCTTTTCGACAACGACACAGGAGTGTAAATATCCACTCCGGGAACCACTCAAGCGTGGCAACTGGCCACCCACCGCAGCGACAAACAAATGGAAAAAACCCAATGCAGACTGTGACCCACAGAGTTGGGCCAAACATCAACAGGTCGCCTTATCGCTGCGCCGTGGACCGTGAGCACTTGAGTGAAATGGGCAGAGAGGCTTTCTGCTGTGAGATGGGTGGAGGTGGTGGCGTTGTCTCTGATCTGGTTGGTTGGCTGAATACCGAGGGGCTGCAGCCAAAGTGGTAGATCACAGGTCAGCGCCGCCGCCTGATTTTGCAGCCAAGGTGCGTCCGTCATCACGGGTGCTGGTGGCTACCGTGGAGCTCCAAAGAGCAGCGTTTGAGTGGCATTTCCAACCAGTGAATGTGGCGGAATGCATTCGTGCATGTGTGTGTGAGTGTGTGTGTGTGTGTGTGTGTGTGTGTGTGAGTGCATGGCGTGTTCATTGTCTGCTCTTAGTAACTGTTGTTTGTTTTTATCCCAGTGTCTTTTGTTCAGCAATCACAGCAACATAGGCTGACAGCAGGATTCTAAGGTAGTGCCTTACTGGGATGGTGAACACATGACGAACAGGGTGAGGAACATCAAGAATATCTATATTTGAAAAGAGAAGGACAAGTTTGAGATAAAGCTCATTAAAAAAAAGTAATGAATTTCAATGATACGACACATGTATTTCTTATGAGTTGATTGGATATTGGACAATCCTTTCATCTGCATCACTCCTGCACAGCTTAATTCAGACAGAACAGCAAATCAGTTTGCGAGAGCAATTTCTTTTTAAATTTAAATTTTAAAGCTTAGACTCCTGTAAAATATTGTCATATTAAGATTGATCTGAAGCCCCTGAGGTTTCTGAGTGTGAAGCGTTTGTCCTGTGACTGAATGGATGGATGGATGGATGGATGGATGGATGGAGACGGACGGACGGACGGACGGACGGATGGATGGATGGATGGACGGACGGATGGATGGATGGATGGATGGATGGATGGATGGACAGAAATACTGGGGAGAGAAATTTGTTCAGTCGTGTGTGTGTGTGTGTGTGTGTGTGTGTGAGTGTGTGTGTGTGTGTGTGAGTGTGTGTGTGTGTGTGTGTTGGGGTGTGTATTACATTATTACTTCCAAGCAGGCTCATCTTTACTGATTCTTTTCCTCAGTTATAGAAATGGTTCTTACATTTTTGAAACTATTCCACTAGTCTTTCAAAGGTTCGACCTATTTCACCAGGAAGTGGGCACCCGTGCGTGAGGGCATTTTAACACAACCCAAATTAGCGCACATATGAGCTTCAGAGGTTATGACAGTGGAACCCTTTTAACGGCATCATTGCCCCCTGGCTGTAGCACCATGCTTGTTATACAGTCAACTTTAGCTCTATTGTTGCTCAGCAACGTGACTACATAGAACCTAATGCATTTATAACGGGAATACACTATATTAGTGTATAACTGACACCAGGGTCTGTAGTTCTGCTGTGAACTACTGGACTTCTGACCTGCGCTCAGTCAGCATCACTACAACACAGAACTCCACCCCGGAGGTGGCGCGAGGATAAAAGCAGCTGCTCTCAGAGGCCAGCAGTCGCCGCGCACGGTGCCAGGCGTACCCTGTGCACTGCCCCCCCTGTTTGCATCATTCTCATGCACCCGGGGGGGTGGCAACGTTTCCTTTGTTCGCTTTTCTGGTGGCCGCACTGCGAGAGGCTGCAGCTCTATTAGCAGAAGCCCAGGTGACATGGGCTGGTATTTTTTGTCTGTGGCCCTCCCCACCCCCATCCCCCGCCACCCCCCACGGCCCTTCTGGGTCACCCTGCAATCCTTCACCTTCCCGCTGCTTTGACAGATTGCTGTATAGAGGCCATACATCAGGAGGAAGGAAATGTCTGTCTGGTGAAAAGTTTGACCGATCGCTAACAAGATGGCGTCTAATATTCGGCAAATATCACAATGTAACGCGGGTGTTTGATATTCATCAGCTTTTACTTAAGACAAATTGCATCTCATCAAGCCTGAATGGCCTGTAGCTGTGATTTTCCCCCATGGGAGCGTTCATGTCCTCGCCTGTGCTTTGTCTCCATTTCGAAAAAAAAAAAAAAAAACGAACCGAAAAATAAAAATTGCCTAAAACTCGCAAATGCCTGTCAGTGATTGAGCCGGCTGAAATGGGCTTACACGGCACATTTAGTAATTTGCACACCTACCTGCTCTTCAGAGCAGCACAATTACCGAGTGTCTCAGGGGCCATCATGGGGCCAGGCTGCACCCGAGCTGTTTCCCTCCGACGCCACCGCCCCGCTCAGCGAGCGGCCGGCTAGCGTGAAATGGCCGTTAATTCCTTCTGCTATCTGTCCCACGCAGGGCCTGTTTTAAGCCTTCGTATGAATCTTTCCCCTACTCGAAAAAGCGAAAGGGAAATGAGGAGGAGTGAAAGTTTCGGAAAACAAACATCAACAAGTAAAATCTCTCGACATACTTGAAATATGCAGCTGTTATGCCCGTCCTGACCTGTCAGGGACTGTCCATCTGGACTGGCACGCTGATAAAAACTCCACACTGACATGTTGACTTACAGCGTGCATATCAACACATTGATATGATGGACATTGGCACCTGTCATATCATATTAGCTCCACCCTGTAATTCTCTTTTTTAGGGGAGAACAACTGTTGTGTTTGGATGTGAAGTGGAGTTCTTTATCACATCCTGTGTTTTGATGATACGAGTATCAATACTAAACGGGTCAACGTTACAAACCTGCGGATATTTCAAACCTTTGGAGGGTTCTCTGGGTGGATTGTTTTTATTCAGCAAACCAACAGAATGGTTGCTGCAATGCCAACCAATCCAATGGGCGTGGTGGATGTGAGGATGCCTTTGTGTCTGTGTCATATTTGACAGCTTTTGTCCTGTGCAGCTTCGCCGTCTACAGTGACGATCTCTGATTGCTGCGCATCAAGAGTCATCGGCGCCATATGTTCCCGCGGAGGAGCCATTTAATTAATCATAGTCAATAAACAATTTTGCTGAATGTGCTTATGTTGGCGCCCCAAACTCAGTAACAGCGGCTGACAACAGCATCTCAGATGTGTTGGCTTCTTTTTTAGGTTAAAATCACACACAGTTCTGAGCTACAATCTGACAGTTTTCATAAATTCTCAACAAAGAACATAAAAAACCATCATCCACGGCTGGAGTAGGCTGACACACACCTCCAAATTGTTTTCCTTCCTTACTAAAGTGCTGAAGATGAACCTGGATCTGGGTTCATAAACGTACCAAAAACATTTGCCACACTAGCACTGTGTTCTTACACACAAAATAGAGCCCAGAATCTTTGCAAGGCCGGATGCTGTGGAATTATTTTGCTAACGCGCATCCTCTGTTCCTTCCTGTGCACCCATTTAATTGTTATTATTGTCATTCTGTGCCCAGCTGGAAGTGAATGAATACAGGGCATCACAATGGGCAGAGTATAAATAGGCATTTCCCAGATGATGATCCTGTAAAAGATGATTAGCAAGTTGATTGTATGAATAATGTATCCTGGTGCAGAATAATATAAAAAAAAAAAACAAAGCCAGTATTTAGAGGTGTAAACTAGTCTTTTTTTTTACTTCCCACTGCTGCCCAGTTTACAACGTCATGGCAGTTCAGTTTCCTTTTCAGGTCATCTGTGAGCAAGAGCTCAGACGGCCAACACTCATCCTCCAAGCAATGGCCTCTTCACACATCGCAGCATATCAGATCTGGAAAGATGCCCCACACAAGTCTGTACATTTCATTTACACGCTCACGACACTTGTTATATCTTGTTATTGGCATGAAGCCAAGAAGGTGAGAAGCCTGTCAGCGTGACGTTCACCCCAGTCGTGACAAATATTCGTGGAGATTAAGACGTTTTCATGGTAGGGGATGGCCACATCTCTCTACTGTTCCCTCCACAAACCATTCTCTCCATGTAAGCTTTGTTACTGGCTTAAAAAAGTGCCCATCAAGTAATAAGAATGAAAAAAAAAACATATTTCTTTCCAGCGTTGTGCAGATAACTGTTATAAATGAGCCTCTCCATCTCACCTATTCTGCTCTGATTCATTTGAAATGCTTTGCAGAATAAGCTTTTGGACTGGAAAATGATCACCTGCACCGCTATACTGCTTAGTGGGCGCGGCTGAAATGATGTGGAATGTAGCTTCTCATCTCAATATGTTCGCCAGTTGCAAACGGCTGAGCCGCCTAAGCCACCTTAACCCTGCGATGACTTGAATTTTGCAGGCGAAAACACATTTTCCTTGGTTCTGAATAACAGAAAACCACACAGAGATTCAATGTTAGGCACTCATATTGGTTTTTTTATTACCTGTGAGCTTTGAAAAGCTCCCATGATGCATTGCTGAGGGTGGACGGTGAGAGCCGACTCTATATTCGCTTGTTGCTCGCATGACAACAGCAGAGCGGAGGGGCCACCAGGCAGCAGCTGCAGAGGGGGAGATGGCAGCACTTTGTTTCCCTCTACTGGTCATCAGTGCACGCACCATCTGCACCATCTGAAACACCCACATCTGCACGGCGGGCAGACGGCAGGAGGGAAAGAAGGAGACCAACAGAGCTGGGTTTGAAACAACGAAGGAAGGGTAGACGCAGCTGCAGAGGGGAAGATGGAGACGGTTTGTAAATGTTGGCCTGGTCGACAATTCATCTCTGAGCGTGAGGGATGTGCGGCGCTCGCCTTAAGTGGAGCTGCTGGCAGCAGAGCAGAAGGTCTCAGTGCAGCGGATAAACTGTGACAGAATTTGGTTGCCTCCAGCTCCCATAATCCAGCAGAAGGTGAGCCGTGGCAGAAAAGGAGAGTTTATTCTTTGCTTCGAAATCCTATACCTCTATCTACTGTTTTTGTGTATGACAGCCGTTGTTGGGTTGCTGTGCAGCTGGTCGGATCATTCTGAGGATAATTGATGGGTTGGAGCGGCCAAAAATAAGGACAATACTTCCCGCTGAGCACAAAGAGTCACTTCCTCTCTTCCACCGCTGTCTGCCTTGAAATCCAAACTCATCCTGGGGAGATCCTAAACATCTCAGGGTGATTTCCAGAGATGATACAACACCAAAGACATCACAATAGAATAGAATAGAATAGAATAGAATAGAATAGAATAGAATAGAATAGAATAGAATAGAATAGAAAAGCTTTAAGGCCTGCCCTTGAAGGAAGTGTTTATGTGTGAATGCTTTTCTCTCTAATTTTTACTCACAGCTGAGTGAGCAGCAGATGCGTTCCCAGCATAAACTCACACTTGCATGGACACAGACACACACACATACACACAAGATAAACACAAGACAAACACACCAGCCCAGCGTGATGTGCTGATGCCGGTGTGGCCGTGTGAGGCCAAGGTCACACACTTTCATTCCTTTATTCCCGTAATCCCCAGTGTTGGTTGGGTGAGAGGCCTGCTAATGGCTAGCACTCCCTGAAAAAGAGCTAGTGCGTTAACATAGACCCCAGAGACTCCCGGCACTCACAGCCCACCACCCTGCCTAAGGAGCACAGCACAGGGTCTATACAATCCATCAACATGGCTAATTAGGCCCCAGAAAAATCCCTGAGAGAAGCATTAAGTAGAAAACGGGGGTGTAGAGGTGGCACCATTGTTGGGAAACTAAGGACACAATGAAATTCTGCTGGGGAATTATCTGGCTTGTTTGAATCTACTAGAAAACCACGCTGATTAAAAAACTGAAAAAAACAACTGCAGCCTTGCTCTGAACCCCTCCAGTGATGTGGTTTTTGAAGCCAGGTAATGATTAGAAGTCTGTATTTTAGTGAGAAGACTCTCATTTAGGGGGATGGATGAGGATATGCCACTAACCACGGGCTTTACACACATCATTTAATTTTTGTTTTTTTTTATCATTGTTGTTGTTTTTCTTCATATTTCCAAACATATCCAGTTAGACTCTTTCTGTACAAATAGTCACATTTAAAAATAAATGTAAAATGCTAAATAATAAAGGGACGTTCCTGTACTCAACATGCATAAACAGACAGAAAATCAAGACAATTTCCTTGAAACTGGCTGTCTGTGTAATCTCAGTCAATGTACAATTATCCACATGTAAGTCATGGATGTTGGCGGCTAAGCTCCTGATCATCGTATCACCGTTTCTTTATCATTTTTTCCCCCGCCGGCTGGTCAATAAACGTACATCATCCCCAGCTGTCGATAAGTGTCCGTGCGGAATTCAAAAACCCTCCCGTCTCAATCCTTTAGGATCAACAATCTGTCCTCCAGGTAAATGAGAGCGCTGCAAGCTGCCGAGGAAATGGCTCAGATTAAAACGGGGTAATGGCACATTTGCCGGGTCCTTTTGTGTGAGACGCACATGCAATTTAAGGAGCTGCCATACAGGAGGACTTAATATTTCATTGCACACCAGAGGAAGGGGAATAGAGGGGAAAGGGGCAAGAAAAAAAAAAGCATACGCCTCATTTTTGCCGTACGATTCGTCGCAGCAAATCAGACTGAGTCAATGTCATTTCATAATGAGCTCTCCTATTGCGGCAGCTCTCCGCTCTCACACCCACAGAACAGGGAATGTGTGTCGACCGGGAGCGAGGATAGGGTCTCGCTTCCCATTTCCATCTTTGTGTTGTCAGATTTGCCCCACCTCCCCAGTTTGGTGCGCCTGGCCTTCTCCTGTCCCTCCATCACTACCTGGGCAAAGCTTTTACTCATCCGTCCCTCCGCCGTCTACGCCACCGCTGTCTCTCTGGGAGATGGTGGGAGGACAGTGCTCCAGCGACAAAGATGCCGAGGTGTGATCGTGAGCAGCTCCAGCTACACATCTGAAATCAGTTCACGTGGGTGACAGAGAGAGAGGAGAAGAAGGGAAAGAGCTGGGGCACGTGTGATGCTCAGTTTATTGCATCTCAAGTTCATTTGTTTGTATTTCATACCTCATTTCAGCTCAGACGAGCCAGCTCCACGGGAGCGGGTGACCTACTTTTCGCAACACTGTGCCTCCCTCTTTTTCTCTCTAATAATATAACATTTGCCTTTTAATGCATCACTTTTAGTAAATACGCTGCAGTTTGCAGTTTTGGCTCCATGCGAAGTACCTTCAGACCCGTTTACCAAAAGGAAAACAAACTCAAGCTTTTCTGCTGGGATGGTTTCTTCTATTGCCCCCTCAGACAAAGCTCTGCGGCACGTTAGCGTGTTAGCGCAGCGCGTGACACCACGCTGACAACATTGGAAACATCGGACTAAAGCTCATCTGGGCTGTCAGGGATAAAAACATGGGGTGTTTAGAGATGGCCTGTTTATGGGGAAGCAAACAGGGACGCCTGCGTATGGGTAAGGTTGACGCGAAGAGCCTCATTTTATAAACTTGCAACAAAACTGCATCGAGATTTATATTCAAACTCAACTCATTCCCGAACCTGCAGCTGCATGCTAAATCGTGTAGGGATCAACACGTATAATGCCAGCAATGTCAGGCACGGTGCTTCTTAGAGCGCTTTAGCACATTGCTAACATGAACTCACCGGCTTTACTCTGGTATTATCTGCTGTGCCAAGCCAGAAAGCCCACAGCTCTGCCTTTCCCACTGTGTTCCAGTCCAAAACATATCCTCTCCCCTCGTTGCGCGAGGAGAGCCCCCGTCTGTGTGCTGGCTACAGCTGGTGGGCAGGAGGCGGGGCTAGCGTGGGACCACTGGGGCCTCTGCGGGTCGTAGCGAGTAGGGCGGTGCAGCTCAATCATCTTGCTACCCTCCGGGCATCTCGGAATTGTGCAGCTGCAAAAAAAAAAAAAAATGCTTGAAAACCCAGCACCTATAAATACCGCAAAGCATTAAAGATAAATGTAAATACAAGCGCACACTGGAGTCAGAGAAATGCACACAGAAAATCCTGTTCCCTTATGTTCCCACATCTGCCCAACCCTCGCTCCACCTGTCGCCTCTATGTACAGACGCTACATCCCCATTCATTTCTCCCTCAGACCCATCTCCTGCAGCAGGACCAGGTAGGAGCTGAGCCGCACCATCCATTATTTCAAGGCAGGAGTGCATTAAAGATTCATCTCCGCAGCTCAACCTCAAAGAGAAGACTATAACCCCTGGTATAGGTGCTGAATTATGGAGACCACCAATAAAGTTGTTTGCCTTTGATCTGGTTCTCAGAGTACTCCCTCCTAGGTGAACGTGGACAGGTGAATACAGTACATGGATGTCGCACACTCACAGGCTCCGACAAAGTACTGCCATCCACTTTATATTCATATTTTTATTCAGTCTCTCTGGTGCTTGTTGCCTCTCTTTCAAACACAAATTGCACTTGTGTTTTCCATATTCCATCTTTCTGTGTGTATTTACCCCTTCTCTGCCACCCAGCGAATCTTTCCGTCCCACTAGGGCGCGCAAACACACAGAAGAACACAAGAACCCAGACAGAAAAAAAAGAAAAAACAAGAAAAAAGGAAAGCCGCACAAATAAAAGCATATCTCCGAGAAGATTATGATGGAACAATTATGTGCAAACAGTCAGGGCACTCCCTCTCCTGCATACCAATTTGCTGCCTTGTGCCATAAATTTTGCCCTTGCAATCAAATACAATCTATGCCTTCCTCTCTGTCAAGCTAAAAGCACCTCACCGCACCCGTGGCATCGGAAGAAGCACATATGCTCACACACAAGCATTGTTTATATTTAATCGATGTTGAGAAAAAGGTCCTGTTCAAAATGGCTGTCATTTGTCAAGTATTAATAATTCAGTCACAGCAGTGCAAACAGAAAGAGAGGAGCATGCAAGAAAGCACACACACACGCGCACACACACGCCCACAGATCCCCGCGCTGCATCCTATTAAGTGCCGCCTCACGTCAAGGTGAATAGTCAGCTTTAATTTTCCTCCTCAGACAGATAGGCTGTTTACGGCCTCGTGGTTATGACAGAGGCAGAAACAAGTGCACGGCACAGCAGAGAGACCAGGCCGCTTGTGTGAACAATTCTGCTGGAAATGAAAGGCAGGGAGAGCCTTGAATGTCATTATCAGTCACCGCATGGAGTCCGTTTCATCAGCTGGAACGGGGAACAGGTAGCTGGACTGGTCACCATAATGGAACATTATCTTTCTTCCTAACAGGTTCAAGAGACACGGACGCCGAGAAAGACGGCGCGCAGCCTTGGAGAGTGAGGACAGACGATAGGTGAAGGTTAGGTTGATACTGGGATGGGAGTTGTCCCATTACCCACGTCTCCATTATCAAACCAGGCTGACCCCAACAGAAGGCGCAGAGGTGCGGAGCCCCAGGTTGTTACAGTCATTTCCTGTCCTGCAGTCCTCCACGCATGTGTGCGTGCGCACAGACCTGAGAAACCAGTTGTTGTGTCTCCTTCACGTGTTGATGGACTCGTGGCGATTGTCACAGGTGTACAGCAATGAAAACAAGAGTTCCTACTTGATTGATGAGGTGTGACCAGCTCTCAGTGTTATGTGTGAATAGTTGCCTCAAGGGATTTACCGGGAATGTCTCACACACACGCACGCACGCACACACACACATATACACACACACAGTGACAAATCCCTGCAGAGCCTGGCACCTTACGTCGAGTGGAGTGCACTAATGGCATGCCGCTGCCACACAGACATGTTCCAGCAGAGATTTGGGAAGTGCAAGACAGCAGAGGGAACCTGAGCGACAGCATCGGCGGTCAAGGGCAGGTGCCTGTGCAAGCGGAGCAGGTGGGAGGAAAGGTCGCGAGGTGTCTGCGGCGGGAGACGGGGCGAGATGAAATGACGCAGGAAGGGGGGAAAGCAAGAGTGCCAATGAAGCAATGGCAAAGTAGTGTTGCATTAGCACGCTGTGCTAAAAAAAAAGAGTGCTTCTAAAAGAGAAGCAGAAATCCAACACCTGGGGAATCTCACCTGTGCTGACTTCCACCTTTTGAAGGTCACTATAAGCGAGACAAAGCACGTCCTCCCCAAGTTAACTTCACCAGTCACATGATGAGTTATAACGCCGCTTCAAATAAGGTCTTGTAATTCGATCCTTGGCGTAATTTATTCGCCTTATTCTCCAGAGAGCAGCACAAAGACCGTGCGTTACAATCACTTACCTCAGCCTAATGCACATTACCTATAAAAAAGCAACACACAAGCATTTTTTTCTCAAGCATGTAGATGAGATGCGGGACCTGAAATGACATAGTATTCTCTGGTCCTCGCCACATAATAGGTAAATCATATTTCATGTGCAGCCAGTTGTGCGCGGTGCCTTTGTCTGCGAGCATTATAATACATCAACCATCCAAACATCCACATTAGCGCTCCGATCCTGAGGGGGTAGAGACCACTGATGTGTGAAATAAAGGACAGCTTGATAGCACTTGAGCCGTCCTGCGTGACCCGTACGGAACAGTCGACATCAGGAGACAATGAAATTCTCAGTCAGACTTAAACGCAATACATCACACAGTCTTCACTGCCACAATGGGAGACAAAGGGTAATAAATCATCCCAGACTGCTGTGACCCTCCTTTTTACATAATCCTTTTCTAAGTTTGTCACCACTGCATATTTGAGTTCTACCTAACTGGTTTTACCCGGGCCAGGTGGCGGTGGGCTGGGCCATTTTAAACAATGATGATGTCAGGGAAATGTGAGTTTTTTGTGTCCGGCAGGCCGTTTTTTTGTTCTTTTGTTTTTTTTTTCAGGAGCAGCGGGATAAAAATAATCAGCCCGCCAGAGTGTTGATCTCAGATGATGAGCACGGGGGAACATGTGGCGGGATCTAATAATGGCACTTCAAATGTGTGTATTTACACATCGTGAACAATTTATTCTGCTTTGCAAATCAGTCTCGTGTTAACGTTCTGCTTAACACCGAACGACCTGAGACCGGGGTGTTCGTTTAGGTAAATAAAGAGACGGAAGAAAAACCCAAATAGTGATTGGTGTTTCACGTCGCAGCAGCTGCTTGGAGCAGAGGCCTGTTGCACGTCGTGATGGACTGGGATTGTTGAGACGAGAGTGTCAAGGTCAACCTTCCGTTGCCAGTTTTTTTTAACATCCCCCTCCATCTGTTTCTTCCCAGAGTGTGTGTTGATGTGTCGCGAGGGATGATGTACGTGCACGCGATGGATGTTTGCATGCACATGCTTGTGGGCCGGTTGTCATGTCGTGGAGAACACCTCCCCCCAGGGCACTATTTTATCTCACACCTGCTCTATCTATCCCCTTTATACTACCCTTTTTTCTTCGGCTGCCTAATCTACAGAAAACTCCGCTAAGTGCCCATATCTCATTTTATTCTTCAGGCGAATGGCTCTGATTGGTGACTTTGATAAAAAAAAAAAAAAACATCTCCTCAGAGATCTGATAAGAAGTGTTGTTGTCAGCTGAGGCTGCCACAGCCAATCATCAGCGACCTGCCCCCCCGCCCCCAAAGACTGGAGCAGAGAGCAAAGAAGAAAGAATCTGGTTAAATGTCCTTTGCTAATTCTCATTTGTTCTGTTATAATTCAGCGTAATTGTTTTATTTACCCCCTTGATACCTCACAATATAATGTTGGGCGCTTACGTGAGGAGCGCACAGAGCAGAACGAGCGCACTATTACCATTTTCAGGTCAGCGTGCAAACAGTGCCCTATGATGCTTCTGAGCTGTAATTTATGAGGACCATTTCCTTGGTTGAGAGTTACTTCCCTCCCTTTATTTATAATGTATGTTTTCTAACTCAGCTTCCTGAAATTACAGCATTTTTCTGTATCACTTGAGGTGAGCATTTCCCATAAATATACCCTGGTTCCTCTCAGGATCGGGCCACTGCTTATCGGCCCGAGCTCAAAAATATGAGTAAAAACACAACTAGGCAGTTAGAAATGATGAGGACTCGCCCAGTCCACCGCAGGGAGATGGTGGAAATCAATACAACAAGTGCATACGGTGCGAATTAGAGGGAAGAGGAATGAAAGCAGGTTTGGTGGCGGTGAAAAGAATCCTAAAATAAGAATATCTCCAAGGTACACAAGCAAGCAATTTCTTTCAAACTTCAGAGGATTAAAGCGGAGAACTGTCAAGCTTTTTTTTTTTTTTTAACCAATGAACACATTAATTTTGCATTTACCTGAACCAAAATCAATGGAAAATGTAGAGAAAGGAGCTGTGCAGAGAGTCTAGTTCATTCCTATCTGATACCTTCATTGATTTATTGAAATGACTTTATTTTTACACAGGAAATAAATGACATATCAATGATAGTGGGCAAGCTTGGATGGCAAATGTCGGATCAGCCTCTGGTAAATCCACTCTGACAGCTCCAAAGTCTTCCTCAGCACAGTCGGCGCGTTAGACCAGGGTCTGGGGTTCTAGCACTGATTCTGTGTGGGGACTTTTATGTTCTCCCCCAGGTAGATTTTTCTTAAACAGTTTCATTTAAAACCTCATTATCAGAAAAGAAAACATGTGCATACATTACAGCCTGTGAAGTTAAAGATGATGCTGGCCGGCCGTCCACCACTCCTCAGGGATGACTTAAATGCAACGGTGAATTTCACACTGAATTGCACCCTAAATACTTTGGCTGCTGTTATAGTAACTATTTTTGGATATCTTAACTAACATGGGAATGTCAAATGAAGGCAGTGACTGCTCAGTGAGAAACAAAACACGTATATTGCATCGTCTCTGCTTTCCCTCTGCGTTTTCTCGGGCAGTCAGCAGATTTGGGATGAATTAAATGGGGATTTGTGGGTGTGTTAAAAGGGAATAATTTAATTCAGCTTAATCATCTCTTCACTAGATTTTAAAAGATCAGAGGACATTTAATGTAGCACCAGTTTAAATCTGTGGGATGGGAGTGTTTCCTTTTCAGGGGCAAAACTCGCCAAATCAAAGCAATGAGCTGAGGACAAACATAAAGGAAATGTCCCCGTCACCCGTTCTCAGCTCATCCAGGTTGAAAACATACATCTGTGGCCTGGAGAGGAAGTTTAGTGGATCTGATTATCTGAAAGAATGCCATTAAGCATGGAATCCTTCCCTCATCCAGGCTTGCTACACGCTCTCCGTGCTGCACAGCCTGGGAGTCACAGAGAGGTAAACATGCCTCCCTGCCACACAGCTCAGCCAGACGCAACAAATGGATGCAGGATGTGCTAAATACCAGACAGCCTCTGTCCTCTGTCACATGTTTAGTTTTCTTTCATTTTCATCGACAGACAGAGGAGGCGAACACCTCTATATTTAACCGATTTTTCCCACCCCCCCCACCTTCCCTCCCAAAAAATGCACATGAACTGGTTGATCATGGATGGAAAAACACGCGTCACCGCCTTTTAGGTTCAGGCCTGCTGATGCAACCAAAACACTGGCTTGTTGCATGCATGCATGCATGCAGCCTCTGGGTCGGGTTGTACCCAGCAGTAACAGCTTGTCCAAATGTCACAGGAACATGTAGTGTGTGATGAGACATTCATCAACGCCCCCATGACCCTGGTGTTATTTGGTACACAACTGCTGGGCTGTTCTTATAGGAGCCCATCAGTGAGTAAATATGTGGCTTTCCCAGGGAAGGAACCATAATCCCTGTGTTTGGCGCTCAAGAGCCCTGATTACTTTCCTTGCGGTGCGGATTTGCTGTAAGAACGCTGGTTCTGAGTCGTCCCCCTGGAGACAGGTGAGGGACGTCAGCACGTGCGGCGCCTGTCGCCATCCCTTTCGCCCGTCATCGGTGATGGGATCGGGGATAATGCCTCACGCGGGGACGCTTCGAAGGAAGATGGTCGTTACCCAGATATGGCGGCGGAGCAGCGGAGTCAGCCGTCCACGGGACGGTTAACAACAGGCGTAAGGGACACAAGCTTCGGGTGCTGCGGCGCATCATTTCCGCGCCCTCTCGCCTTCAGCGTGGCTATTACGCGCTGCGGAGAACAAAGAGCTGAATGGAGGAATAACCACATTAGTCACTTCTCCTCACAAGACACACAACCCATAGCTCATTAAATCCCAATGTCATCACTTTTACAACATTTGTGTCTTCCATAAATCAGCAGGAGCGCTCTGTCTAGCAGCTAGGAGTCTATACAGGAGTGTTGGAAGGCGAGTGAAGGGCCGGAGGAGAAGAAAAGCGCACATCAATAAGACACATATGGTTCTTGACCGTTCTTCCTCCGAGGAAAGGCTTTAGTCCGACTCTCCTCAGGAAAGAGAAGAGGCATCATTATTTTCTAGACTGTTAAACTGTGGAAATTGGCGGGAGAGGAGAGAGGGAGGGGCCGCCGCTCCATGGTTATGACCAGGAACCCTCTGATTAGGGCCGACACAATCATTCAGTGGTGTGTCATCTCCAATGTGGAGACACATTTGACTTGATTCACTTCAGCGTTCATTCCCATTGTCGAGTCTTTTTAAATGCCCATAAATCACTTAAATAAGGTGTTTTGATGTTGTACTGGACAAAAAAAAAAAAAAAAACTGTATGTCGGAGGCATTGCTGTGACATTAATGCAGATTAAATGCTTCAACTCTTAATTTTATACAGGCTCCCATTATTTCTCACCTCACCCTTCTTCTTCTCCTCCCTCCCTTCCTCTGATGTCCGGTGGCACGCAGCGGGCGGCGTGCTGCTTCTGCTGATCAAAAGTTGAGCCACAAGCACGGCAGTGCCACTTATGCTCAGGTTTATAGTCTTGGTTTTATTATACACCTCCCCATAAGGCGGCCTTAGGAGACGACGGCACCCTAGACACCTATTGGAAGTGCTTGGTTAGCTGCAGATGAGAGCGCCCGGGCCAGTGGCAGGTTGTCATCTGCAGGCCTTGTTGCTGTTTATGGGCTGTTAGAGTGTTTGAACCGCGGGGTCAGTCCTGCTGCGGAGGCACCGTAATATGCGGCAGACCACAAAGTGAACAAAAATAAAATCCTAATGAACCTTTTAAGCCCTCTCGTCCGTCCAGGGGCTGGAGACACCGCGTGCGGGGAGATAATGCAAAGGGACAGGGGGAGAAGTGCTCAGCCGGCAGGGAACCGATGAGCGCGGGGCTGCCATTGCTTTGTAAATCTAGCTGACGATTCTCTGAGGTGACAGATGCTGAAGAGGTGATGTTGCACTGATACACGCACCACAGCGTTGTTTTCCTGAGCTGGATTGTGTGGGTGAGTGCTTTGAATTCAGCAGTAATCGTAGCTGTTAGTCCAAAGCCTTCAATGTGCGCATAGCTTGCAATGGAACACGGATGACAAAGGCATGAATAGACTTTTCTGCTCAAGCCTCAGTTCAGGGAATAGCTGAGTGACGCCTGCTCGTTTATTTCCCAGCTGCCACCGCTGCACCCTGGACGTCAGCTGTCCATCTAGCGGCTCTTTCCATCTCAGCACAGATGGACCCGCACTAATAAAAACCAAACAGATAACCTTTTATTCGAGAATTTCGGTCTAGATCAGGTGTTAAACTGAAATCTTTAAACCGAATGGAATTTTCGGATTGAACTGCCACCATCCGGACAACAAAGGGGAACATATATGGTATTGATTAAAGCTGAATCCGTCCGTGTTGCCACCTCCATTCCTTTTCATCGTATTAGAGAATTATTTCATCACCCTTGTGACACAGGAGTGCATCAGCTGCACCTCAGTTCCACCCCCGCCACCATTATGCCCCATCCACCTTCATCCCGTCGCCCCTATCACAGAACACGCGGACAGCGCTTCAGCCGAAGACGCTGGAGAGGAGCGGCAGGCTGAGGAGGAAGGTAATTTCTGCTGTTTCACCTCAGCGCTTTCCTCATTCCACTGTTATTAGCTCCAATAATGTATCTCAGACTTTTCAGCTGCTGAGGAGGATGGTGGCTGAAAGGAGACGTGCAGGAGGCACAAGAAGGTTGAGAATTTGCCCCCCCCCCCCCTGCACAGCTCTTCGCACCATTAATCTTTCTCTCCACTGTGTTGGCTTGAGAGGTTATGTTGACTTAATTGCATTTAAGGAAATCATCTTTAGTGTGCATACCATTAACGGATATGTCAAACTTTGCTAATTCACATTAGTTCCATTTCTATGGTGATAGAAAGCTTTTTTCCTTTTTTTGCATCAGAAGAAATTATTTTAAGAAAGGTTACAACCTATTATAACGTTCTTCCAGGTGCTTAAATCTCAGCTCCTGGCGTTAATAAACACGAGCTGCAGTTCATTAAATTGCTTGATTTTGGTTCATAAAAATGCGCAGGGTAACCTTGAAGGAGATTGGCCACACATTCCTCTCATTTAGAACATTACGAGCTAATTCCACCCTCTGTTGTGCCTTTCACACTGTTAATGACTTTGTAAAACTACAAGAATGAATAAACAGACACAGCTTTCTGAAATGTTACAAGCCGGTGCATCAGCATGCTTACGCCAGTGAAACCCATGATTCTTTCCACTCTATTATCCCCCGCATCATCTTCCTTAGTTGTTCAGATCAGTATATCAGATTTTGCTTGACTGTTTTTTTAGGTCAATTTTTCCAAATGCGATTTTGAGTCACACATGTCATATTTGTGTCATTCTCAACACAAAAAAAACAAGCCGTTGTGTCAAAATTGGTGACTGTGACATGCAGCCGTAATCTTTTTGCCTCCTAAAATCAGAAATCCGTCTATTGTTTTCCAATTCCGACAGTGTCTCCCTCCTCCTAATGAGCACCGTATCGAGTTGCATCTAGACCTCATCCATTGCTTAGGTTTTTTTTTACAGCAGAGATCTGCATTGGGACTCAATAGGGTGCTTGTTAAAACAAGATAATGCTTCTGCGCTGTTCTCAAAACATACATGGCTATACCTGCATCATCACCACGGCAACCATGTAAATTGGTCGGCTATAGAATTGATAGTGAGGACCGTCGAGCTTCTATTCACCGACGTTTCACTGATGAAGAAGACAATGGGAAGTGCAAATGCTCTGATTTGGGTTGTTGTCTGATTTGGGAAAGATGAAGTGAATTGCCCATGAGCTGCTTCACATGTGATTTAAGCCATTTCCCATTACAAAGTCCACGTCTGTTCAGCTATACACAATGATCTCCTCGCTGGAGCGCGGAAGAAGAAGGCTCTCGGCAAAGACTTCACATGGCACCAGCTGTGCCGGCACAGGTTTCAGATTCAGGGTGCAGATCGCCACGTCACCCCAGAACCTGGAGCGCACCTGCTGCAAAGGAAGGACTATTTTCAGGGAGGCAGGCATCACCTGTTGCCATCTGCTATGCTAACTCCTGCTGTCTCCTCCCCCAGTCTTCATTTTCCTGTCTTCAGTGTTGTAGCATGCCTAATCCTCATCATTAGAGCAATCACATTTCCAGGTATCAAAACACACTAACGCCAAACCTTTTTGCTTTGGAAATGGAGTTATGCGCATCTGCCTTTTCTCAAGCTTTTTCTGGACTAATCTAATTTTTCATTATTAGCGCGTGTAGCGATGCGTGCCGTCTCCTGCCCTCTGTGGAGACAGAAGAAAAGTGGGAGTGAGGTTGTGTGCTGTGTTGTGGGTTTTAAAAACCCTAACACACACTTTCACAGTGGCCACATGACTTGATTCCATTAGCCACGGCACAAAGCTATGAGCAGCTCTTTTTTGGCATGGACACAATGATCTTATATTCAAGCTGTTCCATTTTCTGTCCAACCAGATCAAAATAAGCGCCTGCTTCTTTGCTAGCTCAGTCCTGGCAGTTGTAGCGTACACAAACATGAGCAGACAATTCAAACTCTGCCGTCCCTTCAATGGCTCCAATCAGTCTGTGTTTGAAAATAGAATCTTGTATTATGGATATAGAAAAGTGTCTTGGGAACTTAAATTTAGATTTATATGTACATCTCCACATCCATCTTTTTTAGGTACCCAGGAAAAATTTCCAGGTTGGATTACCTGGGTGACCCCTGAGGCATTGAGACTCCAGACTGACAGAGCTGGTTTGGTGGAGGAGACTGTTGCCATACTGATGTGGGGGCAGGGAGAGGAGGCAGGGTCGCGGTGTTTGGTGAAACTGGGCTTGGATGACATTATTTTGCTAAACATAGCTTTGATTTCAGTATTAAAACACTGGGAGAAAACTGTCAATAATAATTAGCGAGGTGAAATCTGCACGGGCGTCTTGAGCCTTTTAATGTATGGAATGCTCATCCTGAAGCAACAAAGGGACTGATGTAAATGTGCCTGGTCCATTATGGGCGTACAAAAGAATTCAACAGTCTCTCAGCAAAGGCAGACCATGTGGAAATAAAGTACATGCAACATGCATAATGTCTGCAGGATACTCAGCGGCCATCAAGTGCCGTCTCTTTTTCTCTGCTATGAAAAAAAAAGGGAAAAAAAGCGTGCGACATGTTCATTAAGCAGCAGGGATCCCATTACTGCACTCAACAGCCCCTGTCACAATGCTCACACATAGTTGCTTGAACATGCAGCCTCGGGACTGGTAGGCTAATTGTCACTCTCTCCTCATGTAGTCATGGAGTTCTTTTATTCCAGTTTCTTGAATCAGTCAGCTTTCTACTTGTTTGTTCTCAACAGGTGGCACACGTGTTGTGTGTCATTTTTAGGGTTCCAGCTAAAAGCTTGCAAACTACTTTTACAAGTTCCCCATCAAGGACCTAATAAGACACAGACATATACAAACATACAGCGTTTTCGGAGACAACACTAAGCTGTGATTACAGTACAGGTGATACACACTCAAGAATGGCCACTTGTTGCTATGTATTTCTACAAAACATGCTTATAGTAAAACTTAACAATGACATTTAATACATATGTGTATATACTATACTACTACCATTTAGGATTTAAGTAGTAAAGCCTCAAAATATAGAAAAATCTATATAATCTATTGGGATTTGACCCAAACTATTCCTGGGATTTTTGACGCACAGATTGATTAAGATTGGATATTATTGACGTCTTTGAGACCACTTCACCTGTGGCATTTCAAGAAATATTCAAGAACTCCTGCAGTTTTCTATTCTCTCCTCCTAGAGTAGATAGAGTAGTTGTCTCTTCCTCATACACTGGAACATTACCTTAAATGATGAACATCTGGTTTCCTGGGAAAGTCATGCTACTTGAATTTTTTTCCTTTTTTTTAACTTTATGTTCAGCTGCTGTTGAGCTGTAGGTTTTTATGCACTGATTCTTTTTTCTCATTTTTTACAATTGTAATTCATCATTTGGATGGGGTTTGTGGAGTTTCTGGTGCTTTTCGCTGCACGAAACGCTGGTAAAACACTGAGAGCCAGCTCTGTAAAACCAGTATTGTGGTGTTAACTTCAACCTAAATAGCATGCCCCAACAGTGGCAAGGCATGTATATAAGATCCCAGCAGCTCTAAGCTTCAGACATATTTAGAACAGCGATGTACATCCATCAAAGAGTGGATCCGCTCATAAATTATTGTCGACGTGGCCACTGCGTGCTTGACATTCATGCTGGAGGTTGCAGCTTCACTCTGTGTTACACCAGTTTGCTTTAATAAGCCATTCAGGTGATGTATTGTACCTGCCACAGTTGGAACACAGAAAAAACTATTTGCGCGTAAAGGAACTGGTATGGATTGTCAAAACAAAGTAGAGCTGTTCTCTTTGGACTCTGAAGGGTCTTTGGACACACCTCCTCTCTTCTGCTTCTCGTCCCTCTCGTGCCACTATGATATTTCCCCCAGGAGTGTGGAGAAAGTGCGTGCAGGTTATTGTAACCTATATGAGTGGCACCATCCATAAGGATTGTCGTCGGGCGAGATCCGTGTTTCATCACTTTCCCATTATCAGTCGGTGCCTGCAACGGTTCAGCGCTCAGCAGACTGTGGGGCAACAGCGCCCCCTAAAGCCAGGAGAGGGATTTGCACTGTCAGCCGTGGAAGTGGAAAGAGTGTCTGCAACATCTACAACAAGTTTTTTGACCTTTCTGCGCCTTTCTGAGCCGAACCGAGCATTTATTTTAGGAAAAGACAAGATGTGCATTCAGGCTGTGAAACTGACGAGGAAAAGAAGAAAGAGGTTTGTGAGTAGTTCTTTTTCTACTCTTTTGCATCTCTAATTCCCATTACTGTAATTACATAGCCGCTTGTCCTCTGAAGAGGAAGAAATATAAAATTTCGAATGAGGCAGCAAGATTGCCATTTGTAGCAGTAATTGACAGTAATAGAATGATGCGTTTTACCCCCACCCCTCCCCCCCACCCCCGGATCATATGCCTATCAAAATGTGAAGTATTAAAGAAGACACGGACGGGTGTGATAAGCAGCTAATGAAAGAGGGGAGCCAAGCGGGACAGTAATAGACATTCTCCCTCTAATAAGTTCCTGCTCATTAGAGCGGGCAACCCCCCCCACACATGCACCTCACCCATCCTGTCTGTTTCACAGGACTGACAGCTATGACAGCCTCTCCTGTCAAATGGGAACTTTTGACCTCAATAAAGGTATTAATGTTTCACAGAAATATTAAGCAGGTTCTAAACCTCTTTTGTGAAGGGGGGGATGAGGGGTTGGGTCAGTAGCATTCTGTTACGGGAGGATGACATGAGCCTTTACTCATCTATTTAAAAATAAATGACACATTCTGTAATGGCAGCATTTTGACGACATCCTCTTGTGTCTGGGAGGATGTCTTCGCTGTCTCTTGTGATGACGGAAGACTGATTCACAGACTGGAGTTTGTGTGACAGACTTTGATCTCCCCCTCTCTGTCTCTCCCGTTTGCTCGCACCCCCCCACCCCCCAGTGGACTTTTGCATAGGCCGACCCAGATCCACCCTGGAAAAGCGGAACGAAGATCCATGAAATGAGATGCCGAAAGCTGCTCTCCCCACGACACACAGAGAAAATGTGGCAGACAAAGAACAGGAAAAGAATCGGGCCGAACCATTCGGCGTAATGAGAATTGTTTGACTTTACTTCACTGCTGATGGGCATATTAATCTTCCGGCAACACAGTGTGGTCACGCGTTCCCGCCAAATTCGGCTTAGGTCCCAAATTACACCCCAGGGGCCCTTTACCCTTTAAAGATGGAGAGGAGTGTGTTGAGGAAAGGTGCAGAAGAAAATAGCACCTGTGTTAAAAATAGGCTGCCGATGGGATGCAGGGAGGGCCTGAGGCAACACATCTCTAATCCACAGTGGAGAGGAGGGGGTCAGGGAGACAAGGAATGGCAGGTTTTATCATCAGGGCTGTACGTCGATCTGCCCTGTATGGAGAGATGTTAGGAACTGTCAGGAATAGTGGCGCTAACAAAGAATTACCTTTGAGGATGAGCAGAAAATAAAAAGACACACACAAACTAGTACTTCCATCTGTGAAAGGACTTTCATAAGCATCGGACATTCCCCAGCCCCTTATCCTAAACATAGCCCCATCTCGACCCTAAATCTCACTTAAACCCAATTCTAACTTTCAACCTTAAAAGCCAAGTATTATCCCTTCAACAACCAAATTTTCCAAACTTCCTCAATGTCCTCACTTGGAAAGTAAATTTCCTACTTTGGTCCCAACTATGTACAAAAACAGGAACACCCCCCCCACACACACACACACACACACACACACACACATGAATGCAACCACAGCACTGTAACAGTTAACTGGAGTTTGAAGACAATAAGTCACTACTTAATCTTATTTGTTCAGCTCTGCCTCTCGTCTCTCTCCGCGGAAACCTCTGAACCACTTTGAGAGAAACCTGACATACTTTCTGACAGTCATCTGCCTCCCTCAGCTATTATACAGTTCAGCCCTGCTCAGTCTCCGCAGTTATCAGCGTGATGCTGTTAGTGCCTCTGGTCTCCTGAGGTATTTCAGTGGCACAAGGCTACAGATCAGATAAAGCTCTCGGATCGATAATGTTACATTATGCCCGAGACTTAATTGGCATCAAGCAAAAATAGACTATAACTCCCTGTATTTGCCATTTGGGACTTGTAAAAACAGAGAATTGCTAAAACTGCTTTGAATACATTTACTCCTTCCTTTATATTGCTTTAATCAGTGCGGTGTTGTTTGGTTCTGATTTTGATGGGCATGTTCTGTTCAGACACACTGTGTTCTGTGAATGTCACAGAATCCACGATACCTGACAGGAAAATAACTCGGCATCTACAGGACCGTCAAAGAAGTCACAAATCATAAAGTCGCTCTTGATTCCCTTATGTTCTGTTGTGCTATGCTCACTGGGATTTGTGGGATGCATAACGAAATGCCAGTCGCCTGTCGCTCTCGAGTCCCCCCCACGAGCCGGCATTTGAAGAGCCAATCAAAGTTAAGGAGGATTGTGACAGGACGTGGTCGTTCGTGGAACCCACGTATCTGGGGCTGATTTAAGCTTGGCCTAAATTGTGATCAGAAGTGCTCCAATTTTCTCCGATTCCCAAAAAGACAACTAAAGCGAGCTTCTCTGATGTGTCTGACCTCAGATCATTGCTCGTCTCGATGAACTACAGAAAATTACGTAATCTCACAGCACGTTTGATCCCTCATTTGTGTCTCTTCACCACTGCATGTTTCTGTGCTTGAGCTGGCAAGTGTGTGTGTATGTGTGTGTGTGCGTAAAGAGAAAGAGAGAGGGAAGAGTGCCAAAGGGGAATCCAAAAGTTGTGTTTGGTAGTGTGGGTGTGTATTATGCAAATGCATACCTAGTATAACTCTGGTAGGCGATCGCAGCAGGTTCAGGAAGTTGGCAGGATAAAATAGTCCCTGGGAGACAAGAGAACCTATTGTGCATGTGGGTTTGCTGTAGTTGCCGGTTTTCTTTTTTATGGGGAGGGCTGTTAGGTGACAGATTTTGGATAAAGGGACTCATCTCGCAATAGAGAAAAGAGTGCTGGGATGATCTTTGCTGGTTCAATCTGCTCTGATTGGACACCCTTCTCCTGACCTGGTAGGTGCCATACTGGTCACGAGCACCCAAACTCAAGTAAACTCAGTCGGACTCAATTATATCGTAGTTTAGCTTCTCGAGTTTCGAGCATTGTTTTAGCTTGTTGAAAATATCAAAGTATTTTATGATATTTCCTGAAAATTACACAACGGCATTGATGAATATAATGATAACGTGTTTATGACTGTAACATGCCCAGGCAGCAAGGGTGTCCTGTGTCAGAGAGTCAGTGAACACCAGGGGTTGGAATGTGTTCTTCTAGTTTCGGTTAACTCATGTGGGAGACGCTAAGGTGTATAAAAGCCATTAATCTACCAAGAAGAGTCAAGCCTAACTATTAGCTACGGGACATGCAATTGTAAGTGTCTGGTTTTCTTCTTGCACAACTATTTGCAGTATTGTGAATTGAAAACCTGCTTGGGAGCAAGTGTAGTAGAAACATCTGTCCCAAAATCTCATTCAGGGCTTCCAGGTGGTAAATGGGCCATTCTGCCGATCTTGAAGTAGATAAGACAGCCTGCCTCCATGTAGCAGACATGTTTGCATGGCAGCATGGTATTCGCTGTTTAAGTAAGCATGGGTCTGATCTCATACTTGTTTATAACTCACCACAAAGGTGTTGCTAGAATATCTTCTAATGAACAAGTGAAGTTATGAGTTAGTAGGTTGGTAGAAACACCCCATGAAAACGTTTTCTTTTCTTCTATTTTTAAATTACTGGATTTAATAGCAAAATGCTTTATTTTATATTCAGACAAAAAGTGCACTGTGAAAACGGTATCGGCTAGTACAAATATAGCGTTTCTGCGTGGTTGACTTGAGAGGAGCTGCTGAAATTCTAAACATTTACATTTACATGGGAGGCAAATTTCCCTACGTCTGAACTCTGTGTTCATTTCCACCTCGAGCACAAGCTGGAATTATGGAGCATGAGAGGAAGTGACCTCTGAAGTAAGTGACTGTAGCTATGAAAATCATTTGGGGCGATAACATCATGAAACATCACAGAAATTCAAACAACGGCCAAACGTACACGTCTGCTGCTCAGAATAAAGCTCCAGCTACTTCAACAAATCTGATCACTCAAAGGGCAAATGGATTAAATGGAAATTTAACAGCACACGGAATGTAAAAAAGCCTGACCCATGTACAGCCCATAATCACTGCACGATCTCTTTGTGCTCCTGAGGTTTGCGACACTAAGGTGTAAGAAAAAAAACCTAAATTTGGTAGTTTAGAATACAAAAGGGAAACAAATCAACTCTTTTTCACTAAATGTTATACATCTGTGCATGTTCTTGACTGTTCAATGATCCAGCTTGTCCCAAATTTTATGACCACAGAAATGCCTTTATTAGGAGTAATAACATAGCGATATGAATTATTTTCTATCATAATGTTATGTTAATAGTACAGAGTAGCAATGCAAGTTGTTTTATATGTTGTGTGGAACCACTCACGTTCATTTTGGCCTTTTTAAATCATCCATGCAGCTCATCGTGCCTCTCTTGGCCCTGGGCCATGGTATAGCAGAGAATAAAGCCACAGTATGAGCGTAACTCCATTCAGCACCCTGGACAACCCACTGACTGCTGCTTGGGGACCCCCCAATACATACTCCGATGGTGAGCCGACCTTTTCTATGCCACCCTGACATCAGGGGCTTTTTTTTCTGGGGGGAAAAAAAAATCTGTTGATTTATTTGACTCATAGCTCATAGGCCTCAGGAAATTCAGGAAAATCTTTTTTTTTGGATTGATTTTTTTTCTTAGTTAATAACCACAACCACAGTGAATGGCTTTTAAACTCCTGATTGAAAGAGAGCTCCGAGGCTCTCAAAGTCAATTTATGTGGAGGAATTATTTGACAAATAGCTTGACAGAGGCAATTTATATGGCTGCATATTTATGGTTTAAACAAATGTTCTCACGCACAATGTTGCACAGGTCCAATGGTGATGTCCGGATATTCCAGCCACCTGTGGTCTTGTGAATCCCAGCCACAGTTCTGGACAAAATTCCAGGTGTGGGATTGGGTGCAGCAGGTTCTGGACATGCACCAGATCGACACCTCCAGCTTTCCCTTCCAAAGCTTTGACATGGACGGCCATCAGCTCTGCAACCTGAGTCACCAGGACTTTGTCCGTGCTGCCGGCAGCGTGGGGTCCATCCTCTTCCAGAGTCTCACCGAGCTCAAGTGGGGCGGTGGGTTTTAATTTCTGCTCACGGGGGGGTATTTATTCCAAATAAAAGATATACTAAAAGGTTCGACTTTGTTGTTGCTGAAGTGTTGAAAGGACTCGCTGATCTGTGGAGGAGCAGAGGGAGATGATGGATATGTTATTTGAATTTGCTTGAGTGGTTCTCTTGACAATGCCCAGAGGAGGAACAAAGCTGTGAATCAAGCTGCAGAAGGGCTAAAACACTTGAAATTAGTTTGAGAGTTGAAGCATACGGGGTTTAGAAGACCATGGCTACACCTTATCAGCTTCCAGCTAAGGCTGTTAAACAGCTCCAGCATGCCGAAAAAATAAAATGCTTTAAATTCTTGTGCAGCACGATTCTGAAGCAATAGTGGCACGGGTTCACTGCCTTTAACCTCTGTTCCACACTAATTGTGTAAATCCAACTAGAGCACAATGCTGTTGTTGTTCATAAGCAGTTCTGCTGAGACAAACGATCAGCTTCACGCCGCATGCTCCCCCTAACTGCGATACATGGGTTTACAATACGCGGCAATTACGACAAAACCGAAGGAGGTAAAACTGTCAGAGCTGTTTGTGACAGTGGGGATGGGCTCTGTGATTACATTTCCACAGTTTGAATGCTATTCCAGCATGCCAACATCAACAAAAACAAGGCGCCATCCTGTTTCCCAATGCTGTAAAACCTCATCTGCGTGTGCCATAAAGCAACGCGAAAAGAGTCCCTGCGTGGTCTGTAGCAAATCTCCGCCGGCATTAGAGTGTTAAAAAAGATTCTTGAACCCAGAGAGAAGGTTGAGAGAGTCAGGATCTGGTTAGGTAACTTTTGGGTTTTTACACTTGAAAGCGAAACGCTACAAGCGGCGAATATTAAAATATGCTGAAATATTCTCTGAATCGTACTGATATTCAAAGCTCTTTTCTCATTTACGCGCAGGGCAGTACCATGTGGAAGTAGGACAACTGGAGGTCAAATCAGAATGTAAGAGGAAGGGAACTTTTCTTGGCAGTTGGTGGAATAATCTGCATGTCCCGTTGAAATCTGCCCCTACTTATCTTCATTTCTTTGCCTTCTAGTGGACTTCACTTGTCCTTTCCCCGATGTCAGCTATCCACTTGGAGGTACCGAAAAAGCTGCGTAATCAAATGCTTTATTTCCGCGAGTGTTTTGTTTGGTCATGGATCACATTTTAATCAATTAAATGCTAATGTTTTATTTTAGAAATCTTTGATCCCTTAATTAATCCGATTGGACCGTCTCCAACCACGCCCAGTGCCGGTGAGGAATCAACAATTCATTTTGTTTCTTGATGTAAATATGTATATTTTACAAGTGTAGCTAATTACTTTGTCTCGTTTAGATGAAAAAAGGCCCACACGTCATTCTGTTCAGGTCAAAAAACAAAGTAAGTAGTGTTAAAAAAAAAACTGTTTTAATATTGTGATCCCTGTTCAGATTTCCATATACCATCTTGTAAATCCTCCCTCTCCCTGCTGCAGATCAAAGGGGGACCCACTTGTGGGAATTCATTAGAGACATTCTGCTGAATCCAGAGCGAAATCCGGGGCTGATCAAGTGGGAGGATCGGACAGAGGGGGTTTTCCGCTTCCTCAAATCCGAAGCGGTGGCACAGCTATGGGGCAAGAAGAAGAATAACAGCAGCATGACGTACGAGAAACTCAGCCGGGCCATGAGGTACAGACTTGCCAGTCCCACCATCAACACAGGATGGATTTGTTGTCTTTATTTCAGTGGAGACGCTCTTAAAGGTGTCGTTGATGTAAACACTTCACATTTTATTCAGTAGAGACTTCAGCCATTAAAGGCTATTATGTCCAATTTTACTGCTCCATGCTGACGTCTCAATGTGAAACAAATGTACAGAAAGTTTCTATAGGAGTGCCTGGTAATTGCCAGCTATGTCTCCCAAGAGGCTGGAGCAGATAAACCTAGTTTTGTTGGTGGTCAGATGAAGAAGCTGCGGTTAGAATCTGAAATACACCAGAAGAAGCACAACTAAAGGAGAAGAGATAGTTTGAGGTTAAAATGGTGCATTATGGTCAATGATATTCTTAATCTACAGAAAAAGCATGTCCTTTTGGGTAATTAACTGGATCAGAATCCCAAAGCCCTACACATTAGCCCCACACAGAAAGGTGTTCAAAAGGAACTTTTTTTTTCTTTTACCTAGGATTTTAAAATATTCCATTGAAAGTACCCAAAAACAAAACTGTTCAAATGTCCCCTTAAAGAGCACCTAGTGAAAGGTAGGACTTTTCAGGTTCCTGGATTTTTTTGAGGGTTTTCAAGAACTTTCAGACGCTGTTGTAATGCAAACGCCACAGATTACCATGACTTGTTTTTTACACAGGTAAATAAAGTCCTGGGAATAAAAGCGTTGGTGGAAAAGGGGTTTACAACTGGCAGGGCTTAAGGGTCAATCACACGTTCTCTCATCCAGGATTTGTAGTGAGTCCTGACGTTGCCCTTCCTTTATCCTGAGATGAAGCAACTCCAGGAGTTCATCTTTTAGCTGCGCCCACACTAGGGTCTGCTGGCAGGTAAACAAGGAAGCGTGAGAAGGTGCTACATTCTCTCGGATGTCCTCGTGGCCATAAAACTGTAATAACAAAGACTTTCATGCTAGATTGTTGCTAATCCACCTCCAGATACTTCCCCACAACATCACAGAGAGTAACACGCTGAAACCAAACCGGCTGATCTCACCTTTCATGTTAATCAACTGAGGCGACCTGCTCCTCAGACGCTCCTCAGACGCTCCGCTCTCAAAGAGCTAATCTAATGAGCTTAATTTCATTGTCAAGGGAGCCTGTGGAAACCACGCGACGCGCCTGCGGTTGTTTTTTTTTTGTTTTTTTTCGTTTTGCTGCTCTAACTCCGGAGGATTTGCAGCATGATGGCAGCACCAGACGGATCTGCCTCCGCTGACAGCAACAACAAAAGCAGAGGGATGTCAAAACTCTTTGACAAAGTTTTATTCCTTGCCATCACTTTCGAACCCAGCCGATTAGATAAATGTGTTTTGAAGATGCCAAAGGAGAGATTCAAGTCCTGCTATATTCATTTTGCCTTCATTGTAATTTTAAATTTGATAGATCTCTCAGCACTCCACTGCCTTCGGGGACTGTGTTTTTTGTTGGTTTTTTTCAATGTTGAGTTTTGACAGTTGAGAAAACGGCTCCTGGCCAGACAAACTGGTTATTCAATAGCGCCCACATTTTGCGTGTGCATGCCTTGCTTGTGTCATGGGCTGCAGGCACTGATGCAGAATAAAAAGAGGAAAATCACCACATCTGATATTCCAAAACAGAAGTATGGTCAAGGCTAGTTTGGGCTTATCGAATGAACAAATGATTTGGCCGCCTTGTGCAAGTTATAGAATTAGCAGCCAGGCCTTGATCAAACCAGATTTGGTGTGGATTCAATCAGAAGTGTGTGATTGTGCTGAAACCCAATAACTGGGTCTTGGGTGAGGTCACAAAGTGAGGTCACGAGGTCACATTCCAGTCTTCCTTCTATTCCAGATATTACTACAAGCGAGAAATCCTGGAGCGAGTAGATGGACGCAGACTCGTTTACAAGTTTGGACGCAATGCAAGAGGATGGAGGGAGTCCGAGAAGTGACAGTTTTGAAGAGTTCATCCTTTTATTGTTGACGATTTAGTATGCGTTTGATATTTTTTACCACTGTGATGTTTTTGTGGTGTCTCAGGAACCATTTATTTGAATGTTATTTCTTTTTTCCTTTAAATTCTCCATTTTGCTGTGACACTGCCCCTAGACGTTTTGTTAAAATGGTGTTTATTATTGCAGTCTGAGAGTCTGGAAAAAAAATAATGTTTTTTTGCTTAAGATTCAAATGAAGAACCTTTAAAGATGGTCAAGTGCTAATGTGAACCGCTTTTAATCAAATGCTTTTGAAGTTGGTGAACGTGTCAGGGACATTCTAAAGAATTATACATGTATTCAGTGTGTGTTGAGTGTGTGTTATTTATACTGTGAAAGAATGGAATGGTGATCGATTGCTGCAGGAAAGAAAATGAAAATAAAACGTTCTATGCTGAAACCCAGGATTCCACTGCTATTTGTAACAACATAATGATGTTATTCTTGGGTTCGTGGTTCCTTACTGAATTTTCACTGGCTTTGGTTTTGGAAAGCAGTCGCTTTTTTATTTAGTTATTTCTTTTATCCTGGCGCGATGTAATGTCACTCTCTGAAGCGTTTGCCAGTGCGCGCCATAGTTGCCACACTGGTACCTGCAGGCAGCAGATAGAACCTGGAGATGGCCAGCGAGATAAAAGCTGTGTCAGTAAAGGGATCCTTTCTGTGACCTATTCAAATAAGCAAATCCACACTCGCTCTTTCCTTTATCTGCCTTTTGGAGCGTTTCTTTGAATATCCGAGCTTTGATTGAGGCGTTATGCCCTTCTCATCATTGACTGCCGACTTTAAAAATGTTCTCCCACCGTACGTTTTCCGGCCCGTCCCCGCAATGACGCCGGAGGAAATGGCATCTTAAAGCGCTCCATCAAGAACAATCTGCAGGAGCCGATTTGATGGTATTTGTGAATGATTAGCAGCGTTTCTTCCTGGTGGCAGGAAACCATTTCGCTGCACTTGTGCATTTCATTTCAGATGATGTAGCCAACAGTGACAGCCGCTGATTGGACTGGGATAATAGCATCTGATTGCAATGCATTAAAGAGTAAAGAAAGGAGGCGGTGCAATTAAACTTCAACAGCCATCAGGTTCTATTGTTTCGTTGAGGTGACGTGGCGCTGTAGTGTTCATATGGAGTAATCAATGTTTACTCCAAAGCAGCACTTGTTGTGACCCTTTTAATTTGTCAAATTCAGATGAGTTTGATGTTGACCTCTTTGAGATCTAAAAAAGGCTACCCTGACCTCTCGGGTGTATCTCAACAGCGCTAATATGCTATATTAGTATAGCAATGCATCACAGTCTGCTCTGCCACCGCCAGGACAGTCGTTACCCCTGTCACTGTCTCCAAAGCCATTAGCCCAATCTCACACAGCTGTTCCCCAGTTATACCCCCCAGCATTACACACACTCTCTGCCACATTATTAGTTCCCTCATGTCTGACTTTCCAGCACTCATTTTCAGATGTTTTTCCTGTTATCTGACTCAAATGCACCTTCCCAGCCCTGGTAATGTAACTCTCCTTCTGGCTGGCTATATCTCAGTCTGCTACCTGCTTCGCTCCTGTCTGCCTGATTCCCCTTACTTGGGACTGTTTATCCTTTTGTGTATGACGCAAAGATTATGTTCTTGCATTACTTTATATGTGAACTGTTTTGCTGCCACCTGTGTGCCGCCAAACTGTCTAACGTCCATCCTGCTGTCCAACAGCTTCTCCTCTGTTTGTGTGCTGCTGCCGGGTCCAATTTCAACCCTTTACCAGATCCTACAAGAATCCCAAATAAATGATGACATTTAATATTGCATAGAAAAGATGAATTGATGACTGTAGTTATCCCAAATACAGAACAATATGGCCAAATGTTTACGAATCCTGTGCTATCATGAGGACAGTTACGCAAATATTTTATCTGCAACACAAATAGATGCACCCTTATTTTCCTAACAGACCACTGGCCTGTACACGCATATCAAGGCTTTACACACCCTTGGCGTGTGAGGATCCACAGCAGGATTCAAAAACAAGTGTTTTAATGAGATCACTGTGTGTGACGCAAAAAGTGACTTGTGATGGATTTCTGACGATCACTTGCACAAGTGTATTGTTCTCACTAATTTTGGAAAGCACCATTAAACCAGCATAACGAGTGTTTGGCAAGACTGTCAGGCACCTGCATGTGCCAGTGATGGCATACAAGGAAACATGTGCCCAAACCAGTTGTAATTAGATGATACAGAAAGCAAGAAACACGAAGGTGTAACTGAAATATCGCATCAATAAGCTTAACTTTGTGGCTAATGGAAGGCAGAGGTTGGGCTGGAATTACGAAAGCACCTGGTCACACAATAGTTACTTTTGTTCTGCAAAAACAAAAGGGGATGTCAGTCCACACAAGTGTCTTTATCTCCTGGTATCAGAAAGCGTTTCTCACATTTAAATAAGCCCCGCATGAGCTGTTTCTTTATTTGCATAGAGTGCAAAAATACATTCAGATACTGAAGGAAGAAGGGAGGAAATGATCGGCCACACAGCCAGCTGGGATTTTGTTCATGTGTGCCGGCTCAGTGGGTTCATTGTGTAAAACGTCATCTTATCAGGCCATCCTATCTTAGGCTCTTACAGTCAAATGGTCCTGGCAGCATTTCAACCATGACTGTGAGTTGGACCAGTAAGAACCACAGCAAGTTCATTCTTTTTTTTTTCCCACTGACTGGTCATAAAACATGTGAATGCATGAATCCCATGAATGGACATAATTGTAGAGTCCTGATTCCTGTGTAATCTCTTGTGTAATCGATTAACTGTAATTTGGGACTGAGATATAGAACAAAAGGCATGATTTGTTGAGATTTTCGGTGTAACTTTAACCAAAGAAATATCAAAGCAATTGTGTGTTTGCTTTGGTATATTTAAAGCATGAAAACCTCAGTTACACATTCTTATGAAGAGTACAAATATCCCGAATGCGCTTAATTACATTTAAAAAGAAAAAGATACATTAAAAAGTTCGAATTTATCAGAACAGTTTATTCTGCATTCCCAACGACAGGGGGCAGTATCTCTCATATCAGTCATTTTTGGAAGAGAAGAATAATGACGTAAAAAGAGCTTACTCTTTGAAAGCCTGAACGTTAATCATAGATACGTTAAAATAAAATACAATACATTACGATACAATAGATTTTAAAAATCAATTGTCGTGGAACAACACTTTGACTCCGATTCGTGTGTTTAATTAGTTCTACTTTAATCTTGTAGTCAGGCATCTGTTTTGACGACACCGACCGACCCAGGACGAAAACATGGCTGCCTCCTTGCGTCTCGGTCGTCAAGGGGTTTTATTTGGCTTCAAACTATCTAAATTCAATAAATGTTTATGGTCCACATACCCCTGGAAAGAACACGCTCGATTTCTTTTCCAGTCACCATGGTCTCTCGGTGAGTGCTGTCAATTCTTTATTAGGACGTGTTTTTTGCCCTTGGTATGCTGACACCCGATCAGTAACGCCTTGTTTTTATTTAGGAAACATTTTCCATGTATTCCAACACGATTGGCAGCTCACTAGCTAGAGGTAGTGTTGCTGAATATATGGGGTCGTTTGCATGGTTTCAGAACTTCTTATTTAGTTTGTAAATTATCTGTTTGGGCGGTCTGTTATTTTAAAATACGAGTGCAACCTGGAGAAAAATCTCCCAGAGAAGACATTTGCCATTTCATGATTTTAAATACATTGTGCCATCAAGTCTATGTATGTACTCGAGTAAGAACTAATCAAACAGCAAACAGTCATGTGATATTAGCAAGGTGTTAATGTTAGCGTCAACAGTTGCTCTGGGGTCAATGACAATAGCCATTTTACCATGCTGCTGCACACAATTATACATCTCGAATTCATCTGGAGGTAGAAGATTCAGTTGGTACCATTCTAATCCAAAGAGATCCTGTCCAGTTTGGCCAGTTTGTTGTAAAGATGCAGGGATCTGTAGGTCACTGACACAATGATTTATTGACATAAAATTATTTTGGTAGTTGAATCATAGCAGCTGGACTGTTTGAGTTCCATGAAGATGTATCACCTCCCTTCCAAGAGGCTTCATCAGTTCTGACATTTGGGGAGTTCCAGATACTTATACTCTTCAGGAGCCATTAACACATTTGGAGTTTGGTCCTTCATCAAATCTTCTAGAAAACCCAGAGGAGAAAGAGAAGAATCAACCATAAGCAGAACAACATTGTCTGGCCATATGTTGCAGAGCTTTCTGAGAAGCTCAGGAGGATTCTCAATAAACACATCATCACATGCACTTCAAGCCTTCCAACATCCTGAGGCAGAAGCTCGTCCACCTAAAGGACAAACCACAGAGACACAGACAGAGTAACATAGCGTATGCAGTCCAGTGCAGCGAGGAATGCCCAGACCTGTACATTGGGGATACAAAACAGCTGCTTCACAAGCACATGGCCCAACATAGAAGAGCCAACTTCTCAGGCCAGGACTCAGCAGTTCACCTGCATCTGAAGGACAAAGGACACTCGTTTGAGGACAGTGATGTACCGGTTTAGGCCTGGGAAGATAGATGGTTCGAGTGAAGAGTGAAAGAAGCCATCTATGTCAAACTGGAAAGATCATCATTAAACAGAGTTGGGGGTCCGAGACAGTATTGAAAAACTTTCCCGGGAGGAGAAGAGGCCATTCACACGTGACCACTAACGAACCCCATTGTGTCAGGGGAAGTTTCAATGACCAGCATAATGAGGGTGGAGCAACCCACAACCAGGTGACTGAAGCTCCAAATGTGTTAATAGTCCTTAAGAGTATCTGGAACTCTTTTTCAGTCTGAACTGATGAAGCGACTTGGATGAGAGATGAAATGTCTTCATGGAACTCAAACAGTCCAGTTGCCATGATTCAACTACGAGGATTACCATGACCTGGATGACAGACCCTTCAAATAGACATAAAATTATCATCAGCAGCAGAACAACAAAGGGGGAAAATTACATTTCTGGTCTTAAAATATACTCCCATGAATTGTAATTTATGATGAGCATATATACAGTGCTGCAAGGTCCAAGGAAAGCTGTTAGATTTTGTAAATTATGCGTTGTGCGCTTGCGGTAGGTGATCATTTATTGTATTTCTTCAAGTGGCTAACATGATGGTCTCAGCTGTCACTCTATCAGTGACTTACCTGTGCAGTACCAGCAGACAGAAACGAATTGCGGAAGATGACAATGACAATCAGCCTCCAATCTTGACACATGCCACGGCTGCAGGGGCAATCATGTTAAGCAAATGTTGCGATATTTCAATAGCCCAGCGAGAAGTAAAATCAAGATTTGCATGGTTGGAGAATATCTTGACATATTTCCTCCTTTTCACCACTTCACAGCATCACTAAGGTCAGTATACATAAAGCTTTGAGCACTTGTGTATATTGCCTCAATTTCTTTTTTAAATCTGATGTCATACCACAAATTAAATACCTTTTTAAAATTTTGATTTTTATTTATTTTCAAATACTCACCCCAAACTCGAAATCACTGTATAATCAACCCTGACTAAATGATGCAGAAGAATACTTGAGTTTATATGTTAATTGCTGTTAAATCTGTATTGAGTTCAAGTTTAGATATATGGCACATTTAAAAACAACCTTCATCGACCAAAGTTCTCAACAGCAAGGCATGGTGATAACTTGTATTACAAGTTAATGAATAAAAGTTTGCCTTAAGCAAACTTTCAGTTGTGCCAGCAGTTCTTTTTCAAATCTATTCAAGAGATTAGGAGCAGCAATTGGAAACCAATTCTATTTTTTTATCGACCAGAATCTGAACAGAAGCATGAAGGGGTGAACGTTCTGATAAATAAGGATTCTTCAATCAATGTCGGGCCTTAAATTGAGTCTATAATTGACTGAAAGTCAGTGAAGCGGAATGATGCCCTCATATTTAGTAGACTGATATGTGTTGGACGAAATTCAAGAATTTCAATATCCTGCTATCCTCTATTCCTTATACACGCATTGCCTTGTAATATTGCGATACATCCAGCAGATGGCAGCAGCACCCACGATGCCCCACAGAATCAGGACCGCGTGTGAATGTGCAGACATCTAAAGTGGCTGGTGGATTACAAGTGGTCAAAATGGTAGTGCTGAGAAGATCAATAAATACCTAATATTGAAATATATATGTAGATGTTTTTAGGGATGGATAGTTCTACATGGTCCAACAGATTTAGGTGTTCATCAGCGAGATGGGCTGTGGAAAGAAACTGTTCTTGTCATATATAGTCTCTTGTAGCGGCTTCCAGAGGGAAGCATTGAAAACCAGGTGGTGTCAAGGGTGCGACCGGTCAGCAGTGATGTTTGCTGCAGGTTTCCTGGCTCTGGAGAATTGTAGGTTCTGTTTGGTGGCTGAGACACACCCGACAAACAGAGGCAGAACTCTGTCCGGGATTCATTAAATGCCTCCGTTGAGATAGAATAAACCATGTTTATCCTTATCTGATGCCATGATTGTAAGAGAAAATGTAATTTTTTTTTATTATTATTTGTCCATCAATATTAAATACTTGTATTTCAAGCATAATTTGGAAACTGGCATCTAAGTTCAAACTAGTGTTTTCTCTAGTGTTGTTCTATCTGTTTGTTGTTTTTTTGGCACTTTTTTCTGTTTCTATGCTCAGTGATTACTTGTTTGGAATAGCATTCTAACCAGACTCATGTTTGCCAAATCCTATCAATGTTCTAATCCCAACTCAAATTTTGTCATGTAAATTCTATTCTGTTTCTATCCTGTAGGTGTCGCTCCAGTCAAAATCCAAATGCCTGCTCTGTCCCCCACAATGGAGGAAGGAAACATAGTAAAATGGCTTAAGAAGGAAGGTAAGAGAACCCAATGTTGTCTCTCTTCATTAGACTGTTGAACTGGAACTCTTGTAATCATTCTGCTACATCTACTATGAGGTCATTACTTTATTTTTAGATGAGTGAACATATGAACACGATTTACATTAGCCAATTTTAAAACAGAGCGCTCATTGTATCTATTTTCCCCACAACATGGCCCAAGGGGCGTGCAGCCATTTACTGCATAACGTCACTTTTCTTTGAGGGCCCCTGCATTGGAGCACCTGAGGGCCTCTGGTGGCTAATTGGCTCCCGGAAACACAGCCGTCACCATTCATCAATGCTTAGCAACTCTGCTCAGCCAGCCGCCTCAGCCACACGTTCATTTATCAGGCAGCAGCACGCTGAAATCTGATTGGCCGCCTCGCCGTGTTGCCATGTGCTTGTGTGACTCGGGGTGTGATATGTACATATGTGCAGATACCAGGGAGATAAATTCTCTGTGACACGAAAAGCACATCTGGGTGCTACTTTATTCTTCATGGGAGCTTGCTGCTAAAGCATTTCACTTTTGCAGTGGAATCTTGCATCTTTTTTACCACAATCAAATAGTATAAAATGAGATTTCCAAATTAGGTCAAATTAGGTTCCTCAAAGGAAGTGAAGCACTCTCTGCCTAAGTGTTAATGGATCTATTTTTATGGATGTATGTGACGTCGGTCCCTGCATCTATGTTGTTATTTTTGCCGCCTGTCCGGCGGCGCAGAGGTGAAAAGGCTCGAGGTCGCCTGTTTAATCTTTAATATTGCACATCACACGTAACCCCGGGGGTCACAGCATGTTAAAGCCTCATACAAATCCAATCTTGCCTCCACTGCTGCTCGTTCTCAGGGGCTTTCAACATCAATACCTCTGCACTTTCAACCTTCCCCTCACCCATTCTCATCTTTCCTTAAACCCACCCTATTCTCTTTTTTTCCCTTCCTGCACAAACAGATTTTACTTTACTTTTTACTGCAACGTCACAACTGCCTCAGTTTTTTCTATTTGTGAATTTGTGTTTTTATTTGAAGTGTTCTTGTATTTGCTGTAAAAGGTCCTCCCTACCTCTATGATGGAGGCATGAACTTCAGAGGAACCTTTCCCCTTTACCTTCTTCTTCTTTGCGTCTAAAGACAAGAAGGCATGGCCCAAAGATCACAAAATCATTCATCCTCTACTAAATACGGCTGAAAAAGTTTAAGATTTGAATCCTACAGTAGTGTATTTTTTCTTGTTAATACTACAAAGTAACCTGTGGTTTCAGAAACTAAAAGCGGACGTACAGAGATGTTCAGACCAGCAACCACTAATATCCTTCCTCTTTCTTTGCTAAGCAGATGTTAATATATTCCAGCCTTCTCATGTAGTAGATCAGTAGGAACCTCCTGGGCTTCTAAGGATGCAAAAACCTTCCCTTCTGTCACAGACAGTGCATTTGTGTAACTCACATCTCTGAAACAATAATTACAGTCGTCATTAGATGTGCTGGTTATAGTTTCTTGCACATACATGTTGTTTCTTCATGAAAATTCTTCATTTTTATTGCTGCAAATGGACTGTTGATGCAGGAATTGTAAATCCATTTAGACATATATGCCATGTTCTTAAATGGGTCCCAAATTCTTTCCAGGAGAGGCAGTTGCAGCGGGCGATGCCCTGTGCGAGATCGAGACTGACAAGGCTGTTGTTACCATGGAATCTAACGACGATGGCGTCATGGCAAAGATATTGGTGAGTAGGAGCGCGCACGTCTGCGCAAGGAAAAGTCCAACTTCTGTCTGTTCTTTGCCAGCTCGGCGCTGATGGTCTTCAGTGAGCAAGCTTTCACTTATGTCTACAGCCCAGGGACTGAGTACTCGGTCGGCTGTCGTCCATTAGTGTCCCACAAGATTCCTTCCCTTTCTCTCATTAACTGATGAATGCATTAAATACGTTCTTTTCTTCTCTTACTGCAGAACCTAAGGTATTAGGACGCAGTATTTGGTGGGTTAGCAGAAGCCATTATTTCTTCGCATGGAAGCTTGAATTGATCTATTTCATTTTCTAAACTAAGGGGTGAATGTGAGGATTTTGCCCTTTTTTTGTCAGCTCATAATGCAGCATCTTCTTTTTGAGACATGCTTGATAAAGCAATAACTTGTATTACATCATGTGTTTGTGCAACAGCACCACAAGTAAACAATAAGGCAATGCTGATCTCAATTGCACATGCAGATTTGGAACATTAGTGATGAAAATCCATCTCTTTCCCACAAACAAAAAGCAGAAATGGTTGAACGAATCTGTTGAATATCAGATTGAACGTTTGTTATACAGCTCTGCCTTGCTTCCATTTTTCCACATTCCCTTACTCCATCCTTGTCTTTATTACTGCGGGGCTGATGCAGTTTCCATAGCAACTGGCCAGGAATTGGGGGTAGGGGCTGAAGATGGCAGAGAAAGAGAAAGATTGTCTGCATTCTATAAGCCCCCCTCAGTCCTCCCTCCCTCCTTCCTTCTGTTTGTGTTACACAGAGTGTGTGTACAGTTAATGGAAAACAGCAGCTAGTGGCAATATTTTAGAGATTTTTCTGCTTCTCTAATAGGGCATCAGGGGCATGGCATTCACTGTAGGGTTCATGGTCCCTACTCCTGTAATTGTGGCTCTCCAGGTTGCCCAGCGGGTTTCTAATTTAGAGGTTACCATAATTGCCCGCCTGTGGCCGAATGCCTGGACAGGCTGCAGTTAGACAGGAGGCTGCCTCTGGATCACAGGATTATTTATAGGGGTCAAGTTCTCTTATAGCCCTCATCCAGAGGGGTGAGGAAATGGAGAGCTGGACGTTGGGGGAGGTAGCAGCACCAGCACCATGAACCCAGCTTACTGGGGTGTCGTCATATTCATACTACCGTACATTGTCCTGTCCTCACCGCAGGGCTGCTGTTTATAAATGGATGGGATCAGTCATAGACCAGAGAACGCAGTAAACATTTGTACGTGCATAATCCAGAAGCGCGGAGCCCCCCTGGGTTCAGATGGAGGTATGTTGGGATGAATGATGTCCAGATTTAAACTGCGCTGGAAGGCCATGGGGTCGCCATGGAGTCGCTGAGTGATATATAGATTTCTGTGCAATAACTGTTAAAAAGATGTATGAACTGGTCAATAATTGAATGAATACACACGACATGTTCTGCCACACTAACTGCTCAGTTTCCTGTTTGCCGTTTCACTTTCTGCTCTTTCACGTCCTGCACCAAGGGATCGATTTAGCGGTTGTTAATAGATGTGCGGCTACAGCCTGTAGCACAGCCATTGTAAGTTGATTTAGCTCCTGCCTCCAATCCTTTGTTAACTGTTGACTCTTAAGAGATCCTAAAGTGGCACCTTCTCAGATCTTTGTGTCTGTTTACTCTGGAGATGCTGTGGGCGGAAAAACTCGGGGGCGTATTTTTATTAAGCCGCTCTAAATTAGTATTAAAACATTCGAACATGTGTAATCATCTATATGCTTCCCATGGGTTGAATTGAGTGTAACAGCATGATTACCATTGGATGGCAGTGTTGCACCCACCCACTCCCAACATTTCAGTCTTTGTACGCATGTTTATGATGATGTCTTGGGTAGACAGCAAATGTGATTCACGGATTCACAGCTGCCTTTCTGGTGTGACTGCTAATGTGGTGAAAATGAGGGGAGTCTTGGGCTTACTGGTGCATTCAGTGTGTCAAGGAGTACCCACAACTCAGCCTGTGTTACTGTTTTCTGTAATTAGAGTCACTCTTCCTACAGTCTGCACTGTCATCATTAAATATTTCAACCCATTTTCGGCAGATGGAGGAGGGCAGTCGCAGCGTGCGCCTGGGCACCCTCATCGCCCTGATGGTGGAAGAAGGGCAGGACTGGAAGCAGGTCGAGATCCCGCCTCCTGAGGTAGTGGCCCCGCCTCCTGAGGCTGTGGCCCCGCCTCCTGCACCTGCCGCCCCTGCCCCGGTCACGCCTCCTGCTGCAGCCCCTCCACCGAGACCAGCCACATCAGGACCGTGAGTGTTTCTGCTCCTCCTTTCTGCACTTCAGATAATCTCTTAACAGATTAAATCCCTGGATTTACCGTAACCTCTAGGGCGGTACAGGACTGGCCACCGGCCCCTGTTTACAAAGTATTGTCACATGATTTGGTACCGTCTGTTTATGGATATTGGTCTTCTCTCTGATATAGGGTCTTTTTTTTATTCTCTCAGTCTACCTCCTTTTGTCTATTTTCATGTTTTCCACCAATAGGCCATGACATTAGTTAGCGATGAAGGTATTTAGCTCGTGACCTGTTAGCTGTGGAACCTTTGATCTCCCTCTTCACCCAGCCAGTTATTATCATTAGTTATTATAATCAATGGCACAATAAGAACTGCATGTACTGAATTTGCGATTTGTGCTGCTCCAGCCATCAAAAATAAAGTATTGTGAGGAGGGGAGACTGTGGAGTCCCCCATCCCAGATGCTGATGCGGTCATTTTTTCTGATGATCGCAGCTTCACTCGTCATTATAGTTTGAACAAATCAGTTTCTCAGTCAGTCAGTCTCCAAACACACATCTGTGTTTCACTCTCTGCTCATATAGTGAGGCGTTTGTTGCCTTATCAGCACAGATTTAAAGCTAACCAGTCACGGCTGCTGCATGTGATCGTTTCTCATTTAATCATCAGTCTCAGTTAAGTTGAGTCAGTTAAGGACTTATTTAATATTTTATCTCTTCAATATTTTCATGCTTGAAAAGAATTTACATAGAAATGGGCATCTCCAATAGTTTATGTAATATTAAGAATGCAAATCCTGTGACTCATTTGGTAGATCGGTCGAGAGATCGGTCGATAAAAAGATCACAAGATGTCGGCAACGAGTTGAACGATTGAAAACATTCAATTCTTTAACCTTGTAATGAAATTTAGTTACGTAATTGATTACAAAAGCTCTTTTACAATAACACTACTTATTTCAAGTGTTTTCTTTTTTTTTTGCCAGCGCCTAACTCGCTCACCGAGACCATTTTCTTTCTTCCACTTCAGAAATGTGTGAGACTCCACCGGCTTCTGTTTACACAGTAAATACTCTTGAGGCTGAGAGAAGCGCTGCCTCAGAACGAACAGGGCTTCTTTGTTATGCCAACATTTTATGCTGAGTCCGTCCATATATTTAGTCTTCAACCTGTGCTACAGTTTGAAAGCATGGAAGGCGGAACTGGACGTCCTGTCCAGCAGGCACCATTGTTAATTAAACCCGCCAGACTCTATGAGCCTTACACCGTGACCATTTGTGTCGATAACCCAAAGATGGATCTCTATTTCAATTTTATTTCTAACATTCTTATTAAAGTTTTAATGGCATCTAAGTTCAAACTAACTTCCCACTTCCTTGTCCAGGTTACGTCTAAGTCCAGCTGCAAGACATATACTGGAAACTCACGGTTTAGACCCCAAGCTGGCCACGCCCACTGGACCGAGAGGGCTCATCACCAAGGAGTGAGTGGGGGGTCATTGGGGTACAACTTCATATCACTCAAAACCTGAATACAAGTCTTACCACTGACTCAAATCCGTACAGAGTGTTCTTTTCCAACATAATTCATTGACCGGGAAGACAGGTGTAGGGAAGTCAGCTCTAAACAAATTATAAAAGTCAGGCTACAGGCGTATATGGAGAGGCAACCAGAGGCTAGGGAGATAAATGGGAGCATTGTGTTCTTATACTGTATTATAAGTTGTTTTGTTTAGATGGAAAACCTCCTTCGTTTGATAGACACGTATCAAACATGGCTGCAGTTTAACTGGGTGATAAATGAAACTTGAAAATAGGGGCTTTAATCCCGAGTGGAGGCTTTTTACTTTATTTTCTTTCATGGGAAATGATGTCTTGGGATGGTCTTGGAGGACGGGTCGTCTTGGTGCAACAGATCAGAGACCAGCACAGGTCGCAGCCGCCGCGTAGGCAGCGTGTGGCGGTTATGCTTTCCAGCTCTTTATTTCCGTTTTTGTGGTGAATTCACACTGCAAAAAGCTGCAATCTTTCTCAACCTCACACCCCCCACACACTTGCATATGCAGCTGTAATGGCCACCTGCTGTCAGAAGAGACACCAGTGAATGTCCTCGTTACCCACCTAACACTCTACTGGGGAATCTCATTAAGCAACTTCTGTAACTATAGCAACTCAGTCTCCAGGACCAAGTGGTGACCATAGAAACCCAAGCTGCATTTTTCACAGAGAAGAAAGGGAACTTCCTCATTGTGGCTTGTGGAAAAAGGGATCCGACTGCTACCTTTCAGCAAGGGGTTACTAATCTGAACCAGTGGTGCCTGTAGACCAACATCTTGAGAAGCAGCGCGTTTATGCACTCTGGACTTTTGAATTGAGGACAAAACTCCATTTCTTTCCGAGCTCTTTAGATGAGACTGAAACCTGCACACTCTGTATACAGCCCCCTTCCTTCGTTCCTGCCGGGGCCCCTCTGCAGTGCTCATTAACAACAGGCCTTGTAATGAAGAGGTGACATCATAGCAAGTTATGTAATCCCTGGGCAACATTAATTGGTTAAGAGGAAATCATGTTTTGCCCTTTTTATGCATTTCGATTTCAGGATTCTTATTCTTCATTTCATTCTACTCATTATATCATTTTGAATAAGTACTTTTGTTTGTACTTTGTTGTTGAAAGTTAATTATGATTGGACCTCCTCTTCAGGATATACAGGGTGACACTGGACAGTTGATCAGTCAGCAAATCTTGGGTTGTAGTTTGTTGTTTGGGCTTGTTTATTGTTGTTTCTCCTCCACTGTACCTTCTCCTAGGTGGCAGTAGAAGCTCATCCGTCCATGTTGGTGTTCGGGGATGTTTTTGTGGGACCTACCCTGCTTTTTAAAATTCTGATCACTCTCTCCGGCTTCTTTCAGAAGCTCCTTTGCTTTGGTTGTCAGAAGTATATAAAGAGTCGGCCTGAGTAAAACACCATCTAGCCACAAAAGCTGGTTCTGACATCACGGCCACCGTGAGGTTACATTATCTAATGGGTAATGAGAGTTGGGATTTTTTTGGTTTGTTTTTGACCAGCTAGAATGTTTTCGTTGCATGGTTTTAACAGATGTCCCGTTATGTTTTTATGTGATAGATCAACCTTGTGCTGTTTTTTTTTTGCCTGGTTATTTGAGGGAATTTCCAAATAGCCTCAGACCTCCCATAAATAAACTCTTGTATCAGTGACAGACAAGGAGGAGCTTTTGTATTCCAGAAAATACCAAGATGACGCTCACAGAGAGCCAAGAATGGAATGGCTGTAGGGCCCGGGCTGCTCTGGAATATGTAGCGTGGCAGCTGGTCTAGACAAAAGACGTGATATGGGTGGGTAGGTGGGTATCAGAGCACTGAACTGGAACTAGAGCTTGGAGCAGGCGCACCTGATACCTGCCCCGCCTGCAGCCTCTCTGCTAACATCAAAATGATCTGTCTCTGCCAGAGAATGAACCATCCTATTTCTCTTGGAGAAGGAAGATGAAGCAGTAGAGAGGTTTTAATAGCACCGGTCAGAATAATATATGACCCTGATTGGGTCGCGACACGGATAACTCTCATGACGGTAACATGCGGCTACAGGGGTGCAGCAAATAAAAGCAAGATGCCCGACTGATACTGGTGCTCCACCCCTCCCAGCTGGGAGCGCTGCGGTGAATAAAACATTGTTGTGTGCCTTTCGAGAAAGAGCCGAGTTATTCCCCCGTAAAATATTAGATCGCCATTTTAAAAAGGGAACAAAACCATGATTAACAAGCGGATTATTAATTACAATTAATAATTTAGCTGAGAGCTGGGATCAATCACTGTGGAAAACGGTGACAGTGACAATCTTTCAAGACCACCCGCATTAAAAATGAACCACCCAGCGCAGCTCAAGACGGTTTGATTCGATTTGGGTGTATTGAATTGCCTTCTTCACAGCCGCCATTCATTCTAAAAGATGCATCAAAGTGTGGAAGATGCAGCTGTTGAAGATGTTTAAAAGAAAAACAATTCTGTAGAAGTGAATGATTAATTCCATTTAATCTCACAGCTAACCCAGCTACCGGTTAGCCTTGTCCCCCTCAGGGGAAGCAAGAACATTAATACTGAAACCAGCTTTTCTTGTGTTTTAAACAGAGATGCACTCAACCTCTTGAAGACATCTCCTGTCCCCAAAACTACCCCAGCCCCGCCTCCCCCGAGCCCACTTCAGCCAAAGGCGGCTGCCCCCCCAGCCCCCGGCAGCAGACCCAACATCCCTCCTCTGTCTACACCAGGCAAACCAGGAGCACCAGTGAGCATCTCTGACCCCTCACCTCACGATTTGTCTGTTTTCTGGGACTCTCAAACTTTATCTCGATCTTTTGGGGCCGAGTCCTGACGTGAAAGTCTTGATTTGTTGAGTGACTCGATGTCCGTGGCTTCCTCAGGGCACTTTCACAGAAATCCCAGCTTCCAACATCCGCCGCGTGATCGCTCAACGGCTGACGCAGTCGAAGACCACCATCCCCCATGCTTACGCCTCCGTGGACTGTGACATGGCGGCCGTCATGAGCCTGCGTAAAACCTTGGCCAAAGGTAAAAAACACTCACGTGCAGGCGAAAGATGCTTCTGTGAATGTGTAACTGTGACGTCTGGAAGGAGACGATGTCCATGAAGACGTGGGTCTCGGGGTTCTCACATGACTGTTGTATGAGAAAGAGGACGGTCACGCTAAGTTTCTAAACAGTCGTGTACGTCACGCTCAGTCAACCCGCTACACCGACTCCAAAGCTGATCCATCTGTAAGGAAATAAACCAAATCAGTCACTGTCAACCTCCAATTTAGTAAACCAGCAACACAAAAGAGAGCGTAGATGAGAAGAAAATCCAAATATGCTCCGTTCAGCGCGTTTAAATAAGAGGACTTCATCAGTGACTTATTTTTAAACGTTTCGCTCATCGCGCTGTCACGTCGTTGGCTCTGTTTAGCTTAACTCGCCGAGCTTCCAAACAAACGGTAAATCCCTTCAGTCCCGTCTCTGTGATGGAGGAAACGGAGCGGCCATTCCTGACCCATTAGAGAGGTGGTGTGTGTACCGAGGGATTCTCTCTCCCCGGTTGTTTTTGCGGACCCTCATTGTTCAGGGGCGGAATGATTTCACAGTTAGGTCATGAATAATCCCGATCGCTGCGTTCATAACGGTCTGGTACTGCATTAATGGACGCTAGGAAACGCTGGCAGCAGCGGCCGACAGCACTGAATCATCCAGATCCTGATCAGATGGATCCAGATCAGTAGGTCTGATGTATGTTTTCAGAAATCACTTGTTCCTTCTTTCTCTTTTCAGAAGAAATCAAAGTGTCGGTCAATGATTTCATTATCAAGGCAGCTGCTGTCACACTTAAAGTAAGTGCAGTTCACAATCGGTTTTGATGATTTTTTCAAAATTTTTGAATGATTCAGTTGTATCGGTTTCTATATGAGATCAATGTGGCACTTTTCCTTCTTTGTTTGCTACAATCTGAAACCAGGAAATGCCCGAAGTGAATGTAACCTGGTCGGACAACGGCCCCCGTCCTCTGGATTCAATCCATATTGCGATCGCAGTGGCGACAGACAAGGGCCTCATCACACCCATCATCAAAGACGCTGCCAACAAGGGGGTCCAGGAGATCTCGGCCAACGCCAAGGTACCGTAAAATAATAAATGACTCTCGTTAGCAGCAGCTCGAGGTGACTCTGAGTCAACCACCTGAAAAAAACGGCTGCTGTTGCTATGCACATGCTAGGTAATGTTACCCCTCTGTGACTTCCTTAGTAACAGTCATATGGGTCGTTATGAGGACACGGTCGGGAAATTCCACTACGGCTTTGGGTTTTTATTGTATGAAATGATCGCATTATTTCAATGTAATGGGTTTTTTTTCAGTGATTTGGCCTGTGGTGTGCTGCTTGAGGTGACTTATTAGTCTCTTATTATATTATAGGTTCTCTTATTAGTCATATTTCTCTGGGATAGAAAATACATGTTGAAATTTCAGTGCGGCTGAGTTGTACAAGAGACAAGATAAACATAAAGCTGGTGTAAAATGTGGCTTGTTGTAATCAGCTCACTGAGAACAGACATTTTCAGGTCAGATACTCGGGTCTGAAGATAACTAACGATAGCCGCGGCAAGCTGAACCTGGGTGTTTCAGGTCTCAGCTGTCACCGGCCGCAGATGGTGATCAAAGCCGCAGTGATCGGATGTTCCTCCCACTCGCGGTCTGCAGCTGCGCGCAGGCAGTTATGAGCAGTCCTTCTCTGGTTAAATATATAGCGACGACTCCATACATGCCAGGCATACAGATACGCTGGACACGCAGGATCAGTAGCTCACGCCGTGATACGCAACATGTGGCGCAGCACGTCATCAACATTTGTGCCATCGGAGAACGGCCGATCGTCACTGAATACATCCGGAGCTTGTCCCAACCCTGTAAACGTCACTTGATGGTTATTACCCAGCAGAACTTTGTGCTGGTTCACATTTAATCCCGATGCATACGCTAATTACAGACACTCTGAACATTGGAAATGTTCTGTCCCACCCAGCGCTCCTCAGAAGCTCCAGGAGCCCTGGGTTACATCTGCAGCTGCATTGCTGGTCTCAAATTAACATGCATGTGGTTGCACACCGGTTGCTACTGGCTGTTGTGTTTATGGAGTCCGAAATCACAGAGCTCGTGTATCCTGGGATCACGAATGCGCTCTCAAATAATCCTGTTAGTCACTCTGCACTTTGTCTGATTGCTTCAGCATTTGCTGCATTTGCATTTAAATACAGCTGAAGAATAAAAACCCTCCAGTGAGGTCAGTTTATCATCACAGGTCTTTTTTACAGGGTGGTCTCTGCTGCGTCGTACGCTGTAAATAAACATATGGTTGTAGTTATATCAGCGTCACCGCTGTTGATGTCGGAAAAGCAGATTTAGGGAATGACGGGTGCATTTTTCACGCTCGAGACTCAGGACATACTTGGATCTGTAAGAGAGACGCTGTGTTCTGCTTGAGTTTATCACATGGTGATAGAAGATTCACAGATTGCCCCCATCTTCCCAAATCCCTGCTTCATTCATCCACGGAACAGTAAAGTGTGTACGTTTGGTGTCAGAAAAATGAATAAGTGTAAAGAAAATGAAAAGAAGGATATGACGTCTCGCTTTTTTTAATGTTAAGCCTGAGAATTTCTCTGAATCGCTGTGGTTTGACAGGCACTGGCCCAGAAGGCTCGAGATGGCAAGCTCCTACCTGAGGAGTATCAGGGAGGCTCATTCAGGTAACCACGAAACACGCAGACGCAACACAAGTCCCATTTTAAAAACATGGTCTGTGAGCAGCAGTGAATCCATTTTTGAACACGTATTTAATATTTTAGCGCTTCAACAGTAAAATGGGATAAATTAGCAGCTTTCTGGCAGATCAAAAACACCCCATGCCAGTCTGAATCGGTCGGGCTGGTCTAGGCTGGGAGCGCCTTAGAATTAATGATGTCATTTGGACACAAATGAGGTTTCTGTGCCAGGCAAGAGTGATCATTTCCAGTAGAGATGCAGCTCTCCTGAGAATGGATTTTACGTCCTCTCATCCTCTATTCATTTGATCCCCCTGCACGCAGATTCTCATTAAGGTAAACTGCAAAGTGTCCTCAGGTCAGACCAGTTTCCCATAAACAACAATAATGGAGCTGCTGCTGTACTGAGATTTGCTTTACTGAGTTATAATATTTGATGCTAATTAGCCAATTATATTTATACAGTTAAAAGAGCCAGCTTGTTATTCAACTCCCTCTTAGCGGTAATGTGCTGTGTTGTCACAAAGGAGGCGGTTTGAGAAGCATCGTTGCGTCGGCTTAGTTAATTTTATGTATTTTTCCCCAGCTGAGCTTGGATAATGATGTTTAATGCCTTCTTTCCTCTCCCACTCACTCCCCGCGGTCCCGGCTGCAGCATATCTAACCTGGGGATGTTCGGCATCAGCGGCTTCAGCGCCGTCATCAACCCTCCTCAGTCGTGCATCCTGGCCGTGGGGACCTCCAGGTCGGAGCTGCGGCTGCACGAGGACGACCAGACCCTGCGCACCCAGCAGCTGATGACCGTCACGCTGTCCAGCGACGGGCGCCTGGTCGACGACGAACTGGCCTCGCGGTTCCTGGATAAGTTCCGCGCCAACCTGGAGCAACCGCAGCGAATGATCCTGGTCTGAAAAAAAACTCTAGAACTAAAGCTGCGCTCGGTTTCTGGCTTCCAGGAAATCATCCAGGATTTCTGATAGATGATGGGATGTGAAAACCGGGCCCACGAGGACTCTGTTGTCTGTACTGATTTCTTGCTCTGGGCTAAATCCAACACGCTGTCTCGCTTCTGGGCTGCGGGAGGAGTGGTTGAACTGGTCCCAGTTCGTCTGTGTTTGAATTCTGTAAAAACAGCCTATTTTTTTCAGACGAGTATATTTATTCCCGCACTTTTGTTTCTTTTCCACTTCCCGTTGTTACAAAGGCCCCAGAGCTCGACTACAAACCTGTGATATTACCCGTTAACTTATTTAAGACTCGCCCGTCTAAAGAGTTTTCTTCTAAATCGCCGTTTGAAAGAAGGGAAAAAACCATCTAGTCCTAATTTTTCTGTCACGCCAGACAACGGCGTCATCAACCTTGAAAATCTTTAAACCTCATTAAAGCTTCTCTCTCCACCGTGCGCACGTGCATTTGTGTGTTTCTGTTTAATTAGGATCTACAGAGGTTCTATAATAATAATTGCATAGAAGCCAATTAAGATAATTTGCCAGGGTGAGCATACAGGTCATTCTCTGCTGCCAGATGTTTATCTTCGCCGTGAGCGCCGCGAACAGCTGTTTTCATACGCGTCCGCGCCGTTTGAGCAGAGTTTCTCCCAGATATGGGAGGCGTTGGCAGCGTAGATGAAGAGCAATTAAATGACTGATTTCACTGTTCGACAATAATCTGCAGCCACTGAGGACAGTTTGGTTGTTGTGATGTAACACCTGAACATGAAGGCGGACCTTTAGCACACTCCAGCCGCCTGTAACGCGTCTAATGATCATCTAAGAGGTTGTTCCCGGTTGCCAGGGTAACTCAATACATTGGGGGTGTGGATGTGGTCAAGACAACTTGCTGAAGTTCAAAGCAGCAGAATGGGGAAGAAAGAGAAGTTAAGGGAATCTGGACGTGGCCCGTTTGTCGGTGCCTGATGAGTAGCAGGGATTTTCACACACGCGACCATCTCTGGGGTTTACAGAGAAGGGTCCAAGAACAAACTGCGCTTCAGTGCCATGGACCCAAAATGCCTCGATGTGAGAGGTCGCGTGGGCTCACCAAAGAGTAGGAAGAAGATTGGGGCGACGTCAGCTGGTCTGAGGCGTCTCCGTAGCGACTGTATGATGCCGTCACGTCAATATGGAGCGAAACTCTCAGGAATGTTTCCATCACCTCGTTAAAAGTGGGCCACGACCCATTAAGGCAGGTCTGAAGGCGAAATGGGGTCCCACCTTTTACTGGGAAGGTGTCCCCAATAGTGGCTGGTGAGTGTCAATATCACGATTTGTTGGGTTTATTTGTTCCATGGACTTAAAAACAGTAATAAATCATGTCACACACATACGTGCATGTATGAAATTGAGTTTGGGAAAGAAGAAGAACGTCTTCTTCAAATGCAGGAAAGTAAAAATAAAAAGCTGCAGCTCCTGGTTTCCTGTCAGCTGTGACCTTTGCGACCTTGTAGTGAGGAGCAGCACTAGTTTGGCAGGTGATGCTCTGATTTTTGGCTGGTAAAAATCTGGCAAAAGCAAACTGAATTCCTCTTTGATTTATCAAGAATCCAAATATAGTTGCCGGTGATCCGAGCGCTCCCTTTTCAAATATCAGCTGAGCCACTCTGACATTTCTCCGGCTTTCCAGTGGCAGCCTGATATTTGCTCCCACGACTGGCCTGGATGAACGCGCAGACAGACTCACTCTGATGGAGGTCTGGAGCGCGGGGGGCTTAGAGATGGAGACGGAGCTCTGGAGGGTGCTAAGGTCAGACACATGGGCGCACAGCGTGGCGCAGAATGATGGAGGCAGTTACCATAGTGACCAAAGTGTGGTATTTTGGGTGCCCTTGAGAGGCGGCATGTGACTGAGGGAAGGGCAGAACTGGTCTGAAGGACAGCGTTTCATACCTCTTCCCCGCGCCAATCTTCCCCCAACAGAGAGAAGCAGTTCTTTATTTTCCAGAATCGGATTGAAATCATACGTCCAAATCAAGTGGATGCTGCCAAACGCTCTTTAGAGAGATGGGGAGCCATGTCGTTCTCCGCCCCAGGCTTCTCCGTGTGGTCGTTCCCATCGACATTATCTCACGCTCAAGTTCGCTCGGTCATTGTTGCCAGGATTTCCCCCAGTCTCCAGCTTTCCCCTCAGCCTCGGCACTTCACCATTCGCCTCAGGTCCCGTCTTCTGCGTCCACACCTTTAATTGCTTCCTGTTCCGGTTTGACAGGAAGTGGACCGAAGTGAGCGGCCAGTGGCGCCCGGGCTCACTCCACCTGTGCCGTTGCCTGCCGCTCCTCACTCCGCTGCAGACCTCAGGGAATGACGCAGGCGTCAGGCATTCCTGGCGACCAGACCGAACCCATGTGACAGACGCTGTGCAAACACGCCCACTCTGCTCACCCAGCACCAAACACAAGCTTTGTTGTCACTGCACAAAGCTCCCATGAGGCCTGGGCGAGCGGAGACGGGGGTGCTCCGCGTCGGCCTCCCTCCTCGTCCCGCCACATCTGTGCAAACACTCAGCTGCAGACCGTAGAGTTGTTTTAGCCCGTTCATCCTGGACCGACTGTATATGGAAATGTTACGGTCGTTCCCAGTCACATTCCAGCGATTGCTCTGGTCACAGGGAAGTAAAAGCACATTGGACAGGAATGCCGACAATCTGCCGTTCGTCAGCGACCACAAGGACTCCCAGCCGCAAGGACGTCTGACAGGCGTCTACATAGGCACTCTTTGTTCTTGGAGCTTTTTCTTCCTGTTTTATTTTAACCCGTGTCGTCACCACAAGATATTGACCTGGGGAATCAGTTATGCAAAGTTAACTTGCTGTTGCTATTGGTTACGTTGGTGTTCCCTGTATTATATTGGCGTCAAATGTTGACTTGGATCTTGTTCACTCATCAACAACAGAAAGTGTTGTCTTAAGGAGGGGGCCGTATTTAAAGTCTGGGTCAGTGTTTCACCAGATAAAACTGGTTCAGGTCTCTGCAGAGGAAGCAGATGGAAAAGTAATAAATGATTTGGATTCCAACAACAGGGAGAAGAAGATTTATGTCAAATAAAAAGTGTTCACAGGGAAGATGGAGCAAAATATGTGCTGTCAAAGAAATTCTGCAATTCTTGAGCAACATGCACGCCCACGTGCGCGATTAGAATCAAGCCTGATTCTGCTGTGTTTGCCTCAGATGAACCAACATGAGTTGGTTTGGATTCGACATTTAAATATAAAATGAAACCTCTGCCCGGAGGTTGCACTCTCAGACACTCACTATTTCTGTTTTTCCTTTTCCTCCAAAGATCACCCCTCTGTTCGCCGTGACCATTCGTTTGATTGTTCCCTTTGTTTGGGTTTTTGGGGATTTTTTATTTAGCATTGTTGCTAATTTAGCTCATTATTTTCCTTTTCCCTTTCCTGTTCTGCCTTTTGTTCAGTCCTATGCGAGTATTTTTAGTGTTTGATTGTTTTGGCGTTTCAGACTGAACAACGGATCCAATGTCTGCCGATGGAAACGATCCAACAGACGTCTCCAATTGAACAATTGAAGCCTCATATTAGATCTCTTGACTGTGAAGACCCACAGTGAAAGCATTTCTTGATCTTATCTCAGATTTGCTATTTGGTAGACTAATATAAGCTTTCAAAACTCTCTGAGAATTAACTCATATGCTGACGATCTTCCTTTTTTTTAATCAAAAACAGCAAAATAACGAAAGAGAGATGTACTTTATTCCTGAAAATCTTCTGTGTGTCACCTCAGATGGAATTCCTGATGCTAAATAGCATGTTAACCTCCTTAAAAGTGCATTTTTATAAAATATATGCCAGCAGATGTTACATATGATGTCTGCCAACATTAGCACTCATAGCTCATTAGCACTCAGGATGCACATCCTGTGCATTCAAATGTGGCAGTCAGCTTAAATACTCACAGGAAGAGAAGAAAATAAAGCTCTCTCTCTAGATACCAACTGTGTGGTCACAATCTAAACATAGTTCAGGGGTTGGACTAACTGTTTGGCCAGAGGACGCTGGCAAAAGTCAATTTGTTTATTTAATGATATCTTGCACTTCTCACAAATTGCACAAAAAAGCCTTGTTTCTCCTGGCATGAAAAAGGCAGTGTAGCTCTGGAAATGCAGTTATTAAAACTTCGTGCCTGTTTTGGTTTTCAGCTTTGTTGATGTGGTGAGTTACACAGAGGTTACCCTGACAACAGTCTCTTGAGACAGCTTTTTTTTAAAAAAGTATTTATTTAAAGCTTGGTCGCGTCTTCTGCTCATGCCCTCCACGTGTTAAATATTTGCAAGCAATCTGCAGAAAACTGCCGTTGTCTTTTTGGCCGGAAACATCCGCGATGCTTTGCACCACGCCTGACGCGTGACCAGCTCTGCACCCGCCCAACATCCCAAAGACAAACCCCACCCCAGCATGCTCAGCCCCAGGCTGCCAAAAGACCCAGCACCATTGTCACAGGCCCAGGCGGAAGCTTCGGTCCTCAAGCTGTGAGACTCAGCCTCTCAAAGCTTATCATACGTCTGTCCTGGTTCCCGTCTCGTCCCGGCTTGTAGGCTGAACGAGCTCCAGCGTGGAGTTTAATGAGCCCGTGGAAAAAGAAAACGCTCCTTCTGTGACTGCAGATTTACTGCTCCCGCTGAGTAATTACACATTCACTGCTGGGCTGGAAAGGACGTCACAAACCAGTCATGCAGTCGGTCTTGTCACAGATTGACTTTATTTGGGATTTTGCACGGTAAACAGCATCCTGTTGCCGGGGAGATTCCAGAAACCCGAGATGACCTCGTTCCTCATCTGGCAAAGTGAAATATTAAACCAGAGGCAAGAACGGACACGAGTTTCTCTGACACAAGTGGAAAGTTTGGAGGCTGTTGAATGGATTTGGCAGCGAACAGTGAGTGGTAAAACACTGGTGTAACTGGGACAGATTCTCCACCGTCCATCTTTGACCACGTTGCTGCCTCCTCTGCTCTGAACTAGCACACGTTGGGCATTTGCAATTCCAACTTTTGCTAACAATCCCAGTCTGGGTCCAGATGTTGATTTTGCGTAGGTGTCAGTCCAAACAAAGACCATCTGAGCACAGCTTATTTGATTCATTGTCTGGGATCTCTGGAAAGATGAAAATGAAATACATCTGTGGATGTTACCAGGATCCCACTGAGACACACAGCGAACGGGAAAGAAAGAGACGGCAAAATGGGATGAATTGGAAACCTGGAGGAGGGGGGGGGAGAATAAAAGACCAGATGGGCTCTCAAAAAGTGTTGCCGTCAGGAACGTGAAAGGGGGAAGGAGGGAGGGGAAGGGGGGATGCGGGGAAGGAGGAATGGGAGGCAGCCAAACAGCAGGAAATAGGACCGTCGTATCGGTTGCAAAAGTGTGGCGGCAGGAAGTGGGAAGAGAAAGAGCAAGAGAGGCGAGACGACAGTCAGTTGATGTGGGGTGGGTGGGGGAGGTGGGGCAAGTGTGGGAGAGGCGGGAGGGCGTGTCCTCGCCCCGCTCTTCCTCCTCTGTGTCTGTGGCACATGAGCCTCTGCCTCTTTTCGGCGAGCAGAAAAAAGTTGTGGTAAAGTCTGAGTCAGCTCCAGCCGCCTGACATCGACTCCCTCCTCACAGGCAGGTTTCCTCTTCTCCTCTCTCCCCCTCTCTCTCTCCCACTCTCTCTCTCTCTCTCTGTCTCTGTCTCTCCCTCCGTGTCCTCACTACTCTCTCGCCCATTCATTCTCTCTCTTAGCACAGACAGACAGACAGACGGACAGGCAGACAGACCGCCACGCTCTTGGCAGGTTGACGACAGGAGAGCCCTCACACACCTTGACTCCCAGCCTTCGCCCAGCCGTCAGCAGGACCCAGGATGTGGACGCTTCTCCTGGGGGTCACCTTTGGATTACTGGCCTCCTCCAGGTCAGAGCAGCTGAAAGGTGAGGGGGGCTGTGGCTTCGCCCAGCACACGTTTTTTTCTCCATCGTCTCCATTATAAATGACTGTCTGGCTTCTTTGTTGCCGGTTTGATGGTCAGACTGGTAGTTTGTTGTTTGCCCCCCCTCCCCCTACCTTCCTCCTGTTGAGCCTCACTAAGATTTTCTGTAAAGGCAGAATAGTGAAAAAGAGAGGAGGCGGTTCGCTGCCGGCACCGCCGCGTGCGTGGCTGGAGTGGATGCCGGCGTGAGCGCGACACCGGCACAGACTGGCTTACGTCTGGCGGTCTGAAGCTGCTGACAGACACAAAGGAGACGAGCACGCTCGCTCAGCCACACGCACCTTCACGGATGTAAGCCTCTTTTTTATGGGGGCTTTGCTCCTTTCCTCAGGTAGCAAGGCGGTTTCCACGGGTTACCGGAGAGTCCACGAGCCCCTCTCCAAGCTCCGTGTTTTATTCTCTGACACAAAGGACGTTAAGCACACGCTCGTGCCCCCCGCCGACCCCACGCCGTCTCCTTCTCCTCTCTTTGTCTCTCACGCGTGGTTTCGTTGCTCAGGGTGACAGAGATTCTGGGCTCTGGCTGAAGTCAGCGCCGCTCGTTTGTGTCAAAGGTTTCAACTTTTTCACTGCTCTCCGGTCTGGGTGTAATTGTGGCTGAAGCTTTGAACTTCTGAACTTGTGGTGATCTTTCTCCAGAAGAGCACAGCTCAACCCCTGATGTGTCTGCCCCCACCCAATAATTCTGATGAGTGCTGATATTTCGAATGATTCATTGGATCGTGGGCCTATCTGATACTCTATAATGTTCCGTTTCTGGGTTTCGGTCGCACCCTGATCTCTCTGTTCCCTTATATGCAATCGTGTTCTATTTTCTGAGGCTCCTAAAGGTCTGCCTACGTCAGTAAAGGAGGGACCATGATTTTGATTTTTGCCTCTTTGCTTCTGTTCCTCGAACCACTCTGAGCTCTTTACTTCCCCTTAACATTGCCCATGTTTGTCCTTTCGGTCTAACAGCTTCTCCTCAGCGCAACCTTGACAACGGGGGCCTGTGTTTGTGCCATTTCCTGGTGCCTGACACCCACACGTGTTCCTTCACTGCCAGAGCACCTTTCTCACAAATCACCCATCCTGAAGCCGAAGGCTTCGTACATATTCGTCATCTCCTTCTTTTTTCTGCCGATTTTATGCTCCAAGACACAAAAATGTCCACGTTGTAAAGAGAAGAACAGGCTCATTGTCATGCCACAATTTCTAAAAAGGGGAAATGTAGTTTCAAGTAGCTTTAGCCTTGAGCAAGAAGCCTGGTTAGACAAGTTATCAGTGTTGTCTTCAACAGACGACATTTAAAATTTAGAAAGGACGTCAAAGATAACAGGCAGATCCAAGTAACTGTTCCAAAAGAAAAATTGTTTTATCCATTTTATCTAGACGACACAAGTTCCTACAAGAAAGTCAACCAGTCAGAAGACATTTCCAGAAAATACTTGTTCTGTTCCAACTTGGATGGGTTGATGGGCGGATGTCAAAGGTCAAGAGATTCATTCAACACGTGATTTTTTTTTTTTTGTGTCAGTGAGTTTTCTGAACAAGGACTCAGCTTCGGACCCGAAATGAACAAAAAGGTGTCGAAAGAAACAGTGAAGAGAAAAACAGGTGGTGAGAGTCCTTGGTGTGACCTCCAGTCTAGATTGTGTGTGTGTGTGTGTGTGTGTACGACACAAACATATTTTTACTGACTCTCACGTTTCACCTGTCACTCCGGCCCGCCGGACCCAGGCGCAGTTACGCACTGACCCTGCTGACTGAGCAGCTTCGTTTGAGTGTGATCGTGCAGAGCGGCACGGCGAGATGCTGGTCACAACATCTCCCCAAACCAGCTGACGAACTGTGACCAAAGAGACGCTGGGCCGCTCACAGAGGCTCCTCTGTTCACACATCGGCTCTGCACATGTGATGCCTTCACATCCTCTTTAAGAAGAATGTTAAGACAGGAAGTCCAGAAGCCCTATCGCTCCTTCCAGGACATGACGTCAACACTTTCTGACCATTTGCGACTGAGCTGTGACGGAGTTGTTGTGTTTGTTGCGCTTTCCGGTCCGTCATTTGCCTTTCGAGTGTGCGCACCTGCGCGCTGTGTGGCGCCAACATGGCGCACAGACGACAAACAGGGATGAAGGGGTGAAAACAAGGGAGAAGGGGATTCATACGGTATTGAGAGGGAAACTCTGTGGTTTGTCATGGAGCAGCTAGAAAGGGTTTTCGAGACATTGTGTTTGAAGCCCCGTCCCTCTCAGCCTCTGTACACACAGCTTTCATCCGTTTCCTTGGTTTCAGCTCCGTTAGGTGAGTGTTTAGACAATCAGAACCCTGGGACAGTGTGCTACTCCACTGTGTAAAAACAGGCCAAACTGTCCGCTCTGCATACTGATTAACGCCCTCAATTCAGCCCCCCCCCAACCCCGTTCTGCTCGCAGATGGTGAGTTCCGATCCCCCTGGGAGGTCGCGCGGGGCCTCCTGGCTTTCAGATGCAGTGTGGCGGCCTGAGCTGAGACGCTAACAGGTGTTTGTGCTGCGTTCTGGTTGGTGTGCTTGACAGTGAAGCAAAGAAGTTGTATTGGCAACCCAGCAGTTTCAGCAGTTTCAAGTGGCCGTCTTGCTGCAGAAAGCCCAGCTTTCTGGCGGGCTGCTGCCACGGCAGCTGTGAGGAGGGGGGCGGGGGGGTTAGCCAATCCAGTCTCTGTATATAAGGTTCATAGATACCAGTAGTTCAAACTCAGTCATTTCTAGGCTGCTGGTGAAAAATGAGATTATAACCTTTTAATTCTGAATGTTTGATCTCTTTTTTTCCACTTTTTTTTAATATTAAGAATATCTTTTGATACCAGTTGTGGGGCCAAGACACCATTAAGTGAAATATCCCCTCCGTCAACGGACACGTCGCGTTTCTTCATATGTGCCCTTTTCCTTCCCCCGAATCGTCACCGTATCTGCGCATCTTTGAGGTTTCAGTGATGTCATCATCACCAGCGCTTCCATCCTGTTCACCGCACTTTCACATTTTGTGCAACCGTCACCATGGAAACACACTAAAGCAAACACCAAACACCAAACAAATCGAGTATGTGTGTGTGTGTGTGTGTGTGTGTGCGTGCGTGCTTCCTCTGTGCTGGCAGAGTTTCATACTGAACATGTGTTTGCAAAGAAACGTCCCATTCTTGCTTTCACCACTTTTTTGGCACAAGTCGTCATGTGTCTCCAACTATTCTGATGATGGATTTCACATGACGGACATTTCATGCTTCCCCGAGGAGGTTGCTCTGGGTGAGGGCGGCTCCCAAAGATCACAGGGGGGGGCTTTTTGCACTGTTGGGGAGTGACCTCCACAGGCAAACATGCATGTGGGTCAGGGCTCTCTTGTCTTTCCATTTTCCCGAATTCTCCGCCTTCGCTTTAGCAAATGCTAAATGCGGCGTCCTGCTTGTGCAGGACGGATTTGACTGGATTCCCGTTCACTGATCAGAAGATATTGATTTCCCTCTGACACCACGTAGCTTTTGGGGATTAACGGCCAAATCCTGTAAAGTCTCAGGATCCTCTTGTCTCTTCGCGGTTGAATGTTTTTCTGAATACAACAGTGAAACTTTGGGTCCTCTGCTCACGCCGAGCGCATAAAGAACCAGATGAACACGGCAAAGTTAGCCGAACCTCTCTGCTTCTGTCAGCTCAAGTGTGATTAAGCACGGGGAAACTTTTCGTTCCATTATTCATTCAGCAGGTCAGAGTAATGGCGGTTTACGACGCAGACGGCCTCAGACAAAGCCAACAGCTAACTATGAGAAGGAAAAACACAGTCCCATGATTCATCTGTGCTCCCCTGCCAGATGTATGAACCAGTTAGTCCATGACTCAAGACTTAGTTAGTCTATTATTACTGCTGTGGATGCGTTAGCATACAGATTCACAAGGTTTTAGGGTCCAAGTGAAGCTTCCAAATGGCTGAAGTGATGCAGTGAGGAAGGATGTGGTCTGGATTATTATGGCTGGAGTTGAAACAATAAGAGTTCCTTCCAGATGCCTTCAGCTTTGCCTCATCGTTCCACCAAATGCCAAAAACAAAGAGAGAAAAATGGTTTGGTTACAGCAACTTTCTAAATGCAGCACGTAATGACACCCAAAACCGCCTTTCCCCCTCTCCCTCCCTCTGTGTGTGCTTATGTGTGTCTTTCTCTCTTCCCTCTTCCCTCTGCTTCTCCATCTCTCTCTGTCCCTCTATTTCTGTCTTCTCTCTGTCTCTATCTGTCTCTCCCTCGCTGTCCATCTGCCATTCGCTTCATCCCTCTGTGTGTCTCTCTTTCTCTCTCTCTGTCCTGTGTGCATCCCTGTCTCTGCCCCGTCTCTCTCTCTGTCCCCCTGTCTCTCTCTGTCCCCCTGTCTCTCTCTGTCCCTCTGTCTCACTCTGCCCCCTTGTCTCTCTCTGTCCCCCTGTCTCTCTCTGTCCCCCTGTCTCTCTCTGCCCCCCTGTTTCACTCTGCCCCCCTTTCTCTCTCTGTCCCCCTGTCTCTCTCTGTCCCCGTCTCTCTCTGCCCCCCTGTTTCACTCTGTCTCTCTCTGCCCCCTGTCTCTCTCTGTCCCCCTGTTTCACTCTGCCCTCCTGTCTCTCTCTGTCCCCCTGTTTCACTCTGTCTCTCTCTGCCCCCCTGTCTCTCTCTGTCCCCCTGTTTCACTCTGCCCTCCTGTCTCTCTCTGTCCCCCTGTTTCACTCTGTCCCCCTGTCTCTCTCTGTCCCCCTGTTTCACTCTGTCCCCCTGTCTCTCTGTCCCCTGTCTCTCTCTCTCTGTCTCTGCAGTGAATGCCCGCAGCTGCAGCTATGCCAGGGTGTTTCTGGTGGAGGGGGAGAGCCGTCATTCCCTCAACTTTGACATGGCCCAGACGGTGTGCGAGCAGCTGAACGCCACCTTGGCGAGTGCAGAACAAGCCGAGGAGGCCTTCACCGCCGACATGGAGACATGCAGGTAAACCTCCAGGCTGTCATGTTGAAAAGCTTTGTTCTGTTCCACCTATAGAGAGATTGCCTATAGAGGATACATGCAAGGGTCTGTCAACACATGCGTTGTGGCGAGTATGACTCATGAGGGAACCATCAAAAAGAGGAACTGCTTTTTCGGTCTGAGAACAGATTCACTTCTGCCCGGTTCAGGAAGAAAATTCTCAAAGAAAAAAAAACAGCCGACTCTCACTGCTGTACAATCTCAGAACCTCTCTGTCCTCGCAGGTATGGCTGGATCAACAACATTAGCATCGCCATCCTCAGACACACCCCCCACCAAAACTGTGCCAAGAACATGACCGGCTTCATCATCCTGTCCCACGTGAAGGCCGAGGAAAAGTTCGACGCGCTTTGCTACGACGAGAATGGTAACGGTGCCCTGGCGAGATGAGAAAAGTCCGATAAAAATGGTTTTGCTTGTAAATAACACCCACCTTCTCTCTGCTCCCCCCAATGCTAGTTGGGCCTGAGAAGAATTGTGCTGAAGCTTTTCAAAACGCATCCTTAGAGCCATCAGGTCAGTATAACTCACGCTGGTTTATGGCGAATAGACGGAAGAAAACATCGAACAATTATTCTGGACTGTAATTCATCGCTCATTCATGGTTGTCACTGGTATCTTTGCAAATATCCAGATCAGGACAGTGATGACGAGCTGACACCGACGCTGTCGGCCACGTCTCCTCCGACGGACCCAGACGCCACCAATGACAACATCACCCAGCGCGTCCCGCTCATTGACTTTGATCAGTCCCCCGGTTCAGGGATGCTGCCCTTTCCTGAGGAGGCGGAGGCGGATCCGACGCCCCCTGTTGGAGACCCAGTCGAAGTACAGCCCACAGCAAAGAATGACTCCCAAAGCGAGCCCCCGGCGCCTAAAGGAAGCGATGTGACTCCTGAACGTAAGAAAAACACCCGGAGGGGCTTCTGCTGACAGGATAATAAATATCTGGATCATAAAAAATAGCTTCTTATTCAACAGGAACACACTCTCAAAACCTGGAGGCCTTTAAGATTTCTGGTGTCCATTAAAAATGAGGATTTACTTCTAAATTGCACTGATACAGTGTCAAATGACAATTTGCCAAGTGCACACGCAACAGGTTTTGGGAGGATTGGAGTAACTTTACACACAGATGACGCCCTCTTGTGTTGGCCTCGGTTATTTTTGTCTCTGAGTCCCCTCAATTTGGGCCTCTTCAACAAAATAACACAAGGGAAATGCAAAACTCAATGAACAGGCGACAAAGTTAACGATTAGACACGATTTTACCAGTGGAATCTAAGGGTTTTCTGCTTCCCCTCTGCAGCTCCCATACCACGAGACCCTAAAGGCAATGTCCAGGGTCCGGATGGGCCTGAGCCCAAAAAACAAGAGGACAGCAGCACGAGTAAGCCACTAAACTAATAGTCCAATCTCGCTGGGACGCTACTGTCCTATCTGGATGATCAATGTTGTTTTTCTGCTTTTCTCCCTACAGACTGGCTGGTGATCACTCTTACCATTCTAGCCGTTCTCGCTATTCTCCTTGTGTGTGTTGCTGTTGCAAAAAGAAAAAGGTGTGGCCCCCTTTCAAAGCCCCGACACCCCCTCAGAACAGCATGTATAATGATTTAGATTAGAAGATATCTCCTGGCTGACGGTAGCCTGTAGTCAGTCCATCTTTCGCATAAACCTGAAGGAAAGGTGAAAATAATCCAATCTGCTGTTGCTCTTTCAGGTGGTGCGGCAAAAGTCAGACCCTGATGATCACGTCAAAGGATGGTGGCGAGGGGAACGGAGCCACGGCGTTGGCATCCAGTTCCCAGGCCCAGGAGAGGGAACAGGAAATGGTGACACTCATGAACAAGGAGAAGATCCAGGAGAACGGCAACACGGAGGAGTTCACTGTCATCAAGCTGGAGGAGACGGCAGACAAAGACCAGCTAGCATGAGGGAAGACGCAATGGTGGGCGGGAAGGCGTGGGTGAGGAGCGCAGGGGCAGAGTGAGACGGTTAGGAGATTGTATGGGTGGGGGTGGGGCTCTGAAGACAAGGAGGTTAATATATATATAAAACTGCTTTGGTAGCCAGCACTGAATGGACACTGAGTGTGGCACTGAGTGTGTTTGACTGAGGTCCAGGGTCTCCTTTCTGCCCGTGTAGGGCGCCCTGTCAGGCGACCGGACGCATAGTGGCGTTACGCACGTACCATGCTAATGTATCATGTGAATATGTCCTGTGCCAGTTCTTTGCATGCTATAGCTCTGTGGAGGCGAGGGCCGCAGAAATGTGCTGGGTTTTAAATCACAAGCTCCTTTAGCCCTAAATGAAAAATAATCAATCAGTAGCGAGAAGTGGCTCGTTTTACCAGAGGGGAGGACTTACCCCCCCTCTATTCCAATGGGTTTTTTTTGTTTTGTTTTGTTCTTTTTGGCTTACATGCTAGCCTTGTGTATATTTCAGACATTTCACCTGTGGTGTGCAAACTTAATTTATGCAGCATTCATTGTTTTGTTTCTTTTTGTTCCTGGGTTTTCTGTATATAAAGTATGTGTCTATGGAAACGCCTTAGTGTTAGCTAAGTGCTTCGGTGGTGCTAGTGGTAGAAAGAGATATCCCGTTTTCAATAAAGGAATATTATTGGGTTTGGGCTTTTCTTTTTTTTTAGCTATTTGATTAAAGCCGAATCTTTGAAGTACACCACTGGATTTTGCAGTAGTCAGAGTAGAATGGATCTTATTGTGTAAATCGAGTTATTATATTGTGTCCAAAACTACATGACGGATGAATTATTGTAGGTGGTTAATTAGTTCTAGACTTGAAAATGTGGTTTATCCTGCTGAAGATAAGCAGGAGTTTTAATGCTAAATTAGGTTACATATGTCATATTAGGAGGGGGGAAAACACATGGTCCTGTGAAAAAATTGCTTAAGGGGGAGGGTGCTGATGAATGGAACTTTTTAGCCTCTGTCCCCGTGTCCCTGTTCTTCTATATTCATTCATGTTAACAAAGAAAAGATGTTTTTCTACTGAGCTAAATGCATAATTCCGTGTGATAGCTAGACGTCTTTAATGTAGCATTGAAATCTGCACATCAATTACAGGCCAACTTTTGTCTCTGACTGCTCCCCCCCCCCATCCGCCACTTTGCTTCCATAATTTCTTTTCAGTGTTACGTGTGTAGGCCGGTTCTTTCACGGCAGATGAACCCAACGCATCACTGACAAGATTTGTACGACACAAACGACAATAAATGTGTACAGAATTTGCCTTTGATGTGCTCATTATTTTGCACGTGGGAGGAAAATGGATTTATAAAGAATTCCCATTCGACGTGAAAAAGAAGCGGTTGCCATGGCGCCAAGGATGTGGTGAAAGAATGTGTCAACACAAGAAGAGAAGGCGGAGAGGCAGAGACTTCAGTTTTTTTTAATAGTGCCAATTGACATGAATCATTTGGTCCTCTGACAAATGACAATAATTATTTAGCGTTGGGGAGTCAATGAACACGATGGAGGAGAGAAGTAGGCGAAAGCTTGGCAAAGTCTGGCTGTATACCTGAATATCCTCTATTTTTTGCAGTTTTGTTCCTCAAATGAGAAGAGCTTTTAAAAAATGATGGCTGTACAAATACGTCCCAACTTAGCAACAGCTTCTGTACGAGTAACAAAACAATCAGTATGAGACCATATTTAGTTATGAATCAACATTTATTAGTTATATTTGTATATGTACACCAAAGGTAAAACACTTACTGATATGTAGAAACAGCAACTTTATGCATACCATAGACCCCGGAAAGAATTCTTGTCCTTTTTTTCTTCTTTTTTTTAGTTTGATAGTATCTCTCCCACACGTACGCTCTGCCTTCACATCAGAATCACAACAGCTTTACAAAGAGGGAAGGTGCCGAAAAGTAAAAGTCGGAGTGACCCTCTGCTCCACCATCTACTGGGATCTCCCAATCAGTCGCATCCGTTTTATTGGTTTGGCTCAGTGCGTGTCTGTGCGCGTTGTTTCTTGGTAGCCAACATAAAGGCAAGTTTGTATTAAGGTAGTTTGCTGGGCAGGAGGTCGGCGCCCGAAGGTTTGAAGTGGCGTCATGTAAAACAGATGTAGATGCACCGCGTGCACGGAGAGGCCTGAGACTAACGCCAGAGCTGTCTGGTGACGAGACAAAATGGCGGCCAGCGGGTCACCTGAGGGGATCCGCCCTTGTGCTCCAGCTGTCTCACGTTGTCCTTCCCCCTAAGATGAACCCTGTGCTCGCTCTGCACCCCCCACCCCCCACAGGCCACACCTGACCTTTGCACTCACCTTGTTATTCACCTTGTCATCCTGCCTGCTCAAGTCACTCCCTTCCCTCTCTTTCCCTCCCTCCCTTCACTCACTCCCTTCCTCTCTCGTCGTCATGCTAACGGCCATGTTACCGGAAAATAATTTTGCATCGCCACTGAACAGAACAATTATATATTTATGTATGTACAATTAAAATGAATGCACACTTCTTATATCTTCATGGAACGAACATTCAGTTTACATTAGATTGAACAAAAAAAAGAAGAGAGATTTATATGTTGGTGTGTGACAGGTCAGTAGAACAACTAGTTACAACTATTAGAGAATAAAAAAAAAACAAGCAGACACATTTTCCTCTATACGTTTTTTTTTCTTCCTCTAACCTTATTTTGCTCAGCACATAGATGATATCGTTCTAGCGAATTACATTTAAAATGTCACAGCAATGAAATCTACACTTCTAACGACCCAAAGCGCCCCCCCCCACCCCACCCTTCCCTCCCCTCCCCCCTCCCAACCCAAATAAAAGAGCAAATGAAAAACAAAACAGAAAAAAACTCTGTTACCTACAATATATACACAAAGTGCAAGGAGGCACTTCATAATATCATGCTTTTTTTTTCAAAGATAGTGGTGCAAAGAAAAAAAAAATATATATCGTATTCATGCTTCTACAACTGTGTTTGAAGAAAATAGTGGTCCCACACTGTGGTTTGCATCTCTGCTCTGAGATCTCTTTCATTATGTGTGTGTTTTTAATGTTTATTACTTCACAGGTTGAGGAGACAGACGAGGCCGGTTAGTGTGTCAGTGCTGCGACACTACTCTAACGTGTGGCGGCCTCTGAGCTTTAAGAGTGCATGATTGGCCTGTGAGGTGGAAGGTGGAGGTGGGCGAGTCTACGTGCGAACTCCGTGTCGATGCTTCGGTGTGTGTAGCAGGAAGTAAAGGGCAGTGCTGTGGCTGAACGAGGTTATTTTCACAGTTTTCTTGCCATTAGCCTGACGTTTTCCTTTTGTTGTGCGCATGGCCGCAGGTGTCTTGCTTTCTAAGACAGAAATATAGATGCGTTCTGGCTCAATTTTCCGATCATGTCCCAACTGCAGCATTGAGGGTTTATGTGAACAGTCTTGAGCTCTGGAGGCTAAAATGTCTGTCTGACATGGCTGATCTGTGTGTGCTGGTTGTGCATCTGTCTTTATCTCTGTGGCAACATCCGCCAGGAGTGTTGTCAGTTTCTGTGCTCTTCTCCCCCCCCCCCCTGTCTGTGCTCAATTGATAAATTAGTAAACAGCTCTTTTTTTTTAATAAGCAAATTTAGCTGCTTTGCAGATAATATAATTTTCACTTGAAACAGTTGTGCTCAGGGTTTTCTTTCCGTGTTGAAGACTAAACATTCAAGGCTGAATGTGGTTCCCTTTCTGTGCATTAAAAAGTTGTGAAGGATCATTCAGATCGGGCCGCTGATTCAAAGGGATCCTGGCTGGTGTTTTGGTTCCGTTTGTGCTCCGGTACTCAGTTTGTGCTCAAGCCTTTTTTGTGCTTTATTTGATTACATCTTGCTTGTTTTTTCCATATTTGGGCACCAAATAGGGCTGGCCGAATAGGATTTTTCACATTTAGGGCAGCGGTTCTGCTTTTGAGGCCTTTTGATCGACATCAGTGAGGAAGCCGGCGAGCACGCGCTGCGTCAGAAGGCAGCTCAAAGTCTTCTTGATTGATTTCTTGATTGATTTTCTGCCTGTTTGGTCCCTTTCATTGCCTTGGTCATGTTCCTAACCTGATTCTCTCCCTCCTGCTCTTTCTCTGTCACATGCACACATGCATACGCGCAAGTATCTCTTAGCAGGCGACACAAATGAAAAGTCCCTTTCTTTTGAATATAAAAGAAGAATAAAGGTGGCGAGGACAGAGGAGGGCTTCCACAACGACCGTGCTTTACCTTCCGCCGCTTTGCTGCGCGGTCAGAGGGCAACGTTGGACAAATGTGATCAGGGTTCTGATGCGTACTTGCAGACTGACAGGAAACAGACAGCACAGTACTTACAGCGACTCAAAGGCTCCCATTTAAATTCTGGTGCCGTAACAACGGAGCACTTGGGTTTACGTGTGCATGAAATGTGAGCGACGCCGCCGCTCGCGTCACAAGAGTCAAGAGATATATTGCTGTGAGTATCTGGTGAACTTTCCTCCCTCCCTTCCCCGAGCCTCGGAGTATGTTGTGCAAGTACATGCTATTAAAGAATATTGTGCTCTAACAGGTAAAGGTAAACCTCCGTTATCATTTCACAGTTAGGTGAATTAGTATCATCTCATATCAGTCAGACAACTGCAAAAAAATAAAAATAAAATAATAATAGAGGCAATAAAAATTAAAAGGGACTAATTAAAAAACTAAACTACATAAAAAAACAATTAGTAGTTCTGTTCATGTGACTTTTTTTTCTCATTCACTCTCTTATCATGAGATAGGAAAGCTGGTAGAGCCCAGGTGCAGGGGATCTCTGTGCCGCCATTATTCGCGTTTCCACGGCTCCTCCTCAACAAGCGTGCACTCTGCGGCAGAGCCGGTGGTGCCTGAGGTTACCTGCAAGCAGTTACACAGTTGGTCCATGCCTCGGAGACAATCAGGAAACCACTTAAGGCATTCTGGGGTTTTTTGGCATTCAAAAAAAAAGGGGGGGGGGGGGTAATCAAAGCAGTTAAGCAACATGCGAAAAAAAATGTGTGGAAACACAAAAACATCAGAACGGGAACGTGCATGACAACACTGAAAACCGTATTTCTTGCGTTTATTAATTTGCGTACATTAATGAACAAGCTCCAGATGCTACAGGCACACACACACACACACAACAGGATAAATGCTTTGTTATCGCACTAAAACTACAGTGACAGCTCTACAGAGCAAGTAGAAAAAAGAAGCCAAAATATTTAATTGTGAGCTTTATTATTTTCGGAGCGACAAGCCACAAAACAACAGAAGAGCATTAGCCGCAGTGGAAAGAGCAAAAACTTTGTGTCGTTTTTAAGTTTAAATATCCGAAATGCGCTGCTAATTTAACCTTCTACCGGAGGTGCGATTTGCCAGCGTTGCTAGGCAACATTTATCATCCCTCAATAGATGAATGGGCTCATTAGGAGACCTTTTTCCTGCCCGTGCCAATGTGCACACGCATGCCTGAGTGCCAGGGAACATGCTCTGCCAACTCCTCTTAATATTATTTTAAATATATATACATTTAACATTTACAGAGCTATAGATTCATTTACAGCGTTTGATTTCACAAATACACCAAGTAAATGAATAAAGTGATGAGTCATGGCAGCCATGTCAGAGATAGACGGAGCCCTAATTAGCAGTGACACTTCCTGTCCTGCCTGCAGTCGATGCTAAAGGTTGGACGTTTCATTAGAGGGCAGCAACCTTTTCAATCACGGGGCTGCACATTTCCCTTTCACAAGAATAAAGCAAGAAAAAATGGCTTTGCCGAAAAAAAAACTTACATACTGACATCTGATGAACCAAAATGGAATGAACCAAAATGGAAGTTTTAATGCACCACAGGGCTGCTAAATAATTCCTGGCTCACGCTGAGGTTTATCTGGCTTTGGCGTCTGAGTCGGCTCCAATCCCCAACAGGTATGCAGCTATCAGATGAAGCTAACCACAAAGCACTGATCTTTAACGTGTTTTGTCCTTTCAGAAAGTGCACTTTAAATGTGTAACCGACACAAAGCTGCTCTTCCACATGGCTAAAATACACACATGCGTTTCAGTTCTAAAAAAAAAATCGTTATCGTTTAGATGCAAAGAACAGATCATGCGTTAAAGAAGCATGTGCAGGGTGAGCATGCAGCAGAAGAGGGGTTACATAGAAGTCTCTATGTCCGTGAGCGTTAATGGTACCTTGCATTCATCTACTACGACAGAATTGTTAGCAGCAGTGGTGGAGGTTGTGGCGGAGGCGGTTACGACGCACTGGTTGGAATTGTTCTCGTGGTGGTTCTTCATGTCGTCATAGTAAGACTGGGTCTTCGTCATCATTTCGATGTCGTCCGATTTGGCTGCTTGCGCATCCAGCTCCTCCAGCTCCGCCTTGGACAAGTGGTACACGATGCCCGCACCGTAGGAGTCACCCACCACGTTGACAGAAGTCCTGAATCGATCCCTAATCAGCGAGAGAGGGCATAATAAAGGTTGAAATTCTATTGATTGAATATGGTAATAGTGTATCTTTGGTTGTGGTTTGGATGATGGATCCACCTATGGTTACAAAATGGTGAAACTGGAAACCATTTATCAGGCTACAACCCTCGAAAATTGGACCTACCATACCCTTCAATGAGAGCGAACCTCCTCTGGAGCTTTAAGAGCGTTTCCACCACATTTCTGTCTTGTTTAAACTTACAGCAGCCAGTCAACAGCGACCAGCAGGCTGATGTCTTGGGTTGGAAGCCCCACAGCAGTCAGGATCAAGAGCATCGTCACCAGGCCAGCACTGGGGATACTGGCTGCTCCGACACTGGCCAGGGTGGCGGTCATACTGGATAAAAACACAGTGACAAACCACTCAATCACATTCACAGCCGTCCCAACCACATCCTCCACAACCATCTGACCACTGATTGAATATAATGAGGAGGTTCTTGTATGAGGAAGGTGCTTGTATGAGGAAGAGTGGCTGAAGAGCTCTAGAGTCTCTCCAGTGAAAAAGAATAGAGGGGAGAGAATGTGAGGGATGGGATGGATGAGAGGGTTAAGTTGAGGGTCAGCTCGTCCATTTAAACTCTCTTGCCCGAATGTTACGACAGACGTTTTTATTCAAATAAAAGAGCTTCACATTAATGTGGGTATTTCCCATAAATCCGCTGGGTTAAAAGGCCACAGGCATAAATCAAAAGACACAAGGAAACAGAAGAAGCTTGGACTAAATGGACTTCCTGGTTGGGGGTTCAAATAAGAAGTGTATCCTAACCTGACGGTTACAATCTGACCAGCATCAAGTGCGATGCCGTTCATCTGGGCGATGAAGATGGCGGCGACGGCCTCGTACAGAGCTGTTCCGTCCATGTTGATGGTGGCACCGACCGGGAGCACGAAACGGGTGACCCTCTTGTCGATACCCAGGTTCTCCTCCAGGCAACGGAAAGTGACGGGAAGGGTACCGGCGCTGAAGGGCGGAGAGAAGAGGACAAGCTGGGGTCACGTTGTGCACGAAATGTGTCAACCACGGCTTACTGTCCAATCGTTTGAGTGACCTGGAGGCCGTGCCCAGGGCGGTGATCCAGGCCTGGAAGATGCCGAGGAAGAAGGAGAAGGGGTTTTTCCTGACAATAACGAAGTAGATGCTGGGCAGGAAGATGGCTCCATGGATGATGAGCCCGATGATCACGGTCACCATATACATGCCCAGCTGCCTGGCTACCACCTCCAGGTCCTTAATGGAGATGATCTTACCACAGATGAGACAGGCGATACCAAATGGAGAGTACCTGTTCAGGCGCAAAAGCTGCAGTCATTTCTTTACATTCAGCTCAGCGGGGCACAATCTCTGCTCACTGTAAGCGTTTAAAGTGGCATGGCTGAAGAAATAACTCCCGGGAGTTATTTCGGCTCAAAGAAATCGATGAGGTTCAGAATGAGTCAATGAGATTTCCCAAGTGATACTGACCACATGATCATGATGACTAGTTTCATCACAATCTCATTGAGGATGTTGAAGAACTCAATCATGAGCCTGGCCTTTTCACCCATCTTCCCCATGCAGATGCCAAATGCAATAAAGAACCCAATCAGACCTGTGGCAGAAAATCAAAAGCGTATCACACTTTGGATCGCGCTACAGCCCAGCGAGATCGCCACATCTCGATGAGAGCCTTTACATTTACAGTCAAACATCTGGTCTTGCATCTGGTCTTGCCACATGTTGAAAATCCTGTAAATGTAATACTGTCAGCAAATATCCTGTTTGGAGCCATGCAAGTTTAGGCCAGCAGATGAAAATGCCAGTCCATTCTCACTAAAATACACTAGTAATTATAGCAGATGAAATCCATGAAATATGACTTTCATGGTCCCCAGGGGATGAATTTGAATGATTTTTTGCCCCCTTTTTGTCACCAACAGCTCTGGCTTTCATTTAATCTTCCACATTCTAATATTTCTGCAACACTAATGGTATTCCACATAGTATCAGCTGAGCTCTCCGTTGGATGCTAATGCCACTTAACAGTACATGCTGATTTTTAGTATTTAGCTCAAAAGAACAGCTGTATGCCTTCATGATGCATCAACCATGGTGGCAGCATTGATGTTAGGCTTCACTTCTCACGAGCTGTTACATACCCAGAACATTCATGCCACTTTTAAACTGCAGGGACTTTTTAATGATGTATTGAGGCTCCTTGGTAATGTTAGCCACCAGGCCCTCCATCGCAGTGGTGTTGACATCCTCAACGACCACCTCTACCTTCTTTGTGACTGTCTGGATCTGAGTTAAGAGAAAAACAGAGACTATTTATCCCAGTAATATGTTCCTTAGCAACTGTTCGTTTTTTATTTAAATATGGTTTCTTAATCAAAATTAAATTGCAATTTTAAGCTATTACAAGTTAGCTTGTTGTGTATAATGTATAAAGTAAGTTAAAATTGGATCATGTATGTACACAGTCTAACCAGTAGGGGTGCTGCTGTAGCTAGCCAGGACAAAATAAATATTTGGTTCAATATGTGTGGTTGTATTTGTTGCAAAATTATTTAGCTATGCAAACTTCAATTTGCATATTACTGCAGCCTCCCATACCTGCTGGAAACAAGCCTGCACCAGGTTCTCCGGGAACAGGTTTCTTATCAAGTCAAAGAAGGCGTCCAAGCTGGAGACATCATCATTTTTCTCGCCCTCGCCGAGGTTTTCTTTCAGTTTGGGGTTTCCGGGGTGGATGACTAACACCAGGATGACCCCCAAGATAGCAGCAATGATGGTGGTGGACATGTAATAGATCATAGCTCTGGTGCCCAGACGACCGCTGGATTTGGCATCCAAACCAGCCAGACCTGTGATGATATGGTATTCAATTGGCAATTACTTGGATTTATCCAGTGGAAATAAGACTCACAGGCCAGAAAACCTGGACAAAAGCTAAAATCAAGGGATTACAAAATGATGTCTTGTCATCTGCTTAATTCACATGTTAAATAGAATCCTGTCATGGATTTTACATTCAGGATGGCAGCATGACGAGGTCATGACGAGGTCAGTGATGTAGCTGGACACAATACACCAGTGTGAGCACCTGTGATTAAACTGGAGATGATGAGTGGCAGGATCAACATCTTCAGCATCCTCATCAGGATGTCTCCGGGAAAAGCAATCACCATGACAATATCAGGATGGATCGGAGAGGCGACGCGGAGCAACATCCCAGCTACAGCTCCCAAGATCACTCCTAAAGATGGGAATGGGCACAAATGAGCAAAAGGGGTTAAATTAAAAGGACGTCTGGGGTGAATGCAAAAAATATAGAATATTAAAGCAAACAATGCCATCCATTTTCTCATAGATAGTTAGGCTCATGGGGTGCTGGAGCAAATCCCAGCTGAACTCTGTTCTAAGACATAAAAATGAGATGTGATTTTCTGGTTAAAGACTTCTAAGAACTCAACAGTGCCACATAAATCCCATTTTTGCGAATTGCTAACAGGCATTTTACTTGAAGATGAGAAACCTACTACGAGAGAGTAACGCTGCAGGGAGGATTTAGAACAGATCTTTGAAACAGCAGGGAATAGATAAAATGTCAGGCTGTCTCGCGGTGCTGTAATCCGTGCAAACCTGGAGTGTTTTCAAGGATTTTTCACTTGGGGACAATCAAAATTAGACGTGCCAGTGTTCAACATAAGGCCTAAATATTCCATCTAAAAGTGGTCACCTTCAATCCCCCAATCCCTTCTTTAGTTTTACTTACCCTCCAACCCATATTTGCTATCCAGAAGCCTAAGAAAGATCATACCCTTCCTCTTAAAAGACAGGTGACCTTTGGCAGCTCAGATGTTTCCATCAGATCTGTTTTTGGTCCCTTCCTCCCTCCCTCTGACTGAACTTCCTCTGTGGTTGAAGATTGTGCAAACCAAGATGGCATTTAATAACACAGACCAATTAAAAAGCTTCCAGCTTATTGAGTGTTTAAAGCAAGCTGTCCTCGGTGCCTCAAACTCTCCTTCACCCTGGCAGCGTCCTGTGGATTCTGCCAGACAGAGGACCGTTGTTGGTCCTTGCCTTCCCCTGCCTTCTCCTTGGCCCATGTGCAAGCTCCCATTCAGGCTCTTATCTGCCGAGTGACAGATGATCAATGAAATGGCCAATGAGCTGGCCAACATGACTCTGCCAAGTGGGGGGAGATGTGCACGTGACTCATGTTCCCATCGAGACAGACACGCACACGGCAGATACATGTGAAATGAATTAATGCATCTTTATCTGCTTGACTGGTTTTAAAAAGGTTTGAAGGGACCATGAAGCTGCCAGACACAGCTGACATTAAAAGGCAATGCAATTCAGATCCAGGGTCAGATTTAATAAGGCTTCACTATCATGATGCCGTTGTCTCGTCCCTGTGGTGCAATTAGCTGCTGCTATAATGATGACGTCGTTTAATAAAGCAGCCGAGGCTGCGTGATGGCGCCGAGATCTTTAGATAGCGGCAGGTGGTGCAGAACTGTGGAAGGTCATGACGCATTTAAATCATACTTCCTGGTAGAACCGAACAATCACTGGTGGCATCCAGCACTCATATAATATAGCCAGAATCAGCTTTTCACTTTAATAAAGAGCTTGTGATGAGTTCTCTTACCCAAGACAGTGAGCGTGAGCAGAAGGTTTTTGAACAACTTGGACCAGATTTTGGCACATTTGGACTGAGGCCTGGCCTCGATGGGCTCCAGGTGGCTCTCGTGCATCCTCACCTCAACTTGTTTAGGCATACTGTTGGCACTGGGGGGAGAGAAAAGAGGAGAGAGGTGAATGCAGAAGCTGATGAAAAGCTCAGAAAATGCAGATTGCATCTCTGTACTGTGAATACTCTGAACATTGAAAAGCCTAAAAATGCAAATATGAAGCGAGGGAATGTCTGAAAGAGATAGTATCATTCAAGCAATAAAGGCTGTTACCAAGCTGTCACTCCAACAGTTCAGCAAAAGCCTCTGCCAGATGGAAGCGAGTTTAAAATGACACTTCAGACTTTTTTCTGGCTTGACAGGAATTTATAGAATATAAACTTGACTGGAGGAGCTGCCTAAGATTTTACACAACCATCGTGAATAATGCGTGATTGCCTACAGAATAATGATGCATTTATCAGAGGATCCATACAGTTAGTTGACTTTGCAATGCTCCAATGCAAGAATCCGCTCCGTCAAACATCATTATTTGAGTGTAAAAGGCGGTGAAATTAAAAAAAGAAATTCCAATGTGTGTATTAACTGCCAAGAAGTGTCGTAACCATTGTGAATCATTATGCATGCACCAATATGCTTCCTTTCTCTGTCACTCTCCGTCTCTCTCTCTCAATTATGATTGTTGGACACTAAAATTAGAGACACTCAAAATCTCAAATACAATTGTGGGAAGAGAGGACCTCAGACATGCAGCCTAATTAATTGAAGAAGTGATTTTCCATTACAGACAACACAGCTGTTTCCTGGGGCCCTGTCAGGGCCAGAATCAGGCTGTCATTGAGAATAAGAAGTACTTGAGTCGGAGTAAAGAGGTGCCTCTGTTCAGCTTGATTGTCCTTGCGAAAATAAAACCATCCCTGCTTGGGTTTTCTTGACACCACACCAAAGACAATTGTGGTGAATAAGGACAGAACAAGTGAAAATAATCTGAGCTTTCACCTCACCCCTCAGGGGTTAAAACTCACAAATCTTGATCTTGAGAACTTTTTTCAGAACTACACAAACCGTGATGCCAGAAAACTGTACACATATTAATCATGTGGGCTGTTAGATGTGTGTGTGTGTGTCCCCTCCTATATTTCCACATGAGCACACACACATAGAGACCCACACATTTGCGTACACCCCCCATTTTGGTATTGCTGGGGCCGTAGGTAGCTTCCGGTCAAGGACACATGAACACCCTTCCGCCCTTTCTTATCAAATAAAGTGGATAATGCAGAGAATACCCACTTCCGTAAGAGTGAATGAATAATACTCTAGGCATGATTCCGTGGAAAATTTGTCAACGCTGTGTAATCTCATTCGGTAAAAGCGACGAGTCCCGCTAATTCAATTTTCACTCCTTTCTCTCACTTTCATTATTTTTAGCACCGAGGGGCTGGGGGAGCGGAAGCAGATGTCGGCCATCACCGGCATCGGAAATTAGAGTTTGAGGCATACGGGGAAGTGTGCAGGTATGATGAATGACTTCGGAAACTATGGTGAAAAGCAGTTAATTGTGATTTTAAAGTAATGGGAAACAGGAAAATTTTCAAGCTGTGTTTTTGTCTAGTATATGAAGAAATTCTCTCTAATGGAAAAAAAATTGCATTAAATAGCAATGATAAAAATCTGTGACTGCATATGACAACAAACCTAAGATAATAATGTGGAAATTGCAATCTGCAGAGCCAGAACAGCCTCCAAACAAGCAGTCACACACTCTGCAGCCTCTGCTGAGGTCATATTATGAACCATTTCATCTTGGCTGATGATCGTGAAGCCATGAAGAAAGAAGGAATGCTTCATTAAAACATTTGACAGCTTTGCCAAATTACCAATTATTCAAAAGACGTGTAATATTTCATCTATGATGCACTTTTATACTTTTGAATGAACGTTTAATGAAAGTATTAGTAGTAAATGTATAACCAAAAGCAAATATATAGAAGAAACACTTGCTGCTCAGGACTGTTGACAACTGTACTCACTTCATTTCTGTTGACGGCGAGGGAAGTGCAATATACATTGACCGCTGTCAAACTTTCAGCCTTTGGTATTTAAGAGCAATTAGCAGAAGTTTTACAGAGGATCCTTAGTGCTCCATCCACTAATATTACCGGGCGTCTACAGATAGGTTCCCAGGTACAGCCAAGAGCTGGAAAACACTCCTCTCAGCTGTCCACCAACTCTTCCGAAGCATCCAGAGCAGACGGAGCCCAGATCACACTCACAGTCCACACAACCTGAATTGCCCCATCTTGATGTCAGCATACCCCCTTCAGCCCCCACCCCCTGACTCCACCACCACCAACCACAATCAGCTTCCCAGCAGGAATCGCACACACGATGTAGATGCATTTCGAATAAAACCTGGAAATACACAGATAATTCAAACAGAAGAGGGAGGAGTCAGTTATCTGAGCTTAACTGTCAAATCCCTCATGGACCCTTTATTCCCTGGGTGCTCTAATCCCTGCAGAGAGCATGCTCCTAGACTCATCCAACTAGGATGTTATAGTGAGGCAAAGGCCGGGATGAGACGATGACCGCTAATGGCACGGTGTAGACAGCGGCGCTTTGTACTGCGCAACAGCTAAGTGATCATCGTACGATAGAAACAGAAGATTTGATAGTCATAATGTTGCAGGGGCGACCTAGGGGGTATTAGGTTCATCCTGGCGGAGCTCAGAGGAGAGGTTAATGTTTAATGCTGCTCTCTGATCATACTGAGCAACACATTTCTTTGGTATGTGATGTAAATTTTTCTCTATAAATAATTTTAACACCATTTGTGGGTCTGCCTTGAAAGATGATGTTGACCGCATTTAAATTTATGGCTCTATGATATTAGCATAAAACTCCAAAGAAGCGAACTCTGAAGGGAAAAATGACGTGACATGATTTATTAGAGGACGAAGTCACACTGATTTCGCCCCAGTATCCCAGCAGCATGGGACTTCACATTGCACTGGGCAGTATCACATTATTCTAATTAGGGAAATGTGTTGGAAAGCTATTTCCTCTTCAGACAAATGACCAAGCGCACAACAAAAGCCGGAGGAATCCCATCTCTGTTGGCAAAGGTTGTGTCATGAGAAATCACTCATCCTAAATCCCTCGACATGTCATCTACATCAAATAGGCTCTCAGGGAAGCGAGCAGTTTCAGGATGGGAGTTGGAGAGCAGAGAAGAAGGGGTTACTGCAGGGGAGTGTGAGGGACACTAGGAGAGAAGGGGGTATGGGGGTCACACCAGCACTTTTCAGGCAGAAGAGGGGCCTTTGAAGGGGTAGGCAGAGGCAACCATCCCTGCTCTTGGCTGATACCATGTGAAGCTCTCCGCTTCCTCTCTTTTTCTTCAGAGGGGCTTTGTTTCACATGCAAACAGTGGCAGTGGCCCCAACTTGCCTGGCCAAGCGCTGCATCCAAACTGGCAGAGCCGAGAAAGGAAAAAGAAGGGGGGGGGTAGAATAGGCTAGGGTAGAAGGGTAGAACTGGGGGGAGTGTGTATGTCCAGAATGCCCGTTCTTTCAGGCCACTGATGTCATGCCTGTGCCCACCGTGGGAGAGCTGTGGAGGGACCAAGGCACCCCCTTTTTTTTCTTTCCCCCTACACAGTCTCTTTTTCCAGGATGAATGAATCTTTCAGAAGCTGCTTCCCATTGTGTCCCATAATCGACTGCGATTATCCCAATTTTATGCTGCCTTCCTAGTGCGAGGAGGTTCCCTGAGTGTCGGCATTGAGGACTGCTGCGATGCAGTAAAGACCATGAGGGGTTGTCGTAGCAACACACTGTGGCCTTGGGAGAAAGGGATGAAGAGAGAAAGAGGAAGCTCAAACACACTCGCAGCATACAAACACCTAAACCCCCTCTCATAGCAAACAAGATGGAGCAGAGCACTTTGAAAAATTAGCGAAGGAAAGGACACAAGACAGTTTACTCAACCAATACTGCTCACTTCCTAGACAGCCTCCTCATACAGCATTCAGAGTACATTTAATAAGAGACTTTTTGGACCCATTGTGTCGATATGCAATCTCAGCTCATGTAGTATTGAATGCCGTTAGTCCGAATTCTCAGACTCCGATCGCCGCCATCTATCCATCTGATGAACACATGATGAAGATCTAAATGAAAGTGAAAGTTTCCCACTGAGCTGCAGTGGGGCCCGATGCCCGTTCTCATGACTGGATCATCACAATATAGTGTGAGGTAAAGACAACTGGAGCTGGGCCAAGCTCCGGATATATCAGTCCCCTCTGGGCCTCACAGCCACTTGCCATGCAGTGGGAAGAAATGGACTCACACATACTGGCTGCCTAGGAGCTGAAACCACCACCGCCACCTTATAATTCGACAAACACTCTAAGCTGTGCTGTGCATAGGAAGTGGGAAATAAATTCCAATGCCTGAAGAAAGGCAACCCTTGTCACTCTACACCTCTAAATTATCTATCCTTAGCTGGTTGTCCACACATCAGTGCGTGTTCTGAATGCATTCAGCCATGGTGAGACACAGCGATGTGTGGACTATCATACAAATCTGTACTACACAGACACACACACACACACATACACAAAACTGGTAGAACAAGAGGAAACTCCAGGAGTGCAGATCAATAAAAAAACAATGTGTTTTTATTAGAAGGGGTACCGCAACTGAAGGTTTCCCATGGACCTCACTGTGAAATTTAGCACTGCGCAAGAGACACATACAAGCGCTGGAAACACACAAATGTAACCCGATTAAGGTTCTTAACTATCTTTGACTGTCTAGAAAGTTGAAAAATATGCAGTTTGGTAAATGTGTGTGACTGTTCCGAAAGTGTGAACCTTTTGTCTGTGATGCATCACCATCCCGGCAGGTGCTGATGGAGCCATACTGTACGTGCATGTGCATCAGCATTCTGGAAGATTTCCCTTTGTTTGGCACAACTCTTTGTGTCCGTAATGAGGTGGTCATTAGAGGGACGATCTGGGATTCCTGAAGCTAGTGCTGCAGTCTGCAAAGGTCTCTCAGATGTGACCAATCCCTCTATAATTACGCACTAACAACCTATTATGTCATAGAGTGCCTTTTGCAGAAAATTAATCCCATTCATCTGGATGTTTTTTGGATTAATAGCATTAAATCCAAACCCCTTTTTTCCCAGTCAGATATAATTCACATATAATTAAACATTGGTTGGAATGTCTTGTTCCCTGCTATAAATATGGCCTGGATGACTGAGAATCTACATAGACTTCCCTGCTGCCTCTTCTCTTCTCTTTTTGGAAGTTTACACCTCCAAAGAAGCACATCTGGGATATTTCATGCCTCTGGTTCTGGAACCATCTGTCAGCAATGCTATAGTGATGGTTTCTGGCATGTCTTGCAAAGCCCCAATCCCTGTCCACTATCCCTGTCTCCATCTTTTCCTCAAAGCTGCACAAATGAAAGATCAGCACGGGAGAGATATTAATCCAGTTCCTGCAAACCCCCTTCAATCAGATAGTGGATCACATGGGCTTTTTGCTCATTGCTCTTGTCGTTCTTCCAGTAGCCTCTCCTGCCTTCGACACATGAAGCGAGAGCACAGTCGTTAGTAAAGATGTGTTAAACCTAGTGGGCTGTATAGCAGAACGCCACTTTTGACAGCGTCTGTCCGATCCCCATAGGAGCTCATTAAAATCTGCCAGCAAGACAGGACCACCCATCCCCCACCACAAGCGCCAATATGGTATACCCACTGCATTGCTGAGGGGGGTGACAGAGACATAGGCAAAAAAGATAGAGGGAATGATGAGGATGGACTACATGAATACCATATAAAGGTATGTGGGTAACAATGTATGGGGGGAGGGTAAAAGAAATAAAAAGAAGGTGTGGCTGAGGTGAGGATGGCGGCTAAAGGAATGTAATGGCAAACAGATGAGGAGATAAATGGAGAAGGAGAGGTACAGTGTGATGAAGGAGCGCCACGTATACAGTATGCAAGTGTTGCATCCTGGCATATATGTCTGTGGATAAATTCACGGCTGACATCTGTGTCGGACAGCTGGCTGGCTAAAATGGGATTAGTGCACAAATCATGTTTCATACATCACTAGACTCACCTGCCACACAGTTAAAAATATATGGAAATCGGTTGTCTCTTTTGTCTCACCACATTTGAATTAAAACAAACAAGCACAACCACACATACACACAAACGCAAACGCACACCTCAGTTGGTCCAGTCCTGTGGTATGGGGGGAGTTACAGACTTACTCAGGATTTGCCAATAAGAGGACTAAGGAGAAGAATAGATGTTCTCTCACTAATTAAACACTGGAGTCTGTAGGGACTGAGCATAGCCTGCAGCAACGGTCGAGTTCTGCTCCGCTCACACCACCTCACGGTGTTGACAAAAAAGGCATTCCTACACACGCACATACACACGCACACAATTGCTTCACACCACTGTGAATTTTAAGAATGTGTAATAACACGACTCATGGAAACCATTTACATATTTAAACTTAAATAGGAGTTTTTTTTTAAAAATCCTTAATGCTGCAGAGTTCAGATGTTAGTTTTTAGTGTCTTTTTTCTCTTCGCTTTTATCTCCTTGAACTTGAACCATTGTCTACTCTCCAATTACTGAACTGGACATTGGAGCCAGCATTTGTCAGATTATGTGGAGGGATGACAGATCTTTGCCCTCCCCCACACACAAATTTACACGCACAAACTTTATTCGCATTGATTTACTCTTGGATTGTACGCTTAGATTCTCAATCTCTTTCATATCAATAGTGGCGGTGAAACAGCTTCCAATAACGGATAACCAATGGCAGTTTGACGCCTGAAATAATGTGTTTTCTGAATGTTTTTAAGCACTTGGAAGTGGTGACACAAAATTGCCGTAAAACATTCAATGAGTTGCGCTTGTGTGAAACATTTCAGCAGTCAGAAGAATGCCGAAAGTTACGTAACTGTCATGTCACAGAAACAATAACGGAATTCACTCACAAATTCTTGTAACTACAACCGTGAAGTTCCGGATGCTTTGACCTTTGACTCTCAGAATACAATGAGGTCACATTTGGTTTGACATTATGTTGGATCTCTGCCTTAAACCTGGTAAATGTGCACACTTTTGCTTCATAACTAAGGAGACTGTGTCTTTTGTCATGTCTAGACAGTAAAAATCTTCATAGAACTCTTCTCACAGAGCACAGACATAGCGCCTCATCTGCAACGCAACGTCGCAAACTGTGTGTATTTCTCCGTGCTTCAGACTCTGCCAGGCTGCTTTCCATTCAGGACCACGTCAGTGGTACTGTTCTTTCAGAACCACATCTCCACGCACTGACTGTGACTTGTTTTCCCAAATCCATCAGAAGCTGTGTCAGTGAGAGCTAGAAAAACGTGCTACTGCTTGCCGCTACTACGCGCGAGATGCCACAGAGGAGTGCCTGCTCGCCTGCTGCTGCTGCTTCTCGCTCAGCTCAGTGTTTTTCATTCCACCTCATTACTTGCCGCATACTTTGTCAAACTATGTAAATATTTCTTCAGTCACATGCCACCATGGAATGCCACAGAGAGCCCATTTGGCTTTTTCCACTGCTTAATTATGACAGTCCGCCTAAAGTCCCGATCAGTCATTGTCTGACTCCCTAGGCAAAAAAAACAACATTTCTGGCACATTTCTACCGTTTGATCGCAGCCAAATCCCTCGACGGCAGGCGTCGTGGGATGTAAAGAGGATGATAAACCTCCTTCAGTCACATTTCAAGGCATAGAACACAAATTCCTCCAAAATCCCGGATCACTCTAATCCTTGTACAATGAACGCTTGGGAATCCCGTTGATGTCAGGATCTGTCTGAACAGAACAAGGTTCAGAGTCCAAATACTGCAGTTAATTTAATATAACAAAATACTGACTTTTATTTCATTTGACACTTTACATGATGCAAGGCCTGGTCATTCACAATACCAGCTGAAACTCCTTAGAAAAAGACAACGGACAGACAGACAGACAGACAGACAGATAGACAGATAGACAGATAGATAGATAGATAGATAGATAGATAGATAGATAGATAGATAGATAGATAGATAGATAGATAGACAGACAGTTCCTAATTAACCAGCGAATGATGTTCTGGGCCAAAAGCCCCAAACAAAACTCTCTCTGTGTTCAGTAGCCATTCAGGCAAGCTGCTCTTGGAACACGCCACCCCTACTAGAATAATGGGGCACTTTACAGGCCTCCAAGTTAGTTCACAGATTCTGGAGCTGGGAAACCGCTAGCACAGGGTTCATAGAGAGGAGGGGCATGTAATTGTTTCCTTGGATTTTTTTTTTTGTTTTTGTAACCCCCCTCCACTTCTCTGTGACTCTCTCTTCTGCTCTCTCTCCTTTTATATGTGGAAAAAAATGGGACTGACAAACATGCAATGAAGGGGATTGTTGTGTGTTCCTGGACAAGTGGGTGAGATAAACAGATCCAGACTGTGGGGTCTAGCGACTGTGCTCTTCCGGATGGGAGGACCATTGGGGTACAACACACACTCGTGGGGGAGTGTGCGATGGTAGGAGGGTAGGGGGCTAAAAAGTCCCAAGGGTGAGAGAGCAAAAAAAGGTCCATTCCGGAAGAAGCGCAAGGTTGACATGGGTGTTACAGTTCCTCCTCTGAGAGAAGACATTGTGCTTGGTGGTGAGGTTTTAATGCATGTCCTGTTTTACCTCCCTAAAACATCTGAAACTCTCCGCGATTAAGCACACAAGTGGCAGCTCCGCTCGGCGCTCCCACAGCACAGGCTATTTACATACTGAAGAGGGACATTAATGCGGGCCGAACCCCCGGAGCTGAACAAAGACGCTCACAAACCTGCCTCAGAGGCCCATTACGCACTTAATTGAGGATTTGTGGAATAGTAAAGAGGGTGCAAAAAGAGGAGGAAGGCGGGTGGTAAGAGAGGGGGGGTAGTGGCTTTCATTCAATTTCAGTGTATTGGAATTTTTAGCTGTTATTACTTCAGGGTTTTGATCTTTTGTCTGTCAACAAACACATTTAAGTTTGCCAGTGGGATTATGGAGATACAGGGATCTGAAATTGTATACAGTCCAGTAACTAAAGTCTAGCACTGGTTCTGGGGTCCCCTTTATGTGCCTGAAGAAAATTACCAATTCACAATTCAACTTTATATCACAATAGAATCCACTTCACAGCCTTGCTAACAACACCAGGTTTAAGCATATAAACGATGTGTAACTACATCTTTTTCACCATATGGAAACTGGTGGCATCGTAAAATCCTTTGTTTTCCAGTCGACCGCTTCCTCTTTACTCCCCCTGATCCTCCCATTATCCTCATTATGAAACTGTTATGAAAGCTTTCCTGAGGATAAAAGCAGCCCAAGAAGTCTGTAGCGGGCAAAGCCGGGGAGAAATCAAGCCAAGGCTACCCAAACTTCAAGTAAATTTGCATAAAATTGCCTCACATTTACATAGAATTTATCCGCGAAACAAGGAGTAAACCATCATTTAACCATCATTCTTGTTGACAATTGTTTAACTCTTCAATTTGTTTTGAACAAATCCGGTAATGTGCTTTAATTATGATTCCTTTGTCGCATCACAATGGACCGACTGTTCTCCGTGGCATGGTGTTTGGTGCCAAGACCAAAAACAAAACGGGACTCCCCCTGTCCACTCAGGCTTCCAGTCACCAATCCCTCATGGGGCAGTTTTTCTGACTCCTCCTGCTGGCCTGAATTCCAGCATAGCGGGTACCGATGGGACAGAGAGGGAGAGAGGGGCAGAGTAATGGTGAAGGGGTTGGGAGGGGGGGGGTTCACTACACCGCAGTAAACAGTAGCTCATTTCGTTCTGGGGCCTCTCTAGTGTCTTTAATAAGCACAACTTTAGGGTGTGAACCATAGATTGAACTGGTAAACTGCTCAAACTGTGACAAAAAAATCTTTATGGTGCCTGAAATCTGACCAATTGCAAACCGGAACAACAACTCACAACATGGACATGAGTAGCTTCTAATAGTTGCTTATTTTCAGTTTCACATTGACTGTGTTACCAAAAGATTCCCTCCCTTCGTTCTCCTAAAAGTGCACGCACACAGATTTGCAATATTTTGTAAGACCATGGCTGGTCTGACCTGAAAATCCTTAGGTAATCTCAAAGCGGTCATGGAGCTGCGAGGAGTGTCGAGGCAGCTCTTTGATATATGTATGGATAAAGTTGTTGCAACCTGTCAAAGTGTTATCCATTCTTTACCCAGTAACAATTGCTGCACCGTGCCTGAACCACAGCCAGATCCATCATTTCTCCACCGGCAGCAGACCTGCAAGCGAATGCCTCACTTTCTGTTCCTGTGGAGTCACGAAGGGAAGTCATAAAGGGAGCCGAGCTCTTTGTTCCGACGGCCCATGGGAAAATGGGAATTTACAGCAAAGCAATTACAAAAAAATGAAACGGTAGATGTATTAGTCAATGAAAGGGAGAGGACGAGAGGTAGGCGGGAATGTTTGTGTCAGGATATATGTGTTTGAGGGGAAGTCCCGGAAAGACCTTACGCCGGGAGAGAACTGGAACATATGAAAGTAATTAAGAAGGAATGTAAAGAAGAGGGCATCTCAAAGAAGTGACACGGGAGTATGGGAAAGAGAGAAAAAAAGGACAGCAGCGGAAGAGCAAGAGGCTGGTAAAAGGAGGAGCTGGAGGGCACTTTGGCAGCTTTGGAGTATTCCCAGGAGGATTACCAGAGCTGTAGATGCCACTAACTGCCAGCAAGAAGCTTCTTCATTGGAGGTACATGGCAGGAACACAGGTACACCTCGTGGACACATGAGGGCTTTTAGCCAACTGTACCCTCCATTCCTTTCTACCCTACCCTGATTAGAAATCCTTCTGAAGGTTATTTTGGGGCAGAGTCCGCAATATAGAGAAACGAGTATAAAGGAGGAAGAAAAAGTCAGAGTTCCTTGTGTCAGCACGCCCTACCCTTCGACTCTTTATTCAGTGAGAGAGTTATCGCTGATCTCTAGCTGTTCCTAATCTTTTTCTATATCTGACTTTATCCAACACTTTTGGCAACATTTTTTTTCCCATTTCTTTGGTAGAACCTGAAATGAATCATTGTTCTTGGGTGGCAACATATTTTTCCTGAGCATTCAGCGCTGAAATGAGTGCACATTCTAAAGGTGCGTGAAGTGCCCACTGCCACCGTACCTAACATCACCAACAGAAGCCGGATTTCCTTTCTCACGTCAGTTTGGCTTCACTTGTTTCCTCAGCGCACAAGAGTGCTTTAATCAGTGGCCCGAATTCAATTCCCACAGAAAAGCAAGTGTCAATAAAGATGCTATCAGGTCATCAGAGTCTGGAAGTTTTTAAAAACCACTATGCTGTTACCTCCTTCCTTTCCTTATTATTCACCGCTCAGTTCCCCACAGCTACCGCCTTTTGTGTGTGTGTTTGTGCGTGTGTGCCAAATTGCTGCTGGTGTGACCAGCTAGTCTTTGTCTAGGTGCTCTGAGCGATGTGCTCCTTCATTAGAGGCACGTCTCAGACAGATGGTTATGTTAACTGGGAAAAATTATTGTTTGGACTCGTTTCTTTTCCAGCAGGAGCTGGCCAATGCCTCGGGGATTTGTTTGAGCTCTGCTGTACGTGCAAGATGCGTAATTTGTTGGACGAGTTGGGCGGAGAGGGTTGGACGCTTCAAAATAACAACTGCAATAAAAAAAACTATCTTACACTGTTACACCTTTAGGACCGTGTAACGCTTCTGTTATTTGGTCGAGTCTTTTCAGTGATCTCGATATTTCTAAATTTATTATCTGCATGAGAGTAAAGGGGAAAAGGTGTTCATTTCCCAGATGGCATGTCTTAAACACACAAGAATTTTTTTTCGTCTGTCACCCAATCGCAAGTAAAATGAGTCAAAGGAGGTTTTCCCTTTTTCTTTTCACGTACAAAGAATAAACGCGCTTGTGCTTAAATGCCAAATGGTAATGGACCAAACGGGTTGCTGTCAATCATCTCCATTTACAGTTTCTGCATTCACAGCCCATTAAGTTCTTCGACAAACATGGGGGTGAATGGAATTGAGGGCATGAAATTATAAATGACTCATTGGGCCTCGTCGCATGTGTCGGCTCGCTGGGTACCATGTGCAATAATGCAGCAAATGACTGAAGAGCAGCCTCCGGGAAAAGGAAAACACGTCAACAAACGCGCCTCTGTGCAGAGTCTCCCTGCCATCAAATGAAAGGCCTCCTCAGACCCAGAGCACCAGGGTTCAGCCAGTTCCTGTCACAGGCACCAGTGGAACAATAACCCACCATTAAAACCTCAAAAAGACACAGCCCACCTGGCTCCCACCTCTCATGACTGTGAGGGAGGGGATCAAAACACTCCTGTTGTCATGTGACAAGTCAGGTGCGATGCCAAAGGCGATCGGGAGATTCGGTTTCCATGGCGACATTGATGGTGCTCCTGGAAAACCACCTTATCAGTGCGTGTGAGCCCAGAAGCGTTCTAACATGAACGCGGCGGAGGACCGCAATGATTGGCTCAAAAGGTGGGTGGCGTTAGTGAAGCAATTGGAGCGGCTCCGCTGCTTCTCCAAGCTGATGCTTTTCATTTGGCCGACACAAAACCAATACACAAGAGCTTTCCACTGTACATCATCAAAATCACCGCTGTGCAATTAGGAGTGGCGTCACAATTCAATTAAAATCGACTGCTATGGTCTCTTAACGACGCAAATTATGGCCAAAAATCATTTTAATTTCATTCCTTCGCATCGATTGAAGCCCAATTCAACACAGGGCAGCCCAAGATTAGGAAAAAGAAAAGTTTTTAGCCGAGGCTTCTGCCGCAGAAGGTGGCTGGTGGCTTTTGATGGCTCCTTTTGATGCCCCTCCGCGTAAATGTTCACTCAGATCACTCGTCGACAGCACACTGGTGCGACTTCTATTGGAATCCATTCGCGCTCGAGCCGTGACAGAAAGCATCGTGAGCGACAGAGGGAGCTCCTTTGTTCACACATTAAATATCAGGTGAGGAGCGCGGTGGTTGTTGGTGACGCCGTGCGCTCCGGGACCTTCAGCGACCGCTGTCACCTGGCTCCATATGCAATTGCGCGCAGTGCAATTCATAAAAACACAATTAGAACATCCACAAGCTGCTTTCTGTTGGAATGGAAATGGAGTGGAGTGCTTGCAGATGTCTTTCAATCAAAGTAATAAAACTTGCAAATGAGAGTGACACTGGAAATTATTTAAGCGGGTCACAGTGCTAGGCGAACAACAACAACAACAATAATAATAATAATAATAATAATAATAATAATGGACTTCCCACTCACCTTTTTTAACAACCAGGGGGAGAAAAGTTTTTGGTTTTGTCCCTTTGCGGGGTTTTGCCGCATCCGCTTCAGAGAGGCTCCAGGACAGACGCTCCACAGACCAAACGGGGGATTTTCTGCCAGTAAAATCCGTGGTGCTCCGCAGCTCCGCGATTCCAGTGAATGAGCTCTGCCTCACCTCGCTCCTCGGCGCTTTACTCCCCCACCAACCCCGCCCGTTTCCCCCCGTCTTTGTCTTGTGCATGGGAATGCCAACTCCTCGTTGGTCGACGGTGGGCTATAGCTCCTAGCGCACTCACAATTCACCCTGCACGTCTCCTCTCGCCCACCCGGATCTGAGCTGCTGAGAATCTTCATCCTGTAAAGACGAATCTTCAACATTTGGCGCAAAGAAGCCTCAACCTTTGTAATTCCATCATTACCGACCCTCCTTGCTGATCAGTTTCTGTGCTTCATATGTTTTTTATTAAGCTCCAGAGAACTAATAAAAGGGGCCAAGTAAAACACATGATTTGTATTTAATACATTTTATTTAATGTGGTGGAAATGCTGCATGCCTCAATATGCAGCTGATGGTCAGAATCATGGAGGGAAATGTTTGACACACTGCCGCCATAGTTTAATCCACTAAAAGTTGCCTTTTAATCCACTAAAAGTTGCCTTCTAAAAGTTAATTCTAATACTATTACCTGTGTATTTAAAGGGTTGTTTTCACTAAAATCACTGCAGGGGTTCTCTGCAGTGACTTTAGTGAAGCTGTGAAAATCTTTACTGACCATGCAGGACACTAGAAAAACAGGTCTATCAGCAAAGCACACAAAGAAAAAAAACCAACTCTGCAGTATAGCCTGTCAAAAATTCTACAAATTGTCAAACCTGGCGGGAACAACACAAAACCCATTTCCTTTGATGTGGGGCGACAGAGCAAGATAACAAGCCACCAGGACAGCATGCCTGAGAGGTCCACACTATGTTGATAACATTTATTCATGCATAAGCTACAAAACCAGCTGATTAATTATTCGGATTATCCTTCAGAGGGGGATCGAACCCCAGGTCTATCCTGGGTAAAGTGTACCTTACATCAGTTAACCAACGAGAAAAGGTGTGCCATTGTGGGTCCAAAGGTGGTTGAAAGGTCGCTGAAATATGGTAGCTGTGAGTCACTCAAGGCAAAACTGGAGAGCAACAAAAAGAATAATGCGGAAGTTCAGATGATCAGAAATGTGGCGAATGGAGAAAATACCAACAACTGAGCCTGAAATTTTAAAAAAAATGAGTAAAAAAAAAAATGTTCAAAAGAGGCAATCATTAGATTCCAAAGATAATAAAAAGCAAACTACCTCTGAAGATTCAGCATATGACAGGAGGATCTCAGATACCACCATAAATTGTTGCATAATACGCACCACCGCTGTGCCACTCCCAAAGAAAAGTGTCAATGTGAAACTGATTATTTTAAAATCCCGCAGGCAATGACAAATGAACCCAAATGGAGTGCAGGGTTCATTCCAATCTAAAATCTAACAGGGCTTTGAAAATAAATAAGGGCAGGAAAATCAAAGATGTGCACATATAAGCTAAATGTCCCACCGTCGCCGGGGTGAGTCCTGCAGAAAACATGAAGCAGGCCGGAGAATGCAAAGGCTTTTAGCTTGTCTGGTTCCGACATGTTTGTCATGCAATGCAACATCGGAGTGTGCGTAAAGACCTGCATGTTGCAGCGGGCTAGAGGCACGTGTGCTTTCACATAATTCCCTGATTCCTTGTCTCCTAAACATTGGTGATACCATCTCTTCCTTTAGCACCACTGGTATGGCCGCTGTTGCAGTCGTGATAGGTTTCAACGCCACTCCCGGCACTGTTTAGGTTCACGTCAACTCTTCATCAATTCAGCCCAAGGGCTTCGTGTTGAGACAGATGATTGGTTTCCAGTCTGTTATCATGAGCAACGCGCGACCATCATGGTTGGAGTAATGTTCTGCACAGTTTAGGTTTATCCTGGGAATCGTGGCCAGATGACACAGTTCTATGCTGAAAGCATCCATTGTGTCTTTTTGTATACCCAGCATGTTTAGACAATTATCTTGAGTAAGTTATCTTGCATAGGTTAGCTGTTGAAACATGTCTGGTATGCAGAAACAAACTGCCTCTGTGTCTGGAACAATTAAGGTAAAAAGTAAACTTATGGCACGGTTCCGCTTGAACAGCACAGCTAACCACAAATGATCGTTTTTCTAGTAGAATCTGTAATTTCTGTTTAATTTTAATTTAATTTAAATTTTAATTTCCGTTTAACAGACCTAAACTATCACTGCACTGAGAATGAATGAAAATGCAGGAAGTTGTGCCAGTGTCGGAGCAGGATCGTGTCCCCGCAGCTGCTTTTGGATCCAGAATGACTCAGAAAGGGTTCTGTTCTCCACACTGGGAATGGGGAAAGAGCGGCGTAAAGGGGGGAACTGGAGCCCAACCTAAAGATTTTTGCGTAAGTCTCATGTGGAGTGTTTCGGCCCTCTGCATCGGCGTCAGCGGCACGGTTCTCATGACAGTGTCTGATCGTCGGCATTATTCCGATCCTCTCGCTCGTGGGTTCGTCTCAGTTCCCAGGATGGTCGGACCAGTTAAGCGTTGCCACCGTCTCAATGGGAGATGCCCTGCGAGCAAACCGGGGGCCTGTGAACAGACCGTCTCCCAGCCTGAGTGGACACGACTTTCCTCTGGGAATCTCAGGGCTGCACAAGGTGGCTGTGATGAAAGTGTCGTGCACGTGATTTTGGGCATTGTAGACCCTAAAGCTGACCGGAATTACAATCTGCGGTGAATGAGGCTTTAAACAGAACAAGCCAAATACCCAGAATGCACTTTATCCTACATACCACTGACAATTATTTCAGTATCACAAATGTTTTTACTCCATATTAGGCTTGTTTTAATTAAACTGGATTTGTTCATCCTGCACAGAATATTTTTAACGATAACATTCCTATCAAAGCTGTGTTGTTACACATAAGTTACATATGGGCCTTAGTGTAGCATTCCTTATTTAAAAATAAGCAAATATGACAGTTTTACTGCTTCATAGAAATTTGCATTCTATTATGTTTTATATATATATATATATATATATATATATATATATATATATCAAAGACATGGTCAGGACTGATTAAATGTAATAACGGATGTGTTATTGAAACTCTGAAACTGATAAATGTGATTTAAGAGACCTTTGGTAATGAAAAACAAGATTTTTAAAGTGATCTTTTATATCCAGGAGACACCACCATCCTGGTGGCTTTACTTCCTGTCCTTCTCACGCACGCACAGCTTTCCAACAGCTTTCCCATCTATCGAAAAAGAGCAAATGGGGAATAATGATCGGCCCCTGTAGGAAGTGGGGCTGCTGTTCTCCTGCCTGTATGTATGAGTCTAAGGAGAGGACGGTCAGAAAGGAAGCGATTGATTTAATCGGACCAGAGGAGACCAATTGATCTGTGAACAACACAGTGTGTTTATGGAGGTGAGCATGTTGCCACTCTGACCTGGATTTATTTGCGTCAGGGCGCAACAGCCATCATATCCTTCATGCGGCAAATTAAGAGATTTCCTTTCACGTTGTTAGAAATTTCAATATATCGACAGTAGCTCTGTGATGAATAATACACAAGGGCAAGCATTAGCATGTTTTCTTTAATCAACAAGGCACAATGACTCATAATTTCCTGCATTAATAAATTATGTACAACTCTTTCCTCAAATAATTTGATAGAATCATTCATATTACAATATATATATATATATACATTCTAATGGGTACAATACAAACCATCATCAGCCAGAGGCTTGAAATGGCTTCTTGGTCGTTTTCAAGTCTTAAACCTGACAATTACGGACCTGAGCGCTGGTGGAAGCAAAAAAAAAAGTAGAGTTTTGCACGTCTGATGTGTTAGCGCCCTCTTCGGTTAGAGCACCATCTTTCCCAGTGTTTCCAGTGCCACTGCCATGAGGAGAAGCATGCCCTTGTGCACACCATCAAGACGAAGGATGAAGCGGTTAGCGTGTAAAAAGCGCTGAAAGGTCGGGGATGTTTTATTTCATAATGCTTTCTACCCAGTCCTTGAAGTTGGCTACGTGTGTGTAGACGGTGTAAAGGTCGGGATCACACTCGCCTTGATCGTAGCCAAAGCTCACTAGGCCCAGGAGCCTCCACCGACCTTTGTCCTCGCCCTTTACCTGTGAGGGTCCGTGGTAGCTGCTGGTGCTGCTGTCAGCGAGGGGAGGGAGGACGAGGATCCCCCCGGTGTCAGAGGGACAGATGTTTGACCCATAGTCAGGCTTTTGGCTGCCGCACAGCATATTGTCTGTAACGCTGACCGCTACGCCGTTGCGAGCGTACTGCTGCTCGCAGGGGACAACGTGGGCGAGGTGAACCAGCCCGACCCTCGCCTTCTCCTCGGGACCTAAACTGGAGTCAGGTAAAGGAGACCAGCCCATCACAAGCCCTTGTCCCGAGGATGTCTCCGGATCCTCCTGACTGTCTGAGAGACAGAGGGGCACGACCTTCTCCCCGACCTTCGCCTTATCGAGCAGCGTGATCACGGCCACATCAGAGTCGAGGATATGGGGGTCGTAGTTTTCATGAACAGCAATAGAATCCACCTAAAAGGAGCCAGAGAGGAGCTTAGCATGGAAGTGATTTAGAGGGAACGATGAGAGTGCTCGGAGCTCACCCTCAGGTGTTGAGGACCTTTATCTTCCCTCTGGTCGTCACGAAAGTGCTTCCCCACCACCACCTTCAGCTTGGCTGCATCTAAAGGATACACCTTTCCCAGCGATGTCACGCAGTGGGCCGCCACAACCACGCTTCTCCGGTTCACGAGCGCCCCGCTGCAGACCAGTTGCCAATCAGACGCCTGGTCCGGCGTGCCAGCTCCTGCTCCACCATCCCTCTTCACTGATCCAGTCTGGTCGTCTCCATCCGTCACCTTCATCGGCGCTCTGTTGTTAGAGCGACGGTAAATGGCGGCCAGCCAAGGCCAGTGAGAATCTGCCGGCCTCTCGGGGTCAAAGGTCGGGTGCTTCCCACAGACTAGCAGAGAAAAGGTGAGGGGATGAAAGGATGTAGAGGGCAGAGCAAAACGGGAGAAGATAAAAGGATGGTGGGACAAAACAATTTAACAGTAACAGTTTGTGGTGTCCTTCATGCTGGTTTTAACATGTCGGCAGTCTAATTGTTAAATCCTAACAAAAGTTGCATAATTTCCACGACTTCTAAGGAAAAGGTGTCTGTGCTGATGATTATACTCTAATCACTGCCCTTTTTTGGCTATCAAACATGTCAAAGTTACGGAATTAATTCTGTTGAAATTTGTCAGACGCGACAGTAATGAAGTTTCACTTAAGAGAGGAAGTTGGTTACTTCTGTTTTCTCTCCCAGGTCATCAACTTTCACCCCCCGTGAGGATATTCTGCAGTGACAACATACATGCTGATTGGGTGTGGCTTAAATGCAAGTGCAGGAAAACAGATTCTTCTGCTTTTAGAGTCAGTAAATCTTTCAACATGTATTATCAACTAGCAACATCTATTACAGGCTCTGCAGATAATTTTCTGCTAATGGATTTTAATTTAATGCTGTTGGTAATAAATGCTGCTTGGTTTAAGCTGATTTTAATTTAAGCTGTTTTGAAAGATATGTAAAACATCACTTGAATGTCTTGACTAAAAAATGTCAGCAATTAGCTGCTTGTGTATGAAAAATCATTTTGATGAGACTTTTATATCTTGTGGGAATGATTAAAAGCTCTGGGACAGCAATGGGTGGGATTAATGTCGCTTGACTGGTTTAACTTCTGCGGGAAATCTCCAAGAATTGAGCGGTCCTCTGCTGCCCTCACCTGGCGAACAGGACACATGACGCCCGCTCCATTTGCCAGTCTTCAAGCAGGTCCGACGTGAGCTGCCAAAGTGCTGGTAATACTGAGAGGCGCATTCATACTCGATGTGAGTGTAAAGCTGGTGGAAACCCTGAGGCAGCGGAGAAAGAATCGGAGGTCCTTTAGTGGGGCTGTCAGACTGCAGGTTTCGACTGTGCCCAGAGGAGTACAGCCTATGCACAGGTGTCTTTCTACAAGAGAAGAAACACAGCTGTGTTAAATAATTCTTTGTATTTAAAATGACACATTCCCTCAAGAAACGAAATATATACCTGGATGGTGCCAGTGGTGGTAGAACCCTTTGCCTCACAAGTTCTGACACTTTAGGCTCCCGACAGGCTGCAAACACACAGGATCACATGTCATGTTACTAACTGGCTCTTTTGAATCTCTTATTTATATTATAATGCAAAATTAATGGCCAGATAACATGATAAGAAGCCATTAAAAGCCCAGTAATATGTGGTGTTGTGCATTGCTAATAAACGACGGCGGTACCTCGGACACAGAGGGGCTGTCTGCCGCTCCAGGTGCCGTCTGACTGGCAGCTGCGACGGGCATCGCCGCTGAGAGCGTATGAGTGGTTACAGAAGAACTCCACCGTCTCCGGCTCCACCCCGGGCATCACCCGGTGGTAACCGTGGTAGAGGCGGGGCAGTGGAGGGCAGCCTGTCTCTGTGGGGGAGAAAAAGACAGAGGCTGAAGTTGGGTGGAGTCAACAGTCATTTGGAATTTCCCCCTCAAGTCTCTGACCTCTGAAGCTCAGGTTGGCTTCCTCCTCTCTTTCTGTGCCCTTCCTCTCCTTCTCCAGCTCCCCCCTTCTCTCCTCAGCTGGGTCCTTCTCTGTCTTGCCCTCTTTCTTTGGTGGCGTGCTCCCGCCCTCCTCGCCCCCCGCTCTGTACATCGTGTACTGCGTGACGTTGACCCGAGCTCTCCTCCCATCCGGAGAGCCGATGCTGTTGTTCGATTTCTGTCGCTCCTTCGCCTCAAACCTAACGGTGCTGTTCTCTGTTACTTCCATGTTAAACACCTCCACTGTGTTTTCCACCTCGCCCCCGGCCGCCCTCAACTTGGTGTCGTTGGGGCCGACTTTATCTGGATCTCTCTTTCCATTCACTTGCAGCTCTTTCCTCTCCTTCTCCTGCTGCCCTTTGTCTTTTGTCATGGATTTTCCCGTTGTATCTGTCTTATCTGATCCAAAGCTCGTGTCTCTGCTGCCCTGTGTGTTCTCAGGTGTCTTTCCCAGCTCGGGTTCTTGACGTTCCACTGTATTGAGGCTGTTATCTGGCTCTTTACTGCCCACTCTGTCTTCGCTGCCTAAAGTGCCTTTCTCTGTCCCACGATTTCTCTCTTCTTGCTCTCCTTCATGCCTGCCCTCAGACTCAGTTTTCTCTGGAAGAGTCCCAGTATATTTATCTTCTCCGCTGGCTGCTGTTGAGTTTTTGTGCCCTGAGATTGTATCTCCCCCTCCAGGACGTTCTCCCTCCCCAGCTTGACCTTCCTCTGTGGTTTGGCCGGTGTCCTGGTTGCTGAATGTGTCTACTTGTGCCCCCGTTGCATTCCCTTTGTCTTTTTCCGCTTCGGTGAGTGTGTTATTCACTGCGGATGACAAAGAATCATCATTACCGCGCTGTCGATCAACCGCTCGCCAAAGTGTCAAGGTCGTCCTGATGAGTTGATACAGGCACCTTTAAAGCCAAGTGAGCAGATCATCCCATGCTGTATTTGCACTGACTCATTCAAATATTGCCCAAATCATGTCCGACCTTTGGTGCAAACAGGAGGATTCCCGCTCCAGGTGTTGTTGGGAAGGCAGGTTCTCTGGGAGCTGCCGCTCAGTTCATAGGGCTGGTAGCAGTGGTACTGCAGGGCGATCAGGACGTCGTTGGGCCCATACACCAGGAAGTGGTCCCCCTGCGCCGGCTTCGGGGGTAAAACACACGCTCTTTCAACCGGTGCTGGAAAGGGAAGAGAACACTGGGTTTGGAGGTGTCAAATCAAACAGGCATTCAACAGCCGGAATCTCACCACAGTCTGGGGCCGGAGCGCTCCAGGTGCCGTCGCTCAGGCAGACGGCGGAGCGGAAGCCCCGCAACTGGAAGCCAGGATTACAACGAAACGTGACGCGCGCCCCGGAGTGATGGAACACACCCTCTGTGGATCCGTGCACAGGCACTGGAGGCCTGAGGCATCCCACCACTGAGCAGAGACGCAGAAAACAGAAGGCGTTTCTGTTTGGCGAACCAATGTTAACGCGCTTTAAATGCAGCTCAGTCGATGCAGGTTTGGCAGGAAGTCCGCGAACGCGGCTCACGGCCTTTGGGATCGGAGACGTCGCATGGAGGCTGATTAATGAAAGCACAAGGAATTATGGGAGGATCACAGCCGGGCTTTGACACATGGCTACTAAACGGGAAATAAATGAAATGCAATGAAATCGTTGCGGTGAAACTTTCCACCGGAATAAAAGTGGGTTTTATGAAGACTCGGTAATGAAGAGAGGAGGTGAAATTCCGAGGCTCTCGCTGAAAAGCTACTGGATTATAAAAGTGTATAAAAGCTGCGAGTGTGCAGAAGAAAGCCTCACGTCCATCCTGCAGCTTCTGTGCTGCTCACAGCCGGTGGATCCCCCCTGTAAGCTAAATGGGTTTTAGCCTCACAGCAACTCTAGGGCCTCAAAAACACTGTTGCGTGGCTAAAGGTGGAAAACAAACAGCTGTTTTTCCAGGCATGTTGAAGCAGGAAGCTGGTCTTTGTTGCATTTCAATCGAATCACCTTCACACATGGGAACAGTGTGTGTAGACGCAGGGAGAGACTGGAAACACAGATCAGGCCCAGAGGATTCTTTTGATGTGGTAATATTGGGAGTAGCTATCAGGCTGACTTCTCACTTTTGCAGGTGGATTTCAGGTTGTGAGTCTTACCAACGGAATGTTTTTTGTTTTAAATTGTAATTTGCCTTCTGCTCGTGTTTTCGCTGCGTCATTGTGTATTTGCTGTTGCCAGGACTCCCGCGGGGAAAAAAAAGTTTCTAATCCCGACAGGGTTCTTCTGGTTAAATAAAGGGTTTGCAGTAATTACAGCAAACGTCAGTGTGGCTGACACACAGTTCAGTCACAAGTGGAGATTGTTTTGAACGTTACTCCAACTTTTGTCTCCACCAAATTGAAGCGAGTAGAACGGAATTCAGAGACACACTTGTGTTTTGTGTGTGTGTGTGTGTGTGTGTGCGTGTGTGTCCGCACCCTCCTGTGGAAACACTGACCTGTGATATAGCCAGAGAATTGTTCCACTTTCGGGTTTTATTGAAGCGAGCTTGGCTCTTAAAGTCACACCTCAACAAAAAAAAAAAAAAAAAAAGTGATTTGGCTTCAGGAAGTCTGAGTCTTGAGGGAAATGTATCAGATATATGATGACAGAAACACAAGACCCTACGTGCCGACCACAGAGATCTGCAAATGTGCGGCTGCAAAACAACAGATTCCAGGTGATGCGGAGGGGGAGGAGGGGGGGGAAGGGGGGGCTTTAAATCGCACAGCAGCGTTGTGTGCCATTTCTATCGCCATGCTTCATTTTCATTGCATGTCCAAGTCTTCTGGATGAGCTCACGCGTCTGTCGTTAGCCGGTCTAGACAAACTGACTCACCGAAAAACAAGCTGCGTGGAAGCTGAAAGGCAGCTGGCCTTAGCCTCTTCCAAACCACACTCATCACCCGCGTGACTCTAAAGCCAGGTCCTTTTGTGCTACATCAACCGCACAGTAATCCTGCAAGGGAGGGGCTCGTTGTGACTAGATGTTGTTGGTTTCTGAACAAAATGACTCACCCAGAGAGCAACTGGTGTGCAGCTGCCTAAAAAAGACTTTTCAAACCCCCGCAAATAAGAAATAATCAGCATTTACCTGTTGCTGCTGTCATCAAACTCACCGTGCTCACAGTTTCTGCCCGTGTAGCCCCCCAGACAGGCACAGCGGTAACTGTGAGAGCTGTCCAGGATGCAGGTCCCATCGTGCTGGCAAGGAGACGAGCTGCAAGCTGTAGACATGGAAGAATTCGACATCAGGGTCCGAACAGATGCCAAATGCATGATTTGAGCAGAATAAAGAGAATAAACTCGCAGAATGAGCTCTGGCTCGCCACTCTTGGCTACATCAAAAGCTCCACATTCAAAGCTGAAATGTCCGCTTTCCATATCTGAATGTGGCATTTGTGCATTAAAAAAATGAATAGATCTGGCTGAGCCGTTGAATAGATCTAGCGGAGCCGCTGATAGCTGGGTGTGTGTGCACGCATGCAGGAATAAGCGTTTTTCCGTACTTTCCTCATCGGGCCATTAGCAGAAATGTGAAGGTGCTGTTCATGCACCATTAAGAGTTTTGCTTTACACTCTGGATCTTTTGGTCTTCCCCTGAGTTTCTTTGTCTACTGAGGATTTATCAGGGCCTATCAAGGTCACACTTGTGTCAGCGTTCTGGGGCCGAAGCCATAATTCTAATATGTGTTCTGGCATGTTCATGTTAATGCTAAAGTCACTCGTGTTGGACGTGCCTGAGATCTCCTGGAAGGTGGCAAAGAATCCGTCAAAGTTCTTGTACCCATCAGACACGAACAGGACATGCAGGCTGGAGCCGGAGCTGTGAACCGGAGGAGGTCGGCTGTTCCCGCAGAAACGGCCGATCACTCGAGAGTTGACGCTGTCGCCGTCTCGGACCTCCACGTAGTCGTAATGACACGAGTGGTGGGATTCCAAGCTGAGCATCATGAACCTGTTATCAACAAAATCAAGTGAACAGCAATAAATGGCAAAGGGAACCAGGGCTCTCTTTTATTTATTGATTGATTTATTCAAAATTTATTCAAAAACATTGTGTTTGGCAGCTCTAAGTGGAATTGACCTGCTGACCTCATTGCCCTAGATTACTTGTGAAGGTAGAGGAGTTCAGTCCAAGACCGTGAAACGGTCCATGTAATTAATAAAGTCTTGCTCCAGGTCTTTGGGAGCCAGATGTGCCTTAACTTTTGCCAGTGCAGCCACAGCTGCTTCATGAAAAAAGCTCCCCCGCGCCACAGAGTCATCAGCGGTGAACATCTGAGCCATGCAGAGTTCATATTCATTAGTAAATGAGCGTCGCTCACAGCTGCAATTCAAATTTAAGCCATAAATAATCATTCAAACAATGTAGTTGACAGAGAGAATGCTGCTTCTGCGGAAATGATTTGAGTTGATTCAACCTCGACTGTTTCAACATCAACAAAGCCAGAGCCAGAGAGCCAGAGCCAACAATGTGGCCCTCTTGTCCTCCCCTGTTCTCAGGCTGTCGTCTTCCTCCCGTCTCCCGTCTCCCGTCTCCCACATCCACACACCTGCAGCTCATTCAGGGCCCATCTTCTCCACCTCCCATCAGCTTTAAAAGGCCGGTTCCTCCACCCTCTCCTCGCCACGTTGCCGTAAACCTACATGTGCCAACGTTCGGATCCTTGACTCTCTTGGTTTTCAGACCTTTTGTCTCTCTTCTTGTGTGTCCTCTCCGCCCACACTCCACCAACTCAGACCCAGAACTGTGTGCAACAGATCTTTAACTCGTGTTTGTGTTTACTGCATCGTAGCTGTGTTAGAATCACTACCATGACAGGTTCTAATGAAAAATGGAAGTCCCCCTACCAAAAAAATCTCATGATTTAAGTATAAAGTTGGCATTTATCGCCATCACCACGCCTAAATGTTGCTAACGCTGACATGAGGGGAAAGGATCAGGTGATCAGGGCTGCAGCATCGATCCAGATGCACCGTCCACAGTCCAGTTAGTTTCTTGAGCTTTGGATGTGGCTGATCTTGGTTATTATTAAGCCTCATTGGCTCAATTCAATGTCAATTTGTCTGTAACTTTGAGCATGGATTAGGGTGCTCCATGGGCAGTTCCTCCGTTGGAGGCTTCAGCAGCACATTTAGAAAAAGATGCAGGGTCGGAGGTCATGGCGACTCTGACATGAGATTTAGTGGCCTAATGTCAGAAGGAGAGTCAGAGAGATGAGAGGGAATGTAACAGAGCTCCTGACACGTACAGACATGCACAGTACAGTAACATTACTGAGGAGAACCTTTGTCTGTACACCCAATAATAACACAGTGTTTTAGTTCAGACCATCAGCTCATATAGTTGCTGACCTAACTAAGCACAACTGCTGAGTTTAAACTCGGATTATGATGAATATTTCCCAGTGGAGCTATATAACACTCACTCTGGGCCCAGTGTGTTTATGGAACCGCCGCAATGATAAACAGCATTCCCCATTCTCAGCCTAATTGGCCGCAGCGGCTTGATAAATGACAGATATCCAACTGCTCCCAAACTGGCTTGATATGGTTTAATGAGCAGCTTTAGGGCATTTGGAGCAGTCTCGTTGGGACAGTGAAAGGACGCCCTGCTGCTTTAGCAGAGGCACAAAAGACCCTCTGATCCTCGTCTGTGGCATTTTTATCAGATTTAATCGCAATGGTTTTACATCAATATGGACACGAAGTTCTGCGGAGACACATGCACGCTTTCAAATCCTCTCATCGCTCCCTTTGTGACTCACCTGTGGGTTACAGTAGCTTAAAGTAATGTGAAATAGAGGAATAATAAATAGTACGTAAATCTCCCATCACTCACAGCCAGAAACTGTCATTTTCCATTTGTCCATGTGTAATCTGGAGTGTAGCAGCTCATATCACCATAAGATTTCTTAAATTTTATGCCGCAAAGGACAAACGGTGCCAATAGAAAGTGTTTGTCAGCTGTCAGTGTTTAAAGACAAACCAGACATGCTGCACGTAATAGTAATAGCTGCTTTATAAAGAGGGTGTGCTTCCAGACTTGGCTGAAGAGCTGCCACCCATCCGTGACAGAGAGCACATCTTGCAGGACTGTGGTCTCCGTGGAAACGGAATGGAAACTGCAGCAGGTCCGCTAATAACTATTTCAGATGTATGAGGGAGAACCCAAAATAGATTCCTCAAATGATGTCATCATTTTCTCTCCAGCACATCGGATTCAGAGTATCTCAGGCACCTGTTGCCTCCGTTTAGACCTATTTTTTCTGTCACATGAATGATAAATAAAGTGTAAAGCTGAGTGTGTCCGCTGGTCTGCAGCTGGGTCACACCCACGGTCTTACCTGAGCTCCACTGCGAAGGGACGGTCCACCTGTATGGTCCACTCACATCGAGCGTTGTTGGGGTAACTCTCCAGCACCAAGTGGCCCTGCTTTTTGTGGATCACTCCGCCACACTCTGGAACACACACACACATTAGGTTTTAGCAGAATCGCGACCTTTGACACATTACTTACCACACTTTACCAAGCTAAGCAACCAGGACTCAGCTAAATTCATACGAAGCATCATTATTTAATTTCTGACTACAAATAAAATGAATTCCAATAACTTCTCAAGCAGATACAGAGAAGGATGTGTCTTCAACAGCGATTCCCCACTGCTGCTTCTAATTAAATGTATAGTTGTTGCCCCCCAGCATATGATTTATGGTACCCAAACGATATCTATTAAATGTATAAAATTTAATGAGATGAGCCGTGCTGGCTTTCTGTTGACGTTGAGCTTTTTATGGAAGCTCTCCTGAGCTTATGGCTTACGTCCAAGTTTTTCCAGGCATCCGCAAAGAGCCCTAATGGACATTCGCTGAATTAAAGCAACTATTTCAAACATGCTCAGCGTGTGGGGAGAAACTCACTCATGCAGTCGCCACCGGACCAGCCAGGCCGACACTCTGAGCAGTATTTACCACTGATGAAGAAGTCGTCCCTGGGCCCCCACGTGCCATTGTTGCATCGCTTGCAGTTCTCAAATATGCTGCAGCCTGATGGAGGAGAGCGGAAAGCAGAGTACAGTGAGGCTGGAGGCCACCATCACCTGAGGTTGAACCTCCACCGCTGATGTTGTGACGTCTGAGCGCAGCTCTGCGTCCTTCACGTGGGCGTTTATGACTCCCCACATCGCAGTTGCTTTTCCCAGTAAAAGTTTTTTTGTGTCAAAACCTGTTTTCATGCTGTGAAGACAACATGACACACGTGTGAGTGTGTCTGTGAGCGTGACAATAAAAGCAGCTCGTTGGTGCAGAGAGCAGCATGTGATTATGTTGTCAGGTATGTTTACAGGCACACACGTGCGCACCTGTGCCAGTGTCACACATCAATCAGCGTTGGAGGGGGAGGATTCTCCTCAGGAGAGGGTTTTTGTCGAACCCACATGGAACGCTTGCCGGCGCCTCACCTGGATGGATGATGCAGGGGTCGCACTCGTTGATGGCGTTGCGGCAGCAGGGGACGGCGTAGCCCACCGGCGTCCCCTGCAGGGGACATTTACAGCGGATGACGTCGTACTCGCAGCAGCCTCTGCACATGACGTTCCACTCGGGGCCCGGGCAGTGGCCGTACAGGTACCTGTAGTCTAGACGCCACAAGCGCAACAGCGTCAGGAGACCCTCCGGCCGAGAAGAAACGTTTGTCTACTTGATCTTAATTTGAAGTGAAGAGGAAAAATGAGTCAAACTTGGGAAACTATGACAAAGTGGGAGCAGATGTGGGTTCGGTTAGCTGGACTCTCAAGACTTCTGGGGTTTGTCAAAGCTGCTGGTGAACGGTGAACTTCATCCAGCTCTGTTTTATTTATCATAAATCACTCATTTAGGGTCATTAATAAATTACATTTCAACTGCTAACAGCTGCTTTGAAGATGCGTTACCTGCGAATGAACTTTTGACTTAAGTAAGGAACCTTTAAGCCACGCGGCCTGAGATTATATAACGCTAAATTGAATCATGCAAATGGAAATTCTTCGGAGGCAGATGTGGACGGAGAGACAATGACTTGCGGCACTTAAACTGATGATGTGGCAGCTAACTCAGGCTGCTGCTGCTGCTGTTCATTCCTGACTGAACTGCATCAGCTCCGCCCTTCAGCTACAAGATTTCTCGGAAAAGAACGTTCAGTGCAAAGCCGGGTCAAGAGCAGCGTTTGGCCTTGGCTGCAGCCCGGAGTGATTCGGCTCTCTTCGGCTCCTCAGCACTCAGCTTTGTGTATTCACCTGCTTCTCCTTCTACAGTTGATCCAGAACCAACGTCCTGGTGAGCTCGGTCTGCCTCAAAACACGCCGACAGTTTTGAAGGTCGTATTTGTGGTTTTCCCTTGTCCAAACGCGCAAACCACAAATATCAATGTAACCTCGTGATGAGTGCCTGCAGGCACTGCGATAAAAGAACGTTTTCAGTTCAAAAGCAGCAACTGCATTTCATTCAATTCCATTTATTTAATTTATCCAGGGACAATGTGCAAAAACTGCCAAAAGAGGAGTGGATGGAAGACGAACACACAAGCAAATGTGTGTACTTTATTTTTGTGCACGGCCTGCGCAACAGTGGAGCCGTTGGTGACTGTCTGATGGTGAATGGCTGCTGTCATTTGAGGCTGTACCGGCCTCAAATGCACACGTGGTCACGGGCTGCCGAAGAGCGGCCAACACGGTTTCCACATGGTCGGGACAACTTCCTCCCGTTCTTGCTGAGTTTTGCAAAGAAGATCTAACTGAGAGACTATGAAATCTGATTTATGGGGCAAAAACATGAAGGGGGTCAAACGACTTTTTACGAGCCGGCCTGGAAATGTAATTACGCAGGTCACGGCTGTACGTCCTCTCCGTGGTCAGATAAATGACATCCTGTGGCTGCATCCATCCTCCAGAGCGCGGATGGGAAGATTAGGGCTTCATTTATTTACCCGAGCGCGGAAGCTTACCGATCTCACCTGAGGACAATCAGTGGAAGAGCAGGTTGGACAGGATTAGCGTCCAGATTTACACAGTCTGCGTCCTTGAGGTAAATAAACACAACCAGTGGTGTTTACAGCAGACCGTGTTGACCTCCAGTCTTATCAGGGAAACGGGACCGTGTTCCCTTAACTGTTCTCCGTTAATAACTGCTGATTTACAGCTAGTGAACATTGTTGTTTACACACTTTGGTTTTACTGATCTGGGCGATAAAGTTGGCTGTCTTGTAAAAATACATCCGGGTCAACACCTGCAGGTAGCTCACAGAGCGGACACTAGCAGTTTCATATGCGTTTTTATAGACTTTTAAACAGGTGTAGACACTCACGTGTAGGCGAATGACTGTTTTAGTAGGATTGCAGGATTCCACGTGCACATTGGAGGATTAAAGGCAAAATCTATACAGTGATTATTAGAGGCATTAAAAATCAGCTTGGACATGTGAGATAAGGATAACACAGTTTGACATCACCAGTGCGGCTCTGGTTATTCTTATGTGGCAGATTTGTTTCATTCCATTCCAGGATCCTCATGAACTGAAATGAAGGAAAATAGTGCTGTGTGCATCACAACAGACACCTCTTCAGCTGCTGGAGACCTTGGCTTGTATGTTTTTCCACCAGTCAGGAGCTCCGCAGTCCCAGTATGGCTCGGTTGGAGCTCTTTGATCGCGTTACTAACGTGGTTCCATCATGACTCACTGTTTTGCTGTAATCTGAAGGGGAAGAAACCTCTGGGAAGACCACCAAAGGGATGTAAATACGCAACCTTGACAACATTTTTGAGGTTGTTTTGCTTAAATGAGCAACTATTGAATCCCTGACAGCCCAAACATCGACGGTTGCCCAGGTGCTGACCTCAGATGTGACTCATAGAGCTTCATCAGCTGACAGGCTGTTTCACTTGGCTCCGTTAAACACAAGGTGAACGTCTGCCCTTTCTCTCTGCGTTTCTCTATCAGCATCCTGTTTGACCTCAACTGAGGGGGGTCTACAGGGTCCCAGACGATGGGGCCTTCAGCGATTTACAGCCGCCCCACTTCATTTTTTCTATTCTTTTCTTTCTGTGCTCAAGATTTGGAGGTAACATCATTATAATTAAAGGACTGTAAACTGTGATTTGAGTTTCACTGTGATTTTGAGTTTCTGTGACTCTGACACTTGTGTCCTGGAGTTAGGAGAACAGAGAAGTGGTTATATTTAGGATGTGTATGGTGTGGTGGACTTCCACTGTCTTTGATTGTGAAAATCTGTAGGACAGAGGTGGGGTTGAGACTGGACACGCTGCAGTCAGTTTATTAGCAATAACTAATACTCATTAGCACCTCTGCTAGTTTAGCTTAAATGTTAACCAGAAACTAATTGAACCATGGATACGGGAGTTTATGAGCCAAACTGAATCATTTCACTGTCTGTATCGCAGGACATAGGATTTACTCCCAAATGTTATTGTCCAGTTTACTTAAACTATAGCAAACTTTATTCAAAAAATGGATTTCCTGTACAGTTTTTAGTACAGTTTGCTCACTGCTTGGCACCAGTTTCCTGCTGTCTTACTGACATGAAAACCTAAGCCAGAGCAAGTCTTCCTTAGAGACAATGACAGGCTGAAATAAAAATACACTTCATCCCCTGCTGAATAAATACTTTCCTCCTGACAAAATCCTGCTTGTTTCTTGCTGATGGATTATGGAAAAAAAGAGCTGTTTTACAGCAGCTGTGAGAGTGTATGTGTGCATGTATGTGTGCATGGATCATTCCTTTAGCCCGCTGCCCACAGCAGCTGTCTGGTATTTTAAGGATTTTTTTTCTTTTTTCTTTTTTGCTGTCACGGAACAAAAAAAAAAAAAAACTCCCAGGAGGGCTCTGCGGGTGATGCACGTCTGAGTCCAGTTTCATCCGAAAGCTCCGTCCGTGGTCGTAGATCGATTCGAGCACACTTCCGCCTGCGAGGAAAACCGCAAACCCAGCAGGCATCCACTGGCGCTATGGCGCGCACGCACACACACATACATATGCCGGCTTGTAGCCCGCTCAGGAATCTGAGATGTGCGCATTTGTTTTCAGCATTGAACTCGTAAACTTGGAACACGCTCCGATGTGACTCCAGACATCCGTGGTGAGCTGTGTTTTTCCTTCAAACTGCACAAGAATTTAGTGTATTTCAGCGCCTTCCGTGCACTCTTGTTCTTTGTTTCTCACAGCCCACAAGCAAGTGACCTTTTGCAGCGTCCCAGAGGACCCTCAAGTTCAGTAAACTAGAGGGAAAGCACGTTAAAAAACAGAAGGGATGCTTCGGTGTGGGCACTAAAGTCTACAAAAAGCAGACTATCCAGTCTGAAATGCCTCCCATCAGCCACCAATGCATCCTCTCCAAAGCATCTATGCCTTGACTCTATAGGCGCCGTCGCTCTCAGTTGACAACATGTGGGTGAATTTGCCAGATCAGACAGTTTCTCTCTGTCCTATCCTACTCTGCACCACCACGTTAGAAAAAAAGTGCAAATTCACTCCTTGGTAACTATGGCAAGGGGAAACCAGAGGGCGGCGGTTTGATTGGGAGCCTTGGAGACGGCGTGCGGTACACACATAACAACAGTGAGCACAGTTGCATCAAACATGAGTCATCTTTAAGCAGAAATCTGAGTGGTCACATGGAGCAAACAAACAAACACCCTTGCCCTATTTGGCCTCCCGCGAGGAAAACCACATCCGTTGCTCACTTGGAAACGAGGAAAAAAAAAGGTCTTTTTTGGATCACTGATGAGGGGAGGGCAGCGTGAGGGCTCCATTACGGGTCAAAAACAAACCATGACAGGCTGCTCCTGACAATTTCAAAACAACCTTGCGCAACTTTGTCAGTGACAGAGGCGGACTTTTACATCACTGTCTCATGCCAGGTCTTTTACAGGCTTTGTTGAAGCTTTTGTTCAGCGCTTCGAGAATAGAAAGGAAGCGGGGATGAAGTGAGCGCTGACTCGGGCTTTTCGAGAACAAAGAGATCAACACAAATCAGAGACCTCCATCTTACCGTACGGCCAGGATGTCCCATGGGGCACAGCGACGAGGATGAGGAGGCAGATAATGAGGAGCCGGTTCTTCTTTCCTGAGGAGAAGATGTGGGCTGAGGGAATCATGTGGGTGTCCTGGAGGGTTCTCCCCAGCTGCAGTCCCCTTCCCGTAGGCAGCATGCTGCAGTCTGGAACTCTGTTTACTTTCTGATCTCAGCTGACATCACCTTCTCTCGGCCCTTCAGTCCTTCCCTCCCCCTCCCTCCATTTCTCTCTCTCTCTCTTTCTCTCTCTTCCTGTCTCACTTTCTTTCTTCCACTTCTCTTTGGCTTCAGGTTACATCCCAGCCTATGTTAAGGACTTTAACTTGCAGCCCGCTCCCAGACGTTCCACCAACTCTGCGGCGGACATCCCTGCCGGTGAATGATTGCTGGGCCGAAGGTTCAATGTTTTAGTCATTATACTGCCAAACACACACATACATACACACACGCACACAAACACACAGCTGTTTTTGTGAGGTCTTTAATTTGAGAGTCCGTTCCCTTTCCACTAACCCAACCCAAACCTTAAGCCCACCTTCATTTCACTCCTTACCTTTAAACTCCAACACATACATTTTAATGACAAATCAGGGACCCCGGAAATGCTGAGGTTGCACAGAGTCGAATGAGGACATTGCATCGTCTTCCATTTCCTTTGACCGGCCCAGTCAGAACCATAATGCGTGTTTGCCACACTACCATCTCCCAGGAGGAGCCCTGATCCGGACCGGGTCGAGGTTTCCACCAGAAAAGGTCCCAAATTGCTTTATAGGAGAAGCAGATGCATATAGTTGGTGGGGTGGGGGGAGTGGGGGTTTAGGGGAGCTGCTGTTGTACCCGACACCTTTCCAAGGCCACGTGTAGAATGCTGGCATCATGCCTGTGGGCGATAAATACCTGCGTCATTCGTTCTTGTTGCATATCACAGCTCAGGAAACCGTCTTGACCAAAGGCAAGTCGCCTTTGGCAACTGTGGACCTCGCCTTGTCTGGTTTTTGTCACAACTGTCCCACTGGGGCATGGACGTGAAGGACAGGAACCTGGAAACAATCTTCTCACTGAGCACATTTCCTTTAAGTTTCAACAATCATTGAGAATGTGAGGATGAGTTTAAAATGAGTAGTGAAATTATGAACATGTTTCTCATATGCAGTATATACAGAAAGGGAGGAAGTTTGTTGTGGGTAAAATCCTATGGGTTCTGAGGTTTATTTCCACTGTGTTCATTCAAGTAATTTGTTGTTTTATGCTCACTTGGAACAAAAGCTAACAATGAACACACATGAAACAACTGAAAACAGAATATCCTTAGATGTATATCGAAGCAGCAGGCTGTACATTACACATGGAGCAGTCGAGGAGGGTTCCAGTCACCCACTAACCTTGCCCCCCCCCCCAAAAAAAAAATCTTTTGATAAATTTGCTCTAAAATTTAGCATAAAGAGGCCTGAGAAATGGATCATCAAATGACAGAGGTGGAAAGGAAAATACCGCCCGTCTGGCTGCTCTGTCCGTGTGCCTTTCACCACCTTTCTGCTGTTTGTCCGGATGCTTCGCGGTTTATTATGAGAAACCCGAGGCTGCAGGATAGTGCGGACGCTCGTTCAGGAGTTTCCACAGCTGCAGCCTCTCGGAAGACGACAGGTTTTCTTACTGTGTTACGCTGGAAGCAAATAGAGCATCAGCTGTTAGTGAGAAAACACTGAAAAGAAGAGAGATGTAAATCTGATTGAAACCCTCCATTATTTTACAGAGGTCTGGGAAAAGAGTGACTTAAAACACAATCAGCTGGGGATCATTCTCATTCATTTGAGTTGCTAATTGGTTCCATGGAAGTGAGGATTTGGCAGAATCCAACAGCAAACAGGTGGGAGCTCTGCTGGTTTTTGACTGTAAATGGCATCAACAGTGCAGGATGGAAGTGGTTACCAAATGTGGGCTTCCTTTTCATGCAGCCTGGAATCTTAAATTTAAAAAAATGACGCAGGATGTTAAGCAACATTGAATGTGGAGGGAAGGAAGAAAGAAAGGCTGAAGCTGGTGGATGGATGGTTAAATAAAGATGAGAAAAAGGATTTTTTTTTCCTTCTCTGCCACAGTCATGAGCCCAAAAGTTAGTTTGCACTGAACCTTCATTTCCAAGCACACAAAGGCAGTTGTGTGTTTTCATAAGGGCCACTATAAATGACCTGTCATTATACTTAATGGATTCCTCCGTTGACTCCTCGTTGGCTACAGACGGTTTTCCAGAGGATGTTTGTCAAAGCAAACTCAGTCCTAACATGTCTGAGTTGCTCATTTTCAATGACGTCACCTTGTATGTGAGGTGCCAAAGGTCACTCGGGGTCAAACGAAAGAAAGATCCTGAATGGGGGCAGCCGTGCACGTTTTAATACGAGAGAATTCAATCAAGCACCACATTCATCCAAGTTTCCATGGTTACGGAGCGGACACAAACACAGTCGCCTTTTTTTCCCCCGCCGTCTCACCGTGTGGAAACCGCGGCTGCTTTACAGGTAAGACGAACGCCCGCAGCTGCGTTTTATCAGAGCCAGCGGCGACGGTTGCCAGGAGCCCAGCGCCACGGCGGGCTGCAATTCAGCAACTTAATGGGGCAGGATAACCTCAGAGTGTTCCCCCAAATAGGCTCTCATTTACAGTATGAGCTGCGCTGGAGAGAGCAGGCCACTCAGACGGGGTTTATGAACTCTTTCAAGTCGCCTTGTTTGTGCATAATTGTCTGTTTTACAGAGGAGAGGAGCCATGGCTGACACGCTTACGTCACCTTTCTATTGTTATATGTGCAGTTGAAGATTGGGGGGGGGGGGGGGGCAAAATAGGAATGTTTAGTGTTAATATGATGTCAGATAACAGAGGGAAAAGGTAGGAAAGAGGATATTTAAAGTGTATTTGGGTATTTTCCGGCTCTCCTCTCCTGAATGGCCCTTCTTTAACTTAACCATCTATCTCATTCTGATATTTCATCCTTGGACATGCTTGATTAAACTGAATCAGAACTTACATTTCTCCTTATTACTGCTGTCACTGACCAACCAAGCACATAAAATGCATATTATATTCTAGTACAACAGCCAAAATGCTTCATATCCCATAAGTTCGGTGTACATCACATTTTCCTGTATGAAAGCACAATCACCCCCAAAGGGCGCCCATGGTTTGAATTACTTTCCTCTCTCAGCTGGGTCCAAGGCATTTATACATTCCATTTTTTTTCCTTTGAAGCTCTATATGTGTCCTCATCAGCCTCCACCCGACAAAGCTATGCAGCGGCATGTGCCCTGGCTGGAACTAACAAACACCTCGGATTTCACATCCAATTACATCCCGATAATCCCCCGGCAAATCAGTCCATCTGCAGGAGATTGCAAAAGCAGGGAACCACATTAAAGTGGAGATGATTAAGGCGTGGAAAGGCCTTCGGAAACTGCTGCTGATACCCAAACATGCATGTATCCCAGGGTGACTGTGCCACATCGCACATACATTATCCTGCAGGCAGAAACAGCTCCAGCACCTGCAGGAACGGTTTGCACGGTCGAGTCAGCTGCAGTGCGAAACTGCTGACATCCTGTAAATGGCGACTTTGAAGCAAAATGTGGGGTTTTCCATGAAGACACATGACACACTGTTCAGGATTTTGCATTTGTTTATTTATCATGCATGATAACCAACTGGAAAAGAAAGCCTGTAGAAATACTTAATGACCTAGAGCCGCGCATGTTCCTGGGATGGTTGGGGGGCTAGCTAAGAAGTAGCTCCTTTGTAAGCTGGTAGGTATTCTGGATGTTTTGCAGCTGACAACAATGCTCTCCCTAAAACTGGAGGCGGACTCGTCTCCAAGGTTGTTTTCTCTGTCAGCACTTCATCAAACAGGGTCAGATGAGGACGAAGCCACAAAACCTTAAAAATCGAATAGTCTGGAAAAGGCCTGGATGGAAGAATACGGAGTTTTGGGGTTTGTTTTTTTAATGATGATGACCAAACTTACTTGGAAGAGAGAGAAGAAAAAAAACTGTCAATCTTGTAATGGAAAGATCAGAAGGGCACGGGAGGGGGAAGTACGATGTGCTGGTGGAATGAGGAGACTTTCCATCTGTTCCCAGCTCCAGCAGAGCCTCGGTGTTGTGCTGGGTAGATCCTTCTGCTGAGTGGAGAACGGCCTTTTCCTCTTTGTGTGTTTATCATGCGGCAGCCCTCGTTGCGACACTAAGTTTGTGTATTTGCCCGTCATTAATTTGTTTTGCTGCGCCATGGCAACTGAGCTTCTGTTCGAGTCCTCTTTTATGTGTCGACGCATTCAGTGGAAGTCCAAGGCTGTGCCACCCCCATGGAAATGAGGTGATTGGTGAAGAAGAAGAAAAAAAAAAGGTGGGGGTAATAAAAAAAATTGATGTAATTGAGGTCAGAGCGAGACGACAGAACTGGAACCACAGAGTTGCTTTCAAGTGGAAAACGGGTCCTCAGAGCTCATTAACAGAAAGGCGACATTTTACAGCACTTAAGCTGCAGCCTTCATCTGCTGCTTTCACAGTTTCTCCTCTCTGAGCCCACACGCTCGCTATTTCTGTCCAACCTGAGTCAGGGTTCCATCCGTCCCAGCATGTCCTCGATGACACCAACGCTACAGTTGTGGGGGGTAGTCCACACTTTGATCAGATCTTGATGTGAGGTGTGAACACTGACGCCTTGATGATGCCTGATCCGGGGTATTTATAGTCATGTTTATTTTAGATTGAGTTATGTGGGGGGGGGGGTTGGCCGTCCACTTCCATTAAAACAACAGATTGTATTGATTTAGAGTTCTCTGTGCATGTGCACTACACACATTTCACATTACACACATACATCGGTAATCACCTTTGACCAGATCATGAGTAGTTTTGATATGATTTACACTTTATCTAAGAATAAATCACAATTAATTCATTAGAATATTTTACCAAAAAATGTTTGTTTCTTTTTTTCAAACATTATGGGCAATGGTGTGTTTGAGGACATAAACCCATTAATGCACCAAAACCCCACATCAGCACCCTTTCTCTCCATTCTTCACATGAATGCATTTTATTTTATACTGTTCTCTGAGCAACCTGAAATGCTCTGATTTTTGGTGGGCGATGAATTAAAACTTTAGCTGTTATATGTTCTGCATTTTTTTATGTATTATCAGTGACGTACACATAGTGACCTCTAGTGGTCAATCTTGGTAGTATATAAACATACAAGGAAAAAGGTTATTACTTACTGACTTATTGATTGTTCATAAAATGTCTATATACGATCAATATTTTTATCTATTTTAGGTTTCAACATCCTGACTGAGAAAAGTAGATAAATGTTAAAAAAAGAAATGAGTCACGTCTGGGAGAGAGAAGCTTTGTGTTTTGTATCAGGGGTAAGTTTTGAAGTCAAAGACTCTTAGATGTCATAAACAAGAGAAAGATCAAGAGTCTCTGTGTAAGCGCGTGACAGCAACAGCAAGTGAGCAATCAAAACACCCCAAGATGAAACCAAGAAAGAGTGAAATGACTTTGAAAGTCATAATACATCCTGAAAAATTAAAAGTCACCGCCGCTGTCAAGGTCACTGCCTCAACGCTTGTAAAATGTTGTTTCACCGCCTCATCGCCGCATTTCATCAGCATCTTGCTTCTCTCTTTCCTTCTGAACTTGCCACAGAGCAAGTCACTGCGTCTACGTGGCTGTTCCAGCTGATTAGAATATCAAAGATGTGATCAGATCAGAAACAGAGCTTAAAAAGAAACCACATTCCTCAGAAATCAGCTGACGCACTTGCCAGAAATGGTGCCCCGATCTCCAGGCCCTCATACATCCTCCTGATATCCGAGGATGTGTTTTTGTCACTGATAAATACGCCCTTACGCGTTTCGTCATGCATTACTCATGCTGCTCCTGCCTGCAGACAGCCAGAGAGAGCAGGCACCACAGGGTGCAGTGATGGCTGCGCTGGTGACATATGCTTCCCCATCAGCGCGTCCACCCTTACAGCATGTGGGAACATATGATTTAGCTATGAGACCTTTATAAGGATGACTGTTTCAGATGTCACCAGCGTCCCCTTCCCCAGATGCGAAGTCTGATTTAGGACCTGGGGGGTGGTGCTGGGAAGATGAAAAGAGGCCTTTTTATTTATCATCTGTTCTAAACGCTCTTCTCCCTCTAGAGGGAGCCAGAGGCTACGAATAATTCAAAAATATCCATCAGGGCGACAGGAGATGAATGGAAAGAGCCTCTAAGGATGATGGAGACGTTGGTGATCCGTCAGTGGCCATTATTTATTTTCTCTCTCTGTGGGGAAGTGCAGAAAAAAGATCATCACACCTCAGGAAATCACTTTTCAGAATTTCCCATGAAGGGCACGCCATCATTCCCACTCGCCCATCTGTTATGGAACCTATCGATTTACCATTTGGGTGGGCAAGTGGAATTCTAATGTCCAAAGTGAGGACCTCAGTGGGACATAAATGTTTGGTACAATGCACTGGACAGGAACTGGGGGCTATAACTAATCACGACAATCTGGGTTTACCATAGTTTTTATCCCCACAGCTGGGTGAGGCCTGATTTGATCAATTGTTCTCCCCCTTCTTTTAACAGTAACGAGCCATCACCACTGTGTTAAATTATTCAACTGGGTCTGCTTTGTTGCTAATAGCAGTGATCATTCTTGCTTAAACGGCATAATTTATGTGCTGACAGCCGGCAGTGATACAAACCTACCCTGCGGGACACAAACACATCAGTGGTGAGCGGCTACATGCCACATTAAAGATCCCGGGCAGAATTTAAGCATTTAAGTTAAATATACTTCACATCGAGGCCCATGGAAAAGCCTGGTTTCACGAGGCTGCATCTCTAAAGCTAATTTCCAGTGAAATAAAGTCAATACCAAATGAGGAGAGCACCGGTCATTCCCTCTGTGGTTTCGAATCTTTTTAAAATACTGACTTTACTCCGAAAGAGCAGCTTTATGCTGCAAAGAGTTGATGGATCACATCTGTTTCAGAATTGAGACATGAAAGGATTTGCAAAATCGTTCTTTGAGTTCAACAAGACTCTGCTAGCCTAAAAAGCCTCCGTGTTAATTAGGAGGCGGGGGGAGCTTTATTATATTTGCAGTCATTTCCTGGAATTCTTTTCCATGCATCTTGTTTGTTTACCCTTACCCCAGGGGGGAAGCTGTTAAAAGTGTTGGTTAGGAAAAGGTTAGCATGGCAGGGGGTCGTTTCTTAGTCCTGCTCTGTGGCCTGCAGCTCCGGATTCCCCCAACACTGTTGTTATTATTAGAGTACAACGGGGAGGAAGGAATTTCAGGATGAAACAAACAAAAACAGATCTTCTGAAGGTGAAACCGCTGTGAATACAAGAAATGGGGTTTGCCTGACACGCAAATGGAATAACGGCTGCAGCCTGAGCCGCCGTTTGCCGAAATGCTTCATTTTACTCTCTGACTATTGTCCAGCGTGCCTCTGAGCAGCACTTTGGAATGCCAGAACGAAATGAAAGCATAAGAAAAAAAGAGCAGCCTGCTACTCTTCCCCGTCAGCTGACAGCTGCCTACACAGTGGTGTGTCCCATATGGCAAACGGGCAATGTGATGGCTGCACACACTGATATTTATGTGGAGATGATTCAGCCTTGAGCCACATGGATGTGCACAGTTCCATGTATGTATCTGAAATGCATAATATTGAGTGGCTGTCTGCCAGACACTGCTGCATATTTTAACCAGATAAACTTTGAGTCATTAGTGTTGACTAAAGTGATGCTCATATGAGCTGGTCACTCAGCGGCGAGGTGATTTATCCAGCTGTTAAACCTCTATTTTAATATCAATAGACCAGCAGCAACCCCCCGCCCCCCATATAGAGGCTGCTAGACCACATGATACACATTAAAGGCGTATTAAGGAATAACTGGAATGTCATGATTTTTAAAAAAATACTATTAATAATAAGATGTTAATGACATCGACCTCCAGCCAGAAACCACTGAGTCTCTTTGAAGCAATTTGCTGGTTTGCTGAAGGAAACGGAATAAAAGTTCAATCACAGTATATCACAGGGGAGTTGTGCATGGAAGGTCAAGGGGTGTAATCCCGGAGATTAAACACTGTTTCTTTAATGGTGTGAATCTGCTCCATACACCCACAACTTCCCCCCTGAACAGCTCTGAATTTCAATGACCACCCACCGTCTGGCTGTTCAAAACTCCACACAAACCAGACGGAGATGAGCAGAACGCATCAATCAGCTGGGCCTCCTGCTTCTCCTCCGCTCCCGGGGCCCGTAATCCAGTTCCCAATATCCACGCTCGATAGCAAACTGCAGCTGACCAGTCAGAGCTAAACAATCTGGTTAATAAAGCCAGTTTGGTGGCTGTAGACGGAAAATTGGGAGCCTCCTCGTGTGGCAGTGGTTCTGGATGATCCGGCAGAGGCTGCTGGGTTTTAAAAACCGCGTCACAGAGGGAGCAGACGGATGCACTGACCGACCTCTAATATTTAACCCGGGCAACATCTGCCGGCCGACTCGACCCGAGGACGCGCCACAGTGTCCGAGAGGTCAGATGGGTGCGGTTGCGTTCGCGTCTGTTCCGGAAAAAAACTGAGATAAGAGCTGATGGGATCGCTTCCTTTCAAAAGAAGCATCAAAACTGTCTCTGGACTGTTTATCGTAGCGGTACAGCCCTCAAAGCTAACACCGCCAAATCTGAGCGCCGTGAACCGAGGCGCGCACGCTGGGGTTCTTGACAGATGGTCGCATCTCAGTTCCTGGATGCAAGGCTGCTATTGAGAGTCCCACTGGCATGCGTACATGTCACAAAATGGGGTGGGGGCAAAAACAAATGGGAACATTTTGTCTCCTGCTTGATTTTCCTTGCAGAATATCCACCTATTTTCCAAAGGACACAAAGAGGAAGAACAGCAGAGCTCCACAGGATGGAAGATTTCTGATTTCCAGCTCATGAGTAAAAACTGGGCCCTGCGAACTAATCAGAGCTCCCAACACTAATGGAAGTCCTGCACATTCATTATTCAGTCCCGGAAGCAGGGAGCGCCGAGGGACCTGTGAGTGATTGCTCCGAGAGAACCAACCTCAGACGGTGGAGAGGTGACAGAAGCCTGCTGCCCCCCCCCCCCCCCCCACCCCCACCCCCGGCCTTTCCTCGTCTCTGCCCTCGCCCGACGCTGCGCCGGAGAACACAGCTGTGCCTGCGACCGGAGACTCGCGAGGACAGGGTGACAGACGCTGTCCACGATGGATGACCACGGGGAGAGGCTGTTCCCCGCTGTGGGACGGCCCTCCAGGGATTCATGAAGGAGGAATGTGGCAGTGGGGGGATGGGTGGGCGGGGGGGGGGAGCTTGTCTGACCTGCAGATAACAAATGGCAAGAACCAGATCGGGCTGATATGAGAACATGCCCACACTTGCGCTCGGGGGAAGGCGACTCCAGGAGCCGGGGCCCACAAACACAGATAGTATTCCAGCAATGCACTTAAGCCGTTTTCATTTCCTGTGTCTAGACTGTTCAAGTGTTGTGGTTACTCATCTTTAAAGGGAAATCGGGCTGGGGGGAGCAGCCGAGGTGACGCGGCGCTCCTAAACCTCAGGAGCGAGGAGAGATCACGTGTAGATCATCTCAAATCCTTGGAGTCGTACTTTAGAAGGGGATAAGCCTGTTCCTCTCCTACTTTCCTTTGCAGCAGATGGACTTGTTTTATTAAAAAAAAAAAAAAAAAAAACTTTATAGGACTTTTGTCAGCCATGTTGGGACAACACACAGCCATGCATGAACGGTGCCGCTCCGCTTGTGCACAACATCCCCCATCCATTGTCTGTCCGCATTACAGCGTCAGCTGTGAAGGGAACAGAACAGATCACCCTCTGATGGCACGTGAAAGGCACAGTGAAGGCACAGTGAAGGCTACGCAAGCAATATGCTGACATCAGAATATCTGACCTCTCTGGCGATGAGAAGACGTTGCGCGTCTGATGCTGTGTGCATATCAGAGGATATTCCTGTGTGTTGTTCCTCCGCGTCCTGCAGCGATAAGAGTCGCAGAGCTCCGGGCATTTCAATCATACATCAGTGGATCTCTAGTTTACAGGGCGTAATTGAGTATTCTTGTCTGTGGCTGTCTTTTGAACTCCAGCAATTTAGCATGCCAGCGCGTTGCTATAAAAATGGCCCAATTAATTTGATTAGGAAATGGAGAGAGCGAGAAAAGCGGAGCTGAATGGAGAGACGAATGTGGGAGAATGCTAATGAGGCGTGATTTAATGAGGGAGATGTGTATGAATGAGTTTGTGAGCGTGCTTGTTACATTTGGTTTAACAAACGCGTTGGACAAGGATGAAACAGGCAGCTGACTCCTGGTGCCCCGGGTGTTCATGGGAAAACGATCAAATGTTTAACATCCGCGGCTCAAATTGGGTTCTCCGGCAACACAAAGCACGAGACTTTGTAGCTTCTTATGGAAAGAAAGAATTGTATTATGGTTTATGAGCCTATTATCTGTCATAATGGAGGGCGGTTGAAAGATGTGTGCTAATCCCCTTAACTTGCATAGTTTTAAGAACTAGCATTGCTTTTTGGACCATTTAATTATAAATGATTGAGTTCTGGATGACTATTAATATTATAGTGGTTCAGTTTAGACAACAACATGAATTCAAACCCAAAATCAGGTGCTTTAAAATGTGTTATTTAAGTTAAAACAGAACTTCTGCTGTCCCGGTCATTGCACAGTCACATGTCGGTTGTTTTACAGCTCAAACCCACTTGAGTAAATAAAATTATGCAGGTAATTCTCAATGTGATGGCCTCTAAAATTAGTAGCTGCCATCCATGAATAAAAAGAACCTTTTTTCCTCCTCTTCAGCTCCATGGATATCAGCTGACTACATTAACATTCCATTACTGGTAGGGAAACAGATGCCTCGGAGTGATGATGTAATGTCGACGTGAGCCACGTCAGAGTGGTGTAAAGTTCAAACTTCGTGGTGATCATCAGCGACAAACTGCTGATGGGCGCGTGTTTTGCGCATTTGCGCATCACTGTTTCCCATTGACTGATTCGTCCCGGGGATTATTAGCAGAGAACTTCTGCCCCGGGTATCGACTGTCATAATGTGGTTTTCGTCCGCGTGTGCGTCGCGCAGCCCCTCCACAACGCCGCACGCGGAACGCGGCGCGGTGCACTTGCGCCGCTCTCCGTTCCTCTCCTCAGTCCTCCTTCCCAGATCCGCCCACCATCTCGGGACCGGAGTCACGTGTCTCACCGCCGAGCGCGTCTCTGCGAGCTGACAGCGCCACAACTCAGCGAGCGCCCGGCGGTGCGGAGCGGCGTAAAGGCTCAGGAACGGGCTCCGAGGACGTCCACTAGCTGGTACCCCGAAATGCCGCTTGTGTTCCCCGTGGGGCATGGATACGACAAGGCGAGCGAGCAGGACGGGGGATGAGGTTGACGCTGTTTCAGAGACCTGCTCGCCTGGGGATCTCTGTGGTCTGCGCGGCTCGAAGGGTGTACGGAACACCGGGATCCGGCTCAGCGGAGGAGAAATATTTTAGTCAGACCTGCAAGGGCTCTAAAAAAGAAAGAAGGCTGGTGTCGCCATGAGGGTTTTTTCTGCAAACTTGCTCGCCGTTCTCTTCCTGTGCGCCCTGGCAAGTGTGTTTTATGTGTGGAGCGCGCTGGAGAGCCGTTTGGAGCGACACAAACGGAGATTTGCGGCGCAGACCGAAGGGTTTTTTCACCCGGGTCTTTCTATGGACCTCTCCTCCAAAACTTTCCGGGCTTTGCTGGCCGTCCCGCTTGCACAAAAAGCGCGTTTGGGGAGCAGACCCGACGCCCGTAACCTCACCGGTCAAGTTGCCTCTGTGAGAAGTGGAGATTACCATGTGAATGAGGATAACAAGAGGTCAGCGAGTCGGGAGGGCCCCGTCAAGTTAGGCTCCCCGGTGGAGGGTGGAATATTTTGGAGTGAATGGCTGGAGGAGCTCTTTTCTGCGGGTTTCGCGGAAGAATATTCCCGGGAATGGCAGGAGAGAGTCAGGACGTACCGGATAGTGAAGCTGGAGCCAGGCTGCGGCAGGATATCCAATCAGCTCGCCACTTTTGCGGATGGAACCAAAGCGTGTGTGCGTTACGGGATAAACGTGGATCAGGTGCAAGGAGAGGTGCTGACGTATTATCTCGCCAGATTGCTGGGCATTACCAACCTGCCTCCTCTTGTGCTGTCTCAGCTGAGCCCCGAAAGCGAACAATGGGCGGCCGTGAGGACGCGCACGGACGCGCTACAGTGGAGCGACCGGGCCGTGGTCTCTCTCACCAAGTGGGTCGCCAACCTGAGCGGGGTGGTCACACCCGGGCCGCTGAGGCAGGAGAGCAGCGGGCTGCACCCGCGGCTCCAGGAGCTCGACAACAAGACGACGGCGGAGCTGCTGGAGCTGATGCAGTGGACCGACCTGATCCTGTTCGATTACCTGACCGCAAACTTCGACCGGCTCGTCAGTAACCTGTTCAGCCGGCAGTGGGATTCACGCGTCATGGAGAGGGACACCAACAACCTTCTGAAAACGCCCGACGGGGACATTGTATTCATAGACAACGAGGCCGGGCTTGTGCACGGTTATCGGGTGCTGGACATGTGGGAGAAGTATCATAGCGCCGTCCTGAGCTCCGTGTGCGTATTCAGGAGAAGGACCGCGCAACGCGTGGCGGAGCTGCACAGGCGCGGAGACTCCAGGAAAGTGCTGCTGGAGCTCTACAGAGACAGCGAGCCTTTGTCCTCGCAACTGGGATTCCTGTCCGACGAGCACGCTGGCATCCTCCAGGACAGGATAGGCAGATTACACAAACACATCGCGCACTGCAAAGGCACGTACGGCCAGCTGTGAGCGCTTCAGCGGGCGCAGGTGGCGGATTTGCTTCCTCACGCGGTTTGACAAACTCGCCAAAACGCTGCGGCGGCGCACCTGTGCCGCGCTGATGCGCGCCTCACATTTGAATATCCAGCTGAACTACCTCCTGTGAACAGAACGCGTCAGCTTCTTTATAAATAGCTAATTCAACACATGTTTATTAGCTCTCCGAGACTTCCACCGACTCGCAGAGAGAAAAGACAAACGCCAGTTGATCCATTTGATTCCCCTCCATCCCGTGGCCACTAAATAGGATTAATTGTGCAGATTAGACCATATTTGTGACTATAGAATCTTATAACGCACCGCATCGCATTTTGGATTCTTGCCTTGTGTCGTAAGCCTTAAGATAAGTTGAATCTTGAATCTCTTCTTTTTATTGGGGGGGGGGGGGGCACTTTTGCACAGTTCGCGCACGTCTGTTTTGATTGTATATTTGACCTATAAGTTGTACGTGTTGTAATTACTTTGTAAATACTGAATATAATGCTTAACTATAATTTATCAGCCAGTGTAACATTCCAGTTTTTTCCTCCTTTTTTGATAAATACACAGTTATTTAACTGAGTTCTGTGTGTTTTTTTGTATACAGTTTTTCGCTGCAGACTCCTTTTCAGAGTGTATCAAATGTCCCCAGCTTCCGTACGGTGATCCCATTGTGTGTGGAATATCTCACACTGGCACATTCTTCCCTGCAGGAGCATTTCTGCCAGCCAGACATGCTACAACAGGAATCTCTAATCCCCTTTATAATCCGCCCCCTCCCACAAAAAAAAAAAAGCAAAAACAACAGAAAACTGATGAGCTGAAGGAGAGACGACATCATCTCAAGCCAAAGAAAAAAAAGGGATTTGCTGTTTGCAGGAGTATCCGAAGTTCATCCGTTGAGGCATCTTCCAAATGAATTGGCTTTCCAGGCTGTGAAAGCGAGAAGGACAGGCAGTTTTGTGCAGGTATTTGCAGATTACAGCTGCATTTCTGGGGATTTAAACACACAACAACCGATGTCGCTCTGTAAAACTGATTTTGAAGGCGGGTTGGCACTTGTGTTTGTAGCAGAGTTCAGGGAGCCACTCTTGGGTCAAGCGGTTCATTCCATGAAAAGTAAAACCATGGCACCGTGGACAGAAATAATGGAGTTTGCTCGTAGATGAAAGTTTCAACTCACTCAGAGGTTAATTTTTCACCCTCTAAGGTATCGGAGAAAAAACACAGATGGTGCCGCCTGGTGATTTTCCTGCATACGCTGTCCCACATAAGGCTTCCATTTACTTCATTTGGAAGCATCTTCTCCGTATTAGTTCCAGGCTGCTCCCAGCTCTGTGCCCGAGCACATCAGAGGGAAAGTGAATTATCAATCCTTTGAGGGTTTAATTCCTTCCAGTCTTTTGCCGCTCGGCACCTCATCTGGTTTCTGTTGCATTTTAACGGTGATCCGCGGGGGCACGACGCCGCAGTTTTGTGGATTTCCACCCAGCGGGTTAAGTTTATCGTGTTCAGATAGTCGCCCGCATTTCATTTCACGGCTTACAGCACGTGCGTCAGCATGGGTGATTTATGCCTCTCCCTTCGAGGTCACTACATAAGCAGCGGAGCGGCGACGGGGGGTTTAAGCAGGTGTAACTGAAGGCTTTTCCGGGCTAACAACCTGCTGTGGCTCTAATAGGGACTTGGGATCAATATTTGCACTGACTGTTGCACAGAGGAAAGGAGGTCATGTTTTTGTGCAGGATGTGGGGCTAGCATGTGTATATGTGTGGTACACGCTTGAGGCTACACTGCTAATGCTAAACGCTCCAGAGAGATTTACGATGGGCTGCAGACACCAGGGATTAACCAAGTGCTACAGTAAGGCCTGCTGCTCTCACATTCACAGCCTTCCTTTTCTTCTTTTGTATTATACTTTCCTGCCGCACATCTGTCTCCACCGCTAATGTCCGCACCAGCTTCATTTGTTAGCTAAATGAGGAGTGAAAGCTTTGTTTTCCTGATCAGCCTTTGCAAATTTAATTGCACCAAAAAGAATTTTTTTTCCCCCTCTGGCAGTGACAAACCTAACTGTAATCAGACTAACGGAAGAATCCAAAGAGTGTGCTGAATCTCCGCTTAAAGCGTTAACATATGGCCTTCCTCGCTCCCACCGCCTGGCTTTTTTCAGATCACCACATAAATTCCTTCCAACCCGCCTCATTTTCTCTTCAGAGGCAACAAAATCCACATAACTTTCTGTCTAATGAGGGCAACCTGTTGGAAGCCCACAGCACAGGCAAGGTTCTGCCCCGCGCCCTGCCAGCGCCGGGTGGTTCCATCCAGATGTGCTTTTTTCTGTTCGGTCGGCTGGTCGGATTCAGCCAGACGCGCAGCTGGAGGCCCGCAGCAGGTCTGAGCAGAGACCCGAGATAGGCTCAAACTGGTCCGCTTTGTGTGGATTGCAAACATTCCAGAGGAGCCGAGAGACGATCGTCTCCATGGACACCAACGCGGCGCAGAAGGAGTCCCAGCTGTGTACATAAACCTTTGTCAGTGTCAGACGGAATCCAGCTTCGGGATTTAAACGAACCAAAAAAAGATAATTTTTTAAAAAAAATCGCATGATTTTAAAGGAATGTTCAGGGGGGAATAAAAGGCATTTTGGGAAATACCTCAGGCTTCAGGCAACAGCCCACCCTGGTCCCAACAACCACATTCTGTTCTTATTTGTGAAATCCCACATGAATCAAAGTTAGAACTGGCATGTGGTTTGAAAGGTTTACGGGCTGGGTTAATACTTGGCCGGGAACACGGCCTTCCTGAAGGCTGAAGCGAGGCGATGACAAGTCTGCAAGAAAGCACAGCTCTGGTCCAGCGCCTGTCTAACTGGGCTATCGGCTGAAACAAGTATGTAAGTGTGAATAATCCCTCTGGACATTTAAAGTAAAACTGGGTTTTCTCCCAGATATCAGGTGACCAAAAGACCGGGCCTGTTCTTCGCTTGGCTCAGACGCGTGAATGGATGGACAGAATAAGCGGCATTCCTTCCTGGCGACCCAGTGGAGGGGACTTCCTGTGCATGCCTGAATGATTTCATTATGAAGCACAGCATATACTGGTGGCAGAGTTACTTAGTCACAGCTGAGTGGATAGCAGCCCTGAGGAGCAAACTGGGTGGCCTGGAGGGCCTTTGGCAGAGGGTGGGATGGATGACAGGGGAGCTGGCACAAAGTCTGGCTTTGTTTAAAACTGGAGAAGAAGCATGAGGTCGGGGAACCTTTAAGGATTATCCGACAAGACCAAGTAGAACCTAATGGCTAACCGATGAAGGGAGGAAAATGGCTTACGGTACCGTGGCCTCTTTTCTTGCTTGTGATCCACAGAGATGGTAGATCGGAGCCCAGGATATTGCCCTGACAGCTCATTTCCTCTATCCTGCATGAGTCATGTGGGTTCCATCACTACTCTTCGAGTTTGCAAGAATAGCCACATGATTCTGGTCTGAATCACTCTATTTTCTCTTAAGGGAAAAATGAACACGGTCATTCCATCATTCTTATGACGCCAGGAGGGGCCGGTTCTTCATGAGCGTCGGCTCTGAATGGCCCCCGCGCGGAGATGGCATTTTCAGAGAGACCCCCCAGTCCTAATATCTTGTGGTTTGTTTTATTGTGCGAGAACAAACCAGTCACACTCTAGCCGTGAGTGGAGATGAAAGGGTGGAGTTGGGATTACAACTGTTAGGGACCACCTGCAGCTCATTTTATAAAATAAGCTGAAGTTATAGGGATGCTTTTATATTTATTTATCACATATATTCATCACTGAGAGCATTATATAAGGAAATCTAAAAAAAAACCTGAGATCAAATCTGGGGAAAAAACCTGAGATCAGCCCGAGAGAATCTGGACTGAAATCCCAAAGGTCATGAAAGCCTGCTATCATCCTCGATAGCCATGAAGGGATGTGTGTATGTTTTAGTGCCGCAGGTGGACAGAGGAAGAGCACATCCAGGAGGACGGTTCCATTTCCATGGGTGCACAGATGTCAGTGCTCCCTTCCTGGTCTCCAGGTGGTTTTTTTTGCTTTTTACGTCGCAGCTGGGACACCATCCCTAATCTAACGTCACATATGTACGTTTTAGATTCCAGACACGTTCCTTCACCTGTTCTGGCGACGCAGGAGTGCGCGTAACCATAGAGAGAGCGTGTGAGGAACTATCACAGGACACATGACACTATTAATGTTCCACATGGATTTACTTTAAAAGTCAGATCAGCACTGAAGAATGACGAACTGGAGTGATCGCGGCGATGAGCGCCAGATCTAAAAAGACCCTGAAAACCAGAGTCTTCGTCGTTTTGGTGTTTTCTGAATGACTTGGAATCATAAGGTTGGAAGCAGATACATCTAATGTAACCTTTGAATTCACTCTGATGAGAGATTTTCCACTGGCAAAACATTTTATCTTTTTTTTTTCATTCCTGACTGTTAGAAGGAGCATCAGACTACAGTTTGAGAGCCTGGGAAACAGGTGGTGTTTAGCCTCAATTTGGACCCGCCTCTACTTTCACCTAATACGATTTGTGTCATGTGTCACAGCAGGCATTAAAAAAATAAATCCTGATTATCTTCAGTGCTTAATTTCATCCTGTTTGTTATGCTGCATCCCTCGAGCTCCAGGATGACAGATTGCAACATATCGTGCCCGGTGTGATTTGATTTCACGCACTGTTTTTGCATTTCTGGACACCAGATCTGACATTTATAGGCAGATGATGGGTGATGATTGGGCCCCTATGGCCCGATGACGCATGTACAAGATTGTCTCGCTACTATTGTGCATTAAAGTTTATTCGAGCATTATTTGTTTTGCAACTTCAAATCTATTCATGCGCACCTTTTGGATATTCCTTTGATCGACGGCTCACTGCACCCCCCAAAGACCCCTCAAGTCCGTGTTGTTTTGCTCATTTGCATGTAGATTCATCTCTATGTAGATGTAGATTATTTTATGGAAATGACTTTGTTTTTTGGGGGGGGTTTTTGCTGGCAGAAGTTTTTTTTTCACTGCATTCACACAGAAGTGGATGGTTAAGGCACCCAGCCTTGCATTAGATGAAGTGATGATCTAATACACCACAGTAGTCGTGTTATTAAGCTTCTATATCAGCTGCCATTAGAGCGTCACCCTCTTTCATACATAACTGTGTCATAGGGGCGTTGTCCTCTCTGCACCTGAAGGGCAGAGAGGATCAATATGAAAAGGGCAAGAGGCTGTGCAATAATTGATGACAAAATACCTCCAACCTGCTGAGGCAGCAGATTCTTTGCTGCTAGCTGACCGTTTGCTCCATGAGCGTTAGCATTGGCGGGAGGCTGCACCAGAGCTTCACCTGTCCAGCTGGTCTGGATTCACAGTTCTCATTGGCCGCCCTAGTTTTTTTTCCCCGCTATCATTTCCATTTACCTCGATGCCGCCCATTTGCCTTGCTCAATAATTTAATATGGTTAGAATAAAAGGATCAGGGCTAACCATGAGGAAAAGGCGTGACACATAATCAGTAGAACCAAAAGGTCAGCGGGAGGATGGATTGAGGAGGGCGACACTGAAGGAAAAGGGCGATGAAGCCGGATGTAAGAGGCCCGCCAGTCGATTTGGGCTTCATCCAGGTGATCTGTCGGGCTTCTCCTTTCAGCGGGGGGGGAGGGAAGAGCTCAGTGGAGACAAACATGAAGCAGGCAGAGCTGACTCTGCAGGATCACTGTCATTCGATGAAGATCGGGCCTTAATAAAGGTGAGGCAGCCCTGCTAACGATAGGAGACAGTCATGTCATTTCCTATTTAGTTATTCAATAAAGCTCATGCATTTTAATGGTTCATTTCACAAACATTGTGGCAATAGTTCAAGAAGCGTACATCGACAACCCCTTCTGTCCTTTGCAGTAATGCCAGCGACCTTGAGTCTGAGGGGGGCCAGATGGAGTTGAATGTTTATATTTACAAAGAAAAGGTGCATTTTGATCAGCAATGTATTCACTCTTATCTGCAATATTCTGTCTGAAGTTCATTTGTTGTCTCTCCCGGTTGCTTGTGTTGCCAGGGTAACAGGGGTTTGCTTTTATTTTTTCTTTACAAAAAAGATTTGAAGGCTGCATACAGCTTGAAAATAAACTCTAAAAAGTAAAGACATTTTTGACTACAAACTTAGCCACCGAATAAGACTTGTTCATCTGCAGCATGTTCATCGTCACTGTGGAGACGTTGCTTCGTTCTCCACGGACGCCGCAGGAAAACACGCTTGACTGCAATTAGCTGCTTGAGGGAGCAGCTAAAGGCCGAACAGGAATCTTTTAAAAGCAGACCTGAGTGTCTTTTACGATCCGTTTGAAATGATACGTTGGCTTCTCGTGCAGACATTCCGTGGTTTTCACACCTGCGCTCTGACTCTTCTCAAATAACACTTCTGCTTCCCAGAGCAGCAGCCGCAGGCAATTACACCCCAACACAAGTGCAGGGTGAGGTTCTGTCTTTAGCACTCAAGGACAGCCCTTATACTCCCCAAGTCGAGTCAAAACAATGCAGAGCAGCGCGCCACTTCCTTCCCTCCGAAGGGGGACTTCAATCAGCAAATTGCTGTTTTCAACCTCTGTACTGGAAACCAGGCACTGGTTTTGCAAACAGAACAAAAAGAAGCCATATAATTTTAAGGAAAAAAGATTTATTGCTGCTTTACACATCTTTTATGAGGTCCTTCATTTGCTTTCTCGCTTCTCCACATCTATTAAGTCTGTGCAAATATTTCCATTGTGAGATCCTGTGAAAATTGATTGATCGCCGGTGGGCGGCTAATGAACTGGGCTAGCTACAAAGACATCTTCCACAAAATCAATTGAAATTGAAAGAGGAATTAAATCTTTCGAGCGTCCCCCGATCACTAGCAATACAGTATTTTCAGCTACGGGGACGGCTTCCTTTTTTTTCTTCTCTCAAACGTAACCTCTTTGCTTTTCAGCGCTGCTTCGATTTTTGAACCACTTCATTTATTCTGTTTCAATTATCCCCCAGAAGCGGGAAGAGGCAGGTTTTATTGGTTAAATGGGAGTTTCAAATAAATCACAGCCATCAGGTACTTTGTATGGCTCATTTTTAATGGCAAAATTAATGTCCCCCCATCAGGTAACGGGACAGTGTGGCGATTAGCTGCGAGATGCACAGACACATTGAGCAGTCGAGGGCAAAAAGAGTGCAGGAGGGTGATTTATTCAGGCTCAGGTCGACGTTTATATTCTACCTGCTTTGTCCATCATGTGTCAAGACAACCGAACGCAACAGTCGTGTCACGGCTCCTTCGCTGACCCTTCCGCACACTACGAAGGACACCGGAATGATCCATCCATCAATTTCCTTGAGAAATCTGTTGATAAAATGTCAGGATGAGCTCATGTGTGCATCCTTTTTGGGGTGACTGAACCATAAAAGGCGAGGCTGTTTTCAGGAAATCAAAACAGGCGGTTTGGATGCAGCAGAGGACTCTGGGAAATTGATGTCATTAACCTTCTTCCTCAACAGGAGAAAAACCATCACTGAAGTCACCTGTCGGCACATGTGGGTTCACTGAAAATGGTGTCCCTCCAGAGGCAAAAACTGCAAAAAGAATTGAACTGATTAGTTCTATCGGGTCATGTGATGCACTTCTGTAGTTTCCATTTCAGCTAGCAGGGCTTTAAATGGAAGCTTAGCTGCTCTGCCTCCTCCAGGCCGAATCTATCGGCATCCATTTTCATGACTGTCAATTCCAATATGGGCCACCACGATGTGAGCAAATAAGTGAGTGTGTAAATGGGACTTTGAAAAAGGCCATTTTTCATTGTATGCTAACAATTTCACAACTGATCGATGGCACTCAGGAAATAATGCAAAAATAAATCAGTGGTAAGAGCAGCAGCTTGACGTTCAGCACAACTATGTGCACGGCGCTAAGCAGGAAAGCCAAGGACGTGTGGGACACAGGTTCAAACACGCCCCCGTGTTTGACAGGACACACAGGATGGGGTTTGCTGAGCGTGAGCATGCATGCTGAAAGCACGTTAGTGAAGGCGTAGTCAGGCCAGGTCGCGACCTCAGTCGTGCTCTGTGTTAAAAAGACACCGTTCTTTGCTTCATCCCCCAAATTTCCCTCTGAACTGCAGTAATGTTCATCACGAGGGCTCATAAAGACAAAAAGGCGTCTGTTGGCGCCGGCGCCGCCAGCGGGCACCGTATCCTACGCCTATTTCACGATTCGTAAGCGTGTTATTCACACCCGAGATAGTTGCAGCTAAACTAATCAATCAGAGCAGAAGCCTGTCAGCACGCCGGCCTTCATAGGTATGAGGGTGTTTGACCTACGCTGACGGCCCTCCCCCCCCCCCCCCCCCCCCACCTTCATCCCCTCCCAGGTGTTCTCATAACTCACAGGGGCCTCAAATCCCACTCGGGCATTCCTGGACTTCAGAGGCACATCGGCAGACGAAAGCCCGGATTTATGGCTCACTGACGGACCGGGGGGGGGGGGTGGACTATTCTTCAAAGAGGAGGACGAGGTTGTTGTTCTCTCCTCCACTCGCTCGTGTATAATAATGGGGCTCTCGCCTCCGACAGCTGGACAGCCCACTCATGGGTTTACACTCACAGGCACAGTTTGGGAAATTTTAGCTCGCACTGCAACACTGTTATTGTTTTAGAATCCAAATGATCATTTTTTATCAGGAGGTGACCTTGGCAAGAGAAATGTCGCTTTTTACACAAATTCCTAAATAGCAGCAGCCCCTGCGATTAGATTTCCCGTGACTTATTGGAAGCTGGGCGGCTGCACATCTGTCCACGGATGAATGTGCCGCGGGTTTTTTGGGGGGGGTTCTGTTGCTTAGGCAGTTATATCGCAGGATCCCCCGCATGAAATTGATGGATGTGTTTAATGGCGTGAGTCTCAGGCAGATGTGTAATGAACCCTGCTTTGTTTCTGTAACATTTGATGATGGATCGCGATGGAAGGCCATTTAACAGGCAGCCGCATCTCCCTTTTAACAATACACAGCTCCGTGGCACACCCAAAAAACAAAGCCTGGAAGGAAAGCTGGGCGACGAGGGTCCCTGGTCTTTGCTCCCCCTGCATCCCAGACCAGCATCACCAAAGCTGAAATGAAACGAAGCCCAGATCTGTTCGTCCTTTAATCCCCTCGTCTCCTCATCCGCTTTCTGCTGCCATCAGTGTCTCTCAGACAGGATGGACAGCTGATTTTATGGCTGTTACAGCCAATAACCACGGCGGACTGACAGGCTTCGCCGCTCCCACTGCTCAATCAGTCCACTTTGGCCACTCTCCCTTTTCTCAGGCTCTTCTCTGGCTGCAATAAGAACTAAACCTGCATCTTCTGTCTTCCATCAGAAGCAGAGGCAAGAAGTACGTCAGGCGGTAAAACATTTTAATAGCAGAGATTACAAAAAAATGACTCTCCCTGGAGAGAGCACGGCTAACCTGCCTCGTTGCAGGAGAGTTACATGCATGCATTCCGGACTTCTGCTGGCCCTGAAGTGACACTGAGGGTATAAATAGAGCAGAGCCACAGATCACTCTGCCAGGCAGAATATGGCATCTGCTGTGCTGGGAGTGCAAAGTGTTTGAGAGCCTTTAAAGCTCTCTCCACCCCCCTTTCCCCTTCTCGCTCTCATCTTTCTGCCTCCTCTGTACTTTCCTCTGCAGCTCCCTCTTTCCCCTCACCTTCCCCTTTTTCCTGCTCTTTCTTCCCCCTCCCTCTCGTCCGCACCTTTCTTGGCAGCTGCTGCCACACGTCCGGGCATTCTGGAGCCGCATTTTTAGTTTCAGCTATCGGTTTTCTAAACATGCTGAGATATCGGAGAGGGCGTGAAAACAAACAGCAGGGAATAAGAACAGGATATTAGGAGTTCATGGCGGGCTTTTCTCTTTTTTTAATGATAGTTTACACATTCTTCTGTCCTAATGTTTCTCATGTAAAATCAATTTAATCTCTGGAAACATCAGATAAAAGGGAGAATATTGTCTCTTATAGGTTCTTTCCCACCGAAAGCGGATTATCAAATTCTTTAGACACAGACATTAATTTCCCTGCCTGCTTCCAGTAGAACTATTAGAGAGAGTTCTGTCTCCTCCACCTCACAGGACGACAATGTGGACGACAAGAGAATATTACACACAGAGCCCAGTCTATTGACACTTTACACCCACGTTCTCCCCTTCACACACACACACACACACACACACACATGCACACATGCACACACACTGTACAGACATTCAGAGAGAGAATGAATTACACTGGGTTCATTCAGCTATGGATTTTTCTGTTTATTTCCCAGAAGCGTCCCACTTAATCTCATAATCTGCTTTCGCCGTGCCTAGTCTTTTATCCCACAAAGACACACAGGTGTGCATGCACAGACACACACGCACATCCACGCCCACACACAAAGGAATGTCAGTCACATTAATAAGCAGCTTAACTATCATTAGATTTGCATTTTTAAACAATTTGTGTATTCTTTCTGCTGCTCTCCTCCGTTTTTTCCATCATCATCCCTCGTGCACTTTCTTCCCCTCTTTGTCATCAGCATGTGCCTTTAACATCTGCGTGCTGATTCAGCACAACGTCCTCTCCCTCCCTCGGGCACTCCTGCAATCTTCAGACTTGATATTCGACACCCAGAGGGGGGATGAGTGTGTGTCTGTGTGTGTGTGTGTGTGGTGGGGGGGGGGGCATCAGGAAGATGAAGAACTGTCCAACCGTCATTCAGAGAGTCGCTGTCTTTTCATCTCTTTGTTTGCTTCGCAGCCGAAGTGAAGGAGGAATTCGATCTCCATCTTTTCATCCACTTCTTTCTCTCCGTCCCCACACTCGCCCTGTTCCCCCAAAACTATTACCTGTTTCTATTTTCCCCTTCAACCTGCACTTCCTCTTCCTCATCACCTCTGCATCTCGTTCTTTCTCCCCACTCCCTGAACAACATCAGAGCTGTGCAAAAATACTTGATTTTGTTTGCCCGGCCGCGGAGGTATATCTGAATTGACAACATGCGAATCCTTTTCACCTTTAAACCTGTAATTACTCCAGGGAATATCATCAAACTCTCTCTCTCTCTCACCCTCCGACCCCACCCCCCCACCCCCAACATTTGACTGGCAGTTTTGACATTACCTCAGCGTCAACAGCAGCGGACACAGATGGAGATGAATAGAAGCTCCACGTGAAAAGAAAATGATGTGTTTGGGGTAAGGGAAGCTCTCGGTTGTCAGGTTCCAGTGGCCAATGTGTTCCCCGTGTAATTTCCAAGCCCCAGCGTGTGGAAACTCTTAAATGTGATCGGCGCACTCAGAACTGGTTTGGCAGTCAAACACAGTCTGCCTTGTCTAGAGGGAGCGGGCTAAATTTGAGCATTCAAAGGTGTCCCTTTCTTTTTCTTCCACTCTGTGCTTGAAGACTTCACAGCCTCTGAACACACACATCTTTGGATTTCTGTCTTTGTAGGAACTTTTATTGACATAATACATCACCCAGCTACCCATCCCATCTAAGCCTAACCTAAACCAAGTTCTGACCTCAGCCTTAAAACCGTGTCTTAACCCTCAAACACCCTTTCAAGTTGTGGTTGACAGGCCAAATTGGCCCATACTTCAGAAAAATGTCCTCACCTTGCAAGTAGAATAATTGTTTTAGTACTCAATATGTTGAAAATACAAGGCCATACACACACACACACACACACACACACTCACACACACACACACATACACACACATCTCTGAGCTGTTCCTCTTTCAGTTCTTTGTAAGCTGAGTGCTGGACAGTCGTCCTGAGCTTTGGATGGTTCAGTTGCTCTCGCCACAGCTATTCATGCTGAGAATTTTCCAGTGCTAGGGCGCCATACGTCAGGGGCACAGAGGAACATTGTGACCCGGCGCCCATGTCCAGGGGCCTGGCGAAAGGGGGGGCCACAGAGAACAACACTGAATGCCATTGTTATGTGGCACCCACAGTGTCCGAGGGTATGATCTCATGTCAGAAACCGGTCCAGCTGTACGCCTTTGAGAGGGAGCGCCATTGATCCAACGCGCTGTCCATGTTTGAGTTGACTTGCATGCGAGGGCTGTTTATCCATTTATTACGTGCTGCTTTCCACACTCACTTCCTCCGTATTAACATTCCAGATGCCTGGGACCTGATGAACATGTTGATGATGTCCTCGACTGCCCCCGAGACAAACGTGCACCCTCGCTTGCTGTGACATCATGTATACACTTGTGACTGGTGGCAGAGAAAAACGAGTGTTTGATGAGGAGCACAAAGCTAAAATGACCCGAGACGCTTAACAAGGTGATTCTATTCATCAGCTTTGGATTGATAAACTAGGTCACACTACCACAAGAAAGGACCGGAGTTACACAGGGGCATTATTATTAAATTATTTTCCTCTGCAGTAGCCATTAAGTTTGGCCTGCGTTAATGTGAATCCCCAAAGAACTAGTGACAGCGTAAGATAAGGACTGTGGTTTCCTCATTCCCATAAAAAAGAATGAAAAAAAGACCCTGTGTGTTCCCTCAAAACACTGCGGGGCCAAGGGGGTAATTTCCAAGATAATAAATGACATAAACTCGGCTGACCTTCTTTAATGAACAACATGGGGTAGGAGGTGGTGCTAACGCAGTGCTGCTTCGGCTCCCAAACAGCCAGCTGTTGTACTCTATCACACGGAAATACTTGAAAATGTCAGACTCATCAAATTTAATGAAGGTCGACTAAAAGGAGACGCACTAACATCTTGCAGATGCAGTATGATACCACTTACTGATCAAGTTAGCTCAATTTTGTCTCTCCCCTCTGAATAGAAGTCACCTTTAAAACATACATCACCTGTCGGTAACTGTTACTGTCATATTTGTCACATCGAGAACTTTCCTGCTTTACTGTACATTTCTCATTAAAGCCCATTAAATGTGGTCTGATCCTCACGGCCCGTCATCAAATCCTCTGTTTGGGAAAGAAATCAAACCAATTGTCACTTCCTGAGATAAAACTGGACAGAGAAAAAGATCCCATCTCACTAAAATAACTCACTAATTACTTAATAACTTATAAAAGAGCTTCCACAAGCCGGAATATGCAGGGAAAATTTACCAACACCTCTTTAGCCATGTTGGATGATTCAGAACATCGTTAGAATCATCTCCTGACACACTGACTTTGCTGTTCCAAGCAAAAGGTGGACCGTGAACTTTCACTGGAAGCCGGCGGCTGCACATCAACGACCTTGGAATGGCCGTGCAAGACAGTTACTGTGGTTACAGTGTGTAGGAGGCTGATAAGGGAAGCATATGGATCAGACGGGTGCAGACCAGGATGGAATCCTACACACGGTTCATCGGCTTTATGTGTTCTGTTGCACTTGGTGTCTCGGATAGCAGGCTTTAGCTCTGCCGAGCGTGTTTGCATGCTCAAACTAGCACAGAGCTTCTTACTGCAGTGAAGCTGGGACAGGACACGGTGCAAGAAGACTTTTTAAAGTTAAAAATAATCTTAAGAAAAGGGGATTTTAAAAAGGAATAACTGTCGAACAGTGCGTTCTCTGTTTATCACAGTATCTTTAATAGATTAAAAAAAACATATCTTATCACTCATATCTTATCATTAAGTCCACTGGCTTTTTAAAACTAAGATGGAGAGTGGATTTAGTAAACAGATGGGAGGCATTATTGATTAAATGACTAATTGATTGAATCTGCAGCAACTAAGCTGAGTATTGATTCTCTGGCAAGAGATGTGGAAACATGACAGGGTTTTTAAAGTTTTAATGGCCTCCCAAAGGTCACGAGAATAGTCAGAATTAATTAGCTTTTATCTGTGACAGAATCTGCAGCTAATAGTGTTATAATAACTTTGATAATGAACGTTCAAAGACAGAATGTTTAATCCTCGTGACTGACATTAACTGTTATCTGCAGCAGTAGCCTGCTGAAAAATGGCTTCAACTCATGGCAGCTTTTTATTTCATTTTATGAGGGTGGATTAATTTAAAATGGCAATTGTAATAACCATAATATAGATAGATAGATAGATAGATAGATAGATAGATAGATAGATAGATAGATAGATAGATAGATAGATAGATAGATAGATAGATAGATAGATAGATAGATAGATAGATAGATAGATAGATAGATAGATAGATAGATAGATAGATAGATAGATAGATAGATAGAGAGGGGGGTAGAAGTGATTAAATCCTGATCACCAACAAACTTACAAAGTAGGGAGCAAGTGAGGGATCTCCATTAACTTGCAGCCCAGCTACCCTCATGTTCCTTTGGTGTATCTCTGCTATTTCATTTAGGGTCAAGATTTAAGATTTTCCATTGTCATATCCACAATATTTACAGCAGCAGTCACTTAAAAATGAAATGCTAAGGTCCCAAGCCCCAGAAAAATATAGTGAATTTAAGAAGTTAAAAAAAAGAAAATGGGATCGGACCAGGTTGATTTGATGGATGCAAGATTCTGACACTTACTGTTACTGTACAGCTTCCACAGCATTCAGCTACATGCTAGCATGAATAATTCATCCTGCACAGAGACATTTAACTGGTTTACCTGTTCCACTCAATGAGCTCATACTCCCTGTAAAAGCAGCATTAGAGGGCAGGAGGAGCGGAATGTGCTGCCCTGTGCGTCCATCCGTCATATGTTTTTCCTTCCTCCTCTGACCTGTATATTAGTGTTCGCTGTCTTAGATCAGTCTTGACAGCACACACACACACACAGACACACATACACACACACACAGACACACACAGACACACACACACACACACACATACACAGACACACACATACCCACATAGCCTCATATGTCTATCTTTGTGGTGCTTTCATAGACATAATACATTACCACGGCCCCTACCCTAGCCCTACCCATTAATGCTAAACCCCTAACCCTATCCCTGACCTAAGCTCAATCCTGACCTCAATCTTAAAACCACGTCTTAACCATCAAACAGTCTTTTGAAGTTGTCAAGAGTAACAGAACACACAGTTGAAAATGGCCCCACTTTGCAAAAAACGTCCTGGGATTTTGCTAACAGAATGAGCATTTTGCAACTCAATATGTAGCAAATAGAAGAGAGATGAATGAGATTTAAACTCTACTCTGAGTTCCAGTTCCTTTTGGATCATTTTATTCATCATAGATTAACTCTAATGCTTTATTGGAATAAACTCATTTCATAAATACAAAATAACCTTTCACAGCTGTGAATTGTTCAGTTTAACGCTGTACACAGCTCTGACGGGTTCAAGGAAAAGGCAAGAACAAGCAGAAACATTTTCAGAGCACACACAGGAAGACAGGGGATTGTAAAAAATAACAGGAGGTTAAGGAAATGAGAGATGGTAACACACTCAGCAAACGCTGCTCTGACACACACTTTATCTGGAGCCCAACAGCCACCTCATGCCAATAAAACAATGTTAGGACTGATGAATTCGGTTAGTGTTCTCACTCTGTTCTGGGCTGCCAAGGCTTCTTCCAGTCACTCTTTCCGAGAACGTAATGTGCTTGGAGTGGCTGACTTTCACACAGGCATTTCTCAGCAGCATAAATTCAATTTATACATGAATAGATTTAGTTCTTACTGCGTGTCAGACAGCCCTGGCTGAAGAAATTAAAATCACTGGCACACTTTTATTGTGTTGGTTAATAAGCCTCTGCTGTGGGTCTATTCTTTAAAGAGCAGCACTTTGATGCATTTTACATTGACCATGTGTGCTTCAGTTTTGTAATTCAGTTCTTTGCAAACCCTTTTGAATTTTTAATCCCAGTGTTGACAGTTTTCCAAATCCAAATTTCAGTTTTTATCAGCCAGTTAGCATATAGCTTAAATTAGTCTGATGAATAATAAGATGTTGCCAGTAAAACCTTCCCGAGTCATCCATTACTTTCAGATTATGGCGATAAATATGGCTGCACTTGTAAAATAATCCCCTTCAAATAGCTCAAAACCTGTCATTGTTCAGAACACTAGAAGCTTACTTGGAATGACAGTTGTGGTTTTTGGTGGTGCGCCGTTCAAGCGGGGGTAACAGTCAGAACTGATTTGAAAGTGCGGCTCTGCAGCCTCTTTAGATCTCGCTGCATAGAACAGCTTGTTTTTCATCATCTCTGTGTCTCTACAGACCTCTAATCCCCCTCTACTGTTTGGCAGTGCCAGTTTTTGGAGGGTTACGGCGCGAACAGAAGGGGAGAAAACAGACATGATAATTACAAACTCTCCATTAACAGTAGTTTTGAAATTCATTGTCTCATCCAGCTGAACCCACTCATCTTCTCACATAATGGCAGTAACTTGTAAGCCTCAGCTGTCACTCAGTGTGCTGTTATCTACTGGATGGATGGATGGATGGATGGATGGATGGATGGATGGATGGATGGATGGATGGATGGATGGATGGAGGGATGGATGGATGGAGGGATGGATGGATGGATGGATGGAGGGATGGATGGATGGATGGAGGGATGGATGGATGTTTTCTCATATAATTCTCTCATATACTATAGTCTCATCAACAAGCATCATAGATCTACTGCAAGTGAAAGATTGAATGATTTTTTAGGAAATATATGAAATCTCCCTCATTAAAACTCAAGTCAGGTCCCACGAGATTATTTAGTATCTCAGGTGATTCTGTATTTCTGGTCTGTAAGCTCTGGGCAGGTCCCCAAGATATTATTTTAATGGATTATTCTTTTATAGGACCATTTTACACTTTCACAGTGTAAGAGGGCCTAAATAATATATATATATACATTTTTCTTATCCTTTATTCTGATGAATGTCTTTGAGAAAAGCTATGAATGATACATTTTTTTTTAAAAGATTGATTTTTATTTTCAACCTTCCTCTGTACAAGAAAGTAGCCCACAGTGTCAGACAACATATTTGCAAAATCCCATGTCTTGTTTTTAATATTGGAAAGAGAGACAGACTGCGGTGGCCATGACAGCTACTTGTTCTGCAGTTAAAGATGCAAAACATGAAAACAGTGTTTTTAGTATAATTGCACCCCAGAAACCCAGGGGATCGTTCCAAGGAAACAGACTAAAAACAGTGCAGATGAAACATCCTGGATAGTTTATTAATGTTGTTGAAAGAAAGACAAAAAGACATAAAGATGCAGGGGTGATAATCAAAGGTGTCCTAGCAGACTGTCTACTATGCATATCCTTCTGTTCAGCTGTCTGTTTTTGCAGCACATTCTGCTGATCATGAAAAAAACCTGGAAGGTGGCAGTGTTAGATGTCTAAACATAGCATGTTTTGACTTAAAGCATTGGCAAATGATGCAGGCAAATGCCCTTAAGAGAAAGAGAACAGCATGTAAGTGTTTCATTTTTTAAAACGTTGCAGTCACGGGCTCTTTGATCACAACCGAACACAGTATCTTTTTTTTTAAAAAGAGTGGGGTTTTATGGACCGCTTGGAGGACTCCTCTTCTTTTCTGGCGAGTCACAAAATGAGGTAATGTTTGTTTTTGTTTTTTCCCCTTAACTAAGTGTAAATGTGAGTTAATATGCAATAATTATCTTTAGTTGTAGTGACAAAGCCAACATTGCATTGTAATTAACAGCTGTTTGTTGAATTTGTAAGTCTGTAACTGCAATAGTCTTTGTGCTGATGCTTCGCTCCCACCAGCGTGTGCACTGACGCGGACTCTTCAGTAAATCACGCACACACACGCACACACACAGAGGCAGGAAGTAGAAAAAAAGCCCAACCAGCAATAAGGAAGTAGCTAAACGCGGTCGTTTTGGAGCTTTAGTCCGTGTGTTGTTAAAACCTGCGGGGTAGCTCAAGCGACGAAGCAGCGGCGGCTGTGCTACGGAAGTTAGCCCTGTTGCTAATTATGTCAACGGCGACTCCGCGTTTTCTTGAAATAAAGTATGAAGTAGAAGACAGGGAGACAGGAGAAGAAGGACCGAGAGTGTAACCGGCGATCCCCAAAAGGGTAAGAGAAATGCCGGCCTCCAGCTGGCAGAGAGGGGATGTGGACGTCCGAGAGTTTTCTGTACAATACTGCACTTTTCACCGGATGTTTACCTCAGCGGTGGGCATTCACTGCTGCACACACACCATCTGTGTGTGTGTGTGTGTGTGTGTGTGTGTGTGTGTGTGTGTGTGTGTGTGTGTGTGAGAGAGAGAGAGAGAGAGAGAGAGAGAGAGAGAGGAAAAGAGAGGTGGCTCTGGGGATAATAAATATTTCTCCCTGTACATTTGTATGTGTGTTCTGTTGCTCTTGATCCTCTGAGTTATACTCCAGGAGAGTCAGCTGAAAGGGCATCCAGTACGCCACATGAAAAGGTCAGGGCCTGTAGAGAGAGCGAGCTGGGAGGAGGTGAGCTTGTGTGTCTGGTGCAAACTCAGTCAGCACTTTGTGTGTCAGTAAACAACAGTGTGTGTTTGCTCAGGAAGACACAGCATTGGCCACAGATGGGGTCTCCCTGTTTATTGCCCTTGACAAATACTGTAACTACTGCGTGTATGTGCTGCGGGTGTATCCTGAGGACTTGGGCCCCCCTCCACATGCGTCACCTGTTTGAGGGAATATTATATCAGAGGGGATTAGTCCAGATGATCTTGGGCACTCTGCCATGCAAATACGAGAGCTGTTCACTGAAGGTCGCGGCTATTTTTAACTTGTCGTTTTTTTCTGTGTGTCTCCTATAGGATTTTTGTTTCTTATTGAAATTTTAGCCACTATGGACCACAAAGAAGACCACCAACAAGGAGCTACGTCGCTGAACAATGAGGAGTTGCCGCAGATGGACGGGACATGCGACGCCTGTGAGCCCGATGAAGCCCAAATGGCCACTCTAGTGTGTCACAAATGCAGCTTTGCTTTCTGTCCTCTCCATGCGGAGAGACATGTCATCAGCACACATCACCTATTAGCGCCCTATAATCATGATAATACTCCAGCTAATGGACTCGGCTCCATCAAAGACAACGGCTTTGGAGGTGGAGCCGGTGGTGAGGCTGGAATGGGAGGAAATCAGAGGGTTGTGGGGGGCGACGCTGGATTAAAGAGACTGCTGAGTGGTTTGGAGGTGGAGCCTGTGGTGGGAGAGGGGCCTGTGGGTGCAGAAGCAGGGCAGGAGGTCTCTGTTTCAGCAGATCAGAAAAGGGACACCGTGACGGTAGAGAGACTGCGCTGCATGGAGCATGAACAGGAGGGTTCTCTCTACTGTAAGATGGATGAGAAGATCATCTGTGTGGTGTGCGCGGTGCAAGGTGAACACCGTGCACATGAGATCATCACCCTGCAGGAGGCCTACCTGTGGCAAAAGGTGAGGAACACTGAGTGTGATAAATCACACCTCTGTAATTCAGTATTATACACTAAGCAAGAGCCCATCACATTCAGAACACAATAATATAACACAACCACCCACCACACCATCACTCATAAAGCGATTCAATTACATGGAAACTTAATTAAACTATATGGGAACAGTGAAAGCTGAGATTAATAATACCTCCATGTCCATTTGGCTTCATGCCACCTCAGAGATTTTTGCTGCGACTGTATTAAATAGATCAAGTCATTTGTTGAAGTATTCCAATTTTTTCCGTGATGGCGGCTAAATGCATCATTGCTGGGGCCTGAAACTGTGCTCTAAATCTTTAGAATCAAAAGTCTTCTATGCATGAGTATGCACGATGGTGCAGGATGTGCTGGCATAAGAAAATCACCTCCCACCTCTTTGCCTTTAATCCTCCATCCCTGTTGTGTCGTGTGTCTGGTCTTTCCCACAGGGCAGACAGGGTTACGACCTACTGGGCTCTACCCAACAGATGGCCGAGAAGATCAAAACCAAGTGGACCAGCCCAGAGGTGAGTGCAAACGGCTGCACGCGGAACGCTTAAATCAAAGCTATAGGGCGGCCATTATTTTTAGAAAACTTCCTCCGGAGCACGGAGCACAGCTGTTATCCTTTAATGAGTTCAAACCCAGTCAGATCGAATCAAAATGGCAGTTTCTCTGTGGCAGTGAAAGAATGACCTTGAGAACGTTGGAAACCTGTTTGCACTTGATTGCATTTAGATGTTTTTTCTCCCCATGTAAACGTCATGTCAGCATGTACAGGGTGATGTAACCGCTGCAGACGGCGCATGCGACGCCGCGCTGTGCATTACTCCTAATTTTCATCTTTGTTTTTTCAGCCTTTAAAAAATGTCTGCTTTTTCGACTGTGTCAGCCAGCCTGTCAGTTTAGCACCGTGGCCACTGCAGATCCATTTTTCTTTTTTAGATGCCGGGCGGTTCTCCAGCCACCCATGTGCGTGACGTTCCGAACGAGTCCAGCTTTGAGAGCACAAATTTGTGATTTTTCTTTTTTTCCTACCTTGAATCAGGGGCGGTTTATTTTAAAGGTTGCGTCTGTGGGATTAGAGGCTGATCCCAGTTCCCAGGCTTCATCTAAGGTTAAAAAAAAGAAAGATTATACCTGGGATTAGGCCACCAGAAACACAAGGTAGAGCTTTTACTTCCTTCTCTCTAATAAACGGAGTAGATGAGCAGACGCTGCATCGGTGTAGAGCATGCAGCGGGGCAGATGTAATAGTCTGGAATAAAATAAAAAGAGATTAGAAAGATCTTATGTTACAAAAGCATGTGGTGGGAGCCAATTAGTTTAGTCCATCACCTCACAGATCAGAGATGGGATCCATTTACTGTCTGCAAATTCTGCCCAATAATTATGGTGAGATGTCTCTGTGATTAATGAGTCATGTCTTTTTCAGACGTGAGGTGACGTCACCATTCGTCATTTAGGCGGAGTTACGCCATTTTTTTACTAGATACAGAAGAACCCAGCTATGTGGTGCCATCTCCTGCTTTTTCAAGTCGCATGATTGTTCAACTATAGATAGGCTAGTTATCAACTACCTGCTTCCATGCACTGAAGCTGAATTTAACAACACTTATGAAACCCTCATAATTCATATGAGCGGTAAGCACCAACAGTGATGGAGTACAAAGTTTCATGTTTGCACTGTGCAGGAGAACAGACATTTTTCTTTTTGATTTGTTCTTTCACACGTCTGCTATATTCAGACTCGGAGGCGGAGATTTTTATCCCCGTGCTGGCCTTATTTCAACCTTTTTTTTCCACTCTCCACATCTCAAAAAGCGTGCAGCTGGCACACACTCGCTCGCCGTCACCTTTCTCTTTCCATATCGACCACAACAAAAATTCTGCAAATTGAATTTTCACAACAAGTCAACCTTGAAACCTGTGGCTGTATTTCCATTACAAATGCTATAGCTGGGGCATGTACTGCCACAGACTGTTAGGTAATGTTCAGCCAGAGACGTTTCAATGAGGCGCGGGTTCAGGGATGTGCAGCTATAGGGCTCAGCCGTGCACTCACCAGTCAGTGGGAGCACTTTCAGACACCAGCTGCAGTCTGTGCACGCTTAATATATTGTCTGAACTCAGAGGAGAGTAATTGCACAGAGGAGGTGAGCTCCTCTCAGTACCTGAGGTGATTCTGCTCAGGTACGGTGGCATTATGTGGAAGGTTAATGTCCCTGGGCAGAAAGAGGTAAATGGCGTGCAGCACTACGGCTTTAGAATTATCATAGTCAAATATCAATGCAGCCCCGAGGATTTCCTGAACATTTAGTTCGATGCTGTTGCACGGCAGAGATGTGCTGTGTTCAGAGGGACTCTTGTGGATTTCTTCGCACGTCCATTAAAAGTGTAAGCATGTTTTATGGATGATGAAAAGAAGAGGTAAAGGTAGGACGCTATGCTTGGAAAAGAAAAGGTGTAAGCCCCCGTCTCCGTGGCGAGGGATGGAGATTGCAGAGATTTCGCCCTCAGCCGGTGTTTGCTTATTAAGTCGAGCCCACTTAATTAGGTGCCTTGCTGCAGGTGTGGGGGTTTTAATCTCTCAGAGCTCATATCTCCAGATGCCACATGGGAGCGGGACATAGCACAGAAACTTTGACGAGGCTGCGCGGCGACTAACAGGGGGGCCGGAACTGTAACGGGAGGAGCCCGTCGAATATCTGCAGACAGAGATCTCAGGGTTAGCATGATGCAGCTCCAAACCAGGACACCCAGTCATCAGCAGCACTCGTCTCACTCTTATGATTTATTCAGCCACACTCCAACACGCTGGGTTTCTTTAAGGCCTATGGAGCAGAGAGGGGTCCGCTGTCTTCAAGTAGCTTTGCACAGAGTTAAAAATGTGAACAGCCGTGCGGCGGCTGCATCCTGTTTCCCTGCCTCATAAAAGAGGAGCAGACATATTAAAGCCATCCTCCAAAGCCGAGGCTGAGGAATAGCCGGGTCAGGCATGAAAGACTCGCTCTTTAAGGCTGTCAGTGCTTCTCTGTATCTACCCGCATCATTTTAATGGAATTACTCAGTATCTTTCCCCAGAAAGTTGCTCGGCTGACGCCGCTTCTCCCAGAAGCCATAAAAGGTGGATATTTTCACTCCTCCTTGACACACTGAACCCCCCTTTTTTATTTGCTTTCCCTCTTTTATCCATTTCCTGTGTATTCTTCTTTAGACGATACTCCTGGGAAGGGATTTTTATTTTTTTTTGCTGTGCATGAATCGAGCTGCAGCTTTAGAAGGATGATCGGAATTTGTCCCGAGATAAAAGAGAACAAAAGAGTTCTGCGCTCGCTGTGAACAGGGTCAAGTTCAGTTCAGTTCAAACCTGTTTACCCTTAACGATCAATTAGTCGGTTTTAGGTGCTCTTAAACAGCACATCACACACCCAACCAGAGCAACAACAACAGCAGCACAGACAGTGAATCAGTTGTGGGAGCGTTCCAGGAACTGGGCTTCATTTTTATTTCACTGTACTGTACAACACACGAGAAGCATTAAAGTTAGATTACATAGTTCTCATTTCTAAATAAAGAGATTCTGCTTCTGCATTTTTCATCACTGAATGTGCAGAATGTTTCCATGAGTATTTACAATATGTAACTTTTTTCTTTTATATAAATGGGAGACATTTGATGTATTACGGTATATATTTGTAGCTATTTTGTGTCGCTAATTACTAATTCAGCTTCAGTTTTCTCATTTTCTGGCCTCAGTGGGGTGGATATTTTTGTGTCTGTTGACATTTGCAGTTATTGAATTAAAGTTCAACTGGAACAAAAAAAAAAATCAGTTTCAGGGAAGCTAGCTGAGTAAAATGGACAAATAAACATAAAAACATGGATAAAGCGATTCCACGCTGGGAGAAGGAATGAGATTTTTAAATCCGCTGTCCAGATGTGTTTGCTCTCATCTCCTGTGCTCACTCTGTCGTCTGTCCCGAAGCCTCGTTTCAAGGCCTCAGCTTAGCTCGCAGCAATGCAAATGAAGATTAGCCCGCATGAGTACTTCTTCCGTGCAAGCGCCATCAATGGGCCAAAGGTCCAAGGGCAGAGGGTCTCATGTTCTACACACACAAAGAGCCTTGGTCCATCTGCCACCCAGGCCACTGGGACTAAATAGGAGGGTGGGAGGCTTCTGTGTCCGGGAGACTGGATGGAGGATGAATGTTCAAGCTTTGTTCCTCCTGATTTATACATCCCATTGTGAAAGCTGTTTTGAATACATGCGTGAACTATTGAACTTTGACGAATTTACACTGAAGTCATTTAGTCACGTCCCTGCAGCACTTAGGTCGCACATGTCATCCAGCTACTTCAAATGCTATTTAGCCTCAAAAGCCTTGCTAGCATCATTCCTACATGCAGTTAGAACCCCGGAGACTGGTTGTAATGCAAAGAGAGCACGACAAGGACATGAGCCTGTTTCTTCTCTTTCTTTGAACTGAAGCACCGTTTCCTGCACAAGGGTTTCCGATTATTAGTGTGCGTGTTTCTGACGCTGCCAGAACCTGACCCAATGAGGCTGACCTGAGGGGCTCATATCCTTTAATGGGAACTCGGCTTGTAGTTCACTCCCGTCTAGCCCAGTACTGCTCGGGTGGCCTTCATACAAGAGTGGCTATGAAAAAAAGTTTGCCAGAGGATGATCTCCATGTGACACTAGCACAAATGTCATTGCTGTTTGCCATGACTGCTAAATGCTAAAGCTTGTTAAAGGGATACTTGATATTCATTTCGGACATTAAGATGACATCAGACATCAAAGCTTTATAAAATGTAAAGGGATTACTGAGATTTCCTGTATTATTAGATTAGAATGCAAGCTTTAGCATCTTAGTCATCACACCATGAGCGATGGTTTGAGCTCCTAATTCTTCTTCTGGCACACATTTTTGTGCATGTCTGCTTCACTTCTCACTTCTTCCATGGATTTAATACATGCACATTTATTATTTTCTTTGTGTTCATATCTTGATTTTACATCACGGCGTGACAGCGCTATGAATCTATCACTTGGAATTTATTTTAAAAAAGCAAAGAAAAATGCAACATTTTATTCTAGATTTTTCATTCACAATTACTTGCACTGATCGATAAATTTAAAAAAAAGAAAAGGAATAGAGTTCTTGCCCACAGAAGAGCAGGGATGCCGTGGCTAATTGAAGCAATTATAACATTTGCAAGCAGAGATCTTGGCAGAGAGACTTTTGCCAATGTGGCAACGTCACGGTTACAGGCAGAGCTAAACAGCTCTTTCAGAGGTTCGCACTAAACAGATGGCTTTCTGTGGTCCAAATAGCCTCTGAAGTCTTTATATACAGATGGGATGCATAGAGTTTAGTTTACCTTCAAGGGATCTGCTTCATGCTGTCACTTACAGCAGGAGAAAATGGTGCCATTATCATTAAAAATGACACCCGTGTCAAAATAACAAACAGAAATCTTCTTTCTTCTTCCTGCTTTGGTGGCTCGATTTTTCAGCGAGTGCATTTATGGATGGCAGGGATTGTGTACGCGATAAATCCCTCCCAACGAGGAGGAAACAATCTGAACAAATGAACTGAGGAGGCGTGAGGAGGATAGTCACAAACAAGCAACAAAAAGCTGAAATCAATCACTTTTTTAACTCGTTTTCGAGGTCGTTCCAAAATTAAAGTTTTAGTTTTTCGGGTTGTATTGTGTTTTATTTTGTCAACTCTGTCTGTTTGATTGTGTCTGCACCTAAGATGACCACAGAAGAGCTGGAGGACTACGTGAACGCCCAGTTTGACGAGCTCCGTAAACTGGTGCGTCTGGAGGAGAAGAGGAGCCTTCATCTCGTAGACCTGAAAGAGGCCTTCCTGACGGCATCGGCCGCCGAGAAAATCGCCGAGATCAGCCTGGAAACCGAGCGCCTGCAGGAGGAGATGGCCAGCATTACCGACCAGCTGTGCTTGTTGGAGAAGGCGGAGGGTGGAAGGCCTGCGGTCAGGGCAGGGGACATCATTGCAGCCCCAGAACCAGCTCACAGAGTCCAGGTTAGAAGCTTTCTTCCCCCAGTTCGTGTCTTGCGGACTGCAGTGCAGCCAGATGGTTGCTTACTGCATAAGTAATTCTTAGTAAAGTTTTTAATCAAGTAATTAGCACCTTCATCTGGACTTCTGCAAGGCTGCATAATGTGGTTTAATTTCATCCAAAAAGCCTGTTTATTCCTTCCGTACTGATGGAGCATTCAAAGATTTGAAAGTTACCCATAATGCCGTGCACTATCCACTCCCATTACCATCACAAATCTGGGATTTTGAACTCAGTGCTCATAACAAGCCATAACAAGCCAGATGGTTTCTTCCTCTTTAGCCTGAAGGAGTTGACTTCAGAAACAAATTTGAAAGCTGGACTCATCAGACCACAGGACAGCGTTCCACATCACTTCCCTCCATTTCAGGAGCTCAGGCCTACAGACGATGACAGTTTTTCCGGGCACGATTTACTTGTAGTCTTTATACTTCACAAAGACTTTATTTTTTTAAACTCTTACTCATCTCACTGAGCTGTCGGTGATCAATGTTGACATTTGCCATCAGGTTTTTGTTTAACTTTTTAATTGTTGTTAGTATCAAATCCAACTGGATAGGATTCATATAGCATATCAATCAGTTTTTGCTGCACTTGCACAGTTAAAAAGGTTCTTTTTGGGGGCAACGGAGGAGTCCGAGTCAATATAAAGTGTCAGACTGAAAGACAAACTAATAAAACTTTCATATTTTACACATAGCAGCTTGCATTTGCCCTGGATGTGACTTTACATGGTGGCGGCCATGAAGTCTTTATCTCCGTTGACTCTGTCTAATGAGTGCAACACCTGCTGCACAGTTATTTCGGTCCAATGAATATGGTAAACAGGTGCCGCCATGCACGGCTTTGCCCTAAATGAAACAGGAAACTGGCTTTATTTATCTGGGGCATACATTTTATTCAAGGAGAAAGTGCCAATTTTGCTTCCATGCAGTCAGCTGTGACAGAATGATACAGGGCCAAATAAATCCCAGGCTGCTGCTGCCTGATGAAGCATAAGTGTAACTCTGTTTGTCTCCTGGCTAAAGGATCTGTAATTTCTGAGGAGAGTGACTGTTCATTCTCTTCTTACATACCAACATCTTATAGCACCGCGCGGTGCTGTTTTCTTTTGTCCATGTCCGCATATCATTTACACACAGATTGACGTAACGGGCCGTGTCACGACTGCTTCATCCCCCCATTCCTCATTCGAATAATGAAGCGGAGGTCTTTGCCGCCTATAGGCCCCCGTTGTAAATGCCCCATTGCTCTATTTGTCACTCTTAATACTAGATTCATGTCAGTTGGGGAAGGAGGCTTTAGTTTCCCCAGCGATGCTGAGCAGGAGCGGCGAGGCCCTTTAATGGCCATCGCTGATGTACAGATTGCATATCGTAGCTGGGAAATTAACCCACTGCGGCCCAAATTCATTAAGACTCAAAGTGAAGTGAGTAATGAGGACTGTTATTTGGATATTGATAGGCCCAGGAGGGCAGGGGGTAAATGTAGAGACGGGGGTTCTGTAATTTACTCGGTTAGCAGTGTTGAAGTTCTGCACGCTAAACATGCGGACAGCATTTCAGGAATAACTCCATGCGTGACCGTATCACACCGCCTCCTCATGACCACACACTCTGCTCTGGTTCACGAGTAGAAATAAGTTTGAGCGTCCTCATCTGGAATGTTAGCAGCAGTTGGCACCTTGTTGCAAACCCTCCATTTATATTCTGAAAGCATCTCTCGATCCCAGACTCTGTTCTGTCCAGCTACCCGAAAGTCTTTTCAATGTGGCGGAGAGCTTTTTTTCTCCACTAATGAAATAAATCCACTTAATTTGTTCGATGTGGTCCTCATCTACTTTATTTATTTATTTTTAGAAGCCTAAGGTGCTGCTTCATTGTTTCTTTCCTTCCAGTTTTGCCGCTTAAAAGTGTTTCTGTCTTTTTTGAAGTCATAACGCAGTCCAATGCAACCTCGATAAAAAATTAGCTTTTGGTTGTTGAGGTCTCATGGTCACAGGAACAATAGTTGTGTTAATAACCTGGTGTTGTTGTTGTTTTATTGAAAGTAGACTAACACAGGTACACACACAGAGAATAATAACGCTGCGTAATAATGACAAAATTAAATTTGACCAGCCAGCGGAAGCCAGAGGGAAAATAGATTAAGAGCCTTCGTCTCATTTATTTTCTAAACTCTGAGTCACAGCAGGGTCTGTTTTATACAACCCTGGACATCAGTTTATTTAAATAGTCTCTGTTTACTCCACGCTGATTAAAAAACTATTGATGTATCGAGGAAGTTGTGTTTTTGTTTGGAGAGACACACACACGCTGCAGATACACACATCCTGCAGTGTGTAGATCTACAGAGAAGAATATGAAAACCTCCCTCATGTTTTGGTGCAGATGGGCCCGTGTACCTGCTGGTCTCCTACTGTATCTCACAACGTCCACATGTATGACTGCTGCACACCAGTGATTAGCTTTAAGCTCATGTGTGGCCCAGGTCAGGCCACTCCATAACTGATCCAGAGGAGGTTCTGTTTAGACATCGCACTAATCTAATGACTAACTCACTGTTTCTGTCTGTGTTCTGAATTTTGGATAGTTTTGAATGTGCGAATGTTTCACCAAACTAAATCCATACTGCATGTTTAGAATGCATCGGTGATAACTGTGTTGTACACGCGTGCCACCAAAGGCTCTTGAATGCTTTTTATTGCTTTTTAAGATTCAAATTCATCACAATTTAATTACGAACGATTTTTAGTAAAGCTGTTGAAGTTGTGCCACAACAGGATGTCCGTGTTGTTTGGGGGGGGGGGAATCTTGGCACTCATTCAGACATGTACACATTGATGATGTTTTCAATTATGAAATAAAAGGCCCTTTGTTTTCCATTGCTTGCAATCATATTCCATATTAAGCATCCAGGATATAAGCCCATTGTTTAATCTTTTCTGCATGGAAATTATTCGCAACAAGGCCTTGAGCTCAAAACAGCTTGACTGGAAGTCAATATCAATGTTTACTGTTTTCAGGAATATTTCAAAAGTTATGGGTGAGCCTTGTGATGTGATGTATTTACATCTCCTGCATGTCGACAGAGTCTGGAGTTTGATTAAATATTTCATCTGGCTTGCCATTAAACCTTTTGCTTGCAGAGCGCGTGTATCTGGCCCAGTCAACAAATCACATCTGCTGCTTTGACATTGAAAAATCCTTTAAAGCCAGATCAAAATTAAACAGAAAAGCTTCCAGTGGAATGAATAATATCTGCGGCTCTCACGTGTCTTGGTTCTCCCTTTAAAGGTTCATGAATATACATGAGGGTGACCACAGGATGAAAGTGGAAGTGAGTCAAAGTCGTGCCAGATGTGGTCAGAGCAGGTCTGCATTTTGGGTTTTTTATGTGCAAAAACTAAAATCTCTATCTCTCTCTTTCAGCGGGACATTGATGCCAGGCCAAGGTAAGACTGCGTTACTCACCTTTTCACCTTTCCTTAGCTTAGTGAAGTACATTTGAGGACCTCCTTAAACGTAAGTGTCAGCTGCTCTGAGACTGTTGTCATCATCAACACTTGTAGCTATCAGATCTTTTGCTCTCATAACTTCCCTAAAATGACTCGGTTAAACAACTCACACACCACAGAAAAGCACCCTCCATTGACTCCAATTATCTCGCGCAGGTGCGCGCGTGTGTGTGTGCGTGAGAGAAAGAGAGAGTGAGCAAAAGAGGCTAATCTGGAGGTGATCGAAGTGGACACATGATCAAAAAGCCCAAATATGTTCTCATCAGACAAAAACTTCTTCCATTTGACTTGGATTGACCTCTAGAATATGGCCTTGTGGTGAGGGGCCGTGGGATGTTTGTGTTTTTGATTGCACAGCTGATCATCTCAGACCGGTTATGTGATAAACTGCATCGGCCTGTGTCTGTTTGTGTCAGACCCTGTGAAAAGAACAGCGCTCTGGCTGCCGCGCGCATCGATCTGCTGCAGTAAAACTCCTCTCTTTCCCTCTGTGGTGACCAGCAGCTCCCCTGGCACCACCTGCGGTCTCTGCCCTTTAATTCCAGAGTGGTCCTTTGTTCCAAAGTCGATCTCACATCGAGACACCTTTCACACATTCACCTTCAGACACAAAACGTAGGTTTTAGTTGTGACTATTTTATATGAAGATAAAGAACATGCATCCTTTTCCACTCATCTTTGACCACTTAGACCAGCAGTTCAGCATATAGACCACAGGGGCGCATGATGGAGCGCCGACCTTCATATCACTTGGGTGTGTGTTGTGTGTTTTTGAAGGCTCAAACAAACACAGATGGTACTATTCTTCATAACAAGGGTGCAATGGAGTTCACCCACAGCCAAGGTCAATGTCTGTCTCGGCGTCTCTCTCTCTCACTCTCATTCTGCCTGTGTGGCTCCCTCCCTCCCTCTGTCTCTCACTTACACCCACACGCTGTCATCACAGGTTAAACCGTCACAGTCCTCAGCAGTGTTGTGGGTGCTGAGTCGACCGTAGCTATCAGACACTTCAGCGAAGAGCTTATTAGAAAGCAAATAATAAAATAGGAATGTGAAATGTTTACGGTGAAGGAAACTACACATTTGTGAAGGTGAAACGAAGAGTTCAGGACAACCGACGAGCAGAGGGTTCTGGTTTGGCCTCAACAGGACCCAGACGGGAAATTGATTATGGTGCAGAAACACTAATCTGCTGTCTGAGCCTCATATCTGTGCTGCAGACGGAGCATCCTCACAGGACTACAATCCTGCACCCACATGCATCTTTCCTGATCTTTCTCGTCAGTAACATCCTGCAGCTCTCTCCAGGGCCCCCTAATGTGGCTCCTCCACACCTGCCAGCTTCTCCTCTCTAACCCCAGCCTATGTCAGCAATTGTGAAACAAATCTGTCACCACAACATACAGGATTCAGTCTAAAATATCCACACAAAAGGACAGGAGGGGGGTGAGAAAGAGGCTTATTGCTGCATTGACATTAATTACAAAAAAAAAATACAACCCTTTCATGTTGTCTCTAGAGATGGGTCCTTAAGAGTCGGACAGACAGACATATATGCTGTAGGATCCCACTCATTAGACTTGTATTTTCTGTGTTGGGACAAAGAGGTTCTTGTTTTTTTATGGTCCTTCCAACAGAACTGGCGACCACAATATATCATACATTATAGTCACTGAGCATTAGCATTAGCAGCCACCATAAATAATGTGCGACATGTGCGTTGGATTGCTTTAGAGTGTGCTGAAGAGGAACATGGCAGCAACATTTTAGCACCTCTGCTGTTCTAAAAGCACAATTATCTAAAAATAGGATTTAACGTTAGGGTTTATGGTTAGGGTTCGTTCAGAGTTTGGGTTAGGGTTTGGGCAAGCTTAGAGGGTTATATTTGGGTTAGGGTTGTGGTTTGGCCAGGGTTATGGTTAGGTGAGGGTTGGTTAGGCTTAGGGTGAGGTGAGGGTTAGGGGTTATGTTAGGGTTAACGTTTAGGGGTTAGGTTTTGGGTCAAGGTAAGAGTTAGGGGTTAGTGTTAGTGTTGGTTAGGTTTGGTTAGTGTTGGGGTTTAGGATTAGGTTTGTGGTTTAGTGGGTTAGAGGTTTGGGTTTGGTTCGGGTTTAGGGCTTTAGAATTTAGGTTTAAGGTTAGTGGTGGTACTTTATCATGTATGTATGCATGCAGAGCAGGAAAGTGGAACGACTTTCTGCATCATCGCCATTAATATTTTACGGCTTAGGGCAGATTTGTTCTGCTTCAGGACGTTGTGACAACATCAGACAGGCTGTGCAATTATGTCATAAAACAATTATTGTGTTATTAGCTGGTGATTAGAGTTTACTACAGGCCCTGGAATAAGTTCTAACACACCTTACGGCCTGATTTATAGCAGTATGACCATTGTGGAGTCAACAAAAGATGCTGTCGCTTTCATGCGTTCATCTCCTTCAGTCTTTGAGCTTTCCTGCCCATAGATTATCTGGAAGACGGCATCAGCAGACACAAAACGCACATGCCCATCATGCCACTTCACTGCTGCACATGATGGGGATCTCTCATTAGCTTTTCTCTTATTTTGCATTTCCTTTTCATTTACTCTCTGTTTGAAAGATTTCACAGTGGTGAATGAAACATTTGCTAAAAAAAACCCAAGAAAATATTTATGTGTTTAGTTAGAATCTTCCTGCATAATTGATGCCCAGGATGACTCACAGCGAACCATGTTTGTCAAGTGACATATTTTGTGTCTTATTTCAACTTTCTTCATGACAATTTACATATTTCCCCCCCTAAAAAAAGATTACACATTCCATCCAGACACCTGAAGTGCAACTTGATGGTTGAAAGAGCAAAGGCAGAGAGGCTGTCTGATCGACTATCATGTCAAGGCAGCGGGCCCGACTCAGAACCGTGCACTACCTGTCTGAATATAAAATAGAGCACACACATGCACTTGTGTCTGATTACCAAGCAAATCTCATGAGGTAGGACCGTGCCTGCTTTATTTCCCAATAGTTTTGCCAAGTGTTCTTTAGTTGTGAATTTCCTCCAGTGCTGGCTCATGATTGTTGGCAGTTGTGTGTGTCTAGCCTCAACCAGAGCTGTAAAAGTGTTTGTGGTGTTGATCTGCTGAGGAGATACTGTCGATACAGGAGGAGAGCTCAGAGATGTTTGTGCTCTCCAAGAAAAAAAAAAGAAAAAATCTACCTTTGCGAGGCTGCAGATTCAGGTTACTGCTGCGTGAGTCGATGCTTTCAGCCAGTTCTGCATCTGAATAATTCATTGTTGGAGTGTGTAAACTACATCTCCTTCCCACAAACCAAACTCTGCATTTGCTGCTGCTTTTCCCATTCCAGTAAAGGAGTTTGTACTTAAATTGTGTTCAGAATCAGTTTAGTGAACGAATGAGTCAATTTAACATGGAGGACTGCATTTGTCGAAGTCTTAAATAGAGATTACAAACCCTTTAAATTCATATAATTGTGTCTGTTTTCCAGCCACAAGTAGTGTCTTGTTTAGTATATGTCACTATGCTGGATTTAATGTAGAATAATGTTAAACTCTCAGCATAAACGGCTAACACAACCAGAACAGTGTGAAAACAGCAATATCAGAGTAACTTTGCTAATATATAATAGAAAAGGTGTGAATAGCTTCCTGTAATGAATTTTATCCCTTCCTAAGGCCTCTACTTTATATCTTCAGCATAACCTTGTTCTGTATAATTTAGAACCTTTAGTGGAACAGCACTGCCTCGCTCATGCCGTGAAAGCATGCTCATTTTTAGCGTTCCGAGCATTCCTTTGTCTCCACGGCCATAAATCGCAGAGCCCTGTTTATTGCACGTCATAAAATGTGTGATCTACTTCATTATGCATAAATGCTGTTGAAACTATTGTTTTTCTCTGAGCCTGCTCAATCCTTACCTCCACATCTGGTGTCGTCATCATATTGTCCCGTTAACGTTGCTGTGATTCAACTGTTTTGGTGATAAAGAGTTGAAAATAACTACGGTAATCAAAAACGTGTTGATTATGGCACGTATTACTGTCATATTGGGATATTTCTGAGGTGGTTTATGCTTGTTTCACACATGGCGTAGAGGAGAATATTTGATAAGAAGGCAGAGGAAAGGCAAAAACAAGTGTGACAGAATTGTCCGAGAAGTTTAGAGGGCAGAAAGCTGGCAGCCAGGCGGAGCCGCACGGCTTCCATTTTCCTTTCATCACGTCACGGCACATCTGGCGCTGGCGAAGCTCATCTGCAGGATCTCTTAGATACGACCTTGGAGTCAGCCGCCCAAACTGTGAAGCGCCGCATTTGCATATAGAAATGTCGCAACAGTTAATCATTCTAATTATTATTCCTGAATCTCAAATAGAAATTACAAGCCACTGTCAGGAAACCGTAATGGTTCCAGTATTCAATGGTTTAATCAAGCATGCTGATATCAACACTCTGGCTTCTCAGAGACCTGAAGCATTTGGAAATGCTCAGGGTCAGAGGTTGAGGTTGGAGCTGGAGTTCAGCTCCCTGGGAAGAAATCACAAGACTGCATTATTGCTGGCTGATGAGCCACCACCTCAGATAAATATATGTTTTTCCTTCTTTGAATTGACAGGCTGCTTTAAATGGAAGTGAAAACCAAAGAAAGCGATCTTGCATCCTCATCGTCTTCTTTCCTTTAATGAGCCATATTCAAGGATTTAAACAAAACAGCGTAAATAAAACAGTCTATAAGCGGAGATATACGTATTTTAAAGGATGTGTGGGTAGAGGTTGAGAGTCTGCAGTGTTTTTGGTTCAGTTCCATAAGTGTCAGATGTTATTGTAGCAGGAGAGAAAAGCGTCTGTCTGTGTGACGGTTTGTGACAGGAAGTAGGCAGACTGGCATTCGCCTCAGCGGGAACACAGTGGTTTTATTTCGGGGCCATACCGTCATTCAAATAATCTCCCCAGTCACTGACGGCTTTCAACAGGCTGCCGAGCGACGTACCATCGTGTGACTGTGGCTCTGCAATGATAATCAAACATCAACTGAAACCACCGCCTCCATGAAGCACCAGCCAGTCGGTTGTTGATTGGTGTCACTTTCCCGTGAGTGTTATTTGCGTGGGGCTGAAGGCTGGTGTGACATTCTATACTTCCTGTCAGGGAATTATCCACTTTCACAAAGTGAAAAACAAGCAAATGTTGGTTCCCTGGCAACTCTTTGCATATCTGCATTCCCTGTTTTCCATGTTCTCTGTTGTGGTCTTACACACACACACACACCCACACACGCAGATTTGTCAGTGGACCACGACGGCATTCAGAAGATGTTGCCTTGTATTGAAACATTCATTTTTCATTCTAAAAGCATGCAAATTTTACCCTCGTGCACATACTTATGATTGGTAATTAGCAGAGCATCGAGGGGAAAGCCAGAAGCTCGCTTCACACGTACGTGTGACTTGCACACGCACCCCACCCACCGTGCTGTTTTATGCAAACACGCACTTACACACAAAGACCAAGAGGATAAAAGCACATCTCAGTGTTGGCCTGCAGGTGGAATTACAACTGTGATTTCAGCATGGGGATGATGGGGGAAGGTGATAGTGACAGGCCGGAGCAGCAGGTAATGAATCAGCCTTATCAAGCCTCTGGCCCAAGGTGTGATCTGGCAGCACTACGACACACACACACACACACACACACCAGCTGCATATTACATCTTCATCCCTGGGTTTTCATGGACCCAGCAACGATGTCTAGCATGTTTGTAACGACCCAGTGGGGCGGTGGTTATGGCTTCTGTCTCCCTTCCAGCTCTCTGTCCGTCCCTCTGCTTTACAAGGAGGGGAAGGATTCAGCAGCTTTACAACGAGCCTCATCACCATGTCGATTTACTGCAGGAACGAGGAGACAGTGGGGATTTAACTACCTCGGGATTCTAATGGGAGATTAGCACGCACTTTGCAAAATCACCTTAATCCAGCATTGTCGCGAGCGGAGATGGATGGGAATGAAAAACGAAGGGCTCTTTCTGAAGGCGGGTCTCATTTGCACATTTTCCTTTCGGATTAGGCTGATGATCACAGCGTTTTAATCTTTAAACGTGATTGCTTTGTTCTACATTTCTTCAGAGAGAGGTTTTAGACTTTGCAACAGACACTGCAGCATAACTCTCTGTGCCAAACAGACACAAAACAAAGACCGCTTCCAGTTTCCTGATGCGTAAATCAGAGGAGGGAGGCTGTCCTCTTAAGAAAATGCGGGCTGTTATGGCTGAAGCATTTTAAGAAGCATATGACATCAAATTTATTGGTCAGGTAAAATCTGTCAGCTTTTCAATGTAGACTAAGTGAGACATTTCAAAAGGACAAAACAATAAATTTTTGACCGCTACGATACCTCTGGACTTTAGCACACAGTTACATCTCACGGTAATTGTCGGCTGCATCCCGTGTCGAAGAATGTTGGCGGTGGTGTAAATAAATCTGCTGCTTTATTTACACCATCCATTTAGCTGTGGGGAAGGCAGGGGAGCGCTATAGGACGCATATTTTTATCAGCTGAGAGCCGTGACAGCTTGGAGCCCCGCCGTTCTGCCCTGTCTGTGAGGGTGTCCTTTACACTGAGGGTCTGGATGATTGGACTCAGACAAAAGGGAGGAGCGAGGGTTCATTTGCCAGACGACCGGTCTGCTCTTTTATTTTGATGATCTCCGCAGTTACAAATTATTCCGCATCCATCCATCTATCCCTCGCTACTTTGGGGCAGCGTCCAAACCACTCAGCAGACGCAGGCAGCTTGTCCAGGCACCTGGGTAGTTCGGACATTGACGTGGCGCCGGCCTTCTGCAGCGAGAGAATAGGGGCTGTACAAAGACACAACAGGAGGGGAGGGAGGTGGGGGGAGCGCAACTCTACCAGTCTGCCAATTCTGTGGGTGCGGCCGCAACCAGTCAGGCTTCATAAAAGCTAGCTGGCGCCGGGACAAAACCACAACAGTGATCGCATGTCTGATGTGAAGATCAGTTCCCCTGCATCACCAGTGGCCATGGAGACGCTAAAGGGCAGAGAGGGAAAGCTAGGAGGACGTGGGTCGATGAGGGAGAGAGGGAGACGGCAGGAAACATGCTGGGTACGGGATGGATGAAATGATATTCTGGGAGGATAAAAATGCTTTGTAGCGAAGTGACAGAGCATTTAAGTTAAGCTAACTTCAAATGAAAATAAAGTTTGCATTCACATCCAGTCTTTTAAAGGCTCACATTCGCTAGAGTGGTCTTTAATAAAAGAGTAGTGTTTGAGCCAGGCAGTAATCTTCTGCAAAATACTGAAAAAGTGGGTCAAGCAGTCTCCTTTCTGCTGTTGACCCAGACTTAAAGTTACAGTCGAGGCAGGAAAAAAACGGATGGCAGGGAGTTTCTAAGGTAACCCTGACCCTGGTGCTGCCTTTAGAAGGATCCACAGAACTGTTCGTCTCTGTGTTTCTCCCTATTGTGGGGTCCTCAGGGAGACTTCAAAGAGCTTCTAAACAGTCCGGATTTAAATCTGAAGCAGAAGATGCACTTGTCATTTCATGTTTGCTTGGTTAAAGACAAATGGAGGAAGATAAATTGTTATTATTATTGTTCTTAATGATAATAAACACAGACTTTCACTATCCTGTTTCAAAGTTCACCACTGGATAAAACATGTTGGTGTGGAGCTAACAACCATCAGAGGTAGAAAATGGCTATTTTAAATCTTTATATTTAGATTCTCGTGTTCGCTGCTGCTGCTGCTGCTGCTGCTGCTGCTGCTGCTGCTGCTGCTGCTGCTGCTGCTGCTGCTGCTGCTGCTGCGGCTGCTGCGGCGGCGTCTTTGCCATCTTAAATCAAGATGAATCTCTTTCAAAAGAGAAACTGGCATCAGTTATTCTGTCTGATCCACGATTTACTGCATCATCTAACTAAAAGCCAAAAATGTGCCCAAAAAGTGGATGTGTGCATTGATTTGGAGACTAGATCCACTCACACACTGTCCAGTTGTAGTGATATAATGTAGGAGTTGTCCACCGGCAGAGCTCCCTCTGTCATCTTGGGGGAGTAGTGTTGTGTTTGCATTTGCACTTTAGGCAGAAGTTGTTTAATCAGAGTTTTACAGTATATGCAGAAACACCTTCCATAAAGGAAAAGCTATTTAGTAAAACTATAAATTCTTTGTAACATCTACATTCCAGAAAACCTTCAATTTTTCTTTCCGCACTATTAATTTGTTGCATTAAAGTAGCAAGCAGTGGCTTACTGCCTTTTTTAGACTGACAAGCGTGTAGGAGTGACATGGAGAGATTATTGTTCCTCCGCGCTGAGGGTTTATCCCCTGAGAACATTGCAACAGTATTCCACAGACAGTTAAACTGGAGCACTGTGCAATTAGGTACATAGTCCCTCTTCACGTCACACTTCATTGTTCTTTATGGCAGCATCCTATAAAGAGATATATATTTAAAAACCCCAGGCTCGCCTGCAGCTAGAATAGACTTAAAGACTTATACTACAGCCAGGTAGGCCACATATTTGTTCTTTATACCATTTTTATATATAAATCCATCGAAAGTTAGTTCTGTATTGTTACCTACAGTAAAAGATGTAGTAACTGTTAGTCATTTGTCCTGTTTCATACGCACAAAGGTGTCATTTATGAGCTGCTTGCAGTTGTTTTATCATGCCTGTTGAATAATACCAAGAAATTTTATTGCGGCGTATTCCTCAAAGTATTTTGTTTTTAATATTTGACACTCCATCACCTTCCTTCTCTCCTCTGAGGGACTTTAATGTCCATTACCGCTGTTTTCTATCTGACCGAGTCTGGTGCGGTTATGAAAACATTAAACAGAGCTAATTGGCGACCGTCCGATTTCACAGCCAGTGGAAATGTTTCAGCCAAAAAAATGGACAACAATGCCTCCAAAGCATTTAGCAAAGGAGGCTGGAGCAGCTGTGTTCATGCTAAATGACTTGTTTTCATTCATTTCTCCAGTGCCGCGTGGCCACAGGAGCTGATGAGCCCGCGTACAATTGAGTCTCAGCTGTACTTATTTGCTGTTAGGTGAGAGTCTCTGTGTGATTAACGCGAGGTAACCTGCATCAAAGCAGGCGAGAAATGAGCTCACGGAGGATAACGGTGATCACCCAGCTGTCGTCACCCGCTGCAGTCCACCTGTGTAATTATTCTGATCGGCCGAGCATTTTTATTCGACTTCAACGACCTTTCAGCCAGCGTGCAGGAAAAAGCAATAATTCATGCATCGAGTAGCAACTTGACTGCCTGCATTCAAGACTGGAGAGGGGTCGGATTGTATTTTCTGCAGGAACGGCACGCACGGACAGGGGTTTGAATGGGGTGTGGCACTCTGGCGAACAAGCTGTGCTGCACACAGGGTCAGATTATATAGCCTCATATCTGTGTCCTCTCTACGATGATGCATTGCCTGTTGCCGCGCCTCGTCTTGCACACTTCCGCCGTAAACTGATTACAGGTTCAGAAATGCCTCCGGGGTTTGCTTTGTTTTTCAGGGTGGGATAATCCCACTAAGGGTGTAAATACCACAGTGGCTTAAGAAGGGCCACAGCGTTGGTGCTGAGTAATCATTCGCTCATGTTCTCATTTCGGTTGGTCTTCTAATCCCGGTGAAACCCTTTTATTCTGCCTGTGTCCTTGCCTTTAACATCTATCTTCGCTCATGTTATCATTTCGGTTGGTCTTCTAATCCTGCTTTTCTCCTGAGGTCAGTAGTTGATTTTGTGTCAGTGGAGATATAAAGATAACCTGTCTTTTCTAGGCGTGTTCATGCTTTAATTATACATCTGTGGTGGGTTCAGCTTGCTTAGAGCACTATCAATACTTTTATTACCTATATGCATTTTACTGCCCATAAATAGTCTTGATCGCTGCAACTGTGAGGTTGCTGATGCAGGCTATAAAGCAATTCTACAATTTAGCAAAACATGCCCAGGCCTGTTGATATATGGTGTTTATTCGTTTTATCTTACAGAGATGGATGGATAGGTGGAAGATAGATGGTTGGATAGATGATGGATGGCTGGATGGAGGCATGTATGGATGGATGATGGAGGGATGGATGGATGATGGGTGGATGGAATGATGGAGGGATGGATAGATAATGGATGGTTGGCGGGATGGATGGTTGGATCGATGATGGATGGAAGGATGGATGATGGTGGATGGATGAGTTGCTGGTTGGATGGTTGGATTGTTGGATGGCTGATGGAGGAATGGATGGGTAGATAATGGAAGGATGGATGATGGAAGAATCAATGGGGGGATTATGGAGGGATGGATGTAGATGATGGAGGGATGGATGGGTAGATGATGGAGGGGTAGATGATGGAAGGATAACTGATGAAAGAATCAATGGGGGATTATGGAGGGATGGGTAATGGAGCAATGGATGGTAGATGATAAGGGATTGATAATGGAGGGATAGATGTATAGATGATGGAGGGATGGATGATGAAGGGATGATGGGGAGAGGATGGGGGATGCATGATGGAGGGATGGATGTGTAGATGATGGAGGGATGGATGTGTAGATGATGGAGGGATGAATGTGTAGATGATGGAGGGATCCATGATGGATGGGGAGATAATGGAGGGATGGACGTGTAGATGATGGATGATGGAGGGATGCGTGATGGAGGGATGGATGTGTAGATGATGGAGGGATCCATGATGGATGGGGAGATAATGGAGGGATGGACGTGTAGATGATGGATGATGGATGGGGAGATAATGGAGGGATGATGGGGAGATGATGGAGGGAGGGATATGTAGATGATGGATGATGCAGGGATGGATTTCCGAAGCACATATTTGAATTTGTTGATTGTTGTATTGGAGAACAGGTGAGACCCTTTCATGCTGCCTGTGTCCTCGCCTTTAACATCTCTCTAACATCTGCAGAACCCCTGGGGGACAGCAGAAGGTGCACGTTTAGCATCCTGTGCTGCTGTTTGAGGCTGTGGTTTGAAGACAAACCCAGTTGTGACCCAGAATCTGTTGCCATTAGCAAGTTATATTCAGATGTTTGATGACTATAATCCCGACTTCCCTCAGTGGAATATTTTGAAATAGTCTCTTATAAGTACGATCAGCTCTGAAGTGCTTTTCTAGACATTGCTCCTATTTAATTCACTGTCTGGTTGGTCTTGTTGCAGGTTTGTGGCCCAGAAGCGTCTGATCTAACATAGCATTTAGCACATTTTGACTCGCAGCAGCCAACAACGCTGCATTGTCTCCTGTGTTATCGCAGGTTAAGAAGCATAATTTAGAAAATTGCGCTCTCTTAAAACCTGAGGCTGCAGAACAAAAGATGATGATCGCGTCCCTGGCAGCGCTCAGACGGCTCTTTGTGTTAGAGCCGAATTGAAAAGAGCCTTATCTGATGGCGGCCTGTGTAACCTGTAGCTTTAATAGAAACTCATGAAAAATGTACAGTAGTTCTCTTGATCCCCGCACTTGCTCTCCACTCCTCTCGCCCTCCTGTCCTCTGCAGCAAGCTTCAACAAAGTGTTTCCTTCCTGCTGACACTTCACTTCTGTTCACTTTCCCAGTGTGTTTTTGATTTGTAACTTAGCTTCTTTGCCTCAGGATTCGATCTGATTCCAAAGCCTTGATCTTTTGGGGAAGACCTTTCGAATTAAGAGGAACTTGCCAGAAATCGGCCCGTTTGGCAGCCTCCTTCCCCACGTCTCCGTTCCCTTTTATCTAGTTTAGCTGTAATAATTTATCCAGCTGTGCTTTTTCTTCGGCACCTTTACTTATAGGTTGCAATTTTCCAATAAATCCTGTGAAAAGATTTATTTGGTTTCTTTTATGATGATGCATATCGGCAGAAATCCTGTCTTATCGCAGAGGCGGATGGCCCTTTTAGAGCCATTGTAAATTCATAAAGTGAAAGCGGAACTGTCAAACAAGTCGGCCCAAAAGAGAGAGAGAGAACACACACCCTCTCAAGAAAATAGCCAATTAGATCCAGCAGAGCATTAGTGCAGAGCCAGAGAATCCCCCATAAAAGCCAACGCTGTGTCATTTCTTTTTTCGTATTAAACTCCCATTTGCAATTCGCGCCTTCTTTTTAAGATTCATTCTCACTTACTCACCTCATTGATTGTCCATTTTTACCTCCGACGCACCTCCGTTCGGTCCCACGCCACGCGCCTTTTCTCGTTGTGAATTTGTTTGGAGGGTTAAATCATCCTATAGAAGCGACAAGATTTACTTCATTAAGTGAGCGGAATGCGCCGCTTCACTGGCCAGTCCGAGCCTGTCCTTGTGGGCTCTATCAATAACCATTAAAGAACCTCTCTCATTAGACGGAACCTTGTAGGCCTCCAGGACTTGAAAAATGGCTCCTTCCCACTTATGTGATGGAGTATGCTTGGGTGGCATCGCCACTATTTGGAAATGCAAATTGCAATAGTTATTTCGCCCTAAGGATGATTGCTTGCGACGCCGTGTACATCCATATTGTCGTTCAACCTCATTGCTTAATCAGGTAGAGACTCACCCCCCCCCCCCCATCATCATCAGCTTCCACTTGGCCCAGAAACCCCTCCCTCCTCTCTTGCTCCAGTTTTTCCCCACACACACACTCAGAAGACACACTCACACGTACACCTGAGACACATTCAGCACATCCAGGCTACCGCAGTCTGATTATTCTTATGGCAAGGAGGCCAGACCAGGCAGCCGCCGCTGCTGCAGAGCGATGAGAGTGTTTACGGATGATGACTCATGACTCCTGTGGATCCTGTGGTGGCAGCGGGGATTTCTAATGCTAATCAGGACAGGAAACACCCCCCTTTCAACCACAGCTATTCGAGCTACCATCCTAGCTAGTGGATAGGTGGCGATTTTGGACCTTTTCCACTTGTTAGTGGGACCTGCGATATCACAGACCACAAGTAAATAACGAGCTTGCTAGTTAGCATCTGAAGCATCTGTCCAGAAACCAACTTCTTTTCCCCTGTTAAAGCTCCTTTCTTCACCTTTTTACACGTTATTTGACTTCCAGGTCTGGAATGTCGCAAAACTTGTCTGAGTATCTCCCTAATTCTCTTTTTTTAGCCATCTCTGTGAGGTCTTTCCCATCAGTCCCATCACTTATTTCTCATTTCCCCATGAGCGATGGCTTGATTTTGGGCACATCTGGAAACCAATTTGCATTCTACTCAGAGACGAGACATTACCAAAATTACTTTTGTCAGTTCCAATCAAAACCTCTCACCCCCTTCTAGCTCACGCACGTGCATTCCTCCAGTTTCCCACACGCCATCCATCACCCTGGTATCCACAGCTGCTCTGTTTGACTCCCACTGAGGCTCCTTGGTGGGCCTCACCATCCTCCACTCAGGCCCCTCTGCAGGGCGCGGCTGCATCACCGGCCCCTCACAGTTAGACGCACATTAAAGCTCATTAATTAGTCATGAATGGAAAGAACCCAGCTGTCAGGAGGCAGAGTTGAAAGCGATCTTTTACTTCCAGGCCCAAAAGAAGAGGAGCAGATAAGGAGGAAAACGAGCATAGTGATGGTTTTCGGTTACAGGGAATTCATCACCCACCCACTGTGGTTTTGTTGCATGTTGAAGCTCCTCTCTCCATTTTTCCCTCTGCCCCCATTCTTGTTGCCCCCCCACCGCCACCACCACCGCCGCCGCCGCCACCACCGCCTCTCTCCTCAAGTAATGGCCTTTCTCGTGTGGATGGAATAAATAAGTTATTACATCCATGTGTCCCAAGGCTTAGCGAGGACTGTTTGAATATAAATAGTTCATTTGCCTCCATAGTGCAGGTCTCATATACATATATTTATAATTACTTTGCCTTTTTCCCTCCCTTTTTCGCATTTGTTTTGGTTGAGCGGAGTCGCAGGCTTGAAATGGCCTCACGTGAATAAGTCCGCCGCTGTTTTAGCTGGGACGGACACCAGGGACATGTGTAATCCGGGCATGTTTAACAGTAAGGAGCGAAGGAACACTGATGTTGTCGACAACAGAACAGTTGCCGCTTCTTCAGCAGCCGCGCACGGTCCCGTTTATGCCTCGGCCCTTTGCTGGTAATGAAGACCAGCATTTCATGAAAAAACAAAAAACTCTTGCAGACGAGGGAACGCCGCACCGCGCGTACATGTTGTGATGATGCACGGGCAGGGGGAGGAGGCGCCTCTATGTTGCTGTCAACAGAAGTGTGTCAGACGGGAACGCTCCGGGAGCAGCAAAGATATCGCTGCCTATTACCTCACGTAAGGTTATTTATTTTAATGCATGCAGCCCGGGCAGCAACGGAGGCAGCCAGGGTTGGAGGCGAGTGAGGGCAGCTGCTGATGGATGGGGCGTCCTGCTCGACAGAGCAATATAGAAGATTGGTTGGATTAGCGTTACTAGGCATGAAATCGATAATTTTATAGAAGATCCATTAATTAGCTGCTTGTTTTAAAAACAAAGCCCTTCTATAACATCAATTGCATGATGGCGTAGCAGAGTACACGCCCAGGTGTCAGAGGTGAAAGCCCTCGATTATTGTCCTGCTTTTAAATGGCGAGACCCCCCCCCCCCACCGCGAAAATGCAGTGAGCGACCTGTTGCCGCTTAGACCATTATTTATTGTTGCTTAGTCAACAGCCTGCTAAATCCTCTGCATTATAGTTTGTCAACGCTGCTTTGTTTCATTTCCTGTTTTGCTAATTGAGGCACTTTTAAACATGACAAAACAACAGTTCTTTAAACAACAACATGCCTCATTTCTTTCTTTTACAACAAACATCTTAACTGCGGTTGATTAATTTGCTTTACGCCGTTGGTTCTCGACAGTTGCATTACTGTTCAGTTGCCATGGACAACCTAATGTCCTAATGTGATGAAAAAATGTTTTTTTTTTAATCATCTGGGCTGTGTTTGATCATGTCTTCCAACATACAGATTCATTTGGTCACAGCCAGTTTATGTATAAATCCTCAGAAGAGCAGCCGGCGGCACTGCTGCGGCGGTTTGTACTTCAGAGATCTAATCTCCCTGGATTCCTCCTCTGGCAGATGACAGTACATCCCATATATATAATCTAAATGCAGATTAAATGGCCAAGGTCACGGGAAGTGCCGGTCTTCAGGACAAACATTTGAGCAGTGAGCGTTTGAGAGTTAAACGTCCTCGACACTCACCCAATCAAACAGCGTCGGCTTGGGCGGAGGGCGAAACATGCTGACGCGGTTTTTTACAACCGGAGATGATGCTTAACGCCACCACAGGAAGGATGAGGAAAGTGGCGAGCCGTTCTCTCTGGAGGATCACCATCTTAATCACGGCGTCCAATTAGAGCGTATGATGGGAGCACGCTGAAATCTCTCAGCCAGGCTAACGATTTAGCGGCCACTTCGTCTCTGTCAACGCGGAGCCGCTGATATAAAAGCTACAGGACGGATGATTTCTACTTAAGGCGCCGCTTGATTGAATCCGATTACCTTTCACAAAGCTTTGTTATATTTCCGTAACATTTAAGATGATCTAATGTCTCGGGTGTTTTGCTTCTGTAGGCTGCCGGAGCCGCGGGCCAACCCGGTGGACCTGCGGGACTTTGAGGACAGCGATACGGAGCTATCCATGGACCACGCGCCGTGACACTAAGTGACCAGACTCTTGGTACACATCACCTGCCTGTCGGTGTCTGCTTCATCCAGCTGTCAGGCCTGTCCCACTGGCAGGCTGTCCATCCTCTGAGCCATCACTCTACCTCTACTCCCCCCCCTTCTCTCTCCCAGCCTGCCAGCACCGACCTTGAAAAAGGGCAGCCGCCACAGATAAGTGTTTCAAATCCTCGTTGGCCAACGACTTTCTTTAATTGACGCGGGGAACTTACGCGCAATCAATTACCATCAGGCCGGGTTCCCTCCCGCCGCGCACGTCGGCGGTTTAGTGGTGAGCGCGGCTGATTGCGAGAAAAGGCCGGCTGGGCACTCGGGCGGAAAGCCAGTTCTGCGGCGACAGATGTCAAGAACGGGGGAACGCGGCGGCAAGATTCACTTCACACTTGATTTATTCACAATATGTTTTCAGTTCTGCGCTTCAGACAAACACCGTGGACAGTTTGAGACACGGAACCAAGATCATTTGTCAGACGCCACGGCGCCTCCCATCTGACAATGTATGACACATTTTCATTGTTAAACTAATAAAAAAAACCTACTTTTAAAGCCCCCTCGTCTGGAGTACTTCATCTAGCTCTACTTCTGCTTCCTCTTACATCATCTGCTGACTGATCTGTCAGGTTTGCATCCCTTTTACATTTGTCAGGTCTTTTATCAGATGTCAGGGGACAATTTAGCATCACTTGATGGATAAACGACACCGAGTTTTTGTTAAATTAGAACGCGCAGCAGCTCAGTTGAAAGCTTGTCACATTTTAGCATTTGCTGCAATTTATTTGACCTTGACTTTGACCTCTGGGTAGCTGTATCTTACATGTCCGATGCACCTTCTGGCTGACCATTTTGTGTTAAAGGCTGACTGTCTTGCTGAGAATTTTTAAAAAGCAGCGCACGTTTGACTCCTCCACCGTGGCTTAGAATGGTTTCGTTCCTCTTACGTGTTGCTGCGACTGCCAACCTCAACGCGACAGTCTGAATCCCTGACATTTGAGCTTGTTTACGTATATGTGTCTATTTTTGTAGTAAATAAATAAAATAGCCAGCACCTTCCCTGGGTTATATCTTAAAGAAGATAGCACACACTTGCAAAAACTGAATATATGTAATGTGCTCATAAGAAAACTTTACTGGCACATGAAGAAGGACGGTGGTAGGAAAGGAGACGAGAAGCCAGATGTGAGGACCTTTTTTTTTAGCTTTTTTTTTCAGCTTTTTCTTCATCAGAATTCAGAGCAGCGAGCCAGTCGCTCCGACTGGGAATTTGAAGTTTTGGAACAAAGGCCACCAGTGGTGCAGGCAGGGTCTCTTCTTCCCGGCTGATACATTTAAATGCAGGCTGGTTGCAATCAAGGCCGACTGGGAAGTCCCAGAACCCTCAACTGGCAGCTTCATCCTGAGTCTTTGTTTCCTCCCCGCTCATTTTTCTACATCTATCGCCTTCACCGAACCTCAGCCTGCCTTTTTTCCTGTACTGGTTGTGCTCCCTGGTGCGTAGAAAGCCCTCTCAGCATGTCCAACCTCTCCACATTGCGATAATGACTTGGAGAAACTCATTAAGCGGTGGCCATTGCCGCCTGAGTGCTAGCACATCTGGGTTTGCATTCTCCAGTGAGTTTCCCTTTACAGATATAATGGGGCTTAATGATTTACTGCCCGAAACATTGATCCTGAGCTCTTGCTAAGCCAGTGTAGACTGACCAGCCACACTCAAGCCCTTTAGAGGATTTTTTTTCCTCATGTATGCTGTAGTGAGGCTGCAGGTAAATTGATTTAAGCTAGCCGGCAGCGGTCCTAGCCGGATGATAGTCCATCGTTAATAAAAGCGGCTCGGGCCAGCACAAATTATTATGCCGTCATCCTCATCTGTGCTGCCTGTTTCATGGCGTCCCAACCAGATCAAAGAAATGCTAACAAACTTGATTTAGGAACGTCTGCGTGCTGCCCGGCGAGGAAATGGAGAGGAGAGGGTTGTCTGATCTAGTTTCACCTGGATGAACACAAGGTTCCCTTTTTTGCACACCCAATTACGCCTGCTGTTCCAGGTTCAGAGCGCCGTGCGCGCTCATACATGCACAGCGACGGGCAAATAAACAGACGCAAGACCTCTGCAGTGCCAACAGGAAAAAAAAGGGGGGGGACTGTTTGTATGTTTGTATTGACACGAATTAATCGCTTCATGGGTTATGAGATTGAATTTGCTACGTGAGGCGCTTGCCAGTGGCGGCGGCGCTTTGATCGGCGCCTTTAACGGAGCCCATTTCTCTTTGCCATCATTTAAAAGACAGAATTTGCGTAAAGTACCTCCCCTTCCCGCCACCCCGCTGGGATTTAATGAATCTATTTATTAGCCTGCAAGAATGGACAGAGAAAAGGGGGAAAGTATCCGATAAGGGAGCAGATGTCGCTGAATCCGCCGGCGCGCGTCCGTGCACGTCCGTAGGTTCGTGTATTTAGGAGGATGCGCATTAGTCTGTGAAAAATGTCATATTTGCAGCCGCCGACAACCCTTTGTATTAAACCGCAGAATGTGAGGCTGGTATCAGATCAAATCCTGTATCTTATTCATCTTCCCCTGCGGCCTCTTACACACACACACACACACACACACACACACACACACAGTGTGAAAACAGGTATCACCAGACCGGACTGCGACAACATCTGTTTGCTCTGGGTTTCAGCTTCGCCGGAGCCCAAAATATGGTTTATATTTTTTTTGATCTCCAGTTTAAAATGTATTTTGGGGACAGATGGGAGATGCACCTCCGTGCACATTTTCTTTGTATTCATCACTTGTTCTCGTACCTGCAGCCTGAATCCATTTCATATCCTGCATTCAGAGGGGGGCTGAGCACCACCGACAAGGAATTAATCAATCTCTTCCTCGTCATCGATTTCTTTGGCTTAGAAGAGGTCCAGCCAGTGAGGAGGTGACGCGGGTTCCAGGGACCATCTCCGAGTGACTGACGGCAGGCATCCGTCACAGGTGGCAGGTACAGACAGCTGTCTGGCAGCTGCGGGTCAGGAACAATGAATGGATGGAGATGAGGCGGCGAGGGGGGATTCATCTCTTCCCCCAGACAGCTTTCATCGCTCAGCCATCTCTGGCGGGCCTCTCGCTGCCGCTCCCTTCAGTGCAATTGTTTCCCGTCAGAGCGCCTTGTTTAAATGAAGGAAAGAAATCACATCGAATGTTCAAAATCAGACGTGGCAGAGCAGCACACTCAGAGAAGGGTTTGGAATGAGGATCACGAAAGATTGTAAAAAAAAAAAAAGATGTCATCAGGGGAACCTAACGCGAGATGGTAAAGCTGGGGAGGATCCACCAGAGGTGGGGGAGGGGTGGTCGGCGATATCGCCTAATGCCGTGGGTTGGGAGAGCTGTAACATTACGCCGCCTGTGTCATGTTGGTGATGAATCATCCTCACAACAGGGATGAATGTGGAATACAGAGAAGCGGGAGGCGTAGCGTTTGTAGCCTGGCTCCCCAAACATCTCTGCCCAGAGGTACAAAACTATTTCTATATTTGGCTTTATCAAAGCGGAGTATCAGATTTCTCTGCGGCTGACACGATTATGTGTACGCGTGTCTAAAACCGGTGTGCTGCATCTAAAACCCAGTTTCCTCTGGGGGTGTACGGCTTCAGCATGAACCTTCCCAAATTTACAGGGGGGAAAAAAATGGGGGAACAACACTGGCATGTCTGAAATGATCCACCCGTGGCTCATTAATGATGCGCACCAGTATCACCAGTATAATGCGCACCAGTATCACCAGTATAATTAACCAGCTTTGGGGAAGAGCTGGTTAATTATACTGGTGAATACAGCAGCAGTACTATTAAGTCTGGCCCGAGAAGGGGAAGGGTGCGGATGTCTGACCTCGAGGGCTGCCCACTCCAGCGCTCGATTAGATACACACTTCCAGGCTTGATGAGGTGGAGTGTATCAACAGTTTTATCAAGGACGGAGCACCATCAAAGTGGTACCGATGTCCTCACAAGTGTGGGTAAATATGCTCAGGGTGATCGCTTCAGAGTTTCCGTGAGTTCGAGATGACGTGAACTGCAATTATGTGGAACATGCGTCCATTTTAAACCCGAGTGGAGGTGAGATCGAGTCTGATTACGTATACGATGATGAGTTGGTGTCACAAAGGTCCAGATCCCAGAGAGCGACGCTTTGTCTCATCTTGTGGGAGGGGGGTCAGAGGTCACGAGCGCTGTTCCTGCTCAGTGTTTACAGGGATTTTTGCACATTCTCTTCATTTTTTTTTAATGTACACATTAGAAAATCTCCAAATATATCTGCTCTTCACTTTCCCGTTCAGGGTCACTCCTCGCCTGGACCGTTGCTGCTCTCGTCACCTTGGCCTCCAACTCAAAACTAAATCCACCTCCACCCACCATTGTCTCCCCGGAGTGAGTTCACAATCCTTCTGTTAATATTCAAGGCCACCCACAAGCTCACCTTTCCATATCCGTGTTCCCTCTGGCACCCGCGCATCTCAGATGCCCAAACGCCGTCACTTATCATTATTTGTAGCCTCACAGGTACGACAACATCAGCCTTAAACGCCTGCTCCTGTACAAACAGCTTCCTGTGAGCAGCCCAGTGTCAGCGTCCTCCATTCATCAAACTCTACTGGAAAAGACAAATTCGCTGAAAGCGGTGGATTCTCTTTTGTCTAAATCACCCAAAACGGCAGAGGTGAATTTATTAAAAGGTGGGTTTGGCTCTTTGGCTGCTCGCTGCTGTTGTGCAGGAGCTGCTGTCAATTGGTTGTTCTGAAAGGATGCAGAGCAGGAAGCTCCTGAGGGGCTTGTGAAAGTGAAAGGGAAAACAGTGGTTCGGGTCCAGAAGAGGCTCCTGCACAGTTAAAGTGAAGCCACACCTCCCCCGTTTACCCTTTTTTTTGTTGTGAAACTGTTGCAGAACTATTAACCTTTAATGCACATGCAGCATTTCTTTCCTTCCATTTTATTTTGTCTCTGAATTGATGTGAGGGTTTTTTAATTACAGGTGTTTCGGGGGATGTTTTTGGTGTAGTATTTGTCTCAAAAGCTTGTATAGGAACACAATTATAAATGAGCTGAGGAAATTGGCAGGATACACAACTTGCTTCCCCCCCGCCATATTTTCCCAGTGTCCCTCGATGTTGGTCCCACCTACATGAAATGTTTCTGCATCAGACTCCCTGTGGTGAATGTTTAATTACGATGACAAGCAGCTTAAAATTCTGATCCTAATTGGATTCGGTGGTGATAAGATAGAAACTAAACATACAGGCATTTGTCTTTGGAACTAAAGCCTTGCTCTCATTTTTAAGCAGGCGTGTAACGCCGTCTGAGTCTCCTCAAACATCTATCGCCTATCTGGTGCAGCTACTCCGTGCTTTTCAGCAGCGCCTGCAGATACCGCCGATGCGCTAATGACCTCTGTTCAACAGGGAAAGACTGAATTTTTGATCTTACCAGCTTAAAAATCCATCCATTGTTCATAATTCAGAAAGCTTTAAAACTAGGATGCATTGGAAACTATAGAAAACATTCTAATTTTGGGACTAAAGTGAAATTGTGCTTAATTAACGTAAAGCGTCTCTCAGTTTTGAGGCATGGCTCCTGAAATAGAACAATAAATTGGCTCAACAATCTGCAGGGTTTCTAAACGTGATGTTGTTTGTGAGACAGAGAATAAAGGTGCGGTCTCTTGGGCTGAGCTGTCAGCATTTGAGGTAGATGGAAGCAACTGTAACAACATGCAGCGCTAAAAACTGAAAACGTGGGCTACAACCCGGGGCCAGGAATTATTTATTTTTTTAACGAGGTAAAAAATAATACGAAAAAAACACTAGCGTTTGTGCATCCCAAGCACTTTGGAAAATAACTTTTTTCCCTCCTCCATTGTACCTATCCTGCTAGGCTGATCTGTTTCTGTCAGGAGCCGAGGAAGCTGCATTCAATCATCCTGTCGATTCATTGATGCGGCTTTAGTACTTCGTTGAAAAAATGGGACGCGGGAGTTTTAACAAAGGCTCTGAAATGTGAGGACGCAGCAGGAGGAAACTCTGGGCTGACAAAATGTGTTAAACTCTCAAAGTTAATAGAGTAGAGTAATAAAAAGATGTATAAAAGCACAAAAGGTGAAACCTCCTTGGGTTCGAGCCCGAACACCTCTCCAGGACAGACAGATGTGCGTTGGTGATGGTAGGCAGTCGTTTGGGATGAATGTGTTTCTATTTTAACCCTGCCTGGAGTGCCCCGAGGAGCCTTGGATGAACACCGCGAGGCCTGTGGGAGGACTGTGAGGTAAGAGCTGGAGCTGTCCCAAGGCAGCTTGGACTGTTTCTGAGAGGCCTTGCCATGTCGACCTGTGGGCGGAATACCAAACGGCTACACGCCATCCCGAGGTCTCATGTAAATATTTACACAGACAGACATTATGTCTGTTTTTGAGCCATTTGTCTCCACAAAAAACTGCATCCCTCAAGAGCTCCCTGTCCCTACGGTCAACACCTCTGAAAATACCATAGTGTAGCGCGCCGTCTTATTAACCCAGAGCAGAAATAGCCGTCTTACCTTTGAGAACAAGTGCCTGCACTCACTTCTGCAATCTCTGTGGAATATAAAGTGGAGTAACGCAGTGATGCAATAAATATTTACCCCTCTCTATCATGTTTGAGATCTGGTCTCTGTCTTTCTGTCTTCACTTTGGGGGGAGATGTTGCCACAGCCTGGAAAGAAAAGCTCATTTTAAAACGGCCATTTGGCACCAGTCTGATGTGTCTGACTGTGACAGCACCAGAAACGTCAGTTCCTCAGCTCTAATTATTCACAAGGAAACGTAGATGGGAATCATTCCGCTCTGACATTTAAAAACACACGCTGGGCGTCATGCAGCTTGTCTCTGAAATGTTAAGAGAGATTAATCATCGCGCTCCAGCTTCCTCCCAAATTCCCTCCCAAAAACATGCTAAACGGTGACTTTACAAAATCGGGCATTATTTATTTCTTATTTCGTGTGTTCTGGCCTTTCCTTTCCACCATGCTGGGGTGCCCCCTCCACCCTCCTTTGAGGGTTAAAACCAATCATTGTGTCACACTTGTACATTTTCTCCCCTACAAGAGCAGGCAGGAAACCCCCATCGGCCCACACACGGAGGAGAAAGCTAACTTTAAAACGTCGATGTGTGTAGTGCATTAAAGCTTTAAGATCACTGAAAACTAAAAAGCATATTTCATTTAAAACTGATGACATTTATAATTTTATGTGTGTTTTGACATGTGACTTTTACACTCAGAGTCATGCTCTTGCTTTGCTTGTCAGCTACATTATAGTTTCCCACCACACCACACCGCGCGCGTGTATGTGTGTGTGTGTGTGTGTGTACTTTCTACAACTATTGTCAAAGGTAAGCATTTCCCATCCTGCTTTGGTGTCAGAGCCCAGCAACACTGAACCTGTCCATTCTTCAACTTATGATCAAAAGCTCACCTCTCTGCCTTCTCCTCCATATGTCCTTTTCCCCCGTGCCCACCCCCACCCCCTTTCCCCCGTCTGTCCTTGCAGCCCCAGCTATAACTATAACACAAAGCACCCAGGCATGAGTTAACTCTCGGGCCCTCTCCTGGAGTGGCATTGCTTCGCTGTGTATTCAGCTCCATCGCCACCAGTAATCCGTCACTGTCCCGAATTCTGCTCCCTCAAACACAACTTCCTCTTCTCTTAGTCTGTCTCACGCTCTTGTTGCACCCAGACTTTGCCCTTTCTCAGTCCCGTCCTGTCCTATCGTCTCCTGCGCCCATGGGCTACCTGCGATGCAAAACACCTAACATTAGGTCCAGATATTCCATCCATCTCTATTCTTTGCTTCCTCTGCCCCAGACCTGCCACCCACCCTCGCGTTGTATATGTGATCAACCAGGCGATGCCTCCAGACAGCGCCGCTTTTATTTCAAGGTGACTCTCAATATCATCATCCAACAAATCTGGCTCTTTTTCATCTAACGCAGATATAGGCTGGTGGTGCAGAGCAGTCGATGAGCACCGCAGAGCGAGGCATGCTGGGAAGGAAATGACTGACCCACTTTGGCCCGCAAATAAACACCTGAGAGTCTGTGGTCCTCCACAATGAAGGCAGCCTCTGAATTGGAGCAGTGAACCGAGTTAAAACGACTGTGGTAATACAGACAAAGCCTGCTGGGAGCACTGGTGCCTCATTCCATCATGGCCTCTCTTCATCACATGACCTTGGTGTTGTCACCATCTTGTCTCTTTCTCCCCTTCTTTGGAGCAGGGTCACATCAACCCGGCCGTTAAGGCTCGGCTCCTGAATTTGTCTAAGCCCCAAAGCCCATTTCACATTGCCTGTGATAAACAGTGACAGACTGGAGTGTAAACAGACTTTTTGATTGATGACACCAGCAACACGTGTCAGACTCTAAAGCTGGACTGATTTCAAGAGATGGACAACACGCCGGAAAACAGAGCAACGCAATTAAATGATGGGGGAATCAATTCTGGCGTTCATACTCTGAGGTTCTTTGACATAAATGAGAAATGACTTATTTTTATTTTTAAAAAAAAACATTAGAAGTTGTCCTGGAAGAGAACAGTGCACAAAATAGGTGGAAATTAGCACTAAAACCCGTTTGAGCTACCGTAGAAACATGACAGAGCAACATTCTTCGGAGAAGGTCAATATTTAAATTCCCCAGAAAAGTCAGACACCTCTTCGGTCATGGCTGGAATTTATCGTTCATTTTAGGAAAAACATGAAACAGTGGTGCAAATAGAAGAAAAATTAAAGCACACACATTCATTTTCACTCAGGTTAAATCTGTGGTTTAGGCCATCCATCCATCCATCCATCTATCCATCCATCCATCCACCCACCCATCCATCCATCCATCCATCCATCCACCTATCCATCCATCCATCCATCCACCCATCCATCATCCATCCATCCATCCATCCACCCACTTACCCATCCATCCACCCATCCTTCCATCCATCCATCCATCCACCCACCCACCCACTTACCCATCCATCCATCCATCCATCCACCCACTAACCCATCCATCCATCAATCCATCCATCCATCCATCATCCATCCATCCATCCACCCACCCACTTACCCATCCATCCATCCATCCATCCATCCATCCATCCATCCATCCATCCATCCATCCGTCCGTCCATGGGGTTTGGGCATGATAAGCTAAAGGGTGGTCAGAATGCTGTGAGCGAGAGTGCATAGAACATGTTTGCCAGGAGCCTTTTCCATCCACTCTCTGGGATTCCAAGCTACTGAAGGTCTCTTCGCTCTTGGAGCTGTCAAGAAGACTTCAAAAAGGGGACGTCCACCATATGAGACAATCTGATCCGACTAATTAAACCACAGCTTAAGGAATAGTTCAGATTTGAGTCTGACTTTTCTCATGAGATATACAGTATTTGTAGTGTTTCCCAGTAGGTTTTGTATAAAACTGTACTCAGCCTTTGTTGAGTTACAGAACATCAATAGAGGATCTTTAATGACTGCAAAATATTGTGATTTAATCAACTACTGTGAAAAATGAGCTTTAATTACCTGCTGCAATGTTTCCAATTACAGCTGATGTATCGACACACGGAGCTTCTGGGGGCCCATTTTCACACCAGCATCTACAGGCATTTAACAGCTGCAGGCAGATGTGGAGTCCAGATATTTACCGCTGTGGCCGTGGTGAAACATAACAGCTCTGGTGAGCGACAGTTTTGAAATCAGATGGTAAACTATGGCACTAATAAATGACCTATAAAATGACTGATGCTGCCATCATTGCTTTGATGGATCTGCTCACTAATCTATCACCCAACAACATGTACTGCCTGCTGTCAGAGATGAAGCTTTGATGATTGCTCACGGTTAATTAGTGTGTATTTGTGTTTCACTGTAAATTCCAGATTGCGTGTTGATGGATGGGACTGACCCGCGATTAAGATGGTTCTATAAAAATCCCTCCAACTGCCTGTTTGGAGCAGATGTGATAAAACCACTAAAGCCTTTAGAGCCTATTTGAAGGAAAAGAAGAAAACCCAACAACAAACACTGCATCGTTGGTTTCAGTTCGACCTCTAATTGAATCAATTTCCGCTCAGAATATTGCTCATTGTTCTGCCTTCATCTGCCTCTGGAGTTTGATCTCCTTCCTTGGGATTCATCTCAAGATGTAAGATAGAAACTGCGCTTCATACTGGCAAGTTGTTACATCAGTCAGATTCTGACAGATGTATTCCCAAGGAGAACAGAAAGGGCTAAATGTGCAAAGCGCAACATTTTTGCCTCAGAATTGTACATTTAATTTCCCATCTCTTCAACAGTCAACCTACCGCAACAGGAAGACTTCGTTTTAAAATCAAACGCTGTGATTCTTTACTGATGTGGAACCCCTCTTACTGTAATATTAGGCTGTGGTTTAATTTCTTTCACATCATTCTATTGACATTATAACATATCACATATGTTGTACATTAATTTGTTTAATCAGCGAGCTAATCACTGATGCTTCAAGCACTTGTAAATCAAACTGTTTTAATGAATATCTTGTCATCATTCCATGTCCCCCCCCCTCTCTCTCACACACACACACATTCCTATTTTCTAAGGCCTTTCAGAAACAAACTGCATTCCCAACCTCATTCCCTAACCCTAAAAACTACCTCTACCCTAACCCCTACCTAAATCCAATTCTAACCTCAACCTTAAAACCATGTTTTAACCCTCAAACAGTCCTTTTAAGCTGTGAGGACCAGCTAAAATGCCCTTACTTCCCATAAATGTCCTCACTTTACTAGTAGAACGCCTGTTTGATGCTCGCCTGATGTCACCAGAACTTTGGTTTAACAGAAACGGGTGAAGTTTCAGAATTTTGCGTTCGCATGCAGCATGGTTTGGAAATGACTGCTCCCCACTGAGGCACTTTAATGGACCAGCAGAAATATTTGCAGAACTCATTACCTCGTCCTCTTCCTGACCTTCACGTTGACATGCTGTTAATTAGGAGCAGTAGCGGTAGATTTCAAAAAAAAAATTGACACCACCATAGAGACCTTGGCATTTTACTGTGACCCTGACAGCAGCTCCACACAATAAAAACACATCATGCTAAAGCTCTTGCTAATTTAAGCAAATATTAGCTGAATGCTCATTGACAGCAAGAGCATTCCCGCTGATACTTGCCTGAAATATTTTGTAATATCTGCAAATACTGAGGATTTTATGCAAATATGTCACGTACGCACCTGCTGCAACATTTCCCTGTATTTTTGCCTCTTTTCTTCTTTTCCAAATTCACTCACACCTCCCTCTTCCACCTAGCATAGTCTTCTTGCCACCGGCTTCCGCTCTACTCTGTGAGCGCCGTCCCTCTCTCCTGACCAAGAAAAAAAGAAACCCACACACAAACTCCTTTTGTGTCGCTCCCATTGTACACGCCTTACCTCAGGCTAGATCTCTAGCTAAATCTCTATCTCTCTCGCTGTCTCTGAATGCCACAGGCAAAGTCATCTGAGGTCGTCCAGATCTCTTAATCTTTGCCACCCGAATCGTCTCACTGAGTCAGAGTCATTTTCCAGAGTTTGACCCTAATTGGGTTTCTCCTGTGATTAGGCCAATAACAACCTTCATATTAACGTTTAATGTCCCTTAATGGGTCCATTTGCTGGCCAGTGGCTAATTAGGTCTGAGCTGTTTATAGATAGCTTAAAGTAACGGATGGGTGTGTTCAAAATGCTGTACGTCAAACAGTAGTGTAGCTACTGTTTATGGGTTAAGCTTGCAAATACCCAACGTCAACAAATACAGAAGGAACAGCATTTTGGTTCAACTATCTGGGTGTATAATCTGGAAAACAGCATTAATGTTTATCATAATTCCAGAGGAGCAAAATAAAAGGCTATAAAGAGAGTGCCAAATCTTTCAAATCAACAAATATTTAGCTTTGTGATTGTGGATTGTTTTTGAGATTCCTGCTGAGATTCCTGTGCCTGCTTTTGGTTAGCTCTGTGGATCATTAAATTATGGATATCTGGCAAGTGCAGAACACACACACACACACGCACACACACACGCACACTCTCTCACACACACACACGCACACTCTCTCTCACACACACACACACACACACACACACACACACACACACACACACACACACACACACACATCAGGACTCATCATTACAGATTGAATACGGCCCTGCAGGCAACAATATGGGGATACGAGGACAACAGGCCCCCACAGAAAATATCAAGCCAGAATCTTTGACACAGTTTTAAAAGCGACAACTGACATGCCAAGACCCTTTCCAGAAGTCTGCACTCGGCTCAGACTTGATAAGGCACTCTGAACGAATATAAAGTGAGCTGAGGAAGATATTGGGACTCGCCCAATCGCATGCCTCCAGGACAGCGTGATATCAAAAGGAGGGTTTTGTTTAAAGAGAGCCTCTCCGTCTGCATACAGCTGCAGTTCCACGATAAAGAGGAAAGGTTTGATAGGTAAAAGCTCCTGTCCTTCCAGTCCTGTCCCTGCCTCTTTCGAATCCAATTCAACCTAAAGTGGCTTCAACAGACCAGCCTGAGGACAATTCAGCGTGGAAGTTGGTTGAGCCTGTACAGAAATGTCACGACTACAACTGCATCTCATTTACGTTCTCTTCTGCTTCAATTTCAAAAATAGCAACAGACAAGTGGTAACATTTTGGTCTGTGAGTAGAATTGGGCACACAGCTTACAGGCTTCATTAAGTTAATGACTAAAACAAAAACACTGTGTAATTGAATGAAAATTAAAAGCTAATGCTACAATTAAAAATACAAAAACAAATGAAATAAAAACCTAGCTGCTTAAGTAAGCTGTGAAATGAGGACAATTTGTGCGGTGAGAAGCACTCTTGTCAGCGCTTTACTCTGAAACAGCAGACTCAGACATCCTGCACAGGGCTGTCCTGACATTGGCATGCTCTTTGTTTCCCAAAGGATTTATCTCTGTGGATTAAATGGGAGAACCTTTCACAAGCCCAACTAACACAGCACAAAAGAAAACTCTAAACTTAAGTGGACTGCAGAAGATCTGCAATGCATATTGATGCTACAGGTCACACCTATTTGCTGTTTAAACCAGAGGAATTTGGCATATAGGTGTCAGAACATGTAGAAATAGTTACAAACCTACTAAGTACACTTAGCTTAAAGTGAACTCACTATATATTATAGTTATAAAATTACAGTGATATCATTTGCTATTTGACGCTGGCTTATTTGTTCCATTTTTATTTAGAAAAAAAAACATTTTATTAAACGTGTAATAAACATTCCGTTAATTTTGTGACGACTTTGCTACTAACTTCTTGACATGTAGGTTAGTCACCGTTATGCAATTTATCTCCGTTTTTACTTAATTACCTGGTTAAATAAATGTGAATATAAATACAACATAACACAGATTCCCTGTTGTCTTTCTCTTTTACTTCTCCAACGACATTTTTGCCCAGAATCACCTCGGTCGGCATCAGTGTTGATCAAACTGAATGCTCACCCTGAATTTTACCTCTATTAATGCATAATTCAGGTATATATATGAAGTGAAATCAAACATAAATTAGCATCCCTTGTTTTCTTCCTATAGAGTAACGGTGCAACATCACCAGTCTTCCGGGCACTCTGCGGTTCCTGGGGGCCGCCGTCCCGCACTGGCCGACCTCTGATCTCCTGCTCTCTGCCTCCGACTCCGCCTCTCTCGGCACCAACACACACGAACAGCCGACTCCCCAGACAGCCTCCCGCCACCCCTTTTAAGTCTCCTCTGCCTTCAAATGAGACTCCCCGTCCGCACTTTGGCGGCGAATGTGGGTGTACTTTTGAGGGAAACAAAGAGGACCTAGTTCGGAGGCGCAAACCCGAACCCGGCGGGCGCATCGGAAGTTTTTCTTCTTCTTCGCCCCCGTTTCTGCATTCGACGGGGCAGGACAGCAAGGGCAGGCTGGGGGAAACGGAGACCGTATGATGTGGATCTGGTACCTTCTGCTTGGCTCGGGGTCGGGCTCACAGACTGTTGGTGAGTATTTGAAGCAGGCAGGAACTGAAGTTACTGGTTTGGGGGGTTTTTGTTGTCACGGAGCCGATCCGATCCGCTCCGCTGCACGGTCGGCTGGGGAGAAGGGGGGGCATGTAAAATTCTTTGAAGTGCGGCGGCTGTGCTGCAAGTTTTTCGTCCCACTCTTGGACGAATTGAAAGTTGTTGGTACACTACATGGAAGAGCCCAGTTGACTTTTCGTTTCCATCGGGTCTGAGCATATTTCCTGGCTGCAAATTGAAAGTTGCGGGAGCCCTCTTTCTGGAGTTTTTTTAAAATTATTATTATTTTTCTGAGTCTGTCGAATCCATTCTTCATGGAGCGTGTCCCCCTGCTCCTCAGCCGGGGTGTTTGAGCCGCACAGGCGCGCACACGCCGCCGCATCCGTCAACCGCGGCTGCCGTGAGGATGAGGTTCGACTCTCTTCCAAGTTAAGTTATGAGCGAGAGGTTGTTGACAGGGTGGTGTTGACATGTCTATCCGTCTCCACGGCCCCGCCATGGCAGCTGGAGCCCGGGGGGAGGAGGGCAGACGTAACGTTAGCCTTCATGGGACCCCCAGCTGGTGGGGGGGTTCATCGAATGAAACACTAGTCTGGAGCTTCTGAGTCATCCACCCACTGTTTACCACGGTGCATCCAGCAAATGTGGAGGTCATAAATAACGTTTGTCTCCTCCTGATGGTTTTACCTGAGTCGGTGACTTTTTAAAAGTCACTGATTTATTGCAAATTTGTCTTTGTGGAGTCGGTTTTTATCTCTATTTGCAACTTTCTGCACCACTTCTGTGTTAAATGTGTCTTCTGTTACATTTTGCCAAAATTTGGGGGATTTTAAAAAAAATAATTTCTGGTGTGTTAATGTTTGCATGTGACATTATTGCAGGCGCCAATGACTTTAGGAGTTGCCTACCCAAACTTGGCATTTCTAACAATAAATCCTTCTTTTAAAACTACAGTGTTCCAGAGAATTTTATGTTTACTTTAACTTTGCTCTTTTAATGTTTTTATTATATTGTTTAAATCACACAAAATGTCTAAGTTGATCCACATCATGGAAGCTTGAAAAACAACAACAAAAAAGAGCTGGACAAATAGACGACTCAGGAACACTGATCAGTCCAGGAAAATTAGATTAAAATTTCCCATCTTAGTTATTTGCATTTCATTTGAGTATTTAGCCTCAGTGAGGCATTAAATATTAAAATGATAAACACCATGTTGACATTTGAAAATAAGGAAAGGGTTTCTTCAGAGGAAAGACAAAATGAGGACGTTTACGAGCTGTCTGCTCGGCCTGGGGGCCTTTTACATGTGTGCAATGACATCTGTCTGCACCGTCCATCTTTGATACCAATAGTTGGCCAACTTATGCTGCAAACTGTTGGATTTACTCTCCACCAGATGGGGAGAAAATGACTAAATTTGGCAAAATTTGACAGACTTGGCCACAAAGTTGGTTTGCCATTTAATTGTGTTCTTATTTCCTCAAAGTCTCTTTTATAGCAATAATGCAGTTGTGCGGACTTTCAAACATAACGCTAGACTTGAATCCAAACCTTGTTCTCACCCCAAAGCAATGAGATAAGTAGGTTTCAGTAATCATAAATAAATCAGTAATAGGTGTGCTGTTAGGCTTTGCAATCTTCAGACAACTTTATAATTCAGTCACAAAACACGCCGGCCGAACGGCAGCCCGGAATACCCAAACTCAGGGTTCGATGCGGCTATATATATTTGGACGCTGAACGAACGAGATAAAGCTCTGCATCAGTATTCTGCACTCCATCTCAGAATGATTACTGCTTGATAAAGATCAGCGTTGTGATACAGCTAAATGAATATTTGATTCTATTGTTTCTGCAGCCAAGACTGTCAAGAACCACACACCCTGTAATTTGTGTTGCAATCAAACACATTTATTTCAGATCCTTTCTTCCAGCAGTTGTTATTTATATTTCCCACTGATAGCAAGGATGGTAGTGCAGTCAGAGGCTATGCATCAGCAAAGTTGTACATGTTTTTATGATCTCAGTGTCTGTCAAAGGCAGCGTTGAGTCCTTGAAATAAGTATCATCTTCCATCTGTAGTTTGAAGGTTACTTTCAAGGTTTTGACACGAGCCTGGTAAATAATTCATCAAGTTACAGATGTTTAAATAAACAGATTTTATATTTAGAATGCAGATGTGATTGGGATTCAGTCGCGGTGGGTTTCATTTCCAGTTTGTTTGTTTTTGTTCCAGAAGGGAACACAAACATAACTGCTCTCTAATGGTTCCCAGAGCCTGATACTCAGGGGGATATACGCTCAACAATGTATTTTTTATGTGTGTGAATAATTTAAAATGTTCTGTTCATATGTTCATGGGTATTGAATGCATCGACTTAGTTTAAAAAGTTGGAACAACGGGCTCTACGATGGAGCTGCAGTTACATTTAAATATGATGTATTAACAGCACCACTGGGGAAATCGGTGTCATTGAGTATCAAAATTTGGAGATTTGTTTTCTATGCATCTACTCTTTGTGCAGTGGACGGTCAGCAAGCAAGTTGGAGGATGTACTGTAGATGTTTAAGTGGAATGGGTGGAAAAGAGCATTTATATTCCGCAGATCTTCAACCATCAGGTGTGCGCCATTGTGTGTTTTCAACATGGTGCATACGTGTTGATGTCCATTCCCTTTGAACAGCTCTAATCTATAAGTCATGAAGTTAAATATTTAATGTACGGAGGAATGCAGGGATGAATAGTTGAAAGAAACAAACACAGAAGTAAAAAGCACTTAAAACCAAAAGATGTTGCATATTGATTATGGCTAAATTTGCTGCAGACTGATGCAGATGCTCTTAACCCCCAGTGGGTTGTCTGTTATTCTGCCACCATGTCCTTACCAAAAACCATCTGGGTTTTCGATGAATCCCAGCTTGCTAAATTTGGTCAGATTGTGAAATTCATGCCTTTTAATAACTTCACAGAGCTGATGTATTTATAAGTAAGGCCCGTCCTTGGTGGTGGTTACCGTGGTAACCACGCATATTTAAACAGCATATTTAAGGTAAAAATCTTGTAAAAGTGTCTAATGGGCTAAAATAAACTTCTCGTGACTCATCCCAATTACTAATTAATGTCTTTTTTTATTAAAAAAAATTCTGGTGGAGAGATCGTATGAGAGTGTTTTATATTTTAATTTTTCTTCAGATTCTATAAAAAGCACCAGTGTTTAGTTGTGCAGTCTCATAATAGAAGGGAAACATGTTTCAAGGTCAGCAAAAATGATCGAGGTCGTGTCCACGTATTGAGCGATAAATCAATGTAATTACTGTCGTGAGAACAGCAGCAAGTTCACCAGAGAAATGCTCATTTGACTGTGCTGCTTTTTAAAGGTGATGACATCTGACATTTATGAGTTTAATGCAAACGGAATTCTTGCAGCAGCAGCGAGCCCTTGTTTAACATGCTGGTTCATCTTCCATGATGACGACGAGCGTATGGGTTAAAGACGAAAGGGATTTTACCTAAAGCGCACGTGCACATTCATGGCTGCATCGTGTGATATTGTGGGACTGTTTTCCTGGCTCTGAGGGTTAAATTGAGCAAATTTAAGGAATTTATGTTTGACATTTGGAGTCCGACTGTAGTCTTGACATCTCCATCAGTCAGCCATTAAGGAATTTTGCTGTCAATATCTGTCTGATGGCAAATATTTCTGTGGACAAAATACTTTCTGCGCAACAGTTTTGAATAACGCAGGAGCTTCCTCATATTGTTTCCTTTCTTTATTGCTCATTCTGTTATCTAATCTGACACTAATTCCAAATAATAATTTTAAAAAACATGTATCAAACCATGCTTGTTTTACTGAGATTATTGTTGCACCCCTGCTGGCGCAGGATGTTGTATTTGTAGTTTGGTGTTTTCAATCTAATTAAATACATATTGATGCAAACCCTAGTCTCCCATAGTGGAGCGCTTGCAAATGATGTTGGCTTACTGCTAAATTAAATTTGAAATTCATTGTATCTGACTGGGACACATTATCAGTAGCAGGTTGGATTACTTTCAGTCTATTGTATCATATAAAGTTCTAAGCCAGGAACAGGTTTTTTGCCCTTGAACCTCCACGGCACATCCTCAGAACCTCCACGGCACCGTGGTGCATCTCTGCTTGCAAGGATCACCTTGGTTTTCCCTGCTTTCATCTTCATCCCTGGTTTCTCCTCAGAGAGGCAGGTGTCACGCTGCATGCACCTCCTGTGTTGCTTTGCCTGCTGTTTGATGCAGAATGAACCGTGGCGGGCTGACAGCTGGCGCCCCGGCTGTCTCCAGTGATCAGCAGTCGTTGGCGGCGCTGCGCCTCGATGCCACTGGTGTGGACACCCGTAGCCTATTTTGGAATGAAATTCCAGTAGCATTCTGTCAATACAAACAACACCTTAAAACAAGAGCACAGATTACATTACTGCCCCTCGGTTTGTTCACAGAGCAGAGGTGACCTGGCACCAACATTCTATAAAGTTGTTGTTTTGACCAGCGGCTGCGCCATTTTCACAATCGAAGAGTAAACGCGCGGCCTTTTAAGATATTAAACTCATAAAAAATGCATAGGGCCTGAAAATACAGTCTGTTCCTTCAGCGAGGGTGGACTGTGTTGGTAGTAAGTCCCACCACTTCCAGAGATACTGGAATCACAGCTCTGCTCCCCGATGGACAGATAATCCAAAAAGATCTTTTTCTCTAGGACTTTGAATTTCGCTGGGAAAAAAACATGCAGTGGCAATAACAATATATTCAAATATTTCTGCCCCCTGAGAGGAAGCGAGCAGAGCAGTTGTTCTTCACGAGTGACAGAACAGCTACAGGGATGGAAGTCGGAGCGGGAGCAGAAACAGGGATGAGAGGGGGAGAGGGCCGGCTTCTGCTTCTCATGCATGATTTCCGGAAGTTTAATCTCTCTTTTTTTTATGTAAGAACACTGCTGTAGGGTTAATGGTGAGGATTGTGTGATACTCCACTTTATTGCCTTTTCCTGCTTTATACATTAAAATAAACCAGGTGCTCAGCGAAAATTGTTATTTACAATAGCCATTTTTGGATTTTTATGTTCAAACATAAGCAATGAATGCTGCGCGTGCTCGATATCTGAAGGACTTTCTCCCCGCATGTTGTTGTTTTTAAGGATTGTAAAATTGTCTTTCAAAGCATCATTTAACTGTTGTATCAGAAAACACATTGATTCTTTGCTGGATTCTAAATCTAACACAAGACCGAGATGCTGGGTCATGAAAAAAAGCAATTTTCTGCAGAGAAACTCAGTTATAATTGAGATGCTGCAGAGTGTAAAATTGTAGAGATTTATAGGCGTTTCATCAGAGTAGAGCAGGGGGGTTTTATCATGTGATACTTATAAGACAAGATGTCAAACCGGCCTCTGAAATCCTCTTCAGATCCGCTGGGAAAGACACTTCTTTATTCACCGGATGGACACTCAGGTGATGATGCCAGTGGAATTCACAAATGATCACATGCCCGCCCTGGTTAAATTCAAATCAGGGGGCTTAAAAGACATTGTGTACTTGAGGGTTACTCCAGGTGAACGCATCAACGAACAAATAAGTTCAATCTCTATTCCACTGACTCAAAGTAATTGCCTATTTGTCACAATTAATATGGAGCTTTGACTCAAGACCCCTGATATTGATATTGAATTTCTCGTTATCCCGCGTATGAAGAATGGAACCCAATCAGAGGGTTTAGTCTGCGTGTTAAATGGGCGACTCTGAAGTGGAGGCAGGCCAGAGTCATTTCCTTAGAGGATTTGAAGCGATGTAGAAGCAAGAAGTTAATGTACGTTGATGACACTCTCAACCTCTGGCAGTTAGCTGAGGCATTCACAAAAGACTCCTGGACAGTTGTCACACTGACCAGAGCTTCACAGTATTGGTGTTTAAATTCACATTGAAATAACAATTAAATGACACAAACTGAACCCTGAGATGCATTTTAATGGGACATAGCTGATTGTAGCCCATGTGGGCCATTGGTGACATAATTATTCTTTTATCTAGTTATTTAGGATAGAAAATGTCTTTAAAATTGAAAGTTTTGTCGTTCTTGCCTTTTTCTTTAACAGTTGCTCTTGAATACAGAATCATCTTTCAATCTAAAAGCTCTAAATTGAATGCGGACATAATTGACATTAAATCAGTGTGTTTAATGTTGATATTACATCTAAATAAATTAAATTAAAAGAACCAGGGCCACTTTTATTGTCTTTTCTTCTGAGTTGTTCTATTGACATATTTTATTTGTACTCATTGCCAAGTCGCCATTATTTCCCATGGCATCCCCAACTTTCTTATTTTTTTTTCTTTATAAAATACTTGTCTGTGTGTATAAAAAGTAATCCTGCCTTAGGAAGGGACCAGGGGAGGCGAAGCGCTCATCTTCAGAGATTAATCACCTGATTCTGCTGCTGTGTACAGAGGCAGCGGTGCCAGTCAGACTCAAACGCAAAGCCCTCCTTAATTGCCTTAATGCCGATTCCCTGTCAACTGTGGCTTGGCAACAGCTTTGGGCCACGAGAATTAATTCTTTTCACTGGTTGCGAATCCTGAAGACGAAAGGAGGGCTGCGGGAGTGAAAGCTGAAAGCTGTCTTCATTATGAGATATTCCAGAAAGAAGGAGAGAATGATGTTGGATGTGGGTTCAGCGTGGAGCTGTGGGAGAGGCTACGAAGTTCAGGTTATTATTAGGGTAAAAGTGTCCATCTTGCCAGGCTGCTGTGCGCCGGAGACAGTAATTAGGTCCACATCTCGTGCAGCCTGCTTTAATGAGATGCTGCAGGACTTAGATTTGAGTAATTTCTTTTATGCCCATGATAATTTGTTGGCCTGGTCAGCGACTGCGTAATGACTGCAGATACATCATTAAGGATTGGTGGGATTACCACAGACGTGGATGCTAATAAGTTGGTACACAGCGGAGCGCGTACTTAATGACTTTTGAAGGCATTGATTTTCTGACACCGACTAATTGCTGATCATATGACATGTATTTATTTACACGCTTACATCATTTTCTTAATCTTGACATGATATATAAAGGGATCGCATAAGCCTCCATTTGCATTCATTTATATTATCAAATGTTGATGTTTTTAGCAATTCTTCATGCTTTTACACATGCAGTAACTAATCACTCTCTCATCAGATGTCTTTCAAAATAACCAGACAAGTTGGCAAATGTCACTCAAAGCCTTTCATCCTCGCAGTTCTCCGCTCAGCAGCTCTTCTGTCCTGTAGGAACATTACATCAGATTATGATAGATTCTGATAGATTCCTCCTTGGCTGACCTCTGCAGCTGGACACACATTACTCAGAGCACAGGCTCTCTCACTCTCTCTCTCTCTCACACACAAACACACATATACAAAATAAATGTCCATAAAAGTGTGGGTCTTTACTCAACAATGGCCTATGCTGCAGTAGAGATTCATATGCAGCCATGTGCATTAGAACACAGTAATAAATGTACAAACATGCACATTTTGGTTTCAGTAGACCCTCATGCACATTCACTCACCACCGGTATTAAAAAAAGCAAATAAAACCTGTCAGAACGAAGGATTGTTTTGTACCACAGGCCTCTTTCCTTTTGCTGGTGCATTCATGGCGATGGTAAATGACTTTAGACCCAGCGTGGCGTCTTCAGTCCCCCGGTCAGCTAAAGACATCCTCGTCGACCGAACAGTGGAATAATGCCGAGCGTAACGGCGATATCCAAGGCAAATCTTGAAAGGTGTGAGGGGGCTGCAGCTCCGAGCATGAGTCTGCATACGATGTGGAGAAACAGGAACGCTCCATTCGTCATGCAGTCAGAAGGAGACGGCTGGCTGTCGCCGCATGTATCCACGAAAACTGTTGTTTTTGTTCTTGAGTGGTATTTTTAGCCGTTCCCCACGGATTACCTGTCCTGGATTTTGCACGCTGGCGAGCAGGTCGGAGTAAATCAGCTGTTTTATTAGAGGGAGAATGAAGCCAGATGAAGCTGGCTGGCCAGGGAGGGGGACATGAATTAAGTAGTAACTAGGAGACCCTGCGGGGGGCATTGACATACTGTGATGTGCTGAATTAGATTCACAGCTGCAGCTGAGAAAGGCACAGTAATACGCCTATTATTTGCACTTTTTAACAGCAGATATTAACGTTGCCAACTAATCGTCGTGGCTACAACTTACTGGTGAAGAAGAAAATTGTAACCCAGTGCTCTCGTGACCTTTCTGCTCACCGCCCATGTCTTTACAACTCACGTCACTCCTCTGTCTAACGTGGCCTTTTACAGAAAATGCATTAGACTGAATCCTTATTGGACTGACCTTTTGTTACAACATCAGCTGTCATGGTGGAACACCCTCTATCTATTAAACCAGGCTGCCCCCCTTTCATTCATTACCATTTGGAGTCATTATTATTCAGCTGAGCGGTTGTTATATTATACAGAGGAAGAGAGACGTGCCGACGAGGGCCACTGGCACTCTCTTCCTTCATCTACATTATCACTACTGTAGTTGCCTTTCTTTTCCTCTTTATTTTGAACATCGCCTCTAATTTTCTCCCACACACACCTTTCCGTGATAGTTTGTGGCAGATATGGTTAATTAATGGCCCTTCTGCATTATTAAGAGCTCAGACAATAGACACAGGTTAGCTGTGCTTCTGTTTTTCCAATTGGCACCACCCTTGCTGTCTTTTTATCACCAATTCTTCAAATCTATTTGGAGAAAATCCTGTGGTGGCTCCACCTCCTTATACTTCTTGTTATAGATTCTCTCAGCACAATGATGGCTTTTGCTTGGGGGGGATCCTGGAGTCCTAAAAGGAGTGGCAGAGCACCATGGATGGCCCACTCGAGTGCTTCCATAAGAAGCTGGATGCTGAGGCTTTATCGCCAAATCAACAGTCTTCTTTAGAGGATGTGAAAAGTTGCCAGATCACTCTCACAGGCTGCTGACAGAAGCAGCAATTGGATCTGACGGGGAAAAAAGGAAGCATCCCAACTGGCCTGCAAAATAATAGGGATAAAAGCTGGGGGGCTGCAGCAGACATGGCTGTTATCGGTCTGTGCAGGTGTCTCTTGAAATGCTTCAAAACTCCGACAGTTTCACATCCACTTGAAGGACCCCAGGTGTATCTCTCAGTAGCCGGATGCTAATTGTGAATGAGTATCCGGCAGATGCTGGAGGAAAAAAAGAGTTATAAAACACCTGATGTTAATCTGCACGAATTGTCACATTTGCCTCTAAATATGCCTTCATTACTTCACATTAATGACACTTAATTAGCCTGTGGACTTATGCCTTTATTTCTGACAGGAAGTCCTCAGATATTTATTTAGGACTGTTGTATTAGTGGCTCCACCAACCCATAGTGTTCATTCCTCCATATATATGAAGATATGGCTGTGATATCTGTGGTATTGTGATTGTAAATAAATGGAAGCTTTTCTTTTTTTTGCCCGTTTTTTTTTTCTAGACATCACTGGGTGTCTGAATCCTCGTAGAAGAATGTCTGATTTCTTAATGAAATAAGGGATAATCAGTCTTTTAACAGACATTCTATGCCCTATTTATAGCATTACTAAGGCTTTTTGAGGAAAGTTAATGCAAAAAAGGAAAGAGGGCAGCCTTTCCATACAGACAAGCCAAGGCAGCAGCCACTGATAATCCCAGAGCCTCAGTTACAAAAGGGGCTTGAGGAAACGGGCTATTCTTTGATATCAGTTTTCCCACAATAACTGTGATAATACGTTAAGCTGAAGGTGCTTGGAGAGGAGATTCCTCAGGCATGTGCCTGAAGGCATCAATATTTGATGCCGTTTCGGTTTCTTTGCTGTTTGAATATTTTCATGAGAAGAAAGAGGAATACATAGGAATCAATGGAAATATATTGTAATTCATGGGAATAAAGTAGGCATTTAGAACACTGTGCTCAAGGCAAATGAGCAGAGGCAAGCTGTTATTGGTTCTGCTCTGTGTTGCTGCATGTAATTAGATATGAAGCCTAATCAGGCTAAAGTTTATTGTGAGCAATAAAGAAAATTTTGCTATGGATGTGTTGGATTGAAGAGATGTATTGTCTGATCTGCTGTTAATGTCACAGAATCTGGGATTCAATTCAAACCTGTCTGTTAATGGGTTCAAACGTAATGGTTGCATTGTTGCTCTGTTGTCGCGCTGCAGCCCAAAGTGTTGCTGTTAGCATGGCTGAATAACAAGTGCTACAGATCTGTGGACACCACGGACATGCTGCTCCTTTTTCTTTCCTTTTATGTATTTCAACAAATCACCTTCAAATCTGGAATATGGTAGCTCTGAAGCGGTCAGTGGAAGAAAAAAATCAAAATCAATGGTTTGCTCTCACGTGAGAGGTAGAAAAGAGTGTATGAAGGTAGGTTTTTTAACCACAGCTAGCAGAGCCAAATAGGCCAGTGTCTGTTACAACCTTTGGATTTGCATGCCTTGATTTACTACATTGAGGCTCAGATGCTACATGAGCACCCCGACATGTTAAAATGCACATTTACTGTCTTATGTGGCTGAAACATCAAGACAGTCATGGCTCCATCTTTATTATTGCTATCCTTGACTTCAAAGAGTGTGTATGTGTGTGTCTGTGTGTGTGTGATTAGATTACTGTATTTTCATCATTAGCTGAAGTTGTACGTCGTATTGGGCAGGGGGTCTTGTTATATCTGGTAAGTCCCTTTTATGCAGCAACACAAGCCTGCACCGTGGCTTGAATGCCAACTAGTGTTCTGATGCTTGTGAGAAGGGGGGTGGGGGGGGTTATGACTGCCTACTGCAATGCTGGGTGAAGTTGTGTGCCAGTTTAGAAATGGCGTCCACTGTTCTGACAGTGCACAGCAGCAGTGTTTCTATAGATTGTGTTACAACTGACAATCCAATCTGCTAATTGTAATGTTGCCGTGGCAGCTCACAGTTACCTCACAGTTTATTGAGTCTTTGGGAGATTGTGTGTTTTCCCTGTCTCATGTGGATTATTTCTCTGGTTGTTCAGGGGTTTCCCACCAGAACATGTAAGGTTAATTCCCAGCCTCTACTCTCGGGCGCTGACTCCAGATCTGGATCAGGTCCCCAGGTACTACACGCTGGCAGCTCGATTTTCTCAGGGCCAGGTTAAATACTGAGATCAAATTTCACTGCACTGTATATGCCACATATGTGACCTATGAAGAATATAAGGGTTAGATTTTTATTTTTAGCTTTGTCATTTTTGCTATTTCTTCTTCACCCACCCCATTTCTTCTCCTATATCAGGCTTCTTATGTGGCTCAGCGAATGTTCAAGCACCTCTGATTAGTGGTTTTAGTAAAGCAGAGTGCACCATCTACTGTAGTAGTAGTTTTTGTTGGTGTACTGTACATGACCATAAACATCAGCTCCACAGCTTTGAATCCCACTTCATGTTTTAGCTAAGTTTTATCAAATATTGAATTTGGCTACAGAGCCAGATATAAATCAGGCACTTGTCAAGAAGTCTCTTTTCATTTGAACGCCGGCACTGCCAATTACATAAAGTATATATCATGGGTGGAGATCCCGTCTCTCCTCCAGCCACATTTATTATATATTTGTGCTTCCTCCACAAGCGTCAGTGTTGTGCTTGGTGCAGAGAGAATTATTTACGTGGCCATTACGGCTCTTTAAAATGCCTCTGTTTGTTTTACTCTTTACAGTACTGTGCTTTTATTTGAGCCTTTTACAATACGACATCAATACCTTTCATTTATTATTTGATTTCTTTTTTAAACCCGTTGAGTAGAATGCTGGTTTTATGACATAACATTTTTGCCCAGTGTTGGGTTCAGGCCTTTTTTTTATATTTTATAGATTGACCCGTGGAGTCTGTGTAGTCATTACCATAATTATGTTTGAAGTCTACTGGAAGTCTGCCATTTGTGCATTGACTTGTTTTTGCTTGTTCAAATAGGAAACTGCGGTCAAAGATATTGAATAATTGGACGCCGTACCTCGATATAAGGGACCCTCTTCGTGTTTCCAATTTCGCAAAAAGCAGAGTTATAAGAATATGTAAAATCTAATATATTAAAATGATTTCAATGGTTTGTGGTTTATGCAAATCTGAGATTGGTTTCATTTCCCTGGAGAATCGTCCGATTTTTCAGCTCCTGGTGACTCTTTTGAAACTACGCGACATATTTTATAAACCTTGGCTTGGTTTCTACTTTCTGCCGAAGTCCGAACTCTTTTGCGGACTCATCAGACCGCACTAGATAACACTAGACATGACTTCTGTTGTTATTTGATTGTCAGAATATTTAAGCATTGTTCACAGTATTTATTGTACAACTGTGTAGGAATCACATTAGCTCAGTGTTGACCCTCAGAAAAGTTTCCCTAAGCAGATATGCAGTGGTCTAAAATGAGGCAGCGGCTGTGTTTCCCTTTGTCTCCATCTGAACTTGAGGTCTTGTAATGGTTGTGACAGTGCCGTACCCCCTGCTGTGCTGCTGAATGTTGCAGGAACTGACTTTGCAGTAATTGTTATTGTGAGACTCCCACAGGGAAGTTTGCGAAAGGGCTGAAAGCAAACATTGGACTTGTTGGGCAGTTCGGTTATTTTATTCTTATTTATACTGAGTCCTGTATCCACTAGCCAACAGTAACAAGGCCATGTGCAGAACGCTAGAGGAGGTTTTACCACATAATGGTTGAAGCCATGTGGGATTAATGAGTAAGCAGACAATGTCTTGTGCATTAACATTGTCCGAGTCACCTTGTTGAAGCTTCTCGGCAGCTAGACGGTCCTACATTGGAATATTATTCAGTTAACGAGCTCACAGAGACGCCTATAATGAGCATGAATCAACACTTAGTCCGGTAATGAGGTGGGCCTGTGCATAACCTCCGCAGCAACCCTCTGTCAGTGTTCTGAGGATTTGACTAGTGTTGATGCGGTGTCTGACAACCTTTCCAAAAGGGGAACTCAGTAAAGCATTCTGTGTTTAAAGACATACAGAAAATTATGACTGCTTATATAGAATGGGTAAAAATCAGCAAAATGAACATTTCTATTGACTCCTGACGTGTTTGTTGGTCTCTAAACTGTGCAGTGAACGATTCCTTTGTGAATCTAGTGCAGAAATTGCAACAAAATAATTGTAATGCTCATCAGTTGCCTCCTAATAATGTTATGATTCTTATCCTTTTCTCATTTCCTCTTTCTTCTGTTGCGGGAGACTAAAAGGCGAGTTGCATCATCCCCATGGTAAATTAAAGAGATGCTTCCCTCTGATGATCTAACATGTGTTCTGTAACCGGCTGCAGCGAGGCCAGTAGAGGAATGATGATGTAAAGCAGTTCAGTCATATAGATGGTCTGGCTGTACCAGATAACTGCAGCTCACCCACATGTGACCTGTATCCAACCTTAGAGACAAATTATGTTTGCAATTTCCTAAGTGTGTTTAGAATTCAAGCCAGTTTTTGTTATCCGTAAAGCACACGTGAAGCAGATTTTTCTTTAATCCCTCAGCATTTGTGAGGAGGAGGAGGACTTTAAGATGTCCCCTCTTGACTCGAATCCCATAAAAGAGAAACCCACATAAGAGGAGTGATGCTAACCGCCTGAATCGTCCAGGCTATTTTTTGTTCATTAAATTCAATTAAATATTTCAAAGTAGTTCACGCAGTGTCGGTATTAATTCTGCACTTCAGCATAATTTAAATCTGCTTGTGTCCTACCGTAGCGCCTTGGAGTCCTACAGGTCCACAATTTATTGCATCACCAGGAAGCTTCAGTTCAGCAGCTAAAGTTAGCTGAAATGATTCTCACCGCGCTTTAACCTCACAGTGACGCTCTGCTTCACTCCCCACACCTTTGCTTTCATTTCAAGTATAATAAAGTGGCCTAAACCTGCCACATTCTTCTTTGCGGCCCAGTGTGGGTTTTGGTCACAAACTCTTCCACTTACTGCATAGTGTCAAACCCCAACCAAAAGGCCGCGTCTCACATTCTAACCCATTCTGCCCCAGCTGTTGTGTCAACCAGAAATACCTCAAACCAGTTCAGGGTTCAGGGTTTCTGCTGAGCGTGGTAATTTTAGATCTCTGTGGGTACCTGCATTTAATATACACTTTTCCCTCTTCACTCCAGTTAGAGTGCAGCGCTCTGCACCGACACAAAATCAATCAAATGTTTGTTGGGCCTTGAATATTTTTACCCAGTGAACACGATAACTGTCTCCCATTCTGGCCGTTGGGATGAACGCAGCATTCCAATTTTTGCTGGAATAAAGTCGTAATAATCTGTTTTCCTCTTCTCCATCAGAGAGCCAGCTGCTGCCAGGCAATAACGTCACCACAGAGTGCAACAGTCCTGGAAATTTCATGTGTGCTGATGGGAAGTGTGTGCCAGGCGGGTGGCAGTGCAACGGATTCCCCGACTGCTTCGACAAGAGCGATGAGAGAGGCTGTCGTAAGCCCGCATTTAAATATTTCAAATTTTCCTCAGCCGTAGCGAGACGGCTTGTTTTAAATTCTGTCCTAATGCTTTGGGTCCATGTGCAAAAAGACAAACAGAAACCCAAACCTCTGCCAACTGAAATGAATCTCCCTTCTGGAACCTCAGCCCCGTTCCCCCAGCAGCATGTGGCCCACCCCACCCCCGTGTCAGACCCTTGGCCACAGTTTAGCACAGGAGCAAAACTTAATACTATCAAAGCCATGGCCCATTACCACAGTGTACAGGAATAGCAGCGCATGCATAATTCTTCTGTAAAAGCCTGTTCTAATAATTTTGATCCTCACTTTTAGCTGTCTTTGATCTTTCTGGCCTGCTGCACCGCCTCGCCCCCCCCACCACCAGCTTCAGCCAAAGCTCCAGGGAAAAAAATGAAAATTCTAAATGAAGTTTGACTTGGTAACCCCTTCTTCCTCCCTCTCAGCCTCCAGATGTATTCATCTGTCTCACACTCTCATTTTCACCACTCTGTTTTCTTTTCATTTTATCTGATCTGATTCATGTTGGCTTTTGGCTTGTAATTTCCGTCCTGGGGGCGTGTTTTCAATTAGACATGTATCCCTTTGTTTCAGTATCCCGAGATAACTGCCTAGCAACAGCAGTCTCTCCTGTCTTATCATCCATTTTGCCGCTTGCATGTCTCACTTTTCTCTTTATAAGCTACTCCTGTCAGCAGCGTGACGCATGCGCAGCCCAACTGTGGTATAATTGCCCTGATGTGCTTTTATGGATTCATTTCACATTTCCAGATGTGTCAGCGATAACAGAACAAAGTAATAAACATAATATTAAACACGACAAGAATCAATAAATTCAGATCGGTGTATTAACACCACTGAATTTTTCATGTCTGTTGTGATACAGCAGGCTATGCTGCTCAAGATTAACAGTAAGTTATCATAAAACCTCACACTCCACTTGTCAGAGGTCGTGTTTATTGTCAGTGTGGACATTATCTACACTGGCATAAGTAGGCCTGATTATCCTCAACTGGATGGCCGAGTGTCAGTAGATATCTCCAGAGGATGCTTCACTAAAATCCCTGCGCAGACCTCTGGCTACATCATGGGCTCTGCAGAGATGGGAATGTTGAAGGCTTTTCTTTTTAACTTCCATAAGCGTTTGAGACAGATGAACTCACGAAGTTGAACACATTTATCAACTTTTTTCCCAAGCTTCTTTATTTATTTTTTTACCTTTCCTACATTTTTGTTGACTTAGCTACTCTATATTTTAATCAGTAGCTGGGAAATCTGGAGATAAAATCTTGTACATCTGCTATATTTGCTGAACTTTGTACTTTATTTACTTAGTGACTGTAAACATGTCTCATTAACTCGACTTCTATCATCAATTTTTTGATAATAGCTGTGCGTGGGCTTGCATAGGTAGGGTCTGCAGATTCCACACACACAGCGGTCAGAAGTGCCGGTATTCTCTCTGGTGTCCATAGCAACAGCCTAGGAACAGGTTACATCCAATGGATGATGAAAATCTGACAGATGAGGGGGAGGCCGAGTTCACCGGGTCTCAGAGCCAGGATTAGCCTCTTTGGCCCTTTCTGGACAGAGCGGGAAGATGCAAGAAAGGAGAGATAGTGAGGGCAAAAGGGTGAGTGTGCATGAGAAAGCAGGAAGTGCTGAATCAGACATGGGAACAGCGATGAGAGTGAAGACAAAGTTCAACAATAACAACACCTCTGGGGGTCCTGCCGGTTTTGTGGCCCCACTCTCCAAAGAGATGATCAAAACTTCAGTGCCGCTTCACAAAGCATTAATGAGCAACAGGGTTAAAGGTCACCCTCATCGCCAAGCCACAATCAGTGCTAAATTAGAGCTCAGTTATTTATTTCATTGGTTTTCTTGAAATATTCTCATTTTCTTTCTGTGTTGCTTCAGCCAAAGCCTGAAGCAACTTTATTGTTTCTTTTTTCTTTTTAATTGTGCTGACGGCCACAAAGCAACCACCAAATTCACAGGAGCAGCTACACTGCAGCAGTGGAAACAGCTAAAAGAGGCTCCAGGGACAGATCACTTATGATTTAGATATCAAAGCTTCACACACTGGCGGTTCCCCACCAAACCCTCAGTGGGGCGGGCGGGGAAAGGGGGTGATTAGGGGTGTGTTTTTATGTGATAAGAAGAGTGACCACTGTTCAGAGCCACAGCACAAAGAGGCTGCTAGAGATGCTTTCTTTTCTTCTTCATGTTTGATTCTGGGCAGCTATTTATGCCATGTGTGTTTATATAGGTCCGTCTGTGTGTGCGCATTAAAAGAACAGCAGCGTGTTGGTTTTAGTGGACTTGTAGGAGTTCCTGTTCAGTTACTTCTCAGGTGGACTGTCGTGCAGAAGAGCAGAAGGGTAAAAGTACTACTTAAGTGAAGGAAATATGGAGGATTTAAAGAAAAGAAAGTAAGACCAGAGTGTAGTTTAATGGGTCTGCTATATCTCATGTGCTTTATGGTTCACTGATCACTGAGCTAACATTATAATAGGAAGGACTTGAGATGAAATAGTCTGATCTTCCAGTTTTTTCTCCTCCAGGTTTCTCTTTGAGTGTTGCTGTTATCCTCATCTCAAGAGTTTTCACAAATTGGGCAACAGAATTGACTCACAAATCTTCAAAGGAACCAGAAATGCCCTCTTGTGACTTCATGGTGGAACGGCTGCTTCCAGTTTAAACAAGACAGGCCAGGCTTTCTATGTTGAATACTGCATTAAGGTTTCTCTCACACAAATCCTACTCTTTTCATTTGATTCAATTGCCACTTTCCTTGTGCAGGAAATTGCAGTAGAATTCCTGGTGTTTTGTCAAACAGCTACCTCCGGGGCTGACTCTGAAGTGCTACATAATTTCATCGATTGAACACTTCAGACCAGCTGCAAAATCAAGTTAGTCCGTGTAAGAAGGAGGTTTAAATCGCCACACAGCAGAAACAAATGTCTGTACTGGACACGGCACTTTGAGTGACAGCTAACCAGAAACTCATAGCATTGGTTTGAGTTCTATTTGGTTTGATTTTTCCTTTTTTTTTTCCTTAAAACTTTTTTGGAATGAAATCAGGCTTCACTTCTCTGCTGCCTCCAAGATGTACAGTCCAGTGTTGAACTGCCAAAATCAACTCTGCTGCATGATGATTCACAGTTGAAGGGAGAGAAAGTGGATTTTACGTCAAAATAGGAGCTGGAGAACAGGTTTAGATACACCCACTTTTCCGAGGAGAGCTATTCAAAAAAATATAAATAAACAAGATTAGTGTAAAAAATGGTGATTATCAGTAATCGAAAAAAACACACCCAAAGTGGCCAAAACAGCTAATCCAGACATTCCCTGAAAGAAGACTTTTTTTTTTACCCGCACCCACGATCCATTTTACCAACAGAAGCTTAGCTGTTTGCAGAGGAGGCATGCTGTAAATGTCAGAGCTCTTTGAAACAAACCCAATCGATGTGGTGTTGAATGACATCACACCAAGTTCAGTCTGCAAGGTTAAAGGAGGACACAAGGGCACAAATAGGCCTGCTCTGAGAGACGGTGAGGCATGCTGTGTGTCTAGCAGGGATGCCATACCAGACATCAGAAGCATTCTAAAAAGTCTTCCTCTCGGTGGAGTTGAAAAGCCTGATGAAGCTCTGCTAGATTAATTTTTTCTGTTTAATTAAAAATGCTGTTAGCTACTTATGCAATGGCCAGAGATTTTTAAACCGAGTGAAGGTGGTACAGACACTGAGGATAGGAGAGAGGGCTCGAATGTTCAGACAGGCAAGGATGTTGGATCTGAATTCTTTTGCCATATTTCTGTCCACTGATACAACTAAACATTCATGACATGTCTAATTGCTCCCAGTGTACAAAAAATGGAGAATGCCCTCAATACAAGTTATTTGATCAAGATTAAAGTGATCTTTCACTGATGACGTCATTCAACATCTGTGAGTATTGATCGGTTGGTCGATGTTCCTGCCCCCAGACCCATCTGAGAGCCCCTGGATGAGGGATCATTGTTACTCATGAACTTCCTCCAGTTTAATGGTGTCAAATTACTCATTGAAAATGAGCTCACGTGTACAGTCAATAAGCATTAGAAGCACTATTTCAAGCAGAAGGATCTCTGAGATCCTTCATTCATATACAAGCCTCTTTTTGCTCAACCAATTTTGTTTTTTTCTGAAATAACGTGTAGGTGTACGAAGGTTTGGAAGCAAATGTGATCTTGATCAAATTTCAAGCACATTCCAAAGCAAAAAAACAAATTAAAATTAAATATTGAATTGACTGAGCATTGGCTTGAAGAACCAGCAGAAGTATCTAAATATTCATAAAGGCATCACTGCACCACAAAAAGAAAGTTTCTGGGTTTTGGAGTCTTTTCCACACTCATTTTGCTCCTGTTAATTAATTTTTCAACTTCTGGCTTTAAGAACCTGTCAGCTCAGAGAATAAAGGGCCACGCATTTCCCCAAAAAGCAGATAAGTACTTATCCTCCCAAACAGCACCGCCGCACCCACCCATGAATCCCTTCATAAGTTTGCCCTTCATGTGACCTTTGTGCTAATTTGGAGCATAAACACAGGCTTATATGAAAGCTGCTAGCAGTAGAACGGGTAAAGAATTAAATGAAAACAGAGCTGCCTATCTATCCAATTTCCTACATAAATAAATTTTAGTTGGAAGCCGTATCCAGGAGTCTTGGACACACAACAAAGGAATCAGGAAATATTCTGTGCAAGACAGAGAATAATGCTGAATATTTCCTTTGTTGTTGGCCAAATAAATATTAATATCCCCCTCAGTATCTGACAGTACTGCTAATAATTGTGCTGCAAAAATGAACTCGGGACAGTTTGGGTCTCTGCTGTCCAGGGTAACACCCAACACTCCCCAGACTGCAGAGAGATTGGCCACTCTCCCCTAACTTGTTTAGGGGATTGTGTTTCATCCCGGAGACACAAAAATCAAACCCCGCATAGCTGTACTCCTCCCACCATTCTATGTATAATCACCACAATAGGAGAGCTCTACCACAATAGGCCTCTGCAGCACAGCGTATACACACGAAGGATCTTCTGAGCAAGGCTTTTAAGTCATTTGTATTTACTGGCGAGACAGAGCGGAGACTCGGTGGCTTGCTTTGAAATGTCACGTTAGCCCACTCAGTCCCCCCTCCCTTCCTGTGCGTGGGATATTCCATCCTTTCACGTGTTTACAGTGCTGTTCCAGCCTGGCATACCATCCTAGGCTATTTTAACAAGTATAATGACATGGTCGTTGCTGTAATGTTGGCATAGCTTTGGCATAATCTGGCTTTAGTGTGTAATATCAGGGCCAACTCTGCCAAAAACTAGAATTACGTTCAAAGTCATTGGGTAAGAATGCAAAAAATGTAAAAACCGTTCGTGTTTTGGTTGTTTCTTGTGTTGCCCTTGGGTCGGTGATTGGGGAAAACATTTTTAGTTTTCTTCTGATGTCCCCGCTTGCATCTCCCCGTTGTCTTGTTTGTGTCTTTGTTGTGTCGCTCACGATCGATGGGGCTGCGCTATCAAGGTTACCACTAAACAGAAGGTCCGAGGCAGTGATGTTCTGCAGGCCTGTCACTCACAGCCTCACGCCTGTCGCAAGAGATAAGTCCCGCAGCGGGCTGGGGCCGATCGATGACAGGATCCAAGAACGCTCCCTCGCATGATTAGCTTCCTTTGTTTGTAATTTGTAATTAATGGCTCTTCTCTGTTACACATAACCTGGGGACTGAAGCCATTCACATGCCCCACTTCAAAGAACGTAATAACTATACAAAAGAGATAAATTAATTGCCTGTAATTAAGCAGCTCTTGCACCTTTTCAACTCATTTATTGAATAGATGAGAGAATTTCCAACATGGAAGAGGCCATTTCAGTGCATCGTTAAAAAATGCAGGTTAGCTCAGTACAGAAATGTATATGTGTATGATTATAATATATTCACCTAACTCTCCATCTTTCCCCAGCTAAATTGAAGTCAAAGTGTGCCCCGACATTCTTCGCCTGTGCTAACGGCGTCCACTGCATCATCGGGCGTTTCCGCTGCAACGGCTTCAGTGACTGTCCTGATGGGAGTGATGAGGAAAACTGCAGTACGTATCACGTATGAAACGTCCCCCAGACGGCCTATCGCTGCCCCCTTTGCTCATCCGGATTTAGAGCCCATTGGTGATGATAGTTGTACATGCTGCCTCTGCATCCTTAGGATTCCACTTTCATTTTCAGGCTTCTGTTGTTTTAAATAAAACGTCAACAGTGACACCCAGATGTCGTCTGTCTAACAGGGCTCCCCTTCCTAATTTCTCAGTAGGTGTTGGGCATTGAACCAATCAGTCTCCCATTTTCCGGCTGTGTTTTAGCCTGAAGGGCCTGCAGATCACAAATGTTCTCTAGCCATTATAATGGAGCACAGTTCGGTGTTTCCAGCACCTATTGTGTCATCACTGGGTAATTGTCCGGATCTTCTCCCAAGATGCTTTAATTCTGACTTGTAGGGAACGAGATCTTGGGCTTTTTAGAAAAAGCAAGTACCAGATCACATGACACACTCGTTCTTCTGTGCAGCTCTTTGGCCTTGTTTTGTTAAATTGGAAATGCCGTGAGAAGTACACAAACACCTAAGTCGATAAATGAGTGCCGTGGTGCTCATGTTGTGGACATCGTTGACCTTTCCTTTGTCCCGATTCTTTCACAACAGGCAACCCGCTGTTGTGCTCGGAAACTCGCTTCAAGTGTCGAAACGGTAACTGCGTCGACCGCAGCTTCTTGTGCAACGGCCAGGACAACTGTCAGGACAACAGCGACGAGGAGCGGTGCCTAACGACAGCCGGTAAGGAAGGAGACCTTCTGTGTTTAACACGTCCACGTTTTACCTTCAACAGGGGAAGGTTGCAAAGATTGTCCAGCAGTGTTTCACACCGGAAAAAAAACAGATTTTTGTCTATGTAAACCGCACAAACACTCCAAAATAAATGTCACAAAATGAAGTGATAACCTTTTACTGACTTGGTATTGGACAGAAATAGCATCAGTATTAACCCTGGTACTGGGTCTTAATCGTTTCCATGCAGCTGTTGTCCCTACGGAACAACCGCACAACTGGTTTCTTTCATGACTCCAGCTTTGTTTTTGCCGAGGAGGCAAATATTATTTCCAGCTGCGATGTTCATGTCCTGTAACCCTGGCAACCTTGTATTGCTTTGTTTTACCTTCCTTTGCTCAGTCACTTTCTCTGCTAATTGCTTTATCAATGCTCTACAGGGCTTGGTATTTAAATAAGTCCACAAGAAAGAAAATCATGAGGGATGTAATTATTTTCCTTATTATGAGTTTGCTTCCACCCTAAATTAGTTTTCTGATTTTTTTTTTCTTTTCTAAAATCTCTTCTAAAGTTCAGTTCAGGTTCAGATTTGTGTAATTCAACACAAAAAAGTCTCAGAAATGCAACAACAACAACAACCCAAATTAGCCCTACTTCACATTCTGGCTGCTGTTCTGCTGTTAAATTAGTTTAAATGGTCCAAAACACACTGGTTAAAATATAAACAACACTAATGCAAAACACTGCAACAGCCATTTGATCTTCTTACAGGTTCATACATTTATAATAATACCTGTCAGTTTTACGCTTGACTCATAACTATCTGGGTTAATCCAACGGGTAATAACCGGCAGATCACAACAGACTGCCAGATGATTTATGAAGATTATAGTCACCCTCCAGCTTTGACAGGCTTACCTAATTATCTTTTTATATAATGACAAACCTGTATTAATCCTATATTAAGATTCTAGTACATTTTTATCTCTTTCAGGACCCACGCAGTAGACACTCACCTCTTGTGACAGTACGTATAGCAAAACTTTCAGGGAACATAATGTAAAGGTGAAATCAAGAACCTAGAAATTATAATAAATTGTTATTCATAAGTGGTTCTCTCTAGATACTGGATGTCATTAACATCCTGCCTGTGTGTTTATTAAAATTAGGGTAGATCACCCCAGTGTTCCGCAGTAATCTGTCAAAGTGACAGTTAAATCATTGTGCTCTGAATTCTGTCTTGCTGCATCCTGCTGTTTGACAAAAGACTTAAATCTGCCTCCATGACTTAATCTCATCTTTTAAAAAAACAAACAAACAAACTTGATTTTCAACAAAATAGTTTGGCTTTTATACTTTTTTTGAGAAGTGTCCAACTTCTTTTTCTATTTTTCTATCTGTGAAGTGAAGCAAACGCTGGCTTGAGACTCCATGTTGTCACTCCGGGGTGGGTCTGTGACTCTGCCTGCCTCTGTAATATGCAGAAAGCTGCAGGTGACAGATAACACACACAATATCTGTGCCGAGCCACCTGAGCAGAGCGGCTCCTACCTCACTTTCTCCGATGTGGCTTTTTACCTGTAATTACTTGCTCCGGTGTCCCCACATTTGGAGTGTTGTATTTGTATGAGAGCTCCAGCAGCTTCATTTTTCACGTATCCTGCCCTGGAAGTGTCTGATATATCCACAAACACAGCTCTTACGCTTGCACAGTTTCTGTTTTGGGGTCATGCTGGGGATCCCGTAATGGATAACAAAGATAAAAAAGGACACTGCTGTAAAGACATCAGCAAGAAGGAATGAATATCAATGCTCAGGAAGATGGAGGGATGCTAAGCGGGAAGTGATTTAATATACAGGAAGGCAGGAAGAGTGAGGGACTTTGATAAGCTCAAAGGAATGATATAACATAAGACCAACATCCATCTCAACTCAATCCCCCAAAGCTGAGTGCTTTTAACCTCAGTCAGAAATGAGATGCAACTGTGCACGTGTGGCAGCAGGGCCCATAGGACGTGGTCATTTGAAGTAAGAACTATACGGTAATCCAAATGTGAAAAAGCACATGTGTGGGTGAGCATTAAGAAAAGCATCTTGCTTAAAAGGCAGACATCATTGCCTCCCATTACAGACTGATTAAGGTAAACGGAGCATAAGTATCAGGTGGCAGGGAGAGGGTAATAATGATTAAGAGTCACGTTTCGTTTATCTGAGAACTGATTGTTTCATTACATTAATCTGCGAACTGATCTTACGCTGGCTGTAGGCGGGTGGCGTCAGTGGTTTTGTAACGTGCATGTTGAGTCCTCCAGGGTAAGTTTTCTGTGTCAACTGGACTGTTTTTCTTCTCTTGAAGATGTTCAGAACTGTAGAAGCCTTCTGGATAGAAGGTGAAACATCGTGAAGAGAAGAAAAACAGTCCAGTTGACACAGAAAACTTACCTTGGATAACTATGACCTGGATGATTGAGAATCTACACAGTCATGTTGAGCCCTCCTGCTTTCCATGGTGAGAGAATTGTGAATGTTATTGGATAGTGTTATCATTTTAATGGCCATCATAAGACAATCTGTTTATTTGCAGCAGCTATTATTCCATTTTTTTAACAGAAAATGGCTGCAGAAAGCTCTAAAACGCCGCTCCTCCATTGCACGTTACGCACATTGTTGACTTAATCGATCCCTCTTACATCGCAGTGATTCCACACAATAAAACATTGCGCAGAATAATCTATAAAGGCTTTGAACAGGCATCTAATGAACTTTGGTGTGTTTCTTGCTTTAATGTGTTCATACATTTCTTTAAAACTCATGAGAAGTTGTGGCTGTGAAGCAACTTTGCATTAAACTTTCATGATAGTTTATTCTAACACGCACATGATTTATGCCCCCACTGCTTCTCCTCCTGGCTGTTTATTTTAATAGCGTGAAATATTTGAATAAATAAAAGCCAGAGAGTCTTTTAATACATCGGGAAGACACAATTTGTGGCATATAAATGCTTTAAAAGCATCCAGCCATCAGTTAGGTTTCTCAGAACAGTGCAGCATCAAATGGGCAGAACAACATTCCTCAAATAGTATGCAGGACACATTGTTGCATTTTACAGTGTTCCTCTTTTAATGACAGCATTCCCAGGGGCAGCGTTTCTCTATCTAATGTCAGTGTAAGTCCAGACTCCTGTAGAAATGTGGATTATCTTGCTAAATGGTATAGTGTGACTGTGAGCTGCTTTGCTCTTGCATTATGAACTCCAACGCTGACCTTTTCAGTCATTCTCAAGGACCCATCAGTCACAGTGAGATGTTAGACATAATCAGCAAAGGGTGACATCTGAATTTATAACTTTTGGACTTTTTGATACGACAACAGTCAAATTAGCCAGCTTTGTTGGCACCCAGCAGTGTCCGTGCAGCCTAAACTGGTATCGGAGCACCTCCCAAATGAAAAGCAGTTTTAACCTTCAGCTTTGTTTATGAAGCACTGGTTTCACAGCAGACGAATCCATCTCTTTAATCTGAGAGGATGCTCCCTTTCCAGCAGTGAGTAATCTGCAGCCTCTTTTATATCATCCGGAGCTGGCAGAAAACCTACTTGTGAGAAGAACAATCATCATTTATACCTTTTGCATATTCAACAACCAATATTTTCAGGCCTGTAAACATTGGCTGTAAATTGATTGAACCATCTTGAACTTTTTATTGCTATCTTTTAGTTTGCTAATAGCTTCTCATTATTAAGAGGTTGTGTGGGGGTGTTGGGGTTTTAATGGCCCTTTTAGGCAGCACTGGAAAGGGAAAAGTGTGGGAGGGGGCATAAAATGGTCTGAGGGAGTGTGGGAGTGGAATGCAATGATGCCAGTTCATTAGAGCCCATGCACACTTGACAGACACAAATAGGTTGGTAGGTTTCGTACACCGCTGCCAGCAGAGCTGAACTCTGCAAGAGTTTCATTATTGCTGTTTTCTTTCACCCAAATAGTGCCCTCTCTGCGGGGGTCAGGGACCGTCAGCTGGTTTGGTAGGACTCAGGAGGCTGTTTGCAGCTGCTTGCGAATTTAAACTCGGTTTGCAACCTCCCAGTGTTGTCTATTATACAGTGCATTTAACCCACTGTTACGCCTCCCGATACTCCTTATAGTGGCCTTATATTTTCTCAACTGCTTTCAAGGTCAAAGGGCAGATTTGTAGGGTCCCTCGTGGTTGTGGTGGATTCTGGAAGCTGCAGCAGTTCAGGGGCTTTAGCAGTAAGCCTGTGACTGCGTTTGGGTTATAACAACTGTCTCTGCACACTTTCTCAGCACAACTTACATGCAAGTTCTGACTGAGGCTCCAGTCCTGCTGTCTACAGGAGGAGTTGATGTTCTGCTGTTATGTTAAACATAAAGATATACTCGTGTCTCCAGAAGTTAGATCCTTTCCAACCACCTCAGTCACCAGATCTAAACAGTCCCATCAGTTCTGTTGCTCGAGGACCTTACTGCCGGTGATTGTAGCCTCTCCCAGACTGAATCCTTTAAATCATTTTCAGCTAGTTGGTCCTCATATGGCAACTCTAAACAAACATCCATCTTCTGAAGCTGTTCTCATCCAGTCACCATGTTGAAGTTGCTGAAGTTACAACCGGCAGCCAAGAGAAGAATTTCTCTCCAAACAATGGCTCTACTGTTAGCGTTTGCAACCGTTCTGCAATGAGTGTTCCTATTTCTCCCGCATGTGTGTGTATATCAGTGTGTGAAGTGGACATGTATATGTATGTGGGGATTGTGCCTTTTATTCTCTGCTCTTTAGGTCCAAAGTGGAAGCCACTTGTTTTTCAAGGGGTCTACATAAAAATAGCAATAGTCCCTGCATGCATTTGCATCAATTACTGCCTTTTCTCTTTGTGCATGGATGTAATTGTATTAAGCAGCAGATGTGTTTTTCTTGTTTTGCTATCGATGGTACTTCTTCGAGAAAAAATAACTAATTAATGATACCACAAGAAAACAGAGTTGAATGTGTGTGTGTTTTTGAGGTCTCAGTGTATATATGTCATAGGTACATGTGTCAGGGGATTGTAGAAAGAAGGGAATGCTTAAACAGAAGGAAGGAAATGGAAGAGGGCCCTCGAGAGGAAAGAGGGACAGCATGTCAGAGAATTGCGAGATAGAAATGTTGGTGGGGGGGTGGGCTGGAATGTGGGATTAAAATAGATCAAAATGTGAGTGTGAAGACAATAGAACAGGAGAGGAATGAAAAACACAAGGGAGAGAGCGATGGCAAGTGAGAGGCGCAGTGATGGAGATGAAGGATGAGGTGGAGTGGCACAGCCATAAAGAGGATAACCCACCAGCTTTATTGTATACAGAAGGACTGGAAAACGGTGGGAGACTGGAGCAGATAAATGATGGAGGTAGAGAAGGGGTCATGGGTCATACAGAGGAAAAGACGAGTGATGAGAATGAGAGGTTTGCAGATCTGTATGGCACGCAAGTACCACTGAATGATAGCAGGATATAAAAGAGAGAAGGAAGAAATAAAAATTCAGCCGTGTGAAACACGCCGGGGGGGTGGAAGGAAGAGTGAAACGTACTCACGAGATTTAAGAGGGTCGTACTCGAAGCGCGGTGATTGAGTAGGAGGCCTTGATTAGTCTCTGCATGCTACAACGGTCTCATTCATGGTAATTGCTGGCTTCTGCACTGTAGTTCTAAACTAATGTCTTCTTTTCTCGTTATTAGTCCGTCTCAGTCACCCTGCTCATGTACCATTACCCTGCCATCAACTCTTCGGGCATCTTGCTTGCATCTCCGCTCTTCTCTCATTACTTTCCCCCCTCACCGTTGCCTCCGCCCTAGTCTATTCAGACTTTCCCCTCTTACGTTTCTTCTTAGATCTTTTGTCTTTCTGGGTGTAATTGTCATCTGAGGCTGTGCGATGGACCCGATAGATGCACATTAAAGCCATGCTGGAGCAAGAGGGAGACAGCGTTGTGGAGTGGAGAGTGGAGATATGCTTAACAATAGAACTGAGGATTTTCTTTGCCTTTTCTTGGTCCGTTTCTGAAGCCGCTGTGTTTGGAGAGACTGCACGGAAAGCAAAGACAAGTGTCCTGGCAGGGACAGTGGGCGTGCTGGAACATTCACAGTGCACAGAAGACGCTGCTTGGGCCGCAGTTGTTGCTATAAGCCGTAAACAATGAAACAATCCTCAATAAAAAAGAAATGTATTATTAATAAACTGTCATCATGAATATGCAACAGGAAAAGACTGATACATATTTCACATCCATTCCTTCAGTGCAGTAAAAATGTGCCAAAGGTTTGTGAGAATGTGTGTTTATGGGTTTAGACGTGAATCCAATTGAGCTATCACTTAATATTTGAAACAATATCTCAATTTCAGACTATTTCCTCAGGCCCTCACTGATTTCTCAGTAATACAGTGGGGTGTTTTGTACCTACATGGGCGTGTTCCTGAGAGACTGATCTGAAAAGATTTCCTCCGCGCTGGCCCAGTTTCTCTGAGCAGCAGTTCTCAGAAGCGTTTGTATTCAGATTTCACCAAGTCTGCATTGTGATTTTGTTGGAGTTGACTTTTTTCCTGTTTCCACATTGCTTTAATTTTCATTCCTTTCCAGGAATCGCCACAGCACATTACAGAAGCTCTCTTCAGAAGAGCCACATTTTGCATACAGAACAGAATAGACCAGTTTGGAACTCCGAACATTTTCTGCTTCTCTGTCTGAGTCATATCTGATTTTCATCAGATAAGATAGTAATTTAAAATACACGGCCTACCACAAGCCGCTGAGCAGCTTTTTATTTTTTTATGATGGGTTTTATGGATCAGGGAACGAGCATTCGCAAGAAGGCTTTGTTTTTTAATTCGATTTCTGTAAATAAAAAATAAAAGGTTGCTATTTGGTTTGAAAAGGTTTTCTGCTATGTTTCAACATTCGCCGCTGTGCTGGACATGCAGTAAAGTGAGTGCGCGTTGAATTAGCACAGTGCAATCCCACTCTGCCACCAGTTCTTCTTGTATCAGCCTAATATTGTTTGATTCAGCCTGACCGACATTGTTTTGACGTATTTCATTAATGGTAGAGAGGACGGCTGATGCTCGCGCTGATAAACACGCCCTCTTTAGAGCAGACCAGCAGGAATGTGTTGGGCTAACCTTCACTTTCACTATGCTCAGTTGTTGCTTTGAGAAGCCGGCGACAATATTCACTGATATTATAGCTTGTTTCAGAGCACCTAAGATGCCGACCACCCTCTTTAGTCGCGCTAATTTAATTTTCTGTCTCCAGTTTCTCTCAGCTCTTAAAGGAGCACAGCAGCAAAGGATGATCAGCATTAGCAACGCCTGTTTGTGTCGTATCATGTAACTGTCGATGCATGTGTTGAAGATTGCGTCAGCCCATGATAAAGGCTATTTATTTAGGTCCATGATGCAAATGGATGCTCAAGGAGAGGGAGACGGGAGGAAAATCTGAAATGCCGCGCAAGTAGCGATGGGGAGCCAGGACCCCTGCTGAGATTATTTTTTTCCACCCCGCTGGCTATTTTTATATTCTTTTCAGGTTCCATGCATGTGTTGCCTTTTTTTTTTTTTAAACTTGATTGCCCCCTCGTGCCATCTGAAGCACCAAACCTGGACCGCTCTTATCTCTGACTTCCAGGTAAAACCGTCCTTTCACCACATGGTTTCTTCTAACCATGTTGTCACTTGGAGCAAATATTTACAAGCTGCTGAAATGAGCCAACATGTTGCACCTTTTATCACTCGGACGGATGCTATCGGTGGCTGAATGCTGAGGCAGATGCAAAAGCCTTAACCTTCAACAGTTGTTTGTTTCCTTTGTTTGGCTATGATAAAAGATGCATGGGCTCTTGCTCTTCCTCCAGCCTGACCAGAGCTTTTGTTGGAGGGGAGGGGGATTACATGGTAGAGTGCCTATCGAGGGTCCTGCTCCGGACAGCTATTGTGCAGGCAATGGTGTTGCAAGACGCTCGGTGGTGTGGATCTTTGCAGGGTCTCTCTCTCTGGATTTGCTCTCTGAGCTCACATTTATCATAACTTGGTCTGCAGGAATAAAGCGTCTGTCTCCTCATGATAGCAGATAAGCTTGTGTTCCTGTGTCTTTGTGAACGCGCAGACTTCTCCTGAATTGAACTTTTGTGTTAGATGCTGAGGTGAAAGCTTTGGAGTTTCAACCTATAAAATACTAGGTGTTTGTCTTTAATTCACAGTTTGAAAGAAACACAAACGCACTTCAGGAAGAACAACGGCGAGCTCTTCTTTTTGACATGCTGGCGGCGTTTAATTATTCAGCAGTAATTGGATTTCACCTCCCAAGACAATACAGAACATTCTGACAGGCGTGTTTGTTTAGTGCAGCTCTGTGTAGGAGAGTGCTTAATGCAAACCTTTTCTTTGTGTCAGAATGTCACCTTTTGAACCAGCCTTAATCTCATCTGAAAACCTGCTTGTCACTGAGACAGATGCAGCGGGTGGACCCGTTAGTGGCACGTTCAGATTGAGCGGCGACTTAAATCCCACTTAGAGCATTGACAAGCTGATTCTCACTTCAATATAGCAACATTTCGGATTAGGTCAAGGTAACGCAACAAGTTTGTGTCACAGTGGAAACTGGGCTATGCCGGAATGAACGACAGACTAGCTTGCAGCAAGATCCACGTTGAAGTCCTCACAGATCTGTAATCCTCTCTTTGAGAAAATAATAGATCAGTTTGGTTGTCACTTAAAGGTATAACGCCGATCTTTAGATTTACATTACACGTTCTAGTTTTAAACATTGGTTTTAATTGAAGTGGCACTATTGTTCACTATTGTAGGAAAACTTTCTGTTTCTGTCTCAGCACTAAAACTTTGAATAGGTGGCCCTGAACTCGTTATTTTCCTCCAAGTAACCTTGCAGTGTACTGCATCATTTGCAGAACAGCTCAGGCTTATCCTCCTTTTAGCTGCGCAGCACGCTCAGTCTCCTCTCGCCCTTTTTTCTTAGTGTCTGCGGTACTTTTGCCTGACTTGACTATTTAAACACCTCTTAAAACACATCTTTTATGAGTCACCTGCAAAGGAAAGTGTTTGTAATAGAATATATTTTAACAATAAATGACATCTGTGGCACTATCCTGAATTAGGACACGAAAGGCAATAGATTGCTTTATATGTCCGTTATATGTTTTTGCACGTAATTTCATAAACACCCTTTTAATAAATATGTAATATAACAAATGTGGATGCCTGGATCAGGAGCATCAGTGAGGCTGTCAGATCAGCTACATCCTCAGCGACTCCTGGATCCACCTGCTGTGTTGTCAGATTGGCTGTAGGCTACAGTTTATAATAGCCTCCTCCGAGGTGGCTGTTGGAAGCCAGCTGATCACAATGGCGCAGAACACACTGCACGGCGCCGCACAACGCCCCAGTCGCAACACTCTCCTCAAGTGCTGATTTTGGGCTCCGCCTGCTTGTTCACATGTGTCAACCGTGAGCACCGTCTAATTCCGCTCTCAGGTTAGTCTCCGCCCCTTCCCAGCTCACCTTTCATCCACAAAGGACGGTTGCCATGGTGATCGTAGCCGGTTCAGTGGTAGTCAAAGGCAGTCCGTGATCCCAAACACATCTTTCACTCCATTTTTTTCCTTTTGCAACACTTCAGTCACAGGAGGAGAAACCAGAGACTCATTTCTGCACCTCAGCAGGAGCCTGAAAGATGTCACAAACACAACAAAGCACGTCTCATCTTTGTTGGTTTACAAAGTTGGATACACAAGCAGAGCTGATAATCACAGGCCGACTTTTCTCCAGCTTTCTAAAGCTTCTAGCAGCTCTTCTAAATCACCGCTCTCCCGGCCCATTTAGCAGTGGCAACAATAAGTTGCTTTCATTGCTGCTGTTGTTGTGTCCCTTTGGTTCTATTTGCTAACTGGTCACAGTTGAAATGCATAAATCTTTGAAGAATGCTTTTCTAAGACCAAGTTGCTAACACATTCTGGTACAAATGGATCTGTTTGTTACCATCAGTCATTTAAAACATCTGGTGGCAGCCTCTGTTATTGCATCGGCCCGCCGTGGTGGTTAAATGAGGCTGTTCGGACCTGTGTGGACGTATGAGGGCAAATGCTGTCAAATAGAAAAAGTTCAGGTCTCAAGATGCTAAAAGCGAAACATAAAGTCTTTGATTCGCTACAGACTGGAGGATGTCGTGATTTCTATATTGGTGATATCCAGAGGTTGACAGTGTCCCGGTATAACAATTTGTAACAAATCACGTTGAATCGTAAATTTCGTCCCCTGAATAGTGATTTTATTTGTAGTTGTTCATCTCCTCTCGTCTTGTTCCCTCCACTCTCCCCCTCCATACTCTTGAATGTTATTCCACCAATTAACCCTTCCCCCCCCCCCACTCATCCAGGAGCCCACACTGAGCTGTGACCGAGCATTATGAGGGGGGCTGATAGTGCCAAGCAATGAAGCGGACAAGTTATTACAAGACAGGCAAATCAAGGCCTGATGAAGCATGAAAATATTCTTTCCCCAAAGCGCCACTCCAATCCACATAGTGGGAGATTTGCAGACAGAGAGACTCACGTAGAGCAAACAAATACAAACCAGGGACTACTTCACCCCTCACATCCATTAAAACTAAAGAATTACTAGTTATTTTGTAAAATAGAGGAAATAGCAGGACCAGTCTGACAGCGTAGGAAAGGGATATTAATAATGGGGTGGGGAAGGAGCCGGAGCAGCCCTGTAACAGAGAGCTTCACTTGCCTTCCCTGCATCTCCCACAACGGCAGCCTTCATTTTATCAATCTGTCTCTTCCCACAGGGGGGAAGTTGTTTTGGCATGGAAGGCTTATTATAAACATCAGCCTCAAAGACAGGACAGAGCGGGTGTAAATGCACTAAAGTAGCACATCAGAGGAGAGCAGGTTTGAAACCAAATAAAACACGATTGTCAAGAGTCTGGATGCGGCTTTTTTTTAAAGCTACAAAAGGTCAAAGGTTATTAATCAGCACGCCAGCCCATTTTACAAGAGCGTTTAAAGGGGAGGTGTAATATCTGGGAATATCAGCCTTAAACTGGCATCCAGTTGGAAGCATGTGACAGCGTTATGGAATGATGTAACGAGGCTGTAATATTATCATTAAGCAACGGCAACGAACGCATTCGTTAACTGTCTACAGTCGGCTCCACACAAACGAGAGGAGCCTGCTGCTGGTATTAATGTAAGGCGTGAACAAACGCTGAGACTCAATCACGGGAAGTAACGGCCGCGCCGCGTGCAAGGTTAAAACGGCGTTGTGGGGAGACGTGACAGGGCTGCAGGGTTTTGGTTTGTGGGGAGGTTTTACAAAGTCCAACCATTATTCTGAGTGAATTAAAGAAAGAGGCGCGGCTTCTTTATTTCATTGGCATTCTGCAATCTGATTGGAACAAGGGCTAATCTGGCTAAATGCTCTGTTAGACCACATCTACCATTGATTTAAACTGTAGATAAAGTACACCCTGGTGTGGCGCAGGGCGTTTGGCTATACGTCTCATCTATAAGCTGCTGCATGGAGAAATGCATAGGAAAAGCAAGCGTAAAAACATGCTGGGGCGGCGACAAGTCCCAGACAAGAATGCAAATGAACATTTTATCTATCTCTGGGTTCTTATTATCCTCGACTGTACAGCAGTGAGAGGCGCTGCTGCACTCAGGGGCTATCAGCTCGCTGAATACAATCACTACTGGAAATGCACTTTGACTTCAACAGGAACTATAAATCAGCAAAGCCGTTGGCCTCCATTAGGTCCACAAATCACAGTAATGAAAGCTGCTGTCATCCATGAAGGCAATACTAATTTTGAATAAAAGGAGGACAACGGGACATTAAAAAAAGAGGGAAAATCTTGATGTTGTCCCATTTTAGAGGTATTATGTCATTAAGAGCTCCACTTTGGAGTGGCAGATACCCCCAAATACCCCCAAAACCGAATACTCTGTCCAAAAAAGTGTGTTTATATGCAGGAAGATGGTGGTTGAGGCTGATGTAACACTATGCTATCAGAGAGAAGGTCAGCTGGGGAAGCCACCTAGGATTCCAAATCTCAGTGCTATTCCACATGCAGATGTTTACCAACAAAAACACAAAAACAGTAAAAGCAGGATTCCGGAGGTTTTATTTTACTTATCCATTTCCTTTTTAAGCTGGGTTTATTGCAACCATAACGACCAGAAACGCTTCTAAGACCGCTCTTGTTTTTTCACCCTGCAGCTTGAGCTCTGTAGCAAGAGGAGGGAAAAGGTCCCGAGTGCACAGAACGCATGTGTGTGTGTCAGATTCCTCCACCCTGCAGTGTGGGTTTCGGCAGGATGAAAGGTTCCTGAGAATTTGTTTGTTCTGCATTGCGGTTTCACACAGAACGGTATCAGAAGCAGCTCCCACATGTGCTCCTACGCATGTGCACCTAGCTGATGGGATTTTTATGACTACATGTTTACTACCACACACACACAACCTGGTATCCACACTGAGTCGCCCCCTTTCAGTGTTTCTGCAATAGATGTCATCATCAGTGTGTCGTGCGCCCCCTAGTGGTTCACCTCTTCTGCTACCCTACCCTAAATTATAAAGGCACGCCTTCCAAACAAGACAACATAAGCCTCATCTGTAGTTAGCATGACCATGAAAGCTCCACTCTGATGGTCCTTTATCATCCAAAAGCACTTGGGCTTCTAGCAGTGCATCCTGGGATGCCATAGGATGATTGCTTTCCGCTCTATGTAAATTTTACACGTCTCTTCATGAGTGTGAAAGGAGTCTTCGGTGCAGGCGGAGAGTATCCAGGTAGATGCAATTTTCTCCCGCTTCGCTGGCATCGTTGTCCTTAATCGAGAGCTTTATGCTAATCAAAATACGCGTGCAGTGGCGTGTTGGCTCGCCTTCACTCGTTCCCTTTCATATCCGTACCTGCTCAAATGTTTTTCATCATAGGATTTAAAAGGTAGCTGCGTTGGTTAGAAGGTGGAAAAGCCTCTGTAGCCCTGCAGCATGTCTGCCGTTCATCCGCAGCATTGTTTGATTAAAGACGGGCTAAGAAGTTATTTCCAGCTTCTTTTAATCATGGCTCGCTCAGTGGTCTGTCCTCCTTCATTAACTGCAAGTACAAGATTCTATTTCTGGCTGTGCCTGTGCTGAACTATCTGCAATCTGCGGCAACTCTCTGGATTTTTGTGACTTTATTTCACTTGCAGCATAATTGTAGTCTGGAACCAGCTCTGATTAGCAACGCGAGAAATGTAGCAGAGTGACTTGGCTTAAGCACACGCGCTTAAGCATCTTTCAGCCTGTTAATATTGTGACCGTCCATCACCTGTTGGAGGAGAAAAGTCAATAAACTATCTGAAAATACCCATCGGTTCAATAAAGCTTTAGATGTCACGCGAGGCTGTCTAATTCTGTTTAAAACAAATCTTTTCACCGTGACTATTTTATGATGGTTGCCATCTACCTGGGGCTCCAGAGAGAGCGGAGGATAAAATCCAGAGATCTTTTTCATCTGTCACATTAGGGTCGATAGAAAAAGGCGACAGGATTCAGTTAGCGGGTTGACAGTGATGATCTCCGTCGCACCAGCAGTGACAGTGACGTAGAACCTTGTGAATGCTGCAAAAGCAAGAACAAGCGCAGCCCAGTGGCTTCAAAAAGACGAGCGTTTGTGACTCATTAAAGCAGACATGTTCATAAAGGGATAATGTGGTCTTAAAAGTTATTCAGACACATTTATAAATGTCATTTGACACACATATACATAAAATTTCATTTAGTTAATGTTTGTTCGCACCAAGGCTGAAGGGAAAGACAGAAATAACTTGTTTGCAAGGTTGACAGAGGGAGGGCGGAGATGTAGGAGAGAGCGAACAAGGGATCGAGGCAAAAAAAGGGGGTGTTGACTTTTCTGCAGGGGTGCAGCTTTGGGTCTGTGCATTAAAATACCCGAGCCCCGCGGCACGTTCACGCTTTCTCCTCCGTGGTACCGGAGATGAGCCGCGTGTGCACGTTGGCTCTGAAAAGGCTGCTTCATCCGTCCTGGCTCCTCCGCTCCTGCCTCCCTCCACCTCTGGGCAGCGTGTGACCTCCCAATGTCCCGATAATTCTCTCTTCTCTAATGCAGTGTGAAAAGAACGACACTGTTGGCAGCAGGTGGCAGAATGAGGGGAAAAAAACAAGTGCTCGACAATCGGATAGAGTGAGCAAGAGAAGGGAGCAGGAGAGGAAGAAGGGAGACTTGAGTGGAGCTGACCCCTCTTTGCTCACGGTAAGAACGTTCTTATGCACGCTGTCCGGGGTCAGCGCGGCGTTTGATCGTAAAACCAGAAGCACCAGTCTACCCCGGAAAATTACCAGCACGAGGGCTCGTGACAGAGCGAGCATGCTGATGAAAGGTGGGAATTCTGGCGAGCACAAAGCTGATAGAGAGGAGGAGGGATGTATTAGAGGAGAAACCCCAGGGAGAGGCCAGGAGCCCAGGAGTGGTGTGGGGGGGTTGGAGGAGGTGGGGAGGCGCTCTTGTGTAATTACAGTGGAACGGTTACCGGCCGACAGCTTCCACATATGGAATACTGATGACCTCATAAATGCCGTTTTGGACCAACGCTAATATTTACATGGACATTAATTCATGCGTTATAACCACGTCGTCGCAGTTGTTGCGTCGGGATGGTTACCGTGGTGCCGAATTCATGAATGCATCCCAGAATATTCTAATTCCAGAATTGTGAGTGAGCGGCCTGCAGACGCCACTCAGTTATGGCTAAAAATATGTAATCATTGATATAGACGACCTCATTAATCCAGTTTTTACTGCAGAGTGTGTGTTTGTGTGTGTGTTTTGTCTGTTTTTCGTCATTTCAAGAGCTGTTTAAGGGTTAAAAACTGCTTTTGATGTTCAGTTTGGAATGGTTAAGGGTGGGATTATTCTTGTAGTGATGATAGCTAGCGTCAGAGAATGCATTAAGGTAAGGAGAGTCCTCACAGAGATAGAAGTACAAAGAAGTGTGCGTTCACCGATAACATCTTGTCCATTATCAGAGAACAGGCGGTCTGTTTGTACCCCTCCTCTGTCTCTCCATGTGATAATCCCACATGTCTTTGTGTCCCAGCTATAAACGGCGGCCTGTAATGTGAGGCAGGGCGAGACCCCCATGCAGGACCTCTCCCCACACAGGAAAACTACTTGCTTCACTCGCTTTCTGTCTTTTATTTTTTGTGGGCTTCTTTTTTTTCCTGCTCTCTTTTCATCTGCGCGTGATGTGACACAGCCTTTCAGACCTCTGCCGCTAATGTGCCGAATAGGCGGCCATTGTTAATGTTACAGCACTGAGAGTTCCTTTCTGTGTGTTTGGTGGTTCTCCCACCGGACCGGAGCGCTGTAGGTACCCCAGGGTGGCAGCGGGATCTCGTTATCTCCGGGTTTTTTTGTAGGGACTAATTATGGAAATGGTCTGTCTTTGTTTCCAAGGTCCCGTTCTTAGTCAATTGGTCGCCTACTAGCCAATTTGAAATCACATGGGAGGGGCGGATGGGGGCTTTTTTGTCAGCTGGTGCCCGACTGGGGCAGCTGGGGGGGGCATCTGAATTAGATTAGATTTAATTAAGGAGTGGGGCCCCTGACTACACACTGCTACATGAATGGGCTGTGTGCCAGGCTAGTTGTTGTGAGGAATGCGGCAGTATTTCTGCACACACACACACACACACACACACACACACACACACACACACACACACACACACACACACACACTCACTCACTCAGATTCACAGGTATTGAAGGTGAATTGACTGAAGCAGCAATGTGTGACAGAAACTCATCTGCCAATGACACGTTTTGATGTTCACAGCAGCGACGGTTCAAAGCAATGTTTCAATTTGGAGCGTTTCTGTTGAAAAGATGGTCTGATTTTGTTCTGGTGATAAGGTCACGATCAGACGAAGGCGGGTCAGACTAAAAACAGTACTACAGATTAGGAAAGAAATCCTTCCAGAGGATTTCCCTTTCGTTAGCATGTTTTAGTGATGCGCGCTTTAAGGCTGCTGTGTTGCTGACGCTATCACAAACGGATGTTTTGTCGGCCTCGGCACATCTCGGGTAATTGTTTGACATCCTGGAACGCCGCCTCGCCTCAGGGATGGACGCAGCGGCCGTGCTAAACGCAATATCACCCAAGTGCGTGTAAATCTCTAATCCTGGAACACTTCAAAACCCTCCTGGAGTGCTGCTCCTTTAGCTGCGTGGCTTCATAGGGATCTAATCCATATGGATGGAAGCATTTTAGACTATTGATTGAACTCGGAGATATATGTGGAAGCTCTGTTGGCTGTATCCTCCGCTCTCCTGAAAGGTGACGTTCCCACTGTACATTAAACATTCATACACAGAGGCTGTTATGGAAAAGAGAGAAAACCTCTAACAGACAGCCTCCACGGATGTTTCAGCTTTTTAGGAGGCTCACTGGGGTTTAATGTTTACAGCTCCCTGAGGCATTGGTGTAATCTAAACTGAAACAGCAGCTGCAAAATACTTTAATGCAGCTCATCCCTCATTAGCCCATTCTCACTGCAGCTTCATAAATAAAAGGAACTCATTCCACTCCCCCTTCCTCCCTAATACAACAGTATTATGTGCCCATGTTGTGTGCCAGAAAGCAGCAGAAATACCATTTAGTAGTGTAGAGGAGCCTTATCCCGAGTGTCTGATTGAAATTCTCACACTCTCGTATCAGTCAGCGGAAACGTTCGAGTGCTATTCCCCTCCTCCCATTTGGAATAATAAGCTGCATTGCTCTGTGGCGATGCAGCGGTTCCTTTTGTCATTTTGGACAGCGGGGGGTTTACTGTGTTTCTCACCGCTGGCCGCAGCTCTGGTTGTGAACTTTGAGTTCCTCCGACTGCTCCCCGTGGTCAAACATGGTAATCTGTGACGGCGTCTGCCTTACGTCTCCTCCAGTGCAGAGCCTCTCACGTGCTGCTTTATCAAAAAGCGCTGGGAGCTTGTTTTTTGTCCTCACAAAGGCTTATTTTGCTCCTCTGCTTGTTCCCTTTCTTTCTGATAAGGTACGAGGTCTTTGAACATGGAACTCAGAAGCATTCGTTTGTTCTTCCTCTCCCGTCTCTGCTCCGAGGGAGTGTCTGCGTCTCTGCCCCTTTTGTGATTGACAGGATTCACAGCTCCAGCAATCGCTCCCTCGTTTCCTTCCCTACTTCACCTCCTACTCATCCTACCTTTGCTTCCTGTTCTCTGCAGAAGCTCCGGGCCAGGATTTTGTCACACTGGACTACCGCATGCGCTATTACCCCAGCATCACGTACGCCGTCATCGGCAGCGCCGTCATCTTCGTCCTGGTGGTGGCGCTGCTGGCCTTGGTGCTCCACCACCAGAGGAAACGCAGCGTCCTGCTCCCCAGAGGTGTGAGGGGGAGCCTGCATCACCACCAGCCGCTGCTGCTGTCCCGGCTGGTCATCTTGGACCAGGGCAACCTCCACCCAGAGGGTCTCACGGTGGCGGTGGCGGGCCGCTCGAACACACTGGGGCTGGGACTGTCTGGTGCCCTTTACCCCTCTGGACTCTCCACAGACTCTCTGCCGTCGTACTCACAGGCTGTTCAGGACGTCAGGTGAAGAGAATAATGATGATAATAACTCTGGAAGTTCATTATCTTTTGTCTGCATCCAAAGAGCTCTCTCATTATTACAAACCAGTCACGCTACATTCACCCATAGTGACTTTCCCAGTTCATTACTGTGCTGATGTAGCCGTGGCGCCTCTCTTTGTTTCTTCCTCGCAGCCGGCCTCCATGGTTTGATCTACCCCCTCCTCCGTACCTCTCAGTGGAAGGATCCTCATCAGAGGATGTGCTTCCCCAATACGAGGAGCTGCATGACCCCACAGCGCGGCACACTGCAGCCTCCGCTCCCAGAACTGTGGCCTCAGGTGCCCAGGTGAGCAGGAGATCCAGAGACGACTTGGACCAGCTGTAGCTGCAGGTTCGCACGAGGCCAGGACAGCCTCCAGCCAGCAGAGCAAAAGACTGTAGCTCCAGCAGGGCTCGGAATGTCCTGTAAGCTGAGCTGCTCTGGACCTAGACTGGATGTTGTGTACTGGCTCCCCCTAGTGGAGTCATGGATGAGTGCACTCCACCCTCATGACGATCGCTAAGCGACGTTTTAAAGGTTACTTCAGTTGATTTGTGCCCTTTTAAGAGATCCTTTCCACTAAACTGCAGTCTCTGTCTTCTTTCAGACCATTTATACCTGATGGCTTCTCTCTCAATGGATAATTATCTACAGTAAAGGATCCATGATATTCTGTGTTCTAATGGAAATGGAGGCACATATTTAGCTGTAGGATTTGTTGTACTTTTTTTTAAATCAATACCTTAATGTGACATTAAATAATATATTGATTTAGTAAATGATAATAATGTTTGAGCTGTAGATAAGAGTTGCAGCTTGTTGCTTTTGAAGATAAGCGGTACAGTTGCGTAGGAGTTTGATGGCAATTATTACGTACTGTGGAAAAGCAGCTTGTCTCTGTCTACAGTGTGGAAATAAGCAGTCATCTAATAAAATCTAGCAGATAATGATTACAAAATTTCCTTGTATTAAATCATAAAGCGTTTTAAGTAAAAACATGTCACAATAGCTGAAAGAAGATCTCATATTCATTTAAATGGAAGCTAAAATATGAAAGAGAAAAAAGAAAAAAGTTAATCAAGAACATACTCTCAGCCGGTTTAAGTTTGTATGAATACACATTTCTTGTCCATACATGTATATATGTGTTCTCAAGGCCTGGTGTTAGTGCCTCTGTGCTTCATCTGTTGGCACAAACAGTCTTTGAAACCTCAAAAACCAGCGTTTTACAATAAGCTCAAAGCAGACATGTGAGACAATCATCAGAATGTCGTGAATCTTGCTCAGCAGTATTAAACCGGGACTCCAATCCTCATGTGAAGATGACAGCTGTGACATTATATGTTGGCTCTTGTTTAACACGAGGAAGAAGGAAAAGCAGGTTTCTGATAGAAGAATTTGTACAAAGACTCGTCTTTGTCCAGGAAATCCAATCAAAACCAAAGATATTCATTAAGACTGACCAGGCTCCTAAAACCTGTGGGTGTCTGTTTCTGTACAGGAAAAATATGATAAGCGATGGAGGGCAAAACCAAAATGATATTTGCTGTAAAACTGGAACATTTCTCAGGCTAAAACTGCCTCTCTGAGCTGTAATCTGATTCTTTATTCTGTTTTAAGAAATCTTAAATATTTAGTTCAGTCTCATGAAGTTTCTGTCATTTTTCTGTTTTCTGTTTTTTTTGCTCCTCATGATCTTTTTTAGCATTGAAAATAAAATAAAACTCTGCCTCCCTTTTCTTCCTTTGAGTGTTTAAGGCCTTTCATAACATTTTCCTTGCAAATTTATTTTTTATTTAATCTTGTCCTCGAGACAGTTAGATTTTAGTATCAAACCCATAAATACTGCAGTGGAGGAGGAGCAGAATGTATTTCCTGTTGCAAAATGGTGGAAACTTAAATCATTTGTATGTATCTGATTGTCAATAAGAGTAAAGTGGCATCTAAACGCTCATCATCTCAAACGTGCACTGTTGTCACCTATCATCCATTTCTTTATAATGATCATTAGAGTTCTGCACCGACATTTCTGTCCAGCAGATGTCGCCCTGTCGCCATAATAAACGGACCTCGGAGCAGAAACGTTCAAACCTGAAGTTCTTCATTTCTCTCTCGCGTCACTGCTGTCAACTATTATCTATTTATTTTAGGTTTCGATGACACCTAAAGATGTTTGGCTTCAAGCTTAGGTCCAGCCGGAACTCATGGCAACCGTCTCAGTGAGATCTTTCGTGAGACAAAGGTCGTCCAATTCATAAGTTGCCTCCTATTTTCATTGTCATGATTCTATAACATTCATTTTAAGTTGCCTCTCCCACCGTAATATCCGTATCACATTATGATACAGATAAGCCGTGATACCATCACACAACACCCCCTCCGTGTCCTTCACATCCCTCCACCTGCCCTCCCCCCAGCTTCCTAACTGTCCAATATCCATTATTGTTCATCTTTTATCTGCCGGCACTTAAACTCATCTCTCATTTTCAGCCCCCCCCCAGCACCGGCAGCAGCTCCGCTGTCCTTTACCTCATCTTAAACCCGGGTTCTAGAGCCCTGTGTTTGCTTAGCCCGAGCTCTTAACCACACAGACTTTAATTAAAAGCCTGCACGCTCCTCTTTTTCAGCCTGTCCTCTTTCCTGTCTGCCAGGCAGCTGGTGACTGGGGGAAATGTCCGGCTGAAGTGGAGGACATCGGGACACGCTCTTCAGTCAATCAAAAGGAACAGAGAATATTTAAAAAAGAGGTTTTAGTTAAAGTTGGACTGGTCATTATAGTGAGAGGAAGCGGCTGGAGCTGGTTTAATGGAGGTGACTTTTGCTCAGTATATGACCAGACGACGTGAAAACGCAGGTGATTCATCACACATACCTGTCTGAGGTCTTATCAGGGTGGAGGTGCTTCAGTGCCGCAGTGACCCTGAAAGCTTTGTTGTCAGGGTCAGTTTGCCCCTGTAGGGTCTGCCACACACTATTAGTCATGGTTGGAGAGCCAGAAAAACTTAATGAAGGACCGGCGCGTCCTGGTCGGGACTCTGCTCTGGAGCCGGGGATGGAGCTCAATGACAGGCCCCCACTGGCCTACGACCTCACCTCTGATGCCCAGGTCAGAGCCGATGAGCTCCTGTGTTTAATGGCAGGACTGCTGACTGTATCAATCCAGACTGAGGTACACAAATAAAGACAAATCACTTTTTCAGCCTCCTTTGACAAGACACCAAATCTTTTTTACTTTCTGCGCCACTTAACAATCAGTTGAACTGCTGGAGGCCGTCTTCAGAGTGTTAGAAGAGCTCTAAATGAGCATCCCCCTGAAAACTGAGACCCTGTTGGACATTTTCTTTACTAATGGACTTATTTCTGCTTTGGTCAGTCCTGCCGCGACCCTGCTGTGATGTGCAGGGACGATGTCATCATGCAGAAGGTCAAACGGACATATTCTGTCTTGGCTTTTGCATTATTGTAACAAACATCTGTTGGAAAAATGCATTTTGGCACCAACCAAACTAAAATAAAAGGCAGGTCGCTCCCGGTTTTGCTCACATATACAATCAGTCACTTTGGTTCGGTGCCACGGCTCCAGTGAACTGAAGATAAGACCCCGTGTTTTCACATGTAAATGACGCGAGCTTGGAGGGGAAAGGATTGGGCGTATTGTTAGCGGGGAGCAGCACTGAGGGGCTGCGAGGTGCTCTGCTGAGGGGTTTGGCCAGTGCAGCTCTTATCAGATGAAGAGCAGGCCTCTGAGGGTAGGAGGGGTCGGCGAGGGACAAGGGCTGGGTAGGATCGAGGGGGCCAACAAGAGAATAGAACAGCTGGCGGAGTCACGCGTGCAACCTCGAAAACACACAGAGACCAGACACGCTGAGCACGGTGGGAATCTCCTCTGCAAAGACCCACAAACACACGAGCTCTTTTTTTTTTTCTTTTTTTTATCAGTCACCAGCCAGCAAGTCTTAGCAGCAAATCACACACCCACAGCATGGAAACGGGAGCGTTCCACACAATCACAAAGCAAAACGACAAAGATTTACAGCAAATAAAGACCAGGATTTGGGTTTCACATGAATTGCGGTTCAACGTGAGCCCCGGATTTTAAACTCAGAGTAAAGTTCCTTCATCGCTCACAGCGGTCACACACAATTATGGAAATGACACCACAAATGTTGTTGGGGGGGGTGAAGAAATTCAGCAAAAATGAAAGGCCGAATCAATCAGAACCGCCTGAGAAAATGCTCATGAGATCAAAGTTCCCCTAAACATGTGACCCCGTGTTAGTTTTTACTGCCATGCTTCGGCTTAAGTTGCCGACATTCCGACAGCAGCCAAAATTCCTCTCATATATATGCATATATGCGTACATATGCATAAGTCAGACCAGTGTTAGCAGCTGAAACAGTAACACTTCCCTGCTTAAGAATAGACCAGGGTGCTGGCTCTTGTCCCCGCCATTCAGACCAGTGTTAACCACACAGACCAGCATGCTAATGGGTAATCCCTGAGGACCAGCCACCTTTGTGTCATCCCCTAAGAGGATGTCTCTCTCTGGGCGACTGGGTGACAGCCACCAGGCTGCCGGCAAATGGACAAGCAGCGTGTTGGCGGATTCTCATCTGAGCCCTCCAGAGGTGGACCAGCAGGTTGCCAGACCCTGACGGGTTCCTGACGGGCAGAAGATTGGCGCCTTAAAAGGTTGTGGGTGAGAGTGTGGCGAGGGAGTCGTTGTGCAGCAGGTGGGACGTGTCAACAAAGACCCAAAGGACTCCAGCGGCACTGGGATGAGGTTGTTGCTTTTGTCTTAAAAGAAAAAAAAAGCTCATAATGACTTGAAGACCCATTGTTGATATTTGCATAATAGCAAGAAATTGTCAGGGGTAAACGGGGCTTTGGCATCTGAAAGATTTTCCTGGGGATTGGAGCAAGTGTCCGTGTGTCTCGGTGGATTAGAACATTCCACACTGCAAGGTGGGAAGTTGGAGAGGGGAGTCAGCCAAGAAGAAGGCTGTCACCGAGGACCAGAGAGGACATTCCACAGTGCAAGGTGCAGCATGGAGGACATAGCAGGCATGAAATCCCTTTGGAGAAAACCTGTATTCATTATGATGCGACTAAATAAAGCGTAGGGTGGGGGTGGGGGCGGGGGCGGGGGCGGGGTCCCTCCCTGGAGACGGTTCAAAATGGATGTGTGGTCTGCGCGTGTGGTACTATATGTTACTGGCCAGCCTTCATAACTCCATACAACAGTTCATCCAGGCCTGGTTTTATACTGTCTGTGATGAAATATCGTGGTCTCATCCCAACTCTGTTCCCTCATCTGTCTTGGTGCCCCCCAGAGGACTGAGCTCCACATGCAGCACCCAGGTTGTGCAGTAGGACGGGAGCAGGCGGGACCTCCGACCATCTCTGTCTGTTTACATCCTCGTAAAAGCATATCGAGAAGAATTTATGTATCACAACTACAGTTATTACAAAAGGACCTTCACTTATTCTGAATCCTGATGAGATGAAATATAGTTAAAGGGTGACATTTGCAGAGATGGGCAACAAAACCAGGTTAAATAAGCCCCTTTATACTTTATCTATAGCAATCTTTTGGCACTGAGGGGTCTGGCTGGATTATTCTGAAACCTGGATTTAATCGATTTGAAATTTGGTTGGGATCCTGCAGCAGGACCGGTGTTCAGAGATGCTCTCGGGATTTTTCTTGTAATTGCCCCACTTGTTGGTATGTTGGTAATCATTTTAGATTAAATGTCCCCGAGATCCTTTAGCAAACCTCTGAATCTTCGTGATTTCTCAGGCTAGATGTGTCAGGACCGTTGATGCTGGATCAGCAGATTTTAAACACACTTTAGAGAACACAATTTTGAAAGAAAGGGAGCAAAAGTCGCCAGTCTTCTATCAAGGCCGCAGTCCTGAACTTCCTTCATGTGTTTGAGTTGTTTGTTCTGGACGTTTGTTACATATTTGTCATGGTAATCTGATGTCCCCCCATGCTAAACATCATCAATCGTTCTTTGCCTGCAGCAACACCACCCCCCATTGCCCTCGCTCTTTCTTTATTATGAAACATTCAGAGAAACCTACACACACCCTGCTTAGAAAGGATCCCCCGACCCGGCTCGCAGTCCACCAGACAGGGCCACCCCATGCATCGCACGTTCCACGCAAGCAGGGAGCACGACACGTCCTCATGCCCCTCATTTTATCCATGCACCTCGGTTCCATCCATCATATCTGCACCCCCCCCCCCCTCCCCCGGGTCCCCATCATGTCCTTACAAAGGCAGCAAGCCAAAGAAAAGAAAAGGCAGAAAAGGAGAGAAGAATACAGCCGCTACCATGCAGAACAGTGCTGGCCGAAGTACCGTCTATTGTCCCGGGCCCTGCCTCTCCTCGCCTGGTCTCTCCTAAAAACACACCCTCTTCTCCCAGGAAACAACAGCCCCACAGCTGGGGGGATGGAACTTGGGGTGTGTTGCTGTCTAAAGGAGTATAGTTCAGGCCCCGCGATGGCCCCCTGGTCACCAGCCGACCGTACGTGTTGAGCCGTCAAACGGGGACGCCCTGGCCCTCCCCTTGTCTTCATGGGCACTCCTTCTGGTGGGCAGTGGAGGCCCCCGAACCGGTGACTCAGGGGCCCAAAGGCACAAATGCACCATGCTCTGCTGACCCGAACTCACAGGAGAACAGAGAGGCTCAGGTTGAGCGCGGGGGCCCGACCACGCATCTGCAGGGAACATTTTAAAAAGAGGAACTCCCTGACACGTTTATACGCCTTTAACTTCACTCAGATGTGTGCGCTCAACTGAAATGCTGCTGCAGCACAGATCTGGCTTCTGCTAAAGGAAAGAAGACAAAATCCAGGTTCCAAAAAGGACTAAGATTGAAGAGGGGGAAAGCATGAAAGTGAATGGGCTGCATCCACTGGCTGCAGACAAAAGCTAGTGCTTCTCTGTTGATGGCGATGTTCTGTCTTTGTAGCCAAAAGAAGAGAGGGATGTCCCCACTTGGTCATGTTCACACCCTCTGCTGATAGAGCACCTCTCACTGCTGGTCATGGATGTTAGGAGGTCCTGCAGCTGCATGAGCACCAATGTTGGTGACACCAGAGAGATGAAGGGAAGAAGACACACTGCTCAGGAAAGAGGTGAAGAAGAAAGGATGCGGACATTCATTTGAGGGTTCCGGACTGAAAGTTAGACCCGAAGTTTGACAAGTGAAGTAAGCAGAGCTGGAACTGAGGAAAATGCTTGGGATATATTGAATGTTGCAAGTGAAACAAAGCATGTGTGGAATTGTCCAAAGGCTGTGAGACTCGAGAGACCGCTGAGGCAAAGCGTGGTGAAGAGGGGGCAGGATGGGCAGGGAAGGGCTCGAGGACGGGATCATGTTTGGCACGTACTTTTAATTGGTGCAAATCAGTAGCAGGGGAACAGAGCATTTGAGATGTTGTCTTAAAATCTGTCTACACACACACACACACACACATTCATGTTCCTTCACAAATGTCTTAATGGAACCGTGACTCACTATGCTCCATCTCTATTCAATAAAAGGACAATGGAGTGCTGAAACTGCTAAACGGCAGTTAAATCCATACGTGTGTGTGCGTGTGTGTGTGTGTGTGTGTGTGTGTGTGTGTGTGTGTGTGTGTGTGTGTGTGTTGGGCATATACATGAGTGTACATAGCCATGTGTTCGGTCCTTGAACCGCACAGATTGGGATTTTCCCCAGTGAACCGCTCCATATGGAGCCTCGCGTCTTCAAGCGCATCAAGGAGCAATCAGAGCCATTAGGAAGCATTCACACACTCACTGGGGTGCACATTCCCCCAGATTTGGGTGTCAGGGCACAGAGCCATGCCCAAAGGCCCCGGGGTGGGGACCTGCGCTGAGGGAACGCACTAGAAGAAGCTGATCCTTCACTCGGCACCGGTTGCTGTGTTGATGCTGGAGGGGCAAAACTGATAGAAACTGTTGAATACAGAGAAAAGTGGTCAGATTAGATTTAAAGATGACATCATGATGCTGTTTAAGATGATGGTGTGGCCACATTCAGTGTTGCTGGGTAGATTACGTTGCTAGGTAGAGTACGCGGAGAGAGAATGAAAGAGTGCCGCATCCTCCCCTGATGGTGATAAATGGAAGCCGTCCCAGCAGTGGGACCACAGACCATCTGTGACACTCAGATAATCTCATAACAGGGAAGCACGTCGACGTACACACTCTCATTTACAATCTGGGGGCAGCGTAGGTCAAATTCTCACCTTCCAGAGGCCAGAAAAGACCAGAAAAAGCACTATAAAATTCTAAGAGTACCTCACAGAAGCGAGCCGTCCTGTTTGTGGCTCCGCTCGAAGACGTGACCCCCTGTGGGATGTTTCAGCCCCACATCTTCCTGCTGATTCAGATGTTCTGCAAGAGAAACTTTTTTTCTAGGTCTTCCCAAAAAACCTGATCTATTTTGGTTTTGAGTCGATTAATCAGACAACATTCCGCCTGGGAACAGCAGAGCGTCTCCACGCGGCGAAGACTCAGGGCAGGAGAGGCGAATATTTATAGAGCCCCCGCACCAGGATTCATCAGCTGATCTCTGCTTCAGTGTTTAGGAAGCCGTCTCCAGGCGGATACAGTAAAAACCCGAGTGTCTAATCGGAAACATGACATCAAATATAAATGACATTGAGTCAAAGTGACCTTTCGGCCCGTCGCTGCAGATTGTCGTCCCCGAGGAGGCACGTTGGCATTTCCTCCACACTACAGTAGGGTGGTTAAAAGGAACGGCCGTTTCCCGGGTAACCCGCTGTGGCATGTTTCGGTGACGGCCGAGACAAAGCCACACGTGACAGGCCTGCCGTCCCCCTACAGCTGTGACCTGTCTCCCACCCTGAAGAGGTAAAGAAGAGCAGGAAGGGAGCTAGAGCTGGATTAGGAGAAGGAAAGAAGTGTGGAGAAATACTAAATCTGAATTAAAGAAAATGAGGAGATGAGAAAATACTTTAGACCCGATCGGCTGCTTGGGGAAAAAAAAAAAAGGCAACAATGTGCGGGGATTAATCCTCAGGAGCACATATGTCAGCGCATGATGATACATTTCTCCACCGGCTCAGCGACCGGCCCACTGCTACTTCAACCCCTCCCAGCAAAGAGGAAACAAAGAGGTTGTAAAGTAGCACAAAGTTGTAAACAACAATGAAAGAAAAGAGTGACTTCACACAAAAAGATGCTGTAACTGTCAGGGGTCAAAATGGCAAGAGGAGCGAACTCTTGACCTCCTCTGCGACCGCGAGCTGCCTCCCGGATAAAACAAAGACTTCATAATCCCGCTCTCTGCCGGTGTGCCTGCAGACTCAGATACCTCTTGGCAGGAGCCCCCCCCCCCCAGCTTTTTTTTTTAATGTCCTCCTCATCAATAATCACGTCTCCCATCCTCCCACCGTCTGCTCCGGAGCAGAGCCTGCTCAAGTGGGTTGCCTTCCTCCAACAAAAGGAATCTTCATCCTGGAGCTTATGAGAGGAGGTGCGCAGAGACGGCGAAGAGATGGACGATCATCAGCTCATCCCTTTAATCCTGAGCAGACAGAGAGACTCTTCAGTGAAGAGCTGGGAAATCCACTGTTCAGGCGCTCTGAGCCCTCAATAGACCTGTAGATGTCAGGGGTCATCCCGGCTTTAACCCTGACATAACAAAACACATGCAACGACAGTAAACTGAACTATGGTATGATCATTTTAAGTCTAAAAATATACAAAAATAAGAACCCTGTGATTTTATTTGAACTGTCATGTCCCCAAAGCCTTCTGGTGCAGTACGACGGAATGATTCGCTGTTGTTGGGCTTCTAATACTGTCTTTGTTTTGCTTTTGTATAATTAAAAGGTTGCGCGGTTCAAACTAGCTCATTTAGCTCGCATTCATTATGCAGGAAGCAGTGGGCCCGACCGTCCCGCGAGAGCCTCTCTGCCATCGCAGAAATACATAAAGTCAAGGATTTGGGACGCGGTGCAGCTCTGCTGTGCATGAGCAACATGTCGCGTTCGGCGGTGCGCGGACGTGCGTATGAGCATGCGTGCCGCTGCGTGCGTACGTGCCATTGTGTCCCCTTGTATGTGCGTGTAAGGAGGTGAGTGTGCGCCTGCATTCAGCGCCTCCCCGCAGCTAATGAGTAGCAGCCCACCTCTCCAGCAGGCCTGGCAGTCCTCGGCAGCAGGGCTGGAGCTGCCGGGTTTTCTCATGGTAATCACACACTTTGTCCCGGGGTGGATAATCCTGCGCTGGCTTTGTCTGGGCCCCAGAGGAGAGCCCCACGAGGTTGACCCCGCTTCACAGAGCGCCACAAAGACCCCAAAAGCAGTGAGCAGCATCAGCAGCACCCCACTCCGGGCCTTGCGCTCCTCAACACTCCTCTGTGCTAACACACACACATACACACACACACACACAAAAATGCGTGCTTGCACAGAATTGGACACACAGCCACCAGCACACTCATTAGTTATTCTCAATTTCAGCAAAGGGGGGTGCTTGGGGGTCATTAAAATGAGCTGTTTGTGCAGACGCATAGACACGAACCTGCGCACACACGCCGCACACGTATGTAAGAACAAATGTTGTGCTGTGATGCATTTGCAACTTTTATGTAGGAAAGGTTAATGGGGATGTTGCAAGGCAGGGTTGCAATGTCTGCAGGCACAGTGAAAACAAGCAAAATGGCCAAAACAGTCATCACACACTCCTGACAGCTTCCCAATATCACACACACAGCATCTCCAGCCCCTCCAGTAACAGGGAATGACAGCACTTAGCTCGTCCTGTCGCTGGCAGAGTTCCAGGCTTGATAAATTCGATGCGCACAGGACGTATAGCTGGAAGGAGCCAGGGCTTGGCATGAACTCAGGGAGGAATATCTGGGGGCTGGAAGACAGGCTTCCACAGGTCCCAGGTTCTATCCCTCTATGGGTCTGGAATGGGAGGACTGGCCACAAGAGGGTTGGCAGATTTTAAACCAGCAACCTAAAGATCAACCAGTGCTGAACTGGAGCCCAGTTGCACAATTTTTGCACTAATATCATAGAATTTACCCTCAAAATCATAAGTTGTCATCTTCTATAGGAATTTTTGTTAAAATTCTGATTTAGACTTTATCTCCTCAGAATTTTCTATTATTATTTTTTATTTTTTTAAAACCTTAATACGTCGTGCTTGTCCTCCCCTGTTCTCAGGCTGTCGTCCTCCTCCCGTCTCCCACATCCACACACCTGCAGCTCATTCAGGGCCCATCTTCTCCACCTCCCATCAGCTTTAAAAGGCCGGTTCCTCCACCCACTTTTCGCCACACTGCTGTAAACCTACATGTGCAAAAGTTCTTGACTCTCTTGGTTTTAAGACCTGCGCGTTTATCTCCTGTCTCGTGTGTCCTCTCCGTCCACCCTCCACCAACTCAGACCCAGAACTGTGTTCAACACACTAAATCTTTAACCCGTGTTTGTGTTTCAGTCTCATTCAGCATTGTTTCAGCATTGTGGCTCCAGTAACCAGCCTAGCTTAGCATTACATCCTCTTGATTCCAGTTATTAATCAGAATTTAAGTTAGAACAAGGCGTTTACTTATGTAAAGTGATGTGTAAGTTGATGACAGCAATGCAGGCAGAGAGAAGGAGATTCTGTGTGAGTAATTATAAAAGAACGATTTTATTATCAGTCTACATGACGTAATTTGGTATTTTAAATCCTTTAGGTGAAAATTGTTAAGGTAATTTTTACAGATGTTTCGGCTTTAATCAAGCACAAGTCTCTAACTTGTCAAGATTTTTAAAAAAAAGACATTTGCTCCAGGAAAACCAACATCCTAGGCGATGTTTTGTCAGGGATGAGCTTCCCATCTGAAGGAATGTTTGTGTCTCCCTGGATCACTGGCCAGGGGGAGTGGAGCACTGTGGGCCAGTGTGAAGAGGCAAAGACAGGGTTTGTAATCCTCCATGGCCAACGAAACACAGCCAAAAGTCTGTCTGAGGACACACCACACCAGTTCTGTTCCAAAAACAGGTCACACACACACACACACACACAACCATAAACACACACAGACAAACACACAACTCTGGAAAACTGCTCCCAGTCTCGTAATCCTCATTTAATATTCCGGTGGAGTTTCGCTGTGGACACCAAGTTGACAGACAGAGTTAGAGAGTAAAAGATGAACAGGGGGAGGGAGAAAAGGGAGGGAGAAAAAACACTTCCCCCTTTTCAGCTCCACCAAGCTGTCATTGGTGGATGGCACAAGGTCTTTTATTTCCTTTTGGCTAATTGGCCACCCAGGCATTGACTCTGTCGTGGGTTCTGTCCCATAACACACAAACGTCTCTCCGTCCTATGGATGAGCCGCTACCCAGTTTGCCTGTTAATTGGTTTGAAAAGTGATCAGAAGAGTGTTTGTTTTAACAGGGATTAAAATAACCGTAGATGTAGACGTGTGTGTCGGCTTCCTGTTTATTTTTTATCAAGCTGAAGTTGATGTACTTCTTTATATTTATATTTATATATTGACAGCCGCTCCATTTTTCTAAAAAGTCGACTCCTTGTGTGGCAACCTGGGACATTTCACCCATTTTCCTCCAACTGGAGCCCAGAATTCTTTACAGCCTGATGAACAAAGGTTGATCTCATTATTTCATTAACTTATTAGCGCCGTTGGAATTTGGTCACATATTCATTCTCAGTGGCTAAGGAAGACAAATGCAAAGGTCTACAATCATTTCTTTAAGAAAATGAAAGAGGGGAAGACAAACGAGAGGGAGGGGGCTGCACCAGAGTGGAAAAAAGGGTAATTTGATTGTCCGGAGGCTCCATATGGTTCTGTGGCTTTTTGGCTGGCAGCTAGCAGGCTGAGGCCTTTCACTGTTTCAAACCTATGATAAACTTCCCCATCTTCCCTTCATCCTCCTTTCAATATACCCCCCAGCTCAAAAATCTGGTTCGGGAAATAATGGCAGACCCTAACAATACAGGGGCATGAAGCGGTTTTGGAATAAAAACAGGGGGAGGGGGGGGCATCAAGTGACCCGCAGAAAACACTATCAAACAAGGCTGAAACTCTGAGGGCTTCACAAAGGAGCGACCTGCTCTTTTCTGTTCTACGCCACTGCTGGGGTGAGATAAGGGAATTCCTCAATACAGCAAAAAGGAAAGAAAAGCAAGCAGGCCTCACCCCCTCACACCCCCCAAATAGATTATAGCTTGTGTGTTTTAAAGGGGTGGCGGCAATAAAGCAGCACTTTGTTGGACAAGTTAGCCTTGTTGGTGTTGATCTGCGCCGCCATTGTGAGCGACGGTTTCATGCAGCTCTACGCAGATGACGGGAGATTAGGACCAGGCCCCGGACCACGCAAGGCCCCGAAAGTTCTGACGCGGAGATCTGTCGCCATCATTCAAAAGGTGGCACAATGGCGCTAAGTGCTGCAGCTGTCTGAATTTACTGAGCCTTGAAATGCTACAGAGAAAAACAGAGGAAATCCTCTGTTGTTGGAATCCTCGGTTGTTGGTCCAATACTCCTCCTAATCAAACCCCTTCAGAGCATTCCATTTGACTCATGTGCGTCAAGCCAAAGCATGTGTGGAATTAGGATAGCAATCTGATGGTAATATAATAGATTGACTTATCTTCGAGTCAAACATTGGGCAATATTAATGTTAGCCTCGGGCCGTGTGAAAAGGGAAGAGGACAGGAAAGGAACCGCAGCAGAACACTTGACACTGAAACCTCGTCAAAACACTCGCCCAAGGCTTTGGCTCCTTTCGATCCAACAAGGAGGAACATCTTACTTCAGCCTGGCCAGGCCAACTAACTGTCACATGCACAGAGACGTAGACGGGCCCGTCCTCGTCTCACCCAGGATGTCGTCTCATAAAAGCTGCAGCTAAGCACCAATCTGCCGGTTCATTGATCAGATATAGGAACAAAAAAGAAGAGATGAACTTGAAGAACAGGGAACATTTCTGAACTTCTGACCTGTGTAGTGATTGAGGCGGGATGGCAGACAGTGAGTGCTGAGGTTAAAAAGGCAGCCATTTGAACAAATCAAAAGCATTTCTCTGTAAAAGAAAGTCCTGCAGCCAACCTATTTTCCATCATTTTCGTCTGTCACTCTCTGCTTTCTGCTCTCCAGAGAGAGGGAATCGTCATAACTCTTCCCACGCTATCTCTCTTGCAGATACAGGCGCTGATAGACTGAACCGCTGCGAGATAAGAATTGCACAATGTCTCTATGCAAATCCTCCCCGATCCCAGCGGCGTGTTTTGAGCGCCAGCGGTAAACAACGTGACGCGAGCGCCAAGGAAAGTGACCGTTAAAGCGTGGTATCGGGATTAAAACCCAGCCCCTTTGCTTATCTCAACGTTTTGGGCAGAAGGGGCTTTGCTTTGGAAACGGGCCGCTCAGAAATGCGCTATTTGCACAGGGTACAACTTCCCAGTCACTGCGGATTAGGCTAACAATGCAACTCCCCCATTCTGCCCCCTCCACCGAAAAAAAAAAACCTCCACCCAAATTACTCTTTCTTTGGCCAGTTATAAAGACCCGAGTATGAATGAGGGCCTCTGTGAGTCAAAGGAGCTAACACCGACTGTTCCAGCCCTTCCCGGGTTCTTAATGGCAAGAAAGGGCTCATCTTGACCTGATTATCTGATGACACAGGCATGTTTTCCACCTGTGCACACCTTTGCTTACACTGCATGTTCACGGGGGCACGGAGACGTGCGCTATCTGTCTTGTCGTTGCTGCTCTACATGTGCGCAGCAGCCGCTGACTCCTCGGATGAGGTTTCGAGCTTTGATAGTTTGGCCTTTCCACCATTAAAACCCTGAAGGCAAACACGGTCACAAGTGACACCGAAAACACGGGGAAGCGCGTTGACGCGTGTTTTGTTGTGCCAAATACACTCACGGAAGAAAGCGATTCGATTTATAGACTAGATTTTTTTCCTTCACTATGAGAGCTCACGTTAGCTCGGAGCACATTCCTCACAGTCATTTCAGGTGTAACATGGCCTCCTCTAATCCCTAATTATTGGAATAAAGTAGCTATCATCATCATATTTCATTTTGTCTGTGCAGAAACATGAGAGGATCGTCCCGCCACTCCCGTTAGATGTCAGAGCTATAAGACAAATCATTTTTCAATCATAAATATTCTTGTATTCTTCATAAATATTCAGACTTGGCAATGCTGAAAACAGAATCCATGTTGCACTCAGTCGTGAAGATTGGAATAAAAGAAGGGAAAATCATGCACCTTCCCTCTGCCAGACAGGTGTAATGGGGACAGAGTGGACACCGGGTGTTCTCACAAATACAGAGAAGTTGTACATTCACTCTCTGGATTCCAAAAATGTCAACAAAACATACAAAAATAGATGTGAGCATGTGCATGTGCAAGAGGGGAGATGGTGAGTGTCAGGCAGCGCAGAGACTACAAGAATGTTTAATTAAATTCTGGACCAGCCTCTGGATTCTCGTGCTCTAAATGGCCCTCGAGCTGAAAGGAAGGATTAAGAGAGAACACCGTCAGGCCCGCAGCTACAGCCCGCTCATTACTGCAGAATGGAAAGATAAGTCATAAAGCAGGGGAGAAGGAGCGAGCAGAGACGGCGGGAGTGTCTGGTGGAAAAGTGAAGGGAAGGGTCAGCAGCATATTGAATCCTATCATTTCTGAATCTGAATCACAGACGTATCACCAGACTACACAGAAACCTCAGAGAGGGCCACTTTCTGATATTGAAGGGTCAGCGTGTTGCCTGCTGGGGGTGGAGGATTACTGTAACTGCACCAAGGGAGCCAAATAAAGGGTGTCAGGACATGGTTTCACTTTGAAGTCTTGATCTCATCAGTCTGTCTCGCGTCGACCTTGAGCATGTGTCAGAGATCCCAGAATTCTTCCTGATTGATGACTTCTTTCATCTTTAAAGCAGAAACTCCAAACTGTAGCCAAAAGTCTTGTCTCTCCCAGACATGACATGGATCATTTGCAGGCCTCCTCACAGTCGCGCAAGTTTAAACATCGGGCCATAATGACAAATCCAGGCTAATGTGTTAAAGGTGAGGTTAATAAAACGGTTCCCATTATAATAATGATAATTAAAAGAAGAAATAGAACATCTTTGGCCCTGGCAGCACCAGCGTTACGCTGATTAATATTCTTTAGCTCACACCTGTGACAGGTGATGTCCAACATATTGAGTCGGTCTGAGCAGCATTTGTCCTTACAGCAGGACCCAGAAGTCTGGAACACAGCCACACTGCAGCCAGAACCGGTCCAACTGGAGGTCGAAGGCACAGGAGCCACAAGGGCCAGTTTGCACAACCTGCAGGGTGAACTCTCAGACGTTCCCTTGACCCGGCCGCCCCAGCTGGCAGGCAAATACCCTGCGTTCCCTAAACACACCACTTCAAGAAACTTGCTGCAAGGCTGATTTGAAGAAGAAGAAGAAGAGCAACACAAACAAACACAACAGTCAATTGCAGTTCGTCCAGTCAGCTCCTACCGGGACAATCAACATACAGTACACACGGAGCGTATGTACACACTGATAAACGCAAGGGTTACACAAATAAAGCTGTAGTTAAGTGACTAATTTTCCGTTCGGAATGTGACGGCATTAAGTATGTGAAAGTATGTTTGAGGGAGATCAACATTCCTGTGTGGAGCGAAGTGCAGTGTCAACAGTCAGGGATAATTTGACCGAGTGGCTGGTTTTTGCACTTAGACAAGCAAAACCAAATAAAGTTCCATTGACAGGTTAATTCTCCCTCGATAACAATGGGAGCTATTTAAATGAGAGGGAAGTTTTTTTCTTCACTTAAACCTCTCATCCAGCCTTTACCTCCCAATCACGCGTCTCATAAAAGTCGAGGGTTACGAACCTGAGACAGCTGAACAATCAGAGGGACAGTGAATAATAAAAATAACGTTTTCTTGATCACTCGAACCACCTAATCAAACCAAAGTTAGTTTCACACAACACATCTGACCTTTTATAAAACGTGATAAAACTATATAAAATGTTTAATAACTTCCCAAACGTACCCCATGCACACATGGGAACTCTTTCCCTTGAAGTTGTTGGTGACTTTTTTTACAAATCTCCAGGGTTAAACTGACAAACATTTAAAAAAAGCAAAGAACCTTCTGGAAAAGAGAAGCCATGACTGTGTGTGTATGAGCATGAGATGTCTCCAGATGGTTAATATTGACTTCTGTATGAGCGACGCACGTCTTTCCGCAGTCACTCCTGCTTTGTGATGGCTGCAAAAGGTGAAGAGCGCCCTGTAAGGCTGCTACGTATCTCTATTTAACGAGCAGCGGATCAGCGGAATCACAATTATAGCCTGTGTGAGTGTGAGAACATGTCCCATAGATGAATGCTTAAAAATTCATTCATTGCTAAATGTAAAATAAAAAAAAATCTGTTCTTTTTCACATATCTGTGTGTGTGTGTGTGTGTGTGTGTGTGTGTGTGTGTGCCTGTGGGATTAGACCTGAATGAGTAGAGTGTTGGTGCATTAATGAGTAACACACAACCCTCATCTCCATCAATAATACCCTATACACACATCTATTCTTAAAAAAACACCCCATTTCCCCCCCACACACACACCCACACACACATGTGTACGTGCGCACAAACACTCACACACACACACCACCAGCAGCAAACACCTCCTCCCTCTCCGCTGACATTTCAAGGCTGTGTTGGGAGCCAGAGGAGGAACTTCTTCATTTGGAGTGTGAGACAATGTGGCAGGCCGGTTTGCTTTGTGCTCCTGACATCCCGCCGAGGCACAATATGGCCCCGTCAGGGATCAGTGGGAATACACAATGCCCATTACCCACGGGGCCGTGCGGAGGGCCTCTGGGGCAGGGCCGGGATGGGCCAGTTTCCAGACTTCAGGGTGTCTAGGCTTTGCCAAAAAAAAAGAGAGAGAGATAGAAGCAGGAAAGAAGATCAGAGAGGAGATGCAGAGGCAGGAGATTAAAGATAAAAGAGTGAGGGAGAAAATGAGGAGGAGAAGAGAGGAGAAGTGGAGGAAAGAGCGAAAAACGGGTAAGGGTTATGAGAAAAAGTTGTGCGCGCAAGAAGACAATAGAGGGTGTTGAATAAACAGGGAGCAGGTCCTCTGCCAGCGATGGCCCTGAAAAAGAGAAGACACCCTGCCTGGGGGTGCATTTCCCTAGGGATGGGGGCAGCGGGGGGGTTGCTCGATTTATCTTGGAGCTGAACTTGGTTGCTTGATCACAGGCAGCATAATGGCAGCCTTAAACAAATGGGCCAAGGAAGAGATGCACTTTCACCATCGCCGCCGCTGCTGGTTTGACCTGGCCGCTCTTTGAGGAGATGCTGTGGGTGGACAGGAGCACACTAGAGGTGGACGTCTGGGGGGACAGGGGGCCAGAGGTGGTGACCGTGGGGCCACAGAAGGGCACCTCGTAGGACGCAGAAAAAGATAGGGAGGGTGGACATGGGTCAACGAGTCAGCTGAACTTAACCATCAGTCTCCCACGAGCATCAAGCGTCCGTCACGTCTGTCCACCTCTCAGAGCGCTAAACTGGTTAGCTGGACAAACACACAGAGATCTGCAGGCTGCCGGAATCCTACCTTGAAATGAGAATTAAGGGTGGGAAAGCATTGCGCGTGACCTCTAGGGTGGGTTATTGGATTATGTCAGCCAGGCCCGGTCAGATGTTACCTAGAACCACGCAGCCACCCTTAGGCCACCGATGAGCCAAGCCGCTCCTGCAGCTACACACCAAACTCTCACCTCAGCGAGGGGTCGGCGCAAGTACGACGAAATAGGTCAGCGCTTGCCTATTTTCAGCCGTGCTGACAGGGAGATGCATTAGTAATCCAGAAGTATCCTTCCCTGGAAGGAAGAGGAGAGGAAAATAAAAGTGCCGTACCGGTGGGTCCACATGTGTCCCAGGAAGATTCTTTACAAACCTCCCGGTGGTAAAGCCTTTTTTGTTTTATACAAGGCCTCCTCCAGTAGAAATGAAGCCAACCGTATTTGTGCTTTGGTTTGGAAATAACCTGCGCTCATTTTTGGGAGTAGCTTAACGTCCCTTTTTTCTGAGCAGCCATTGGAGCTCACACATTGGTCTATTTCTGCTCATGCAGTGCAGGCTGGATACAGCAGACATCACTCGAGTCCAAAATAGAGGTTCTCGGTGCAAATTTGGAGCCCAGGATATGAAAATCATTTATTGAACAAGCCACTGAATCTCCCTCTGACTCAGTCATCGCAAATGGAAGATTGCTGCCACAGGTTTTTGTTTTCGAGGTGAGGGCATGTTCAAACCGCACAGCTTGTCTGAATGGGGACTGGGAACATGTGGAGCCCCCACCGCCAACACACGCCATCTGTCCCGGTCCTCCCCACAGTGTGAGACTCACACGCGGCCGTGCGCTGTGGGGCTGCTCGAAGCTCACAGATGTGTCGCCCAAATATTCCCACGAGTGTGCACACAGGCCGGCAGTCTCGCATCCTGGCACCTTATCGTCCATGGTTCCAACGACTTCAGAGTAAAGTCACTTTGCTTTCAAAATAGGATGGTTGGTTGATGGCTATTGTTTGGCTCAGCTTGTGGTCAGAATCTGAACTCCAGCTTAAGCCTGCTCAGACCTGAGAGGGTGACAGACTGAGCTGCAGGAAGAGTTGAATGCCCATGAGCATGCTGACCTTTAGGGGTCAGGAATCATTGTGTCCTGTCCTTCCACTGTGTGGTCTCTGGTGTATAATTGACATTTAATGAAGGCCTGTGTGAGCGTGGGCCCATAATGACACCGGCTAAAAGAATGGGCAGCAGAAGGAGGCGATGGAGGAGGAAGAAGTGGAAGAGGAGGAGGGATGGAGAAAAGGGATGAGAACACTGAACCATACAAAGTGTAGCGGCTTATATATTGATTGTAAAAAGGTTTAAACTTGACGGAGAAGTCGGCCTTAGGAAGCGAGGAGGACAGGGACACAGGGCGAATAGAGAAGAAACAGATGAACAACAGGCTGTTGTCTGGCTGCCAACCCCATCTGTCTACTTTCACATCACCTCCATCAACCACAGTGGGAAAGAGCCGGTGAGAGAGATGGAGAGGGAGAAAATAGACCCATTAATGTGCCTAGTGGTGACACCGCACCCCGAAACGTCATTCTAATAGCGTTGCAGCACATGAGAGGAGCACGTGATTTGTTTTATTCCTCGGAATAAAACAAATCACTGCTAATCTGTGCAGCAGTCGTTTCGTTCTCCACTGCGCAATGCTCAGTTCAAGGGCAGGCAACATAATCACCCTAACAGTCTAATTAATGACATCCTGCTCCGTGCCCGAGGAGCATCTACTGCTGTGAAACGTGTGTTTTCCCCACATTGTCTGATTTGCCTACCAAAAAAAAGGGGCTGAATTTTTTAGGGGGTGGCCAACTGAACTTGGCCAGGTACCAAATTCTTTAACTGCTCCTAAAAAATTGCAGAAAGAGACTGGTAGCAGCGGTGAGCCAACGAATGCTGCTGAGAAAAAGGGCTGTGCCTACAGGTTGATGGCAGGAGACATATTTCTTCCACATTTCACTACAACACAGCAATCATTAAATTGGATTCTGTGCCGAGTCCGATGATGATTCTAAAACTATGAACACATGCACCCCATTAGACTATGGAGACAACAACTGGATCCATGTCAGTGTAGAACCAACTGGCAGTTCATTCTGCTTTGCATACTGTTGTCCTGAATTCCTCTGATTGATTATGACTGATAACAGCTACACACGCTAGGCCTCATTACAACACAAAGTGGCCTGCTGCTTAAAGAACATTGACAGGAAAAATCAAGTCTGGAAAAGCTCCTAATGGAAAGCTGCTGATCGAGCTGCTCAAGGCACAGTTTATTGTTGCTTTCATGGAGGGGAAAAGTATAGAATTTTTATGAATTAATCGGAAACCTTCAGACAAAATGTTCAATGTCAACTTGTTCTCAATCAAAAAGTTTTTAAAAAAAGAAGATAAAGGACTAGAAAGGCTTTTGTCAAGCCACACTGAAGCAGGGCTCGCACATTGAGTCCACTAATTATTGTTTTGTTCCCTGTTTGCACTTGGAATTCGAGGTTGTTGCAGTCTTCTCCTGCTCTCTCAGTTTGCGAAATGAAGCGTTTCTTTTGATACTTTTCTGATTTGTAGCAGAAATGTGTGGAACCAAAAAGGAACTCTTCATCTATAGATGTGGTCTGACTGAAAACGGGGCAATTTGCAATGACAGTAGGAGGCCAATGGAAGAATTTAATGTTCAAGGTTGAGTCACAGAAGACTGATTGAGTTCAAAGCATAACTGCATGTCTGTCCTTTTAAGAAAGTCTTAGTGTACATTGTTAACAATGCCGAAGGGTTCCAGGAAGCATAAGTAAGTAATAAATTAAATAAAATAATTATTATGCTGTCCCACACTGACAGAACTTTACACAGATGTGAACCTGAGCACAGTTTCCTCATAGCTGTAAGATTGCTGGTTAGATTCTGTTTGGAATTTCCTGCACTTCTGCCAGTGTGGGGGTTTTTGCACATTAGCATCAAGGGCAGATACACTTGATAGGAGGAGCATATTTGCATAACATCTCATAATTTCATCATGCATCATCCTTCCCGCTCACTTCTGTGTACGTAACCGTAACTGCAAACTTAAGGCAGTTAACGGTGGTTGTGGAGGTGTGTTTAGTATAAACAGACATGCTCCCGCACAAACACACACATGCACCTGAACACACTCTCACAATCTTAACACATCTCCATTTGCCTTTGTGTAAGTGTGTGCAGCTAAAGCTAAACTTATCTGCTGCTCTTCATGACCTAAAGATTTAATAATAGAAATCCTGTTATTTTTGCTAACGTTGGTCTCCGTTGACCTGCTCTCACTAACAGAATCAAAGGCAGTTCAAGGGTGAGGCCGTGCGGTTGCCTGTCACTACCGGCTGTTTGCACATGCAGAGATGGAGGGAGCTGTCTGCATACCTGGCCCTCTACCCTGCAGGTTACCTATCAATCACAGCGTGTCACGGCTCACAGGAGCTGCTCCCAGAATTAGCTCAGTCACTACTCTGCATTAAATTCCTCCAGTTATCTAAACAGTGACACTGGGCAATGAAGAATTGAAGTTTCTACCTAATGGGGGCTTGTTTGAACCCTGCGACTGCAGGTAAAAGCTCAGGCTGATAAAGATGAAGAAAAGAGTCGGACTACAGAGCGCTCCTGTTGCTCGTGTGTGTACCATTGGCACCATGGATGGATGGATGGATGGATGGATGGATGGATGGATGGATGGATGGATGGATGATGGATGGATGGGAGCCCACTGATACCTAATGTGGCCCATTTTATCACAGTAATGGGAAACAGGCAGTTATTACTGTTTTTCTACCATTTTTGCATTTTTCGGTTGGAGTTCACACATGGCCCTGAGCTATTCAGCTATTCAAAGGTAAAAGGTCACACATGTAAAAAAGGCACAGTTGGCTTATCAGTCAAATTTCCATCAGTACATATTTCACCTCCAGGAACACTCGGTGGGAAGAAATGGAGAGGGAACCGCCTGGAGTGTTGCTTCATTTTGTCGCTTTCTCATCTTTCTTCTCAACTTTCTTCATCCACTTTTCAAGACAAGGCCCGTTCCGGCAGTCATAAATTCAGAGCTGCATCAATGCAGGAAGAGACCTTTATTTCAGTTTTCTAGCAACTGTTTGTCCTGTGTCTGTTTGCACTTGCAGGCCAGGTTTGCATGTATGCCTGCGTGATCATTAGCAGGGTGGAGGCGCCCAGCAGCATCGAGGAGAGCATTTCATGTGCTCGACGGAGCTGTCAGAAAGCATCGTTTCGTTCCCCATCTTTCAGGATCGGGGGGCATGTCTTCTTTTATCACAGAGGAGAAGCAAAAGACCTGGGAGGTGTTTTCATCCGGAACGGCAGACAGATCGGCAGAAACAAAGGTGCTTTTAAACATACAGAGTCTGACACTGTGAGTCTGTCACTGGGACACAGCGTAAAGACACTGGGAGCCAGCTGGTGTTAGTCATGTTAAACCACCTCAGGAACGCCCAAGTGTGTGAGAGTTGGCATTTTACAAAGATGTAACCCGACTGATGTTGGAAAAAGTTATTTTTTTAAACCAAAAATGACAATAAAAATAGCTGCCGTTGTTCCCTCCCTTGTGTTTCTGCTGACTCTGACTCTCATGACAGTCAGTCCATCCTTGCTCCAGGCTGCCGTCTCTACTGTGCACTGGGACGTGAGCAGACCTGTTGGTCACGTGGTGAGGCAAATTATTGCATGTGAATGCCCATAACCATCAACTGACTATATTTTTCAGCGAATGTAACCTGCAGCAGGTATAAGCATGTGTTTAAAACCTGTGACTAGCTCATATAATGTGATTTTATATGCCAGCTTTATAGCTTTTAAAGCTTTAAAAACATTAGGCATTGCCAAAAAAAAGCTCATAACTGCTCACAACTACCATAAAACACCCTGTGATGCACAGTATAGAAGCCGTAACTCATAATGCTGATTGTAAATAAATATCAGCCAGATGTTTGAGAAGCTGCTCTGAAATTGGGTTGAAATATAACAAAAGCATGCAGAGAGGAGAACCATGAAGGTGATCTCATCTTCAGTAAGCCAAGATTGGACCAGGTCCTCTACCCAGAACTGCCTCCAGGGCCCAAGTAAATGGAAAGGAAGCGTAGCTGCAGACCTGGTGTGGTTCTTCCCATGCAGTGCTGCTATACAAGGGGCAGTGTCTCTCACCCCTCCACCACAACAAGGTAGTAGGTCAGGGTGAAGGTTGGAAGACCCAGGACAGACTGCATTGTTCTCCTCCTGGAGCTGGACAAAGAAGCGGAGGAGAGGTGGATTTATTTTAATTATTACCCAAATTCATTGATAAATAAAGTAAATGATTAGCTTTGTTATTAGCAAATGCCTTTAAAAAGATTTCAACAATAATTTCCATAATATCTCTCACAAATATAGAAAGAAAAGCAGGAAAATCTGCTGTTTATGGTCTGGTTTTAAGCTGAAACTATGAACAGAACTGTTCCTGGACCAGGCGGTGCCATCACGGAAATCTAATCATATCAAAAGACAGCAGCGCTGTGAGACTAATGTTCGTCGCATCATCGTTAGTCGCCTCCTGGGTGCAGTGTGCAGCAGCCCTTCATGCTGTGTGGAAGCAAAAACACCGACCAGGACGACGTCAACAGATCCTGTGTCTGCTTGTCTGCTTCTGAATGTCCCAACTCTTTATTTGTTTTTATCAAGCGAGATAAGCGAAACCCAAAACACGGCGATAGTCAACACGCACCTACAATTATCCTTTTTGCCACATACTTTTAAGCTCTTGAAGCCATTCTCTCTCTCTCAGGTGGTACAGTCAATTGATCCCACCTTGTAGCTACATTCTGAAGCCATGCTGAAGTGTTTGAACAATTCTTATCAGTGTTTTCAGTGTTTACTTAAAAACAATTCATATCTGTGCCGTCTGTAGAACAAAGGGTGACTTGCAGGCTCAAATCAACAGCAAAACTCTTTGAAATGACAGCGCCTGTGGAGCTGAAGTGGACTAAATTTTACTAATTTCAATGATCGATATTAACAAGTCCTTTATAGATGTGTAACAGCTTCCCCCAGCCGAGCCACCACATCACAAGAAGGCGACACTGACGCAGGAGAAGCTGCAGTTTAGCATCAGTCCCGAGGTTGGGGGGGGGGGGGGGGCGGTGAGTGCCACAGGATTGTTTCTATGGTTTGTTTTGTTGCTCAGTCATTGCAGGAAGACCGGGATGCATCCAAAGGCTCGCACAAGAGCAGGGAGAGGGAGTGAGTGGGGAGCGAGTCCTGTATCTTTTTAACCAACTTTTTAATTGTGCATTCCTGCATCTCCCTGTGTGTATTTACAGAAAGCGTAACAAGGCCATAAGAGCCAATTATAAAAAAAACGGTCTCCAAAGCCATCGTCCAGGCGGAGGAATCACAGAAATATTTATCCTGTTTGAAAGTTTAGGAAGGAGAGAAAGGGCCCTGGCACTAAACCCTTTAGTGAGGCAAGAGGAATGAAAACCTCCAGTGTAAAAGGACCTATTAGTCTCAGGACATGGGCATTAGCATGATAGTAGACTTAGCCTCAAGGCTGAAGGAGAGGGACGCTGTCTCTACGCATTCAGCTAGTGGGAGAAGGGGGGGTTCCTACACGCAAACACACACACATGCACACACACACTGGCTCTGTGATAGGCAGGGAAATGCAAAGGGGCCCTATACAGCACATGAAGCCCAGTAAATAAGGAGGAGGAGGAGGAGGAGGCGAGGAAGAGAGAGGGCGGGTCGGGGACTGGAGAGTGATGAAGAGAAAAGAGAACTGAACTCACTCACAACAGACCAAGAAGGGGAGAATCATTAAAAGATGTATGGGGCAATTTGTAAAACTGTGAGCGGCAACAATGCGAGCGATAAACTCCTTTTATCGGGCCTCTCCTTGTAGATGACAGCCACTCAGTCCAGGCTTCGGATGTTCTGCTCTGCTCCAGCCGCTCAAGGCCCGGAAACAGGTGAAATGAATCCCCTTCATTTACAATGCAGGCCCCGATGCACGGACAGGGTATGGGCGGAGTTAACCTGCGCAGAACACGTCCACGGAGACTCTGCAACACACACGAACTGTACGTTCACAAAAACAGTAGCATTCATGTGTGGTGAATTAAACATGCAAGCGTGAGCCTGTGTGTGTGTGTGGGTGGGGGGGGAGGGATTAGCCTGAGCCTCAGTTATGTACAAAAGCGTGTGTTGATATAGTGTAAAGATGGAGGAGACACAAACAGCTCAGGCAGAGCGAGAGGGCAACAAGAATGAACCTCATTGTAAGACCGTTACAGGGAGATGCAGAGTGTGGAGCGGCGGCGGCTTTGGCGGGAGGGAGGGGCGTCTGAAGATGGCAAAGGGCTGTGAGGGGAGGTGTCACAGAGGAGACACCTCCAGTTGCTCCCTGAAAATATGATAAATGGGTTGTTTAACGTGCGCATTCATAGTTTTAAGACAAGGCAGGACATTGAGGGATTAGGCTGTAAAAGTCAATATTAGTGCTGGTGGCATGAGGAAAGCCCTGTCTGGTTAAACAGTGTGGGAAATAAAGCTTCCCAGCTGATGTCAATGTTTGAACAATGATTCCAATCATTTGCACAAAGAGAGATGCAGGCTGCTGTGGTTTATCTAATAGATCAGGAGCTGGTGTGAGAGTGATAGAGTCCTGCAAAAAGGCGAAGCAGAGCACATCTAGAGTCTTCAGGGTGGACCAGAGGGGGCAGAGGAGGGTTTGTAATGCAAAAGGAAGGACAGGTCTGGTGACTCCTGCATGGATGGATGGTGTAAATCTTTAGCTGCTTGGACGTTTTGCCATTTTAAACCAAACATTGCACTTTCTGGTTATTAGTTTGGGCTACTTTTCCACCTTTCCCAGAGGTCACTTGTCTCCAGTGAGATGTTTCACATTACTGTGGACATTTCAAATGACAGCCTGGTGCGCCTTTCTTCCTCCAGTATGCTTATTTTTAACGTCTCAGTCGGCTGGTGAACCTACAGTAGCAGGAGCCTCCAGCAGACTCAGATATAGTGAGCAGCAACATCAACAACATAAATCTCAGGCAGAGTTGCAGCAATTTAAAAGACTCCTGCAAGTACAGTAACAACTCTCTTGTGGCAGTTTGCAAATGTTAAGCTGAATAAATATCCTGGGGACATTTATCTACACCACAGTTTAGCTAATGTTAATCAGACAAATTGCTATGTAAACCCTTTGGTCAGCTGCAGTCTTCCTGCATCACATTCATGTTACAGAATCTAAATCTGCATGTTGACTGAGTCTATTCCAGGTTCCTTGAACTTCTGGTCTTTCTTTGTCAGGCCACTGTGGCCACAGGAGTCTATTGCAGCATGCATCACGTAACAGGCAACTGTGCTGAAACCTAGTGTCAACCCTAACTCCTAACCCTAAGAGTTAACCCTCAAACAGTCCAGAGAAACAGCCAAAACGTCCTCACATTGCTGGTAGAACGCAAATCTTGGTACTCAATATGTAGCAAGTAGAAGACCACACGCAGTCTCCAGTCAACTGAATGTTGATGGTTTTAAGTACTGGGAGGAAACCAGAGTACCTGGAGAACGCCCACCCGCACATCCCGCGGAGAACATGCAAACTCCACACGGAAGGAGCCCTCTGTGTTTGTGAGTGAAACAACCTCACTCGGCAACACATCAATCATTGGGTGACTGGACCAGACCCTAGGGGTCGCATCGGGCCAAATACGTTTGGAACCAGAAACTCTGCTTCTTCTTCATTTGATGGCTCAATCAAGGCCACCTGCAGGAACATGACACCCTTTGTTACTGGTGCGGCCATCTTTCCTATCTGCAGCCCTTATATACATCATATGCAAACTAAGAATGAAGTAAAGAAATGCATATGGAGTTTAGCATGCTGAAAACTATAAATATGTTGGAGATGGCAGAACATTTAGCACAGTCATTACACTTTCAAAGGGCCTGAATTAGAATATGCCCTTATATTTGCCACTATTAAAGCATAAAGCTGACATTGATTCATGATGTCATGATAAATGTGAAGTTTAATAGATTGTATAACGGGACTATTATCCTTAAAGTCTCCTAAAACATCCATAGTTATAACTGCTAATTCAGGAATCCCTATGGAGAGTGGCATTAGGATGGCGTTAGGATTCAATGTCAGGATGTCAGGATAGGATGGGACATCAGACATGGCCGCAAATGACTTCTACGGTGAGATTTAAATGATAATTCATTGTGGGATTAACTCCTGTGACTGATGCACAGTCCTCAGAAATGCTAAAAAAGCCACACACACACACACACACCCACACACACACACACACACACACACACACACACCAGGAACACACCATCCCATCCAGGAATAGCAAAATGGAAGCATGTGGGTTTGCTGTGTTGAGGTATCCCTGGAAGACTGGCAGAATATGCCTGGACCGCCTACAGCTGTGATGAATGGCTCTGAGGTTTTATCCCACAATGCCCCTCACTTCATTACTGTCACGTGGAACAGATGGTGCCTTTCACCCCTGCATCACATGTACACACACACACACACACACACACATACTCACTTTCTTTCCAAGGATGCCGTCATTTTGAGCCGCAATGTGCGTGCACACTCGTGGAGGTTTTAATGAATTCTGCACCACATGCACTTTCTGCACTCAGCTGAGGCGTTCATTTACAGATCTGAAGAGCAACCAAACAAAACATTAGATTGTGGGTATGAAACGTTAAACAAACCAGAGAGGGGCTAATTGAATGAAGAAAGGAATAAACAAAGATCTGTGTATCTTCCAAATGGAAAAGTGTGTGTGTGTGTGTATGTGTGTGTGTGTGTATTTGCATGTTGCACATGCCATGGGGACATCCAACTCTTCTCTGTCTACCTCAACTGGCATTTAACAAACACAGTGCAGACTTTGAGCTAGAGCTTTCCTTTATTATGCATGCAAACATATTTATCAGATCAAACATCAGCGACAAATCATATCAAACATTGGTGAGAGTCACGCAAACAAAAACTTCACCCATTTACCAAACTGTCATCACTACCAAATGAATTTCAGGAGGCCAGAAATGTGGGGAGCAAGGGAGAGTCTCCTGCTTCTTCCTTTTTTTAACTTAATCTCATGTACTGTGGGGTCAAACTCGGACCCCTATGTCCTCATTTGCCACTTTCTTCTTCTTCTTTCCCAGCCCAGCCTGCATGTCACCTGTCCTCGCATCCTGAGGAGCAAAGTTCGCGCAGCCTGACGCCACTTTAAAGTTACACCTGCCAAGAAAAGCTGTAAATACTATCTTAAAGTTAACGCACACAAACGTTCCGGGCTCGCTATCTAACTGAAAATCAGATACAGAACTGAGAGCACACGCCACGCAGCACTTGGGTGAAGCTCTATCTCTGACTGACATGAGTCCAGACCGCAGATCCCGGCTATTATCTTATCGCTTTAATATAAAGTAAACTGCGGCAGCACACTGGACCAGCAGCTATTGGGCCCTCTGCTCTGTTATCACAGTTTTGTTTGGCCTCTGCTCTTTCAGCTATCTTAAAGGGAGCTATTAAAGAAGCATCTTTCTCATCTGGAAGCAAACCGAGACTTTTACTTGAATGAGGTCGGGAAGAATGGAGGAAAAAGCTCAGGGTAAATGGTGAAGTCTCGTCCTTTTCTCACCCTAATGTGAGTGACGGACATCTAAACTTCATATTAAGGCTTCTGTGTAATAGACTGGGTGTAGCAGACAGGAAGTGGATGGTAGCATGTTTTATGCTAAATCACTGAGGTGAGAAAAAAAAAGAGCTTCTTTCTGGACAATAAGTGAACAAACTGGTCCCAGCAGGCAGCAGATGCAGGACAACCTCCCCACTGTGCAACAATAGCTTCCAATCCAGGCTGTCCATCCATCTGCATTTGTCCAATACAGTAAAGAATCCCTGCAGCAGAAACAACTGGCATTCTTCTGTCATCCATTGTGAGGAAACTATCACAGGAATGGATCACTGGGAAGACAATCCAACTTCATTCTCTCATCCCAAACCAAAAGAGGAGGCAGGAATGGGCTCTGATTGATCAGGGAACAAATGGAGCAGATTCTCTCTGCCTCACTCTGAATAGTTAACTTAGTTAATTTCATCCCTGTCAAAGTCTGACGGAGTGGCTGGATTTCAGTAGGTGGCTCGTAATGAGCGCAGGAGGGGGTTGAACATGCATGCTACTGCTGCTGGAGGTCTCTGATCCTGTCTCTGAGGTGAGTAAACATAGACCCCCCTAGTAGATGTCAATGCACGTCATCTACAAAGAGATTACTTATCACTGCAGCGATACCGAACACCTCTGGGTCAAACAAACACGTGCATTTACCTCAGATGAGTCTTTCATGCTCACAAGTGACATTAACAAGTCTACAATTTTAACCCCGTCAGCAATATATTACGCTCAAATAAAGCCAAATATCGAATAGTGAATCTTCACCTTGGTAGATCAGCGAATCGTATCTATCATGGATGGATGGATGGATGGATGGATGGATGGATGGATGGATGGATGGATGGATGGATGGATGGATGGATGGATGGATGGATGGATGGATGGATGGATGGATGGATGGATGGATGGATGGATGGATGGATGGATGGATGGATGGATGGATGGATGGATGGATGGATGGTCATGTCCTTTATTGCTCATAAAATCCCAGAGTGGAGTCACTTGTGTGCAGTAAAAAAGCGCTTGACACCTGCCGGGATGTTGACTCAAAATCTTTATCACCAATATCTAATCACTCGCTGTCTCTCCGCTGATAAATGGGCTCACGTCGGAATTTTCCCCCTCCAACTGAATCTCCCGTTAAAACCAGGTGAGCGTCCTGCAGATACCTGCCGACCTGTGCATTTATTCACTTATGGTGGATTCTGGTTAATGCTTAAGCAGATGTGTGTGTGTGTGTGTGTGTGTGTGTGTGTGTGTGTGTGTGTGTGTGTGTGTGCGTGTGTATGTTTGATGGTGTGTGTTTACCTGAGGATCCTCTATACTGCAGGGACCGTGAACCTGGACAGAGTGAGAGGGAATGCAGTTGATTAATGTTGGACAGAGCAAACCTACTGCCACATGCCAGTGAAATGAACCAATGCATGCAGGCAAAAAAAATTCAAAAAGTTCCATTTTAATGGACTGAGTGCGTTGAGAAAGAGCTGTCTTTGTCTTTTCAACAATCTTTGTTCAGAACCTCTGATGTTCTTTTTACTAACAAAGATAAAAGAAAAAGAAGTGACGTTCAAAGCTGCCTGACATCTGTTTTTTTTTTTTGTTGTCAGGTAGGGGTCTTCATACGGCTCCGTGTGATGTGAGACACTGAGATCTCGCTCGCTTCAAAGTGTGAGGATTACACTCTTTCAGTTGATAATCCCTGGAGTCGTATGACAAGGACTACCTAGCTTTACACACCGGGGGGGACGCACATCCCACAACAAAACCGCAGGGTTCTACCTGCACATAAATATTGACTCTGACGGGTGTTCGGGATTGCCTGGCAGCTATTCACCCAAGAACAAGGTAAATCAAGATGAAAGTGCAGCACATTTCTGTTCAGTCTTTCCAAAGGCCAAATATCACCCTGAGACTTTCTGCACCCTCGCCTCACCCTCCTGTGTCTGAAGTTTAGCTAGAAAAATACCTCTCCAGGATTTTTTGACATTCACAGCATATCTAGAGCTGTTTTTCACACCAGAGGTCTATTTTGAATGGGCCGAAGTTCCTTTTCTGACCTGAAAATATCGGCCATACTTTGTTTGCAAGTGTACCCTGGTCTGTATGACTAAGAGTGTGGATGCAAATGGACTATCCAGCGACTGGCCAGTACTGATGTGTCACTGTGTGTCACTGGTACAGTCACTGGTGCGGTCTGCTTACACAAGGGCAGTGTGAAGACGAGCCAAACTGAACGAATGTCCATGAGCAGCTGACCCCATCCCAGAAGATGAAAAACCTCAACGGCACAGCAAATTTCTTTTTTTATGCATTAACATTCATCTTCATTTCTGACAACTGCCTGTGACACAAATGCAAACTAGGTGTCTCCTGTCTTATGAGTTGTGTCAGATTTGTTTCAGTGTCAGCCGGGCCATAACTTGGAATCTCACAGAGGAAATGAATTTATGAATGAGTACAAATTTGGGGAGGCCCACCAACAATGAGAACACACACACTCGGAGATGTGAAAATGTTGAGCAGATAGGAGCTGTCATTGAACAATGGAAGCCGGGCTGAGGCCTGGCTGGCGCTGCAGGGATGCAGACACACACTGATAGTGACCTGATAAATAGAGGGACAGTGTAAGGAAGACCTCCTACTAACAGGCCACACAGAATTGGGCACTTTTCACTAATTTATCTGACCCCAGTCTGTGTTTGTTGGAAGGGAACACATCCAAATGCCCGAGATAGCAGAGAAACACGCCGCTCCCAGCCCGAACTTTGCCGGCCTTCATCTGCTTGACACACTGGGCACATACTTTGTTTAGTCCACTGGCATCAGTGAATGACACTGAAATTGGATTACACAGTGACTTGTCTTCCTCTCAGTCCTCCACCCTTTTTTAAGCCCCACTCTGGACCTGGCCCTTCTCCTGGGTCTATAAAGCCACGCTGATGAGCCTGACTGGCCAGATCTCTTAGGGCCAGTAATAATCTCTCTTTAGGAGGCTGAGAGGATGAAGTGAGCCATAAGAACCCTCTCTGTCAGCTTTAACTGGCCAACAGAAAGAAAAAGTCATAATTATAGTACTCTATCAGGCTGGTTTTAAATAAAGCTTCCTGGCTGTGGCCCCTATAGACACACACTCTCCAGCTCATACACACATGCACTTTAATAAAGAGGCTCTAATCAATCAGGGCTTTCCCTGCCATGGTTTTAGAGGAGCCCCTGTTTCAAAGCAGGACCGACAGCCCTCAGCCTCACCGCATTGTCAGACGAGACTGATTAGGCCTCTGACTGGCTACCTCAGCCACCAGCCAGAAAAGCGCCGAGGTTAAGGGGTCTCCATTTGAACTCAACGAACACTGAAAAGTTCTGGACACCTGCTTTCTAAAGTGATGCTTGTCTCCCCTGCTCTGTCCTCCTCGCTCTCTTTTTTTCTTTTTTTTTTTATTATTTGCAATTTGAGATCACCGCATGAGGGGGAGAGGGAAGGAGTTGTTTGAGCAAAAAAGAGGGGGTGTGCGTGCGTGCGTGCGTGTGGCTTAAGTTTTTGAAGGGGGAGCTTGGCTGCGGGCCCAAGGTCGGAACAAAGAGGGGACACTCTTTACATGCATAGCCAGACAGAGTAAACTGGCCAGCAGCGGTGGAAGCAAATACAAGGCACAAAACCAGACTTAGAGAGAAGGAGACGAAGGGAAAAGGGGAAAAACCAACAAAAATACCAGATCAACCCAACATCAGTATGCTCCCTGCGCCCTCTCTCAAGCTTGAACCTTGTGTTGTGTGATGAAAATGAGAATAATCCTGGCTGGTGTGAGTATCGTGCATCCAATTGCTCAGGCTGCCCCGATTTTATTGTGTTTGTGTTCAATATGCTGCTGTGTGGCCGTGGGTAAACGGAGGTTATCCTTTCGCAAACACCCGCAGGAGGAACAAATATAGGCAATTAGTGCAGCGCAGCAACAGGCAGACAGGTGGCCAGGAGATGAGAGGAGAGATTTCATAAAAGCAGCTTCCTACTGTATTTAAAGCTACAATCAACACGTGGGAGCAGCTAACTTTAAAATATTTCACCACAAGAGAGCGGGCGGTGGGGATGAAGTTTACACAATGCCCTAGCTGTTTTCACTGTCAACAAGTCTGCTGTTATCAGCTGTTGCCGCTCGATCCTCCAGGTAAAACACAACACTTGGATGCAACTGTCATCGGAAATTGTGTTGAGGCGCGCAGCAGATTCCCTTTCTTTTCTTCTCTTGTTTCTTTCGCGGAAATCGGCTTTACGTTTTTTAAAGGAGAGCCACTCCATCACAGAGGGACAATGGCGTATCCTCACAAATAGTTGGAGGGCGTTACGCCACCCTGCCGTCACCAGGTTCCCCTCGGTGAAGCCTCTGGCGCTGACTGGTAAATGCCACTTTCAATCTTTCTCTTTTCTCTCCTCCTTCCTTTTCACTCCTCATTTTCCTTGCCCTCAATGGGTGTGTTAAGTATTGTGCGTTCAGATGGGGGGGTGGCGAGTCAGTCAGCATCATTAAAAGCAGGCCAAGCCTTTGGCCAGATCAAAATAATTAACTGGAGGGGTCACAAGCTAATGAAATGAAATGGGGGCTGAAAGGAGCCTCTAAATGGTGCCCACTAATCCGCCCTTTACCTTGTTTCAGGGAGGAGGCAGGACTGAGCAACCCAGTGCACCTCTGCTGATAATAGGCTGCAGAGTGTATAGGGACAGGGGACTATAGGCTTGTGTGTGTGTGTGTGTGTGTGTGTGTGTGTGTGTGTGTGTGTGTGTGTGTGTGTGTGTGTGTGTGTGTGTGTGTGTGTGTGTGTGTGTGTGTGGGTGGGTTTAATAGCCATGAACCTTCATGTTTAGTTTGGTAAAGGTGTGACATCATCCTCATCACTTTTTCACATTCATTTGTTCACAGGTTTCATCATTTAAAGGTGGAAATTAAAAAGAAAACTATTTGGCAGTTAGTGCTTAGTGTGATATTTACCTCAGCTCATCTTGTCCATCTTTTATTGATTATTTGAATCATTATTCAACTCCTAATGAATGCTTATGAGCGCATTAACTACTATGTTATAACTGTATGTCTGTAATTTATGTGAACTGTAAGACAGGTAACACAGTCTAAAGCACTTACTATTTTATTCTAAAGAAATACAATATGTATAATATATAACATTTTGAATAAACAGTTGAGTCAGGTGGGGTTTTACATTACTGAATCATCCTATTTTTTATTAGCTCCTTTTTTCCACTCTTATTTAATCCTGCGTGTGTTTTCATGTCCCCATTCAGAGTCATCGCCACAGCGCTTTCATCACCAGGAGCAAGTGTACGCTGAGCTTTGCCTCCACAAAGACGGCCATTGTGTCATGCAGAGATATTCAGCAGACATATAAAAGAAATTATCTAAGAGTGCTGCTGTCTGTCGGAACCCAACAATGGAGGAGCGAAGCCTGCGAGACGAAGCTGAGGGCTGGCGTGTCAGCCACTGATGAGCATGTCACTGTGAACAGGTTCTCCCGGGGCAGGTCACAACCTGCTGAGGTGTGTGTCTGTGCGTGTGTGTGTGTGTGTGTGCGTGAGACACTCACATCCAAACTGTGAGACATGACAACGTTTCGCTGAGTGAAGGAATGCACCTGATCTTTAGAGAAGCTTGCACGAAAGCTGTTTACACACGCAAACAATGAGACCAAAAGCACATTGACACACACGCTGAGCCCACACAAAACATGTTTTCAGAACAACCGTCAAAGGGCAGGACTTTTTTGGGGGTTTGCTTTTTGTCCTCTGATGACTTCATATCTCATATCATCACGCAAATTCTCAGCTCAGTGAAGTAACTGGAGGTGTGTGTGTTCTTATATATCGCAGCATCAATTCCAGGTTTACTGGGGGGGGTTCGGTGGTTGAGAGGCGACGACGCTGCGGCGGCACCGTCTCTGAGCACGCTCACATTATTCAATGACGCTCACGCCTTTTAGATGATCCAAATCATTGTAACATGCGTGTCAGAAGTGTGGGAGGAAAACAAGGTTCCAGAGAAAAACCTCACTGGTCTGAAAAGCTTAGACGGTGGCATTCTGCTCCTCACCACTGAGACAATATGAATTTTTGTCCTCAATCCCCTCTGTTGTCAAGCGCGTTGGAGAAACTGCAACAGTTGTTGGAAATGTAGCTTAGTTTCACCATTAGTTTCAATGCAAACATGACTTGGTGGAAAAAATGCACGTCCAAGGCAGCTGACTGAATTGGACTTATCGTATACTAATGCCACCAGAAATGCACTTTCACAATTGCCTATCGATTCTGTATCCCACTTGTTTGTTTGTTTGTTTTTATTGCGTTGTAATGGCCACACTGGGTGATTTCATCCCCAATTGTTTGTTGACCAGCAGCAGCTCTGCCTTTCTTCCTTTCCTACTCAACCCACACAACTTTTAAGAACATCTCCGTCCAGAACTTTGGACAAGCAGCTGACCGCACTCTCTGTGGAAGGGAGTCTCCGCATCAGAGGAGTCCACCAGCATCCAGTTTAACCCAGCACAATTAGCACATCCGTTGGAGTAGAATTACCCTGTAAAATGAGAACGCGCCGGACAAAAGAGGCAGGAGAGCTGGGGCTGAAGAAAGAGAGGGTAAGTGTGAAGGAGAGGGGGGAGAAGAGGAATAAGGGAGGATGGGGAGAGATTAAAATTGTTTGAATTGAGTCCACGCTCGGCCCATTCATTTGGTATTCTGCTCAAATCAGGCCTTTTGTTCCGGCTGGCGTAAAGTAGTGTCAATCATCTCGACCCGGTTTTGTAGAATGGGGAAATTTATTATGAATTTGCTCCTCAAAATAATGAGGGCTACCCCCTGCCTGCTCTCCTTTTTCCCTCCACCTTCTCCCCCAAGCCACCTCGCCTCCCTCCCCCCCTGCCTCCATCCCTATATCAATGCTGCAGAATAGGCAATAGAGAGTGAAGTTAGCCATCTCAGGGCCACTCGCACTCTGGACCCACATCAAAGTGACAGAGACGTCCAATCAGATTTGTCTTACAGGCATTACATGATGAATATGGTGCAGTCGCGGCACAAAAGCGCCTTTGTGTCTCCCCCGAGCAGAGACTATTCACGCCCCGCCACAGCCAGCCAGAGTGGAAGTAAATGGCCAAAAGGGTCCAGGCCAAAAAAAAGCACCCAAACTTGTGCGGCACAATGGTCCATGCAAATCACAGCCCCCGCCGCCCCCGCCGCCCCCACCCCAGAGCACATCCCCACCTCGTCCGTCCCTCCAGGGTTGGGTTCCCCCTCCTCCGGGCCGTCTGAAGTTTATTCACAGAGGTGTCAGTTAAAAGTGCTGAGCTGCACACATTTCACACATCCGAGGAGACAAAGAGAGAAATTAGGAGATCACAAATCGAGGTCCGACTTTTTTATTTTTTACCGAGAATGACTTGGCGGGGATGATTCAAGCTTTGGGTGGGGGCTGGGGGTGGGGGGGGGGGATCTGAAATTTAAAAAAATAATATTAATGGCTCATTTTATCGGGATAGGCAGGACACAGTGAGAGATAACGGATTCGGCATGGAAACTCTTCTCGCAGTTTTAGACTTGATCCCTCATCCTTGACTCATACTTGACTCATAGATACCAAAGGATTTATCCCAGTATTCCGGTAATTATCCCAGTAGATCACCCCAGGCTGACAGACGAGCTGCGAGTTACATCCACCTAGGGTGGCTCTTTGGCAATCTCAGGATCAGATTGGGATTTTTAACACATGCAAAGACCATTTTTTTGTCTAAATATGTTCAACAGTAAAAACTTTACTGTTAAAGTCAGAGGAAGGAAACTTGATTGAAAAAGTGTATGACAAGCCCCATGGGAGGTGGGCTGTCACAGTCGCTCCCCCTCTAGACTGTCAGAATGCACATTCAGACTTGTGACTTTTGAAATGCATTCTTCCTGGCAGTCCCTGTAGGTAAACTCGGAGCTCCTGTCTCCATCTGTGACTCCTGCCTGCTCTGATGAGGAGGAAAAAAACGTTTCCATGAGCAAATCTTTCGATTCTCCATACAAAAGTAACTTTGACTGATAGCTGATTGCTTTGCAACCGTTTCCGTTGAACGATACCAATAGGACGCACAGTCAGGACCTTTGGTGGGTAATTGCTCTAGTAGGTGAAGCAGAGGCGATCAGTCAACAGTTCTACGGAGTCCCGAGTGTCTCTAGTGCCCAAGGCCTCGCTCGATCGATGGCTGAGAGGTCAGCATATTTGTCTGAGTGCCAGCTGCATCGTGTCTGTCTGTGCTTAAACATTAACTCCTTTGTAAGCATCGTTCAAGGCTGCGCACCTTTCCTCCATACTTCTCTGCCCAGCTGTCTCAGGTCTTTGTACAGAGCATCGCTGTCATTTTTACATTTTTTTACATTTTACATTTTTTGTGACTCCCCAATAAATGTTTGTTTACAAGTTGAAAACCTCTCTGCAGATATGTTCATTGTTTATTGCTATAAAGGCTGCAAAGGCTGGGAGGCATTCTTGATTTTACATCAAACACTTGTTGAAGTATAGAGTATATTAACATGTAATTGTGGTCTAAATTAAAAAATAAGAGTTTCCAGTTGATGATGCACTTGTTAAAATACACAGGAGTGAACAAAACAGACATTTTTTGAGTGGTTTATGTTTGTGTGATATGACTTTAGAGGCTTTAAGACACTTTTCATCACAGTAAAACATTCCAGTTAACTTTCTGAAAACCATGTTATGGTTGCAGGATAATTTCGAGCAACATTTCTAAAACTAACACCGAAATATGTTGATTATTTCCCATTTTATGCTTATGAACAATAGATGACCCTGCACCCTTCAAATTTCGGTTTATATTGGTCCAACTATTTATGCGCCCATTTGAGGTTTCCATGGTTTGAGCATCCATCTCAACTCCAATGCATTAATGGGCTATAGTTGATTGATTATTCGCCATTTCATTATGCCAACATTAGCATCGCCCCTTATGCATTGTCAAAGTGAAAATGACCCACCAACAAAATGACCTGAATAGATTCATTTCCCCCCTGGTCCTCTTGTATATGCTGGGGAGAAAATTGCATATCAATCTTGGAGGGCAGGAGACAAGCGCTTATTTTCCCTCTGCAGGCCGGCCTCTGCCTCTCTCTGAAGGACATCAGCAGCACCATTTCAACCATGTAATAATAGAGCAGCGGGGTGTTTTGCGCCCAACATTGATTCGTCTTCTGGAGTCCTGATGACTCAGGAGGTTGGAGAGCAGAGCGTAATTAATGTCATTTATCACTTGTTTGATTTTGTCGCCGCTTCCGCCCGACAGGGTTCACGTACGCGAGCCACCGACCAATGAGAGCGCGGCAGCGTTGGTCGCGCGTGGCTCACACCTGCTGGCTGCGGCGCGCAGGTGCGTTGGCGGGGGGCACAGGCCGTATTCATCTTTAAGTTGTTTTTGTGGATAAAGCGTGCATTCTGCAGTCAGCATTTTTGCCCTTTGTTATTTTTTAATGAAAACTTTATAAAACACCGCTTTATTTAGACACGCTTGTTCCCAGTTTATCCCTCCCGCATCACCAGGTGAAATCAAACTCGTTGTTTCTCGTTCCTCACGCCGAATTTGGCATCGGTGTTTAATTACAAAGGGAACCCTTTCATAATTGGCATAATGAGGCGCAAAGGCGCAAACAAAGGCGCCCATAATGAGCTGTTGCGCCCCCCATTTTGGGGGCGACGGGCTTTTTTGACGCGGCTGTGTGCGCCGTGAAAAACACAGTTGGGGATACAAGTAGTCGACAACCCCGGGTTTTTATTTAGATTGATCTCGATCGGGTAATAAGAATTTTGACCCGTCTCATTGTCTTGCTGACTTTCCCCAGGCCGTATTTCAAAGTGTCTATAGCCTTTGAGAGGCCTGAATTGCACCCCTCCCACCCTTCTCTCTCCCTCCCTCTCTCTGCTAGGCCCTCTGGGCTATTGGGCAAAGTGCGTAAAAGAAACAATGCGTCGCATGAAACGTAATATTAATCTCCCTGTCTTGAATGCAGACAAAGCGTTGGAGAAGGTGCGCGTCCATAATGGTTATTGAGTGCCCACCCAGCTGTGCAATTTTCCCCGTGTGCCCAAACAAGTCGAGAAAAGGTCAGACAGAGGCTTTTGAATAGATTACTGCCACACACACACATACACACACACACACACACACACACACATGAATTGGAAGAACCCTTTCCAAAAAGCAGTTAATATAAATAGACTCATCTTTATTCATAAAACTTGTTTTACACAAAATATATTTGTTTAAATCAAATCGATATTTACATTTTAGGCAACCGCAAAGAGGGAACAAGTGCATACATGAATACATTAATAGATTTCTTCTATAAAAATAACAGGTCAACTACGGTTTGTCACAGGTAAGTAGCCTTGATATTGCTGTCCTTCGCACAGCCAAGACAGTTGTAACTTCTCAGGACACTCTCAGCATTGGCTGTTGTTGGGTGTACGAAAATATTTCTTCATGTCAAAACAATGTGTGTACAATGGTGCCATAAAAAGGTGGTGGTGGTGGTGGTGGTAGGGTGTCGTAAAAGTCTGTCGAGGCATCGTCATTGTGGATGCGCTGTCCTGCTCTGACGAAAACAGTCAAAAGGGGAATTCCTCAGCTTCGGACCCGCTGACTGCTGGAGCTGCTCTGTCACGTATTAATTGCACTTATTGGAGCAGAAACAGCAACAGTTTACTTCCACGCGTCAACGTGACATCGAAGCCAGCCCCCTCCTCTTTCACTGTTCATGCTCGATGCGCTTTGAGGCTCCCTCTCTCACACACTCCCCCCTGCTGTCTCATAGCTACTTTGCTTCTGGAGGAGCAGTCTGGATCAGGGGTGTGGGTACAGATCACTTCCAAGCACCCTGTGCAAGGCTGGACCTGATGCTTCGACCAAGTCTCAATGTCAGCATTTTACGCACAGACGCTGCTGTGAGGTTCGGAAGCTCTGCGCCTTAATACCTGTCGAACCAGGTGGTAAAGTCCAACAGTTCCTGTTCCTCGGAGCTCAGGGGTTCGTAGCTACCTTCGTCTGATGAGTAAGTGGAGTGAGGTGACTCCGGGTCGGCTGAATAGCTGTTGGAAAGAGTCGGTGACGGCAGTCCGCACTGGAACGCGGCGGAGACCGCGTCGTGCTCGTCCAGAAGTTGCTGCAAAGCCCTGATGTACTCCACCGCAGACCGCAGCGTCTCCACTTTGCTCATTTTCTTGTTGGCGGCGCCGTTGGGCACATGCTGACGCAGCGTCTGGAACCCCATGTTGACCTGTTTGACCCGGTTCCTCTCTCTCTCGTTCCGCCGGGCCACGGCCACGGGCTGCTGCTGGGGGATGGAATAACCCAGGCCGTTGAAAGTGAGGCGCCGTTTGCAGCGCAGGAGCTCCGGCGAGCTGGAGCGCTGTCTCTTCAGCACCTTGGTTTTGCTCTGAAAGCCGTCGGTGGAGCCCGCAGAGTTGGGATGGACGGCGGAGGCGGTGTCCTGGGCTGGGGCGTGCAGGGTGAGGCCGCTGCGCGCAAACGTGAAGGCGGTCTGCGTGGTGCTGATGGTTGTGGTCTCCATCTCTGACAGCTGGTCTGAGGTGATGGATGCAAAGGGCGGCAGGGTGCGCGTGAAGGGTGACGGCGTACAGCTCTCGTGTCTTTCGCGTGGGGACCGTGAGGCCAACTCCGGCTCGAGCCTTGACTGGTTACTCCACGAGCCGATCTGACCCAAACTTTGGCAGCATTCCTCTTTTTCAACACGCGCCCCGACACACACCCCTCCCACCCCTTTTCGGAGACGCACGCTTCGCGTTGAGGCCCCGCCCCCGCTGTGTGATTCTTCCGCGCGCCGACTCCCCCGGGCCAGGCGCGTGGCTCCGGGAGCTCAATAAACAATCCCGAGCTTTCACTCGGCCGGGAGCACGCGCTGGGCTCATTTACATTCCAATGTCTCGAACTTGGAGGCTCATTGGTCGATTCAAACGTCCAGCAACCGAGCGCAAAGAAAGGACGGAGGAAGGAAAAAAGACAGCGAGAGGAGAAGAAAAAGAAGAGAATAAAAAGTGAATGGTTTTGGTTCTTTGAAATGCCTTTTGGATTTGACAATGTAGCCTACCCCTGGCAAGTCTTCAAGTTATCAATTCCCCCCTCCCCCCCGTGGGCATCTTTCTCCTCCAGCTCTTTACAATCACAAATACCAAAGACACACTGTGCTGTATCCTGGATACAGCTTTACAAGGCAAAATAGATTGTAAGCGTGTCTCCAATCGTAGTGATTGACACTTATACACCTCTATATCATCACAACTCGTAAAGGTTGTGGCAGGCTGCAGTGAGAGAGGACGCGTTAAAGTCACCCCTTTTTTTTGCAAACTCGGAAAATACTTTTCTAAAATGTAATTTATGAATGAACTCTTGTGTTTGAGACATGATTTCACTTCTTTTTTTATATTTCTTTTTGCAAAAATGAGCGTTTCAGCACCACGTGGGACTGGACAGCATCGCCGTCTTCTCTGTTTTTTCTTTTTTCCTCAACTCTAGAGCCACTGCTGCTGTTTTTTGTTGACTACAGCTTCAGTCAAATCAGACAACTTAAAATATATTTTTGCCGGTTTAGCTTTTAACTCTCTCTTTTGGCAGAAAACGTCGACCTGGTAAAATAACCTCCGGGGGAAAAATGATACTTTTGCGCCCTTTAGTGGCAACAAAATGAACTGCACAAATAACTTGGTATATAAAGGGTGACAGTCAAAATTACGTAGATCATTGTTTTCAGCAAAATTTAAATTATGTATAACAATTACATATAACATACAAAACCATGACTCCCACAAACGTAACTATTAAAATATTTCAGCCAAAACATCAGAATTACATTATCCAATTTATCCCCGTTCAGTCAACAGTCGTTGTTTGTATGTAAAGGTAGATCAACGCTAATAAAAAAAATAAAAACGGTGGTTCTCCGTTAAGATCTCTCCGCCCTCGGCGCTTTATCGTGGTGACATTCCCCTACTTTCAGTTTCTGGTCGAACAGATTCTTTTCTTCCATGCTAACAACAGAGAGCACCAAAGAGCAAATAAAATCCACAGTTTTCTGACACAGATTGCATCCTTGAACTTTTCCTTTCTGCGTCTGCAGTCTGATCACTGTCTGTAGTCAAAAGATTGACTTCGTCTTGCACTCAGACGCAGTTAAATGTGTAAAATGTGTAAATAATAACCTGCTGAGCAGATTAACAAATCTACTCTTGCATTTTCCCCATGTATCGAATCAGATACACCTGAACAGATGCACACCTATTCATGATGCTTCCCAAAACCTTACTCACTGGCAAAGGTGTGGCAGAAATGCCCTTTGTCATTAACAAAACAAATTTCTAAAAAAAGCAGCACCTTGGGTAGGAATGTGACCTTTCTGGTGAGACATAGTATGATATGTTATGAATATGACAATCTCCTGCATGTTTCCTGGTGAGGGACCTTAAACAGTTGAAAAAGTAATTTGTTGATTGTTTTGTGAATAAAAGTATAAAAAAGGAAGCGATTCTTTCCATAGGCTTTTTAAGAACAGGGTGACATCCTTCCTGGTTGAGTGGAGTGCACATGGTTCAGGGACAGCCCACAAGACCTGAGCTGGACTTTCAAAGCACAGGAAAAAGGAAGTGCTCCATTAGAATGTGTATCACTTCTCCATTACTGATACATTCACACCAGGCTCAGGGGTAATATGATCCACATTGCACAGAGGGTGACACATGAGCATCATAAAGGCTGTCTGCAGAGAGGCAAGAGACAACAAACTAAGAATCTAACTAAGAATAACACAATCATTCAATTTTAAAGCTTACGTCCATAAAAGATAGTATTATGAATGCCAAAAGAGGATATAAAAGCTGAGTTTGAACAAGCTGCTTTTGAGCGAAACAGTCTTTTGTAACAAGGGCACCACCAGTGGATATAAATACTCTTTCAGTCTCATTCATCAGAACACACCTGCAGGACCATCCAAAAGTCCACCAATTATTAACAATTATTCTTTTATGATGCTGGTGTGGTGGAAATACCCAAAGCCAAAATTTGAAAAAGGGAAAGGTTATCTTTCAGTATACAATCTGCAGGTGTGTGGTGAGGGTCATGTTTGGAAAAATCGAGCATTTATGACACATTTTGCTGGATTTGTGGAGTAAAATAAAGAATTACTATGACAGTGGATTCCAACTAAATTCTGTGTGGTTGTAGGAGGAGTCTGTAGCTGCCATCTGCACATGACATTATTTTAAAATAATTGATGGGTCTGAAATATACCTTATAAATATTTCCATCCACAACCAAGTGGATGGAATGTGGGCAGCAGCAAATCCCCAATTAATCATTAAGTTGTGTAATGTAGAGTTTTATCCTCATATTTAATTTAGTTTAGCAGTTCTGCCTAAGTAATGCAAAACAGGTCATTCGAAAAAAAATAAAAAAAAATTTAAATAATAAAAATCATAGTGGATTGTACACCTTATAATACACCTAGCTGGAAATGGTGGCGTTAACATAATTTAATAATAAGTAAACTTTTTCAAATAAATGGCTGTTCATGAACAGGTGTGTGAGGAGGAGGAACAGCGTTAGAATGCAGTCCCAGAAACACGTCACTAAAATGGTGTTTCAGCAAGAATCTTATGGGCGACGGCAGGAGGGTGAAATTCTGATGAAGCTGCGATGCAATAAAAATCCCAGATGGAAATCAGACTTTCACTTTCGGCCAGAATTTCGCGTTGTTTTTTTTTTTGTTGTTTTTTTTCAGACAGGCACGCCCACCGGGAGCGCGTGGGAACATCTGGCAACAGCGGACACGGAAACGACGCTCATTGGTCGGGAACGCCCCGTGGCACTTCGGAGCTATCACGCCGGGAGGAGTCTTCGTATGACGTCATGCTCTCCGTATAAAGTCTATGGAGCTGTTTCGACAGTCGAAAACTCAGGGTGACGACACGGTGAAGAAATGCTGCGGTAAGGGGGAAAAAAAATCATTTTATTACTGTTTCTCTATACTGGTTAAGACGGATCATATTTGGAGGAAGGAACCAGTTCCCTGCGAGTGCTGTCGATTGCGCAGTTTTCCTTGTTATTTCGCAGCACTGGAATGTCGCAGTTTAAACAACAATCACACTGAAGTTTCATGTGTCCCACCAGCTTCTCCAAGCCTCAGTTCGCCAGCTGGCTCATAGAGCAGGTGGAGACGGGCCAGTATTTGGGCCTGCGCTATGTGGACAAAAACCAGTTCAGAGTGCCTTGGAAGCACAACTCCAGGAAGGACTGCAACGACGAGGACAACAAAATATTTCGGGTAGGTCCAACTTCCTTTTCTTGCTGTGTCTGAACACCAGGGAACCTCTGCCAGAGCCTGGAGAAAGGATGGAGGTTTGGGTTAGCCAGGGGCATCCTCATCACAGCTCTGGCACTGAAGTACTAGTTAAAGTGGATCACTGGAATGCTCCAACATGCTACCTTTCTAGTTGTACCACTGAGGGGACACTACTCATATGTGCTACTGAGACCATTTGCAGGCACATTAAGTGTAATAGTAACCAGTAAGCAGTTACTATGGAAACAAACTGAGAACTTTTACTTTAACTTTCACGTGTTTGATTGGCAGGCGTGGGCAGTAGCCAGTGGAAAAATCAACGATTTCCCCAACGATAAAGCCCGATGGAAGACCAACTTCCGCTCTGCTTTATATAACCTGTCCGAGCGCTTCAAGATGGTACAAGATAATTCCAAAAATTCAGATGACCCGCATAAAATCTACCAGATTATCAACACCGGGTGTAAGTCCATCCCAATCTGCACCTTTCTTGTGCAGCAGTGTACAGTCTAATTGCAAATCTGTCCTCTCACTGGCAGGCAAGTATGAAAACCTGCCAACACAGTCCTCCCAGGAAGATTCCGACATGGATATCTACAGCCCTCCTGTGAAGCACTTCACACTTCAGTCTGAGGTGTAGTATTACCCGAAGCGCGCTCTCTTTTTCCTCCCTCCATTCATCTCAGGTAATTATGCCATTTTTACTTAAACAGCTCAATCTGCACAATGACTTCACTGCCCTGGATCTTGGGGACCAGCCTGCAGGTGCAGCAAGCTCCTGCTTGTTTACTTCATATTTACACAAGGTTTCTTTGAAGATGTGGACACAGTTTAATCTAGTTTTCGTTCACTGTTCGCAGAGGAGCAGCCTTGGGCGGAGAACTATACCATCCAATACTGTCCAGCTGACCTCGGGGGTTATCCTGCTGCGGCAGAGATCCACCCGCAGCCGATGGCAGACAAGCCGTCTCAGTACGAAGGTACTTGGCGTGAAAACTGAACTCCCTCGATGAAACACAGCAGTGGTAATAATCTAATATCTTTTGTTGAACAGTAAATCTTCCACAAGCCATCCTTTCACCTGTGCAGCCTGACATCTACGACCTGGAGATCTCCATCCACTACAGGAAAAGAGAAATGCTGAGGACCACTGTGAAAGCACCTCGTGTCCAGCTCCACTACCACAGTGAGGCCCCGGAACTAAAAGCCCACCATCATATCTGTTTCCCCCCGACCGAAGGGCTGCTGGATCGCAAACAGGTAGATCCCATCGGCCAGACTTGGACCGTCCTACTCTTGTTATCGGCAGGATCTCTAATCTCTAAACTTGTCTTTTTATCCCAGATCGAATACACCAACCGTGTCCTCAACAGCATCCAGAAAGGTCTCCTCCTGGAGGTACGGGACACCGGTATCTATGCCACGAGGCAGGACAGGTGCCATGTGTTTGCCAGCACCAGCGATCCCAGTGTAGCTCACCCGGAGCCCAGTAAGCTGCCCCAGAACAACATAGTGGAGCTCCTCAGCTTTGCCAAGTATGCGCATGGTAGGTGCTGCTGCCGGTGGGTGAAAAACCTTTTACTTGTTTATTTGTCACTGCTGACAGTCGCGTCTCTGCACAGAACTGAAACTATTTAAGGAGAACAACGGCGGATCTCCCGAGTACACCATCAACATGTGCTTTGGAGAGAAGTTCCCTGATGGAAAAGCTCTGGAGAAGAAGCTTGTCAGTGTCAAGGTAAGGCTCCATTGGAATTCTTTACCTTCAGAGCTTCGTGACGCGTTTACCTCCCATCCCCTCTTGGTCCCTGCAGGTGGTCCCTCTGATATGTCAACACCTCCACGAGATGGCCCATTTGGAGGGGGCGTCATCTCTCCACAGCTCCAGCATCAGCCTGCAAATGTCACACAACAGCCTCTTCGATCTCATCAACTCCGTTTTCGGACTGCCGATGGCCGACCAGGAGCTGGCGTAGCCCGCTGTGGCTTCTCGGCTTGTTCTCGTCCTCAGCGGTGGTGAAGCTGACCCCTAGCCTGGCCAACAGGCTGTCACTGCCTCCGTATGGAAGCTGTGGTATAAGTAGACTTTTCCACATCTTTTTTCCCAAATTCCTGGACTCTATTGAACTCTTTAAGTCTCAGCACACCTCCTGCCTGCAGGTCTGAAGGAAACCTACAAATGAAGCTGCAATGATCTAATGTTTACAGATGGGACATCTCTGCTGCAACCCCCTTCCTTTAGCACGGTGCGCCAAGTAAACCCACCTCAGCAAAATAATGACAGACGTGTGAAAATGAGACAAAGCAGATGACAAACAAAAGCGTGCACGTTTCCAAAAGCTGTCGGGCGAGAGAAACCTGGCCTGGAACCATCTCCCAATGGGTCTTGTTGTGCAGGGCTGCGACTTCACCTCCAGACTCTGCATTTTGATCTATTCCCTTCATGGCCTCACATAAAGAAATGACTTTTTTTCAAATCACTACTGAAGTAGAGACCTAAAACCCTTTCTTGTTGGACGGTTGCATTTATTTTACATTTTATAGAGTTTTTTTTAAACAAATGTAAGCTGAAATTCCTGATCTACTTACTGTATATAGAGATGATAGTGAATAAACACTTTCTGGTAAAACTGTCATTTATAAATCCTTTTTTATTTCCACAGCTGTGCATGTCAGCCTATAGCTCACATATGCACCTCAACTACAGAATATATGTATCATTTTAAACTGTAAAATAATGGCCAGTGCTTAAAGCTGTTGACCTTTAACCTGCTGGACGTGTTTGGACTGTCCTTCATTCACTTTTTGATGAAATATTTTGAATTCCAAAAACCACAATCTCTGATCCTCCAGCTCTGCTAATTTAAGTGTTTAAGAGTTCTTTTAGATAATCACCTCCCCTGACAACCCCGGCGTGAACTCAGATTAATCTTTAATCAGTCATTTATTGACAATTTTTTGTTTTCTCTCAGAAACGCTCCTTAGTTTTTTGTTTTTTTTAAATCAATTAACGCAGAAAAACATGAAATACATTCACAAAAAGATTAGCACCTTGTGATTCTTCCCACCCTTGTACCCACAGGCTTTACAAAGCCAAATAAAACACAACTTCAACAATGCCCCCAGTCAAGTCTCTGCAGGAATCTGCAGAATAAGAGTTTGTTCTCGGGGGGAATTCCTGCTCACAGATACAATGAAATCAAAAGTGAGTTTTGTGTGGGGGGAAAAAACCATGCTGAGGTTTTAATTTAGTCCAATTCACGGATCAGACCTTCTTTTTATCTCCATCACACTAAAGTGACTTTTGCACTCACGAGACAATGTTGCTATGGCGACATATCAACCCTACAATTTACAAAGAAACACAGAAAAAAGAACTAATCATTAATTTAAGTACTATTTTGGCACAAGAACTGAAACATCCCATCTTTTCTCTCGCAGAACCGCCGTATATACTGAGGAAAAACAAATGCCATTTTCCATTTCAATGCCCATTACAAACTCGAAGTCAGAACAGCCACAATTGGCTTGTTAGATGCAAAAATAGGGCGATGTTGATGATTGGGAGCGGTTGTAAAACATAAAACGGGCAGCTGCACGATCAAGGACCATTGATGATACACACTTGCAACAGGCAACAGACAATAAGTGAATATATCAAATCTATATTATGTACAAAAACATCTAAAACTTCAATCTATTGATAAATTGCCTACAAAAATTGCATAAGTGTCTCTCCTTGACGCGTCCAACATCTCCGATATGCTTATGAATCTTAGTGATCACTGATAAATACGACAAAGAAGCTCTAGAAATCTCCACTGGAAAATCTACCTGATGTTTTCCTCGGTGGGTTTTTGAAAACTGCCTCTTCGAGGTGTCCTGCACGTGTTTGAGAATCCACCCAGTGCTATGACACAAAATAAACTACAAATAAATGTGGTTCGATGCTCCTCAGGGGCTGCCGGAGGGTTTCGGGACCTCGTTGTGAACTTTCTGCATCCTTGACGCCTCCTCGCCTTTCTTGTGTTTCCTAGCATGCTTGTATTTGTCCACGTAGGCTTTTACCAGATTGCCCACCTTCACTGGATTGATCTCGCCGCTCTTGCTGTGGCACACCTAATCAGCGGGTAAAGAATAGGTCATGGTATTTCACAACATTCAGCAGAATCTCAAGCGTTTCCCTCGAGCCCACCTTCTGAACTGCTTTGCGCAAAATCTCCTTGTATTCGTCCTTGTTGATGTCCCTGTTTTGGTAGAACGGCTTGATGGCCAACTTCACCTCCTCCACAGCTCTCTCCTGCATGTGAAGCTTCTTCAAGTACTGTTGCCAGGAGCAAATCAGAAGAGTCAGCAAGTAATTATTTTCAGAGGACAAATAAAATAATGTCTTAATGTTCCAAAGCCACTCACCTTGTCTTTCCTCGACAAATCATCTTCCGCTCCTTGTTCAGTGGCTGATAGTTTCTGAGAAACTGAACCATCAGATCTCGATAAGCTACTGACTGTACCAACATGGCTTCTTTTGGAGAGGTCGCCGACACTGACAGTGCTGTCCTGTCAATAATCAAGACCAAATGGTCTGTATAAGCTTTGGAACTGTGTACACGTCACCATTAAACACTCTACATCAAGCCTATCAAATGATATTTGAGGTGTGTTCTGACTTGAAATTTTTTTTTTTTTTTTGGTGTGGGGAGGGGGATTACTTTCATTTATTCTGAAAATCCTCAGTATCGGTTTCTGTTTTGATCATGTGACAGGAGACTCGCTCCATTGCAGACAAACACTGCCATCTTTCGGTCAGTCGATGCACTGCAGGAGACACACCTACCTGACTGGAGTTCTGGCCGATTGCAGAGGGTCTGCGAAGTCCCTCCTGCTTCAGTTTCAACTTATACAGAGCCAGCTCTGGGTAAAAGAACATTAAATAAATAAACGAGCTCCATGAGGGACACGATTTTTTGCACTAAGGCCAAAAAACGCAACAAACACAAAAACTAAATTCTTGATTGAACTGGTAACTTACTGCTTGGGGATTTCTCCGGTTGAGGTCCCTCGGGCTCCTGTATGTTCCAGGTAACCCTCTTCACTTGATTTTTGGATTTTGTACTCAGTGAATTTGATGTGCTCATATCTTCAACTGCCCCCTCCTTCCCCTGCTGGTCAGACACGGTTTCCTCCGTGTTCTCGGGCTTCTCGTACTGCAGGCTGTCCAGCATCACGTCAATGTTGAAGTCGTCATCCGAGTCCGAGGGCTGCTCCTCCTTCACGGCAGCAGTCAGGTCAGCAGCGTTGGGCTGTGCTGCAGGGCCCAGAAGATCTGGCTGTGGCTGATCAAGCGAATCTTGGAGTCCACCTGGTTTTAGGAGCGGAGAAACTGAGGTGACAGACGGGCAGAATTCTGGAGAGCTTGCCTCTGATTTAATTACGGAAATTTCACAGGCCTCTGTCTTGAATCCTATGTATCCCTCCTCATTTTTGGCTGCTGTAACAACACAGAGATCACTTTCTTCTTTCTTTACTGGTTTAGTACCTGCTAACTCTTCAAACATATCAAAAGATGGTTGTTTTTCTTTTTTGATGTCCTCTATAAGCAGTCTCTCTTTGGCTGTTGCTGATGTAGGAGCCTGGCTCTCCCTTTGAGCCTCCTGCTTTATCACAGGATCTTCTTTGAGGATGTTTGAAGTGATGTCCTCTTTTTTCTTGGCTTGTACCTGTTTCACATCTTTGGAGGCAGGAACACAGAAGCATGAAGTTTTTTGTGAACTCTTGGAAGATCCTTCCTCTTTCCTCCTCTCTCTGGACCTGGATCTAGACCTACGCTTCCTGTTGGGTTTTGACGTCGGCTCCCCCTTGTGTCTGGAGGTAGAAGCTGATTTTTGCAGTCTTGTTTCGTCTTTCCTTCTTTCCATGGATCGCGACCGTGATCTTGATGAAGATTTCGAGCGAGATCGGCCGCGTCTGTTTTCCTTTGCGCTTCGTCTTTTCTCAGATTCTCGGTCTCTGCCTTCCAAACCTTCCATGCTCCTGTGTTTGTGCTTTTTCCTTTTTAAACACTCTCTGCTACCAGAGCTGGAACTAGACCTGAAAACACCACAGAAAAACATTAGATGTGTTAACACATTTACATTCTACCTATTCTACACTCACCTTGAGCGCCTTCTGTCTCCGGATCGTGACCTTGAACGTCTTCCGTGAGTCCTGTCTGGAGAATTGGACAATGACCTCTCGGAGCTTGAGCGTGCGCTCTTCCTCTTCCTGGCCCTTGAATGACCACAACTGTGTTTTCCATCCCTTTTCTTTTCTTTCTCCTTGAATGCATGGTCTGAGCTGGAATGGTCCAGCCTCCCACCTCGGTCAGTCTCTGAACTGCTAGTGTGCTGCTCCTTTAAAGAGTGGAAGACCTTCTTCTGGGGCAAATCTCTTGAAGGTGTCTTGGAACAAGGAGTTTTGGCCTTTTCTGTCTTTTTAGCGGAAGCAGATGGATCATTTTCAAAGTTAGGGGAAGTGGTGGGATACACATGACTTTTGTTCAGTTCTACAGTTTCATCCTTAACTTTATGGTCACATGGGGTCTGTTTCTCAGTCTCATCGTCTACTGGTCTTGAACCCTTTTCAACCTTTGAACATCTGACCTTTGACATGATGCCCTGAAGGCTACTTCTGCTCAGCTCATCCTCTGAGATTACAAGCTCATGAGTTTCCTCTTTCACATCAGCCTCCATTGAAACAGCGTCACCTCCCCAACTAGCAGCCCTCCGATCGTGTGCTGTATTTTGCGAGCTGCTACCCAGTCTCCGGCTCTCAGCTTCATCCTCTGAGCTGCTTGAGTCTGACTGTGTGGGATTAAAGGGATCATAGATGCTATCACCATCCTCTTCCTTGTTGCCAAGTGTCCGTGATGCCAGGAGCATCTGTTTATCCCTGCGCAGCTGTTTCTTCCTGGCTTCCTCCTTCTTCTCTTTCCAGACTTCCTGCATGCTACCGCCACTGCTGGTGGACGACCCCATGCTCAGCCGCCTTGAATGCCACAAGTTCCCACTGGAGTTAATGCGGAAACTCACAGCGGACGAGGATGAGGAAGATGCAGATTGGTGCGGCTGGTTTCCAGCAAAGCCAGCAGAAGTAGAGAATGAGCTGGAGAACGTGGACGATGATCCTGCTGTGTCAGACCTGGAGCTCTGGGTCTCACCAGCAGCCCTGCCCTTTCGCTGCTCTACACTTTGCTGCTTTCCTTTGTCCCCACCAAAGCTGTTCATGCCTCTTTCTGGCACGTTGTAAATATGACTGCTGGAAGAAGAACTGCTACTTACACCATTCGTGATGCTACTGCCCTCTTTTTTTATTTTTGGTATCCTTGGAAGCACCGACACGTCTACCCACATAGGCTTTGTAGGTGATTTTTTACATTTTAAAAGTGCTGAGGGTATTCCACTGCTATTGGACCTGGAGTCTGGAGGAGCGTGCATGGAAGAAGGATGGATGGGAAGTTCATTGGTCCCCCTATGAGTGGAAGGATTGGCGGGTCTACCTGGACATGGTGGCTTCCATCTTGGATGAGCTGGCGGAGGTTCGATTGGATTGTAACTATCTGCTTGATTAGGAGACATTGCTGGACTGATTTGGGGGCAGGCGTCATTAACGATACTGCTTTTGCCGCAACCTGGATTTACTATAGCTGGCATGACTGTAACAAAAAGAGAAAATGAAAGAAGCTGTTTACTGTTCTGTTACCTCTCGTACATGCAAGTATTAAAGAAAGACACCAAGTGTCCTCGACTCTAAAAGGACGTGACTTACTTGGTTTTGTGGCTTTAAGGGAACCGTCTCGATTAATTACAACGTCAGAGCTGTCCATCATGAGCATGCTCTGTCCTGATAAGATGCTGCCCAGCAGATCAGGCACAGGAGCTGACTCCACAACTGCCCGTGACTGGGGGACACCAATACCCCTCCTACAAGAATACATCTGTTCATTCACAACTATGTCAAGAAGTAAAACTGATGGTTTCTATTACCCAAATGTAGCTTTTTGTACTTTCTTAGTAAAGAACATTTGAAAAGAAAAAGAGTGAAAGTTCAGGTAAGTTACACAGCGCCACATAAACATAAAAAACATTACCTGGAAAGACTTGCAGTGACAGGTCGAGCTACAGGCTGATGAGAACGCAGAGCAGAGCTAGAGATCCCTCGTCTTTTGGCCTCCAGCAGTGATGAAGCATGGGCCTGCTGCTCTTCCTCAGCACTGGGAAAAAATAAAGCAGTATTGACATCCCAAGTTGCTCCAATTTCACTATAATGTCTCTTTAACAGATGTCGGTGATAACCAATAATAATAATAATAATAAAATTATCAATGCTCCTCAGAACTACAAATAGGTGTAACCTGAAGGTATAAATGTAGATTATTTAATATAAAAACTAAAGACATTCAGATTCACTGTGTATCGTGTTCTGAAAAGAAATAAAAAGCACATTAGATCCACGAGATGTTTCGCAATTACGCATTTCAATGTAATAAAAACATTAAGAACAATCTATGCTTTCTGTCTGACCGCACGAGGAAATGACGGAAACTTCTCTTACTGATCGATAAATGGATCCAGATCAAATGGATCTCCATAAATGGACAGGGACGCGGCGCCAATGTCAGCACGCATGCCACTTAGAGTTTGATCTGACGGCCGGTAAACCGTCGGCAGCGAAGAGTTCTTCCTGTCTTTAACAATTCCAAGACTCTTTGCGATGCGGTTCCGAGGAGTTACTGTTTTATTTAACATCTAGAATAAAAACAGAATAAAACATAACATCTAGAATAAAAACATATTAATTTAACATCTAGAATAAAAACATAGTACATACCAGATTTTTCCTGGATTTAGTTCTCCTTCCTCTCCTTCTCTTCCTTTTGACTCCTTTGCCTGCTGCTTTACCTTTCTTACCCACAGAGGAGGATGTCTTCCTTCTTTTGACCGTTCTGCGCCTTCCTGTTTAATCAGAAAAATGGTATCATCGTCACAGTCATTCAGAACAGCATCACTTCCTCAACACATCTGGGCAGCTTGGCTGTGGTGTGTTTGAGAGTGTGTGCTTACTGGCCGTACCTCTGTGGCTTTGTGTGGCGCGAGGTGTAAGGTCACGCACGTACACAGATGAGTTGAGCCCAGCTATCACAGCATTTATAGTCTCATCCAGCCATGTCGACTGAATCAGATATGTGGGAGCCAACTAGTAAGAAGATGTTTGAATTACTTCAATGGCTCGGCAAGTCATTATTGTTTAGAATTTGACTCCAACCCACAAAGGTAAATACACACCATGCACATTCCTGTAATCAGTAGCACTTCAGAACTTATATTATCATTAATAATACATAAATGCCATCAGCAGTCATCAGAGCAAATAAGTCTTAAAGGCACTAAAGCATTTTGGTGCAACGCAGCCTGCTGCATATGTAGTAGAAGACTAGAAAAGCAAAGCGAAAAGCTTCATGCCAAACCTGGGATGTGCGTGCCTGAGAGATGCGATGGCGGTTGACATTAGCGCGGACCCTCTCGCTCTGCTGAGTGCGGGCAATTGCCCGGGTCCTGCCTGCAGCCTGGTGCCTTCTAGAGGCATGACGGGCAGTAGAAGGTAAGCTCTCTCTGTCATTTAGCTCTTCAGCTGATCCCCCAGAAACAAGAGGATTTACATGTTAGTAATTCACATACCGTAACTAAAATCTATCAATGTGTAATAAAATGAGTAACGAGACAAGTATAAATAATGTAAGGAGGTGCAAAGAAAACTGAATTTTACTTGAGTGGCGATTGTTGGCCTCACACTCAGGGCAGAACCATTCCTCCACAGGAACAGAGTCAAGAGGTGGGGTGAGACACTCCATGTGATACCTGTGGAGTAAATAAATAAGTAGAAACAATGCAGACATACAACATTAAATGACAGTACAGGAAGGTCTGAAAATGTGGAAGTTGCAAAATTTGGAGTTGTGAATTTAGTAAATTTAAGAAAGCTTTTATTAAGACTTTTTTAACTATGGTGATTGATTATTGGTGACCACAAATCATTAGGATGCACATAGTGAATAAAATGATATCATTATTACATAGCTTCATCACAATAGTCAGGGTGGTCGTTGAGATACAGTAATTTTCTGGTAATTGCTGCCCATTCCCAGTTGAGGACATGCTTGAGTCAGAATGAGCCTGGCCATTACAGGACGCTGAGGGGGTAACTCGGTCAGTGACTGGGGCATAACCAGCTGACCCAGAGAAAACCCAGACAGACACATGGAGAGCATGCAAACTGGACACAGAAAGAGCTGAGCTGTAACCTTCACAATACGAGAGTACTGTTCTAACCACTGGACCATTGTGTAAAATATCACAACGTTTAATTAAGTCTTCTGAACGTTCTCAACTTTGACCTCTGATCTCACACTAAATGTTTGTCAAAGAATGCAGGAGGGAAAAGGGTTAAAGAGACAAACCAAAACAGACAATGGTTTAACAAACATTGTGTGATATCAGAAGACAATTCATCCCTTAATAAAACCATTGATAAAGTGAGCATTTATCTTACCCAGCATCACAGCCATCACAGAGCAAGAGGCGGTCCTCACGGTCACTGCCACCACACACTTCACAGTTTGTTTGTTCTAGGTCCACATCTATTATTTCCTCTGGGCTCTTTACAGGCTTCTGTATTGTGATCTGAATGGAACAATAACACAATCATTACACATACATATATAAATGTGTGACTTCAAAAGCAAATACGTTATTGCACTCACCATTTTCTTCACATTGCCACCATAGGATTTTCTTAGATAAATGCTATTGAAGGCAATGCGGTCGATAGGACACGAGTTTGCATTCTAAGCAGAGAAAAACAAAAAACAAGCAATAAGCCACTTTTGTTTGCTACAGGTGATTTTACATTCCTGTATAGTGATAAGGAAAATGTAATAGAATTCAATATTATATTTTCTACTATTAAAAATCCATTAGGATAAACCCACGTTTGTCCATTCAAGGATGCAGTCGAGACAAAAGTAATGTTCACAGTTCTCTGGTGTGGCAACAGGTTGGCTGGTGAAGGAGTTGAGGCAGATGGGACACTTGTCAGAATCCTCATCGGAGCTCATCTCGGCCAAGTCAGCAGCAGCTCCCCCGAAAGCTCCATCCTCAGCCTTTTCATCTTCCTCTTCATCCTCATCTGATCAGAATTGGTTGATTGGTTGCATAAAATCATGCAATAAACTCATCTTTGATAACATAAATGGCCTAGTGCATTAATACCATCATTATCTTCATTGGCTTCTTCCTCATCCTCCTCCTCTTCCTCTCCATCATCCTCACCACTGTTGGATTCTCCTTCAGACTCCTGTTGATCATCATCTGAGTCATCTAAAGAAAATGACAAAATAAATTATTAAGGACGTGAGATGTAAAGCCTTAGTGTAAGCTTCAATGTTTTGGTGTGTAACTTTACTGTAAAAGATCAATACCATATGATTAATAAAGACCTTACCAGAGATGGCCCACGCTAAAGCTCTCTTCCCTTTGCTGTGGGATGTGTTGCGGTTGATCAACTCATCTTGACTGTCGTCCTCATCCATGGCTGACCCTTGGAGAAGTGGGGAGGCAGATTTTAGATCAATAATTGATCGACACCAACATCCCTTGGATTTGCCAAACACGGTTCATAGATCACGCACACATTCAATTGCACCCAGATCAAATCGTAATATCTCCTGGGAGACGCTGGGATTTCACATCCAAAAACACATTAAACATGTTTCTATTTTGAGATGGGTGATAGGAAAGGACTAAGAACAATACATTTGATTGTTTTGCCGTCTTTCTTGCCGTCAAAACTGAAAACGAGCCCCCATGCTATCAGATTTTAACAATAGCATCAATAATAATAATAAGAATAATAATGATATGGAAAACAAAACTGCAAAAGTGACATAAACCAGCTGTCTTCAAAGTCTGTAGTTTATAACTTTATTTATTGTCTTGTCCAACGTGCAAACCGTGCTAATACCAACTGTAAACAAAGACCAAACATCTCATCCAAAACGTGCCTTTCATGCGTTTTATAGAAGAAATACTTGCAGCGCATATGCAGGAACACAGGCAAAAGCATAGGCAGTGGCAATATAATATATATATGGATTATATAGGACTGTCTGTTCTTAACAATTCTGAACGCTAGCTTCAATGTAGCTACAGCTACCATACAGGCTAAATTTAGTAAACGTCAACCGCATGCACGCAACTGAAAACCCTCGTTGTGTGCAGGACTGTAAATATCTAACCCTCCTATAGTACAGTAATGCATGATTGAGGTTTATGATATTTCTAACCTACCTTATAAAGTGGGAGGTTTGTTAGAGAGCTTTAAGTCTCTTGTTGATGGGCACCACCGGCTGGCTGAAAACGGTAATGGCGCCTTCCTATGTCTCTTAAAGAGACAGAGTCCATTTATTCCAAATCGTTCTCAGCTACAAAATATATTTATATACATAAACTATATACATACATACATACATACATACATACATACATACATACATACATACATACATACACACACACACACACACATATACATATACACACACACACATATATATATATATACATACATATACATACACATATATATATATTGTGTATAAATATTAGATTTATATGTAACTTCTCCATTTGACTAATCTTGAAGAGTTTGTCGGAAATAATTTAACTCTATTAACCAAAGCAGGTATGACATCACAGTTATTACGAAAACCTCGATCATATTTGTCTTTATCTTCTTCTTATCATTAACATTAGTGTTGTTATTTGTAACAAAAACAACAATTACAATTTTATAAATTTTAAAACAAGCAAGATTTTTTTAAAAAGCAGCTGACGTCCAAATATTAATTCATGAAACGGGTATTAGCGCCATCTAACGGCGACTTTGAGCTGTAATTTATGTTGCGTAATAAAGCGTAATCCAAATTCACTCCTTCAAGTCATGAGGTCATGTGTATCCTGGCTGGGACTAATCCGAACCGTCTAAAGAGATAAAGGTTCAGGAAAAGGTGTGATTTATCAACTGGTGGGCAAGAAGCAAAACAAGGGAGCACCTGTTGTTTACAGTGCTTCTGTACATCTATGAGGATGCGTCACGCCATTGGGACACGTTTTGGCTCCATATAAACACAAGCTGTTGACTCGTTTCAATTTAAATCTGGGCACTAATGTCTGCCAGAATGCGTGCTTTAATAATGTTACCGATTAAAGTCCAAATTTAAAATGTGATTATTAGATTGAGCGATTATTTTCAGGTCATAGCGGCTATCCGTGTTTCAGCCTTCAGCTCCCACCCAACTTCCATTGTCAGGAAATAAAATAACTCAATGTACCTAATGGCATAATTAATAATTCACGCTCATAATGTGAATTCTACTACTGTTGTGAATTTTAACTAAACGTTTTATTTTCTAAATAAATATGTATTTGATACTCCGACACGTCTTGCTGTTTTTTGGGGAGTCAAAAAGTCCAAAATCGTAAATTATTAAGTGTCCATCATCCTCCCCGATGCATCCTTGGTACGTGCGCAGCCACACTCCGCTCATGGCAACACTGTACACAAGTAAGCCGAGTTGAACCACTTCTTTCTGCGTGGGTAGGGGTGTACTTTTCAAACGCACGCAAATGACACCTTTTGCACATCTGTATTGCCACCCCTATCACACTTATATCGATTTATAATACAACAAGCCTCTATCGGACTGAAATTTGTTGTAATTAATCAATCAGGACCTGAAACTCTTTACACGATAATGGTTCGTTCCTAATGTACGACGTGCAGAACTGAACGCGCCGCACACCAACTATAACGCCGAGAAGCACCTAAATATGCTGTGTCAATAGAGCCCTCCTATTAATGATTTTGATTGGTGATTGAGCTTTGACTGACAGGTCGTTCGGCCACAACTCGGCCGCTCATTGGCTGTCGGCGGTGCCGGTTTCTCTTCTAATTTGCATAACCATGTCGGGTTGCAGATGCAGGGGAGTGGGCAGGGTAGGGGTAATGCAAGTGTACTCAACTTCTGCGTCGATAAATCCCGCACTGTACTCCTCTAATCCATTCAACTTTTATCTCACGCTGTGATTTTTATGGAAAAAGGAAAAAATATTAGGACTTCGACAGATGCCGGAGAAAGATTTCTTCGGGCAAAAAAGGAAAAAAAAGTCTTCTCTAAAAATGAACCTAAAGGGAAACTTCGGACTGGTAAGTAGCTCCTTTTATCAGCCATTACTCTTTATCCTCGATTGATGTTTTAAAATAGGCGACATGCAACTCTTAATTAATTGTTTACGGCTGATGGATACGCATCCCCTTTTTCAACTTTTATATCAGAATTTAGATTAAAAAGCGCACGTTTCCTTAAAATTCAGCGGGAAAATAGATGGTTGATTGAAAACCAGCGGTACATTTTTGGTCAGCTCGTTTAATGTCATTGTAAGTCGTATTTTACTATTAATAAAACAAGATGCTGAAATAAGGCTGATTTCTGAATAAATTTGCAAAGAAGACGTAGTCTTGGGTATGGATGTCTCCTCCATTAAGACCGCTTGTCTAAATCGCTCTTGTCTTCGTTACAGATTATTATTGCCTGTCATTCTATAAAATCTAAAAGCAGGTGAGCCACTGACTAACGCACATTGCGCCAGTTGACAGTTCCACTGTGCGTGTGACAGCGGCTAACCTGGTTTTGGGAACGCTTCTGGAAGAGGGGCCACAGCCGGACAGCGGTGGGGCAGTACTGGTGAACACGGGCCCTATCGGGCCTCCCTCTGCTGTTTAAGCTACTGTATCCGACTTCCTACTGTATATTCCCATACTGCCCCCTGAAATGGGGCCAGTATAGATTTGCACTGAAGCCCCGGCCCTCTATCGCCACCTAGTGTCTAAAGTTTTGGTGAGTTTCATTTTTGTTTCTATTTAGTGGTTCGCCTGATTTCCTTCATCACACACGCCGTCTCCAAATTCAAGAAGGTCTGCCACGCAACTTTCAGCACTAATAGCTGAGAATAAAAAGTATTTCAGTTTGTCACAACTTTTCACCTGAGAAGTAAAAGTTTCTACTCAAGTTACTTTTTGTCTTTTGCCTTCCTCGGCTTCCGTCAGTCTGTTTTCCACCCATCTGTGACGCCTCGTGACAGAGGCGCACAGTAGATAAATGTGGTACGTCGGACTGGTTACACCATCATGAGGCCGTGCAGATGCTGTCACCCATATTAAACAGGTTTCTATGGAGGTTCCTGTGAGGTAAAGAGGTCAAGCGCTTGAAAAATACTTCCAATAAAGAGTTCCCAGAGGACAGAGTTCACGCAGAGTGTCGGAGAGAGAAAAAAAAAATCATCATAATCTGTTAATGGCCTGTTTTTCAGATTGAAGCAGCCTGGGCAGAAGCGAGCGGGTTGGGACATCTCTCGCTGTGCATGTTGTGCAACAGCAAAAGAATACGCACCATGCTTCAAACATTTATTTTCTACAGTTGCGATTTTTAGCAGGAACGTATTCGAAATGCTGAACGCGGCGTTGCGTCACCGTGTGGGCCTGCCCAGACAGTGGGAACCAAACAGATTGGAGCTTATCTAACCCCAGACAGACAGACAGCTTAAATCGTCCCACTATAATCCAATTCTACATAACTAACTATTAGATTGTATTGTTTAAACATGTACGCAGGGGTTCAGGACAGTGGCAATAACTGATTCTAACAGTCTGCTGAAACAGATAGGCATGGTTGGATTTCACTTTTGTGAACGGGCGCATGTTCAGGACGGTACCTGGCAGGCGACAACAGGTGAGATTATATATAGAAATCTGCAGGGTTCCAGCCGGGGGTCAGCAGACAGACTGGTGTGTGACAGGCTGCCCATTTGCTCTCAGGGGTAAGCAAACAGGAAACGGGTGGAGGCCCCATGTGTGAGGAGAAATTACATGTTATGGCTTGTCGTGCCAGGCTGCTTTCATTTATCACGCACAGAAAAGCACAGGCAGGTGTTTTTGACAGCAGTAATAATAAAACTCGGTCGGCGGTCTCGGCAGTCAGACAGAATTCACCCTGGCGGCACTGCGAACGCACGAGGGCTTTTACTGCCCTATATCTCGTAAACGCGCTGCCTTAAACAGCCGGTATCAGCAGCGCAGCCAGGATGTTTGGTACGTTTACCTCCGCTGAGCGGAATGCACTTTATGAACTCCCAATCAGCCACCTGTGAGGAGCAGTTATAAAACAGCCAGACATGTGCACGGAGCACAGGCTTCCAGGGCCGCATGCATATTTCACCACACATTATATATTCATAACGCGCTTCACATGACACTTTCATCAGTGACGTTTGTAAACGTAAATGTACGCTGGCATTTTATTCATTTACTGCAAGATTGCAACAGGAAATCATTCAAAAACACATGATCTAAAACACAATTCACAATTTTATTATCATTAAATACACAGTCATTGTAATAATTGCTGGAATTAAAATGTTTCTAGATTATTTTACATTTCATACAGATACTTTGTAGTGTTTACAGTAGCAAAACTCATGATGGTAGATTAAATAATGAAGACGGTTACAGAGAGGGGTTAAATAGAAGGTGACGCTGACAGAACAGTGAACAGGCCAAGATTCCCTTGGCCCTGCGGTCCATGTTTTATCTCCATGACGACTCGCTGGATGTCAGGACTGCAAGAAACAAAAGAATAAGTGGGGATGGTGATCCCTATTGGGTGGACAACATTTTCAGCTGTTCCTGTAACGCGGACTGAGGAAGCAGCAGCCTTATAAGCGCACAAACACCACGCTGTAGACGGTAAGTAAAGAGCGCCCTCTGACCTGTCAGCACGACAGAACGTCACAGAAAAAATAATAAGTGCTAAAAGGAAGTGATACTGATAAGGAGAGTTGCTCCGCCCGGGACAGGTCAGATGTCAGCAGAGATGACAGTGAAGTGAAAAGAAAAAAACAACCAACACCACTTCAAAGAAACCACAGCCCCGTCGGCCTACATCTGAAACGCGCTCCTTATTTTAGCGCAGAGCTTGACAAAAATAGCTGAATGCTCCGAAAATAAAACTTCACAGGACTTCTTGGAAGCTCCATTTCTCTGTAGTCAAACGAGGGCTGTGGCGTCACGCGGGAAGGGAGCGCGACAGTGCAATACATATTCAGAGCCCCGCGCTAAGGCTCCTGCTCTTTGGAAGTCAACGTCACCAAAGTACAAGGCATTGTGTAGACAGGCGCCACAGAAAAGGCAAACACATCGGTCCTAAATGTTTCCACGTCACAGTATAAAAACAGGCTACAATCAGAGTATCTGCTACAGTTGCTCTCAGTGTTGAAGGTAGGAAGGCCGCTCTGCATGACAGAGGGAGGGATGACGTGAAGGTATCCAGGTGACGACAAAAGCAGCGACTGTTAGTACAAAGAGCCGATGGTCGATTAAAGCTTACATAAGCAAATGGAAGTCAATCACGCAGAGGATCAGCAGGAAACGTTAGTCAGACGTTCAAAGGTAGAGAAGGAGGAAGAAACTGCCAAGAGGTAGCAAAGACCTTCACCACACAGATGCTTCCACCACCCAACACCAAAAAACACCTGGAAGATTAAACCCAAAGAAGCCGGGGGAGAAAGTTTGGGGCCGGGGAGGGCGCTGGGACCAGGGGGTGGGCAAGGCGGGAGAGGAGCGAAGCGGCTGGGTCTCACACATACACACCCTCGGGGTTGAGACTGGACACGAGAGGGTTTTGAAGGTTGCGCGGGTGTCCGAGGAACTGCTTGGCAGTGGGGCGAGGCGGCGACTCTACAAAGAGGAATAGAGTTTATACATTAAACATCAACTATCCGATTATTTCAGCTGGTTTTTTTTAGAATGCAGACACATTCGGTAGATTTGCTTTCCACACCTCTGTTATTGTAGCCGTCCTGCAGGAGATGGGCCAGTTCTAACTGCTCCAGCTGCTCCTGAAGCCCCGTGCGTGAGTGGGTGTGTGCTGGCAGGACACCAGTCTGTTGAATAAACTGCTGCAGGTTGCACTGCCGCAGCTCCTTATTCAGCTCCTCCAGCTCCTCCTGTTTGACCTGAGATGGAACGAAACGTTGAGCAGCCAAGAAAAACAAAAGGAGAACGCACATGAGTCACTGAGATACATCAGACTGGCCTACTATTATTCCTTTTTTAAGTATATCTGAACCTTCAATGTTGATTGAACGTCCAGAAGTTGCCATGTGGCTCATTTCTGGTCAAATGTAAAGTTGTGAATCAGATCATGGATGTTTTTTTTACAGCTGTAATAATAAAGAAAAATATTCATCACACTAAGAGGCTGTTAACTTCATTTCATATTTCTATATTACCTCCGCCAGGGAGCTCTGGCCGGTAGCAAAACAACTAAAAACCTGAACAGATTTTAACAAAACTTTCAGAACATATTCATAATGGCCCAAGGAAGAGATGATTACATTTTGGTAACGTTATTTGACCTCATCATAAACCAACCTACTATGTTACATAACCTTTTATCTCTGCAGCCTACATACACTTTTCTCTTAGAGTCCCGCTGTAAACCTTATAGCTTTTGGCCACAGGGGGGCAGCAGAGCCTTCACATTTAGTCTCAGCATGTCGGCCTTTCTCACCCCATTCAAATGCCATGAAAACAAAAGGAAATTTTCTGACCAGATGCAAAGACCAAAGATGCCCTGCAGATTTGATGATTGAACATGTGCAGAGATCCTTTCTACTGGATCCTTAAACCGTCCAGATAAACACACAAGGCAGGATGTGCAACAGTGCACCATTACTAAGTGCAGAGTTACGTCAAACAGCTGTAGGGGACGCGGCAGCCCACTGGGACAATTCACACCTGCAGGTCTGCCTCCATTAGCAGAACGACAGCAACTCTATTCATCAGTAACAGTCAGAACAACTGACTGGCAGCGCCAACCCTTCAGATTGACTGATACAAGTCACTCGTTCGCTGTCGTTGCCAGAACATTTCAAGGTCGTGCCAAGAAAAAAAAATTATTTCCAGAGAAAAACAACGTAAATAAGGTGCCAAACTGTCTCTGTGGTTATTTTTTGCTTGTATAAGCTCTGCAGCACACATTAACGGGATAACACGCATCATTCCTGAGTCTGAAGGAGTCACGTGGCAGGATGATTTATAATACATAACTGGCAAATTAATCATAACCCCGTCTCTCTCTCTCTTTCTTTCTGTTCAAGGGACTGGCTCAAATGAGCTCATCGTTAGGTTTTAATCAGTTTTACAACCATTTCAAACTCTCATGTCATTTATGACTGCCAGCCCAGGCCATGAAACACAATAGTCTTTCAGCCTGTCTAAAAATGTCAATAAAGATCATCTATTAAAAAACTTGAAGAAAAAAATCCACACATTTCCCTCACTTTCCTGGCTCGAAAAGTGGACCGTAAAAAACAAAAATCCTGTTTTTACAAAGTTTTAATGGTTAGGCTTTCAATGACACAGTCACATCTAGGACAACCACCAGAACTAAACAAACAAGCACACAGCACTGTAAAGCAGGATAAGCTCAGAAGACCCAATAAAAGAAGCTTTGCTCATCCAGATCAATTCCCTTTAATCCTTTTTTCCATAAGAGATTGTGTAGATTCTTGCATGGCAACATTAACACCATTGTAAACACAGTTTTAACACACAAAAAGATATGTGCTCAACAAGTTGATATATACTTGGAATAACAATAAAATGTATTACATTTGTACAAAGCTCATGCTTCCATTTGATCATAAATCATTGCATAATTTCACATTAAACCATGCTTTTAGTAATCTAAATGTCTGTAGTGAGGTGTGGTCTGCTTCACTGTGCAAGTAGGAGAGGGCTGTGTGTTTAGGGAAGGAGCTAGAAGAGTGTCTGTGCTACACCTCCTCAAATGATGGCGGCTGAGGTGATGTGATTTCACAGTCCTTTCTCCAGAACAGTGACCTCTCTCCTTACCTGCAGCAGAGATTCGGCCTTCCTTAGAGCCACGTCAGTCTCAGACCGCTGCTCCTCCAGATCCGTCCCATGAGCTTCCTGGTTCTTTAGCTCTGTTTTCACCTCATCCAGTGACTCCTGGGGGCGGGGGGCTTTCCCTTCGGCCCGGCTCTCACGTTGAATATCCTGCTCTAGCTGAGCAGAGCGGACAGAGAACTCATGGAGTCTCCGTCCACAGTCATCTAGCTTGGCATGAAGCTCTCCTAGCTTCCTTCTCATTCCCCTTTCCTTCTCGGTCTCTGCCTGAAGCTCCTCTTCCCAGTATTGTTCATGGGCAAGCTCGGCTTGATTCTTCCTCAGTACTTGCTCCAGAGCGTCCAGATCTTCCTGGAAGTGGTCACTGGAGACTGGTGAAGGACACGGAGATGGGTGGGAACGCTCCAAGGACTGTGACTCCCTCTCTAGGGCGTCCATCTGGGCCTCAAATGCTTTCAGTCTCTCCTGCTGCTGAAGAACTTTTCTAAAGACTTCTTCTTTGGATGGTCCAACAGGCGGTGAGGGTGAGGGGGAGGACATATGAGAGGGGACAGGACTTGGAGAATGGGAAGGGGAAGCTCTTAGCTCCGGAGAGTCCCGAAGAGGTCTATTAGACTGTTGGGCTGGGGTTCGAGGAGAGATGGATGGGCCCAGGTTGAAGGTGAGTGCTTTCTTGGGTTGGTTGCGTTTTAACAGCTCTGGCTCTGGGTGTTTGGGCAGCAGAATGGGGGGCAGCTTGTCTTGTTTTGAACTGGGTCCATCGGTGGTGCTTGGACCAGTGCGGCGAAGGAAGAACTGAACTTCACTGCCATGTTGGCCCAGTTTGGCCAAAGACTCCAGGGGCTTCTCTGTAGCCAAGAGCTGTCTCTCTGTGTCCCTAAGACGCTGGATCAGGACATAACGACCCGTTTGACCTGGACATAGAGTTAGACAGAAGGTGAGGAAATGACAAATCTCAATAAAGGTCCTGTTAATACCACTCTCTATTCACTCTGTGTTTCTAAGACAGCAAACAAGATCAAGTTAGAGTTGCGCAACATTTAAAAATTTTCATATAAACAGGAGTTTCCACAAGGACCTTGAAAATAGGACAAGCCCTCCCTAACGGCTAGGCAGCTAGCGCACTGAGGAAGGAGGAGAGGACTAAATGTAGGGATGTGTTGCAAAGCTTGAAGACACATGGATAAAAAGTCAAATCCCACCCAACAAAAGCCCCTGGCAAACCACAGGCTCTGATTGAGCCTGTGAGGAATAATACCTTAGATCCTGGGATGGAATGCTATTTGCTGGATCCTTTCCAAATTCATTTTCCGCAGTTTTACACACAGTGAAAAACAACAGGCGAGAGCTGGAGACACTCACCGATGGCCTGGGCCAGAGCAATGACCACGTCCTGGCAGGACGTCTCCTTGGACAGGCCGCAGACAACCCGCACGACTCCATCCACCCACACTTTGAGCTCCATCTGGGATGAGGCAGCGCGAGACGCTGTTCAAAATGGATGGCTTCAGAGGTCTTCAGTGGACTCAACAACACCACATGGCACTGACTCTGAAAGACAAGCAGCAGACATGTTAGTGGGACGCAAATGGGATTGAAAGCAGCGGGAGTCAAACACCAAAAGGCCTTTGTAGGTTATGATGTAATCTTAACCAACACTTGACACAATTTATTTTAAACCCACACCAAATACAGTGGAACCTTATTAGTGCCTGTCTTGTTGGTGAATAGCTTTCATTAAAACAGCTTTCATATTATTAATATGCTTTGCTGAGTAAGAGCATTGCTGAATTTTAAATTTCCAGAACAGTAGCCAAGGGGTCGAGCGGTGTAGCGTTTGTTAAGTTCCTGCTGGTTAGTTAAGAGACCTGGAGGTATCTGGTGGACCTTGGAGCATAAATGCCAATCTGTAACCCAATTAAACGCTCTGCTGCCCTCCTTCAAAGTCGTTATGATAGCTTACCGCCGAGGGGAACGGACAGGGAAAGTGGAGCAACTCAAGTGTGTCTGTGTTTGGGAGAGGGTATTTGTGTGGTAAAAATACACACAATCATGGCAGGGGTTACAACGTGTGTTTATGTGTGTGAGTGGGGGGGGTGTTTTATCCCCCTCAGCAGGGCTGGAACTGGATCTCCTCGGGATTCAGAGCGATCAGCAGGTAGCACTTACGCGTGTCAAGGTAGCAGGTTTAACCTGATTTAATGTAATTCAGCGCTCATTCTGCTTGTTTGAACTTTTACAGCCAAGCTTCAAAACAAGGTAATAAAACGCTGCGGCACTTATTAAAAAAAACTAGAGCGCCTCGAGTGATAGAAGAAGTATCCGTAGAACTTGGCACACACATGAAACTTTGTAGTATAGGTGCGGGAAAAGACGGGTCTTCACCCACATTCAGACAGATGGTGTTCTGCTTTTTGTCTGTCTCTCTGGTTCTCAATAGGAGGTCTTCAGCTCTGAACCACACTATTATCCTGCCCCGGCTCTGCTCCACTGGCTTCCTAAAGGGAGCCGCTTTGAGGAATGCACTGACTTCATCTACCAGCCGGAAGAATTCCTGCGTTTCTTAACAAAGCAGTCACCCCGCCCTGGTCCTCCTCAATGGCCTGGCTGCCCCGCACCAGCATTAGCCCACTGCTGTTTAGATGCCAAACACACACACGGCTGGAGAACAACAGGCGATCTGATGTGGCAACATCACGCAGAATCGACCCCATGCAGAGGAAATGTCGGGCCGGTTCAGAGCTCCGACCACTAAGAACGGTATCACAGGACTGCAAAATGAGCACATTTTACAGACATTTCCTTCTGCTCCAGCAGAGAGCTGGTTTGAGAGAAACCTGATAAGCAAAGGGAGTGCTATTGATAACAAACTTAAATGATAGAAAAAGACAAAATGTCAATATGTCAACAAGGTATGCGGTGTTGCAACACATAATTAGGCTGAACTGGTTGAGGCAGAGTGCAAGTAGACAATTATTTACTCTCACTGTGAGGCTTTAAAAACAGGAAGGAACTTTTTTTTAAAAAGAAATAACTGTGATGGAATGCTACACCACAGGAACTACTTCCCTTTAAGTAAAGGCATCTTCATACCTACAAGCAAGACAAATGAACACACAGTAACCTTTGAGGGGAATAAGGTCATACCTGCCTGGAATTCATTGGTTTAAACTGCACACTTTATTTAATGGATATTTATCTTTACCTGTCCTGATTTGCATGTACAGGAGCATTATCATTAAACAAAACTTCCTGTAGGTGATGCTAAGTTCACATCCCTCCCGGCTCCTGAAAGGCGATCATCTGTACAAACTGGAAATAAACAAGTCCATGGGTCTAAGGTTTCTCCACATCCTCTTTGTCATAGAAAACAAACATCAGCAACAACCAGAACCTGGTTAACAACACAGCTCTGAAGTTCTCTCATAAACTTTCATGAAACAACCTTTATTCCAAACCATTTAAGTGGTCCAAATCTGTTATGGCCTCCACACTTGAGCCCAGACCCTTCAGACCACACCCTTAATACTCAGGTGACAAAAGCTAAAACCACATTCCAACTCTGTTACATCCACCGATACAGGAAAGCAGAGTTTCAGGTGAAACTCTAACCTCTCGTCAGGTTCAAGAGGAAAGTTTTCCATCACGCTGAATGCAGACACAGTCAGACCAGTCCTACGAGATGGACACTCAGCAAATGAGGAGAGAGAGAAAAATGAGGCGAAACTTCTGACAGGTGCGTGGATAAAAAAAAAACTGGTGTCGTGCACTATTATGTCTCTCTAAATCTTTTTATCTCATCATCAGTCACCCATCCCATAAACCTATGTGGTTATTGCTGTGTATGATGATGACTGTATATTAGTTAACCTTTAATTCTGTAGCCTCTAAAAAAAGGCATTAATCTATGTGAGAAGAAGAGCGGTGAGTGATGCATGTGCCATCATTGGGCGTAGTAAAAAACACTATCGCGTAAGTGAATCGGTCAAAGGGTGACCTACATGCTTTCATGGAGCAGCTGTACGAGCAAGCACCTGCATTAACATTTAAGCCTATCTTTATGACAGGTTGCCTTAGCTCAGAGTCATCGTAGCGCTATCTCTATAGCAGCAGAAGTCTAAGCAACAATGGCACGAGAATAGGGCAATTAGGGCAATCACGTGCCGCGCCAGATCTGTGCCGCAATAAACAATCAACCATTTAAACACAACACGTGAGGGGAAACATTTATCTTATCAGCATCGATGGAGAAAACGTGGCCCTGTGGTGCCACAGTGTACACAATGAGTTAGAATATGCCTCTGCAGGACAATGAGCAGCGCAGTTAGAACGGCAGCCTCTGTGCCGCTGTAGTCCAGGTTTGGAGACAAACAGCCTGAAACACGTGTGGAGCCAGTAACGTGCTGGCACAGAGGGCCCCGGCTCATCCCAGCTGAGGAGAGACGACTGTTGTTCTGGTTTCACACCAAGCAGACAGACAGTGCTAATTCTTTGTTGCCCGTGCCATCACTGGGTCACCTGCTTGCCTCACCAAACTTTTTGTTGCTATTCTACAGTATTTTGATTCCCTCTTTTGTTATCACTTCTTGAATAACTTCCTGTGCCTCCTCATCCCGTGTTCCACAGTCTCCGCCCTGACAGCTGTATTTGCCTATGTTCGTTTTTTGATGAGCAAACATCGATTTACATTTGCAATGACAGCATTTAATGTGAATGCTGGAATAGGAGCCACAATCATCAGGTTCTTCTGTAGCCTGCGGTCAGAAAGCAGGATGTGGATTAAAAATAAATAAAAGATCCAAGATGATCTCGGAAGCATGGTTAATTCTAAGGGTTAGCAGTAAGTGATCTATAATATAACTGCAATACGCTGTAGCCAATTTCTAATTGTCATTATTTTGTCTGGGTGTGATAAAAAAACATAGAAGGCAGGTACAACTGTCTATATTTATGTATGATGCTATTATCTTATTTCATTAGTATGCAGCCACCAGTGCATGCTTGTGTGAAAAAGCACCTATGGTGGTTTTCCTACCCCAGAGGTTCTCAAGGTAAACCCATCCATCAACTGCTTATTCCTCACCAGGGTCACATGGGGGTGCTGGGGTCCATCAGCAGTGCCAGGGTGAGAGGTACTAATACACTCTGGACAGGTAATTGCATGGCAAACAGAATTCATTCACTAGTTCCAAATGAGGGAAAATTCAGAAATTCTAATCAAGTTTAACCCAAACATGAGAACATGCAAAGTCCAAACAGAAATTCCTGAGCTGGAATTGAATCATATTTCTCCTCTTCTGACATGCTGAGGACTCGGAGGGATTCAAACATCTGCTACTCCTCCATTGCAGAAAAAGCTGCAATGCAAAGAAAACCAAAATTGTTAATAATAAGAATATCTTTGTGGCTAACTGAAGGGTAAACAGACAGTGATAAAATTCATCTGCAAAAGCACGCTTGCTAGCAATATGCGGCAAGTTCAGACCAGCTGTTATCCAACTCGTACCCTCGACAAACATCCACACCGTAGCTGCTGTGTTTGTAATTGATGACTGAGCTGGGCCAAAGGCTTAGGTCTCCTTTATCTGAAGTAGGCTTCTATGTGGACAGTCACAATATGGCTATCACCTGTGGCTGTCACTACTACCACAGTCACACTGTGTAAAAAAGCACTTAGTGTGAATGTCCAGTCATCATGAATCACCAGTCGCTCGCTCACTGACGGACAGACACTAATCTGGTGTGAACCACTGAAGAGACGGGAAGAAAAAAACATTATGGGTACCTTTAGTCAAAAACTCCCTCCTTTAAAAGCCTTGAAAAGGGTTTATTTTTTAACAAGGGAATGGCGGAAATAGACACACACTTCTGAATTTTCACTGAAAAGCTTTCAAACGTATTGTGCCAGGATGGTTCAACCGCAGCCAGGCTGCTTGGTTCACAACCAGACTGGAGTTGAGTACATTTAAGACCAGGAATTTGCCCGTGCTGACTCATGATACAGCGGCTGATGGTGAGGGTGATGATGCAGGGTTGCACACAGCCCCATGAAGGCCAGGCAGAGCTGCCCTTGGCTGAGAGCGCCGTTGAGGATGAGCAGTCTGGCCGCCCACAGACCGAGCCTGTGATCACAGGAGCTCGGAGTCTTGACTGCTCCACTCAAAAAGAATGTTGCTGATGGCACCCATGTGTAATTAAATCCCACAAACCTGACTCAGCAGCGCTTTCCAGGGAAGGAGATGCTGCTCTGTTCCCAGAACACACTGTTAACATGTACACAAACACACACATCCATAAGAAAATGCTGGATACGATCACTTGAGTAGAAACTGCTGAAAAAAGGAAAATAATCTACCTTCTTAAACCTTTTCTTCTAAGTTTTGGCAGGTATACATCCAAGCACTTCCTGCGAGGATGCGCTGAGAATGACTACAGGAATGCTTCAGCCTGCAGTGTCACAGGTTTGAAGCTAATCTCATTACAAATTTAAGGGATGCTCCCACATCTCTTCACATCAATTATTCACTCAATTTTTTTTTTTGTCTTTTTTATTGCTTTCTTCCATTTTTGAAGGACCTCAAAATGAACCGCAAAAGAAAACATCAATGGTCTCAGTCAGGTTACTAAATGGAATTCACGTATAAAGCTTCCTTATTTTTTGAAAACACATCATTTTTTTGTTATATTATCAATCTGACACTGAGCCTGTGTTGTGAAAAAAGTTAAATGAATGTGGATTTAAAAAGAAAAAACAGAAATAGAGCAACAAAAAAGGCACAGGACAGGAAAAACAAGGTGGAAATTCTTGTCGGGGTTCAAAAGGTAATGTTACAACCAAAACACATGACTTCACCAACAGGATCCCAGACGTGTCTGCTCTGTGAAGGTCTTTGCAGATGAAAGCAGAGAATTCACGCTTGTTTCACCCTAAATATCCATCACGGGTCACAGACATGGCCAGTTCACAAGTCACTACTGTGGCTAATGTGATCCATCCACTGTGAATTTAGATTAGATTCAACGCTGAAACCAGAGACTGAAGCTCCCAACTGTGACAACCTTGAATGAAAAAGGGTGTATGGATTTCCATGTTACCTGATCGCTAAATGCCATCAGTGATGAAAAGTGTCAATTACAACTCAAATATTTACCCAGGGAGTTCCAACATATCTTGAGCAGAGGGAAATGGATGGTTTAAAACAGGAGTCTCCCATAACATCATTATGAACAACATAAACCAAATGATCATACACTACTCAGAATTTCAAATAAAAATGCTCAGTCATACAGGTTTTCCATATCCTAATAGCCTGTGTATTGTTGGTGAAACGCGTCTCGATCAGCTAGCAAGTCGGCTAATGCAAACATAAAAATAACTAAGGTACGAGGACGAATATCAAAACCTCTCAGAAGTGAATACATAAAGTTAAAAAGAGATGACTATCAAAGCAGTCAGACAGAGTGCAGCTCTTCCCTACAGCCATCAAGAAGATATTTCAAAGTATTTTATTTGGTAAAAACATTAAGGTGCAAAGGTTCACATGTGGCATAATTATAGCATCAGCAGCAACTGTGTTGTTGAAGGTGACATGTTTCAGTGTGTGCTGAACAGGATTCAATTTTTTTAAGGAGATTATTCGTATTTGAGTCCTGACAAGTGTTACCACAAAACTACTGAGGGTAGAACCCAGCCCTCTCCATCTAAAATAGTAAACGGTTGAATCTGGTTGTGTTGCATGTGGATTATGAGGCTTGGGGTAGTCCTGATTTATGGTTTGATGGGGAGCCGTCACACAGACCACTCTCCTCCCTGTCATTACTCTAAGGCGGAGCGGCCGTCACACCTACCAGGACAGTGAGGAAGTACGGCTCCACAGTCAAGATAAGTGAGCAAAATGAAGGAGGCTCCTTTTATTTACGACCTATTCCCAGTACTGAAGGAGCACCTTTGTGACCAGGACAGTATATCTCTTTTAAGTGCCTCTTTACCTCAAAAATGATACCTTTCACAACGCTGACTCCAGATCACCGTGGTAATCTTTGGCATGGATACCTGTGAGAATAATGCCCATCACTGCCAACACTGCTGTTGCTGAGTTTACATATGAAAGATAAGACAATGCTGAAGTCCAGAGATGAACGAGGGGGAGGGATGATGGAAGTGAAACAAGACTCCAGAGACTCCGTGTTGAAAGGGGTAATACTGGAGAACAATCGGACTGATACCAACAACACAAGCGTGGATTAGATGCATTTCAACTGGAATGGAAATCAAACATTTGTCAGCAGTGTTGTCCCCAACGCCTGATACTGTTTGCAAACAGGAGACGGTTACCGGAGGCTTGTCAAGCTACGGTAACCCAGAAGATCCCGAAGCTTACTTTAAAAAACTAACCTTAACAAATTACCCTGGTGAAAATGACTGTAAACCCAACGACCTAACACCAGTTTATCACACCCAGACACCTGCTTCCCCCTATGTGTGGTGGTGATAGCCCATCCGTGTACGTTGTGCACACAGCTTCTTGATGTCTCTAAATGGGGCTATCCCACGGCACTGGGATGCGGCACTTGGCGCTGGTTAGAGCGCAGCTGCTATGACTTTAGTGTGGAATTTTTTTAAATGTAAAAAGCCTGGTGCATTTGTTTACTATTTGTTTTTGCCTGGCGAGTGACCAGAAATGCTTGAAATGTTGAGATCTGGCAGATGCCTCCAAAAGTCTCTGGTTAGTTGCTTTCTTGAATAAATATGTGTCAAGGAACAGCTTGGATTTGGACATTTTTTAAATGAAATTCTTTTGTGAAACATGGCTGCTTTGGTATTAATAACTTGAATGTAGGCCTACTTGAAGTGAGCACTGCAACTGTGTATCGGATCGGTATCGTTAGGTATTTAGTATCGGGATCGGATCAGGAGCAAAAAACAACAGATTTTGACTACCCTATTAGCACCATTCCTTTTAAGGGGCTGGTAGGTGATACCAATACTGGGATCAACCACCTGGATGTCTTCCTTTGCAGGTCACAGTCAGTGTTAATACAGTTTTGTGTGTTCTGCTTATGTCATCGAACAAAATGTTCGAAAATATTCTGCTCTTGTGTCAACACCCGAGTTTCTCTCACTCAAGTTTATTTAGCCAGGCCCATAAAACTCTGCTGATGAGTCGATCTGATGTCAAATAACCCATAAAGTTAGAACTTTAGAAAGAGATTATATGGAAGTTTGGATAATGGAGAAACAGCTGCTGAAGTCCTACAGTGTGAATCCAAAAAAGCATTAATCTCTTTATTTTGCAGACTTACCGTCTTACAGTCTGTTTGCAAAAAGGCTTTTATTTTCCAACAGCACTGTACAAACATCAGGAAATACATTTTAAAAGTGTGACACTACTAGCATAATGGTGGAGATATCCATCCCATTTTATTGTCCTTTATGATCACAGCTGCACAATTTCACCAAATTTTGAGGCATTAGAGGAGATTCGGTCAATTAAACATTACACCTGGTTTAAAATGCCTTTGGAGCCCCCAGGAGCACCTGAAGAGTTGGACTGATGAAGGAACACATTAAATAATATACGTACACTGTTAAGTGCAGTGTTGCACCAGTGTGTGACTTAGATGTTCTGCTCACTATTCCGAGTCATTATTTTATCAGCGACAGAAAAGACGAAAGTAACATGACACAGACTTGACAAAGGTCTTTCTCTTTATCTCTACAACTGAAAAAGCAGGTACTTCAGCACATTTTCAAATATTCCAATGAGATTACATCATCTTTCAAAGAGCATAGATCTTTCAGAATGCCTGTTTTTACCAAATTATATGACTCTTAAACATAGATAACATGTTATGGGATAACCACGATTATTCTTGTAGATCTGATACCTTAAGATTAGTTTCTAGCAACATCCATCTTGTCTGTACCTCAAATCTGCCCTTTTATTGTTTGGTGACTGTGTGTTTTTGCTCTATTCCACTTGCTAAAGCACATTTACTTTCAACGACATATCTCACATAAATTCTCCCAGCAAGAATAATGAATCTGTCAAAACCACTTGTCTCTGCCCCTTTCCAGTATGTTGATTTAATATCTCCATTTCCCGAAGCAGACATTTTCTCTTTCCTGTTGGTGTCTTGACCCCCCTCCTGGCCCTGTTCCGGACCCCTGTCTGAGGCACAGATATTTACTGCCCAAAAAGCTCCGTCTGCAGTCAACACGGTTGTCTGGGTGAGCACAAGAATAATCTGCTGCTCCCTCTTAAACACACACTCAAACTGAAGATGTGTACATAGTCACATGACAATCCCAGGTGAGTAGCCAAGATGTTTGCTGTGCTGCAATCACTATGCCCTGCAGAATTGACACTCACAGATGGAGATAAACAGAACATGGACTTGGACCAAAAGCCCCGACCTCTGCCAGAGGGTTCACGCTGTTAAAAATGAAGGAAGATGGAACAACAAATCCAATATGTATGAAGGCTACAACTTTTCTGTAGCACAACAAGATTCAGTAGGATGAAACTGAGTCACCTGGACCTGCCAGGTGCGTTTTAGGAATGATCAGAAAATAACTTTTGGGAAAATTAAAGTCTTCTATGCTTGTCTCTGAGAAGCACAAAATAGCTTTCAGGTTTAGAATGCATCAGGTCACACGATCTAAAAGTGGAACTGCGATGAAATTCCTTCTCCCCTCCTTCCTCTCAGTAATTATATCCTCACAGCTGACACAATACGGGTCTGTCTTTTTCCTCTTTGCATACAACAGGTGAGGCCTGTGTGCTTGACGGTAAATCGTATATCAGAATTACTGGCAACAAAAAGGAGAATTATAAAATCCTCGAAAAGAAAACAGATTGTTTGAAATGACTATGTAGATTTAAGTCCAGAGACAGCGGTCCAAGATGATGGAGCAGGGTGTATGAATGTGAAGCAAGGAGGACTGGATCAATCTTTTATCACTGCAGTGCTTTCATCCCTAATGGATCCGACAGGAGCAGAGCCCCGTACAACCTTCTATCACTCTCCGCAGGCAAGGGACACGCGCACGAGTAAAGAGACAGAACAAGCAACATGTGAGAATGTATAACAGCTATTAAGAGGGGTGGATTGACCCCACCACCCATCTACGACTCCCAAAAATATTCTACAGGATGACACTAACGTTAGGCTCCGAGTCCATCTGTAAAAAGTTAAAGACACTCCGAATTGTAAGAGACTTCGCAGCACGTCTCCTCCTCACTTTCTGATGAGTCGGAACTATTATAACTCCAACAAAAATCTTTCTGTATCAGCATCTCTCTGTATTGAGAAACCCGTGCTTTAAATCATCCCAAAGTCATTATTGCTTGTGAGAAGCAGGAGCTCAGAATAAACAGTGTCCAAGTGTGTGTCAGCTCCATCCAAGAGTCTGCGTAAATTCACAAGCGTCCCACTCGCCATCAGAACCAATCAACAAACAGTGGTCGCTATGAATCATTGCAATGATGGAAGATCACACCTGCTAGCACTGAGAAAGGAGCCCATGACTGATCATGTCTAATGCACACTAGCAAACTGGACCGTGGGGGTCAAACGTGCCCAGACAAGGCACTGGCAGTGTAAGCCTACCTTAGGAAAAAAAAGACACACATCTATAGAACAGTTGAGTCCATCCGTGTATTCGAGCAGGGGAACAGCAGTAAAAATAACATTGCGATGAACAAGGCACAACTCTCAGAGGACACGAAGCTCTCTGCACTTTCAGCAGACTCTTGTGATAGAAAGTAAGAATTATCTAGGCAGTGAAGGAGCTGCAACTGACTGAGGGAGAGACAAGTAGTGCTAACTAAACACAGCAGAAAGACAGAAACCTCCTAATGTATTCAGGCTGCAGGCTGCTGCATTGTATTACCGCTGGCATGGTATTTTCAGGTTCTAATAAAGCGGACGTCCTTAAATACGGCAGCAATATTCAACATTAAATTCACTGCTTTTAAATAAATGAAGCAGTTGCTTTTGTAAAATTAAAAAAAATGAGTAGCTTCAGGACCTGACCCAGATAATTGACTTAAAGCAATATGTTTGATAAAGCTTTATCAAGTGGACTTACGGGAAAGAGACAGCATCTGCAATTAAAGTAAGGGAATGATTACAAATGTCTCCTTGTGCCACTCCGTCAGTCCCGGAAAGACAACAAATGAAGTGTAACTGTGCAACTCCAGCGGTCACGCTGAGCTAATAATCATCTACCAGAAGGGTTGCTTGGGGTGGGTCCAATCGATGGCCCTGATTGGATAACGAATACAGCTCGGTAATGAGCTCCAATCCCTGCTATCTGACACATATCATGCTGAGATAATAAATAAGATGCTACCCATGCATAACGATGAGTCAGTGTTTAAAAAGGCTCAGAATGCTTTGGCGCAACGAGCCTTTCAGACGTGCAGCACATTAACAGTTAAATGCAGCAGGCGCATGCAGTGAGCGAGCTGAACTGTGTCCATGCCTTGCATAAATTAATATTTAATCCTCGAGTGGTAGAAGGAGCAGCAGCTGTGGTGTGACGGCAGACCGGTGTAACAGAAAGCCTGCACTTGTCTTGCACTTTCCCCACAAAATTATGAACACAGAGGCTGTTAGCCCACTCACAGAGAGCGAGGATAAAGAAAAACAACAGAAAATAAGCGCAAGAAAGCAGGAGTGAAGTTTCGCCCAAACTAGTTGGGAGTCCTTTTGTCTCAGGTGTACTCAGGCGGTGGGTGTGTGGAGACACATCTCAATTCCCCACACAGGTAATGCTCCCCACTTGACTCACAGTAAAACAAATAAAGAAACACAAGCTAATCTATTGATAATGACAGTTCTGCTTACACACACATGCTGGAGGACAGAGCGGGGCCACATTTTTAACTTCAGAGAAACTTCCCACACAATAAAAAGGCACCCAGACATCGCGCACACTCACCGGCTGAGAGGATCCTTGTCCCTATTACCTCGTCTGCTGTCTGTTTTTCTCCACTCGGTGAAATCCTCTACCTATGCCAGCGCAGCAGAGGTGGCTGTCCTGCTCGTGCGTGTGTCTAGGCAGAGCGAGTGTGTGTAAAGAACGGGCCGGTCCCGAGGAGGTCAGAGGCAGTCAGACGTGGTCGCGGAGGGATTTAAATGATGTTGTAAGCTCTTCGGTCTGTTTCGCTGCCTTCCTTGTGCTCTCTGCCTGAGGAATGCACTTCTCCTGGGTGTCCTCGTCACAGCTGGGATCTGACTGTTCTCTCTCTCTCTCTCTCTCTCTCTCTCTCTCTCCCTGTCAACACCCCTCCTCTTTCTCTCCCACACAGAAACACTCCCTCCCCAGTCACTTCTCTCCCTCTATCTCTATTCCCACCCTTTCTTGCTGCTCTGACAGATCAGGCACCTCCCCTTTTTGCAGGTAGTTGAAAGATCCGTCACTCTCTCCGTATCAATCCTCTCAACTTTTTCGCTTTATATTCTACATTCTTCGGTGTCATGGGAGGTGGCTTGTAGGAACACAGGGAAGGGATTCCAAACTCTATCCGTGCTTGCATATTTGCTTTTGAGGCTTTTCTATTTGTCTTTCTATAACCTCAGGCATCAAACATCCACCCTCTAGTCTGAAGTCATGATAACCACTGTGTACACAAATGAGCATGTCAGGTGATTCTGTTCCTTCTTTTCCTGGAATGAGGTCATCGTCCAGCACAGGTACAATAGTGTGTGTGTGTGTGTGTGTGTGTGTGTGTGTGTGTGTGTGTGTGTGTGTGTGTGTGCGTGCGCGTGCATGTTTGTGTTTTCAATACAACAACGCCCTGTGGGAAATGACGAGAATGACACAAATCTGGGTCCAAAGAGCAACACATGCTCAAAACAAAGGATCGACTATAGAAACCACTCGGCAAACAATGGCACGATCCTGAATTGTTCCTGAATTTACAACCACCCCACAAAAGCACACACAAGTACACACGTGCACACACAGACACACACATACACACACACACGCATAATTTCTTCATACGAAGTGGATGTCAATGCTGTACTGTCATTTTTTAACCAAATTGTGGCAAAATGACATACATTTTGTAACCCACATTCGCCATTAAATATAAGAAAACAAATGCCAAATATTAATTTGTCAAAATGGCTGGTTTTGAAGGCATCATCTACAATACTGAACATGTCAAACAACAATTTAGCAAAGAGTCTTCATTATTTGATCTTCATGCTTACCGTAATTTCCAGACTATAAGCCGCTACTTTTTCCTACACTTTAAACACTGCAGCTTATTCTACGGTGCGGCTTATTTATGTTTTTTTTGGTGGCACCCTATCACAACTATTGTAAATCAGTCATTTTTACTAACCCTCATCAACATGGAAAATACTAGAAGAAAAGCATATGATTAGGTTAAAAGTGATCACTCTGGCGGTTGAAGAAGGAAATCGAGCTGCCGCGCGTAATCTTGGCATACATTACGGTAATCAATGGTGAGAAGGTGGAGTTAAAAGTTAAAAAATCCTGACGTGATAAAATTTGGATTTAAGGTCTCTGTATAAACATTCAAGTGAAAAGAGTGGCTGTTGTTTCTTACCTGTCTGTCACTCGTCAGTGACTCATCTCTTACGGTAATAAAAACATATACTGGTACTGAATGTTTTCGATCTAATTTTTCATATTACTACGTGGGATACCTGCGGCTTAAAATCCGGTGCGGCTTGTATAAGTACAAAATTGATTTTCTTTCTAAAATTAGATTATGCGGCTTATAATCAGGTGCGCTCTATAGTCCAGAAATTATGGTACTTTGCCTTCATCTGATATCAAATTGGTTTCCAAAGAGATAAATAAGGACATAAAATACCTGCAGTAATAGCATTATACTTAGAAGCTGCTCAACAATAAATGTATTCAAAAGTTCCATTAATTCAAGGCAAACAGAAGACCACAGTAAAGAATGCGACAGCTTTTAGCGAGACTAGCCTGAATCAGACAGGCCTACTGAGAGTCACTTCAACTGTTGTACTATTCAGTCTATAAAGCAAAAGCTTTTGGCACATCTAAAAGCTGTGTTGTCTGACAAATCACTTAGACCACACCGAAAAAAGTGAAGTGAACAGACGATCTCCTGAGGCATGTGTGCGAAAGGACGCAGTGCGAAAAGGCTAAGGTGGCACAGGGGAGTTATATTTTTAAAGTAAGAGACAAGTTAAGTATATAATATGGATCCTGACAGGCTATTAAACTTTCAGAGGATTATGTACTTGTCCACCATCAGCACTTTTTGGTAAAGCTGAGGCAGAAAAGGTTAAGTGACCATGGTCCCTGCTTATTGTTTTAAGCCACTGAAGACAGACAGGTCCGAATGCTGAAAAAGAGTGCTGGGTGAGGCTATTGTAATCTGATGTGCAGGATTATCAGTCCAGTGTGTCCCAGACCTCTTTGACACCTTCCAGGCATTCCTCAGGGTATCTCCCACTCCCACTGTCTCCCCTGACACACCCCACTCTATCCCTCTTTTTCAGTGTGAGTCCAACATTCTTGCATCCCCTTCCCCACTTCTCCGTGTCCATTCAGAAAGGACGCTAAAGAAAACAAAGACAAGGCTGAATAACCTTTGAAAACTGCACTATTGGGAAGAAACCCATCCAATTTGAAGCATCTCACCTCTTATCTCCAAGGCGAAAAGGCTGAAAATGAAATCAACATCACAAGTCTTGAGTTCATACCTTAACAAGTAATAGTAATAAAGGACTTCCCAAGAGAAGATAGCCCCCATGGCTTAGACGTGGAGGCATTGGCGGCAGCTCAATAGGCTCTGGGAATGGGAGAAGAGTTAAGGGCATACATGCTGATGGTGGCTTTGTTGGAATTATTCAATAGGAATGAATAGCTTAAAGTTTCTGTATGTCTTGTTGTCCCTGGCAAGAAGCCCCCTAAAACTGCCCCCCTTTCTCTCTGTTTGTTCAGCCTTTCACTAAACAGCTGTCAACAGGTGAAGCCCTTTTTACTTGACAGCTGTCCGGAACCTGAAGTTGTTCCTTTCCACTGCAAAATGATCCTAATTTGTTTAACACTGACGAAAGATTTCTTGTGCAGACAGATCCACGGGCGTTGAAACTAAAGATTACCCAATAAGCACTTCAAATTGTAGGAAAAGATGTCAGCTCCTTTGGGAGGGTTTTATCTGAAAACGTACAAGCTGCGTGACAATTTAAATTCAAAACCTAGCTTTCAGTCTTGATAGTTCAGTCACTAAACTGCTGTTGTCATGTCAAGAGACAGCTGGAAAACAAAAGAAATTTGCTCATTTCTGCTGGAATTGTTGGTGGGTAAACTGAGATTGCGATGAGTCAAACCCAGAGCAAAAGGAAACCATGAAAACAAAATTCTGAACTTTTACTGCCACGGCGATGGTAAGCCATGCGAGGTAACAGTGCTTCATTTTACAAAATAAGCCTAAATATACCATTGCTATCTCATTATGGTCAGGCCAATGTTGTGGCTAAAGTAATATAGCTATGACTATCATTATGACAGGCTACATGCTTCCAATGGCCAGAAGTAATGGTACTGTTGAGAAGTAAATATAGCGTTTCCCACGGCAACAACAAAGTACTTTACTTCTCAAGCTGAATTGAATGTGAATATATCTGTTAAACAAACACCTTTGGCTGTATTAAAATAGGTGGACATTGTTTTATTAAGCTTTCCTTACTTTCTTTTACACCACATAAAACACCAAGCCTATGTCTTTTTTTTCAACTTTGTGAGCAGTCATCACATAAATGGAGCCCACAGGAGAGCCACAGTTGGCTTGTAATAGCTTCCAAGTTGTCACATCCTTGGCTGTACTCCTTGCACTTTTGTTTCTGCCTCTTGCTTGTTATTCAAAACCAGTTCAGACAGGCCCATGACTAAGTTCCTCCATTCACAAAAACAGCAAAATATTGTCTATAATCTCATGGTGCAATCTTTAAGTGTCGCTAAAAAAGACTGAACATGCTGCTTGATTTAACATAGCCTTCAAGGCTAATTTGAACAGAACATAACATTCAGGAAAATATGATCGTGTACACTTGTGTGCACCTGTGTTGTCAATATGGCGACTGTGGAAAAAAAGCCCTCGAGTGCACCAGGTGCCACCTTTATTATCTAGGTAATTACAAAAGTCAGTGAAAGTGAGAACACAGGAAACACAGGAAATGGCAGTTAGCAACACGGGAGCCATCGGGTGGGGAGAGGTTAAAGGTCGGAGGTGAACAAAAGCATCATAAGCCCCCCGAATGTACTTCCTGACGCCAGGTCTGCCTGTCTGCACCTTAGTCTGCATGCCTCTGCACGCAGTTTGTTTGTCTGACAACGCTTTTTTACATCCCTTTGCCGAGCCTAAACGCTTTTCAATTAGTCCTCAATATAAACCAAAATGTCACCTTCACTTTTTCGGTCTATTTACTCAAAACACTGTTTACAATACTGGTCTATTCTGCGTATTGTCTGGGGAAAGGACTATCCAAACAGCTGCAGCTCAGACAGCGGAGACCGCATTTAAAATTTTTCAAAGCTCCAGGCCTGTCATCTCAGCCTTTCTTCAGCGGAGTTACGGCATAAAAAGAGGCCCGTCGGCGAATAAAACAGGCCTTTGCAGCTTTAATCACACACTATAAACACTCATAAAGAATGTGAGCTCTAGAACACAACAAACAAGAAAAATATAATGATGCACATCTACAGAAACAGATGGCAGAGATGGATCCCTGTAATTATGCCCTTCTAACATCAGATTGAGGCTGAGCATTCAAATGCAAAATACTAAAATAAAATAAAAAACAAGAACAGATCCTTACATACTTGTTGAGTTTTAACAAGCGTGGTAAGATGACAATCAGCATTTTCATCAGGGAGGTAGGAGGTTTGAGGGTGTACTGGAGTGGGCATGTGCATGACACTGAATTAATGTGTGTACGTGGGGGTTGTGGGTATTTGTGTGTGGGTGTATATGCCAGATTATTAATAAACACTTAGACAAAGACCATATGTGTGCAAGTCTGTGCACCTCTCCTACATCTCTCCCACCCTTTATGCTTGCGCAACCCGTACCAGCAGGAATGTTGGGATTGTCTGGTCAGCAGCGGTGACATCATGGCAGGCTGTCAAATGCAACAAGAAGGCTTCAGCACCAGTTTCCTCCCAGTTGCATCAGCTACACAATGCTAGGACATGGAGCAATTACACCCACTCCAACAGCATGAATCTTATATAAATCCATGAATATAACTGAGTTGACTAGAACAGCATCGCCGTTAAGTCACATTACTCCGGGTAACAACAGAAACATGAATGATTCAATTTCCAGCCTTAAACACAAGTTAATTCAGTGATTCCAAACAGTGAAGCCCCAGTGATTGACCAACAGTCTTCAGCAAGATTTAAGGCTCTTGACCTGTTTAAGGTGGTCTGAGGTCAACTGGCTAAAAAGGGCCTGAGGCAAGGCTCCCCTCCAGTGGAAAAGTCTTTATAGGGACAGACAGATTTTTAAATCCACCTTAAAATATATTTCCTGCAATATTACTCACTTCTTTATCTGCTAAAGAGTGGTCAGAAATTTGATTGTTTACCTTACATCATGTAATGTTCTCGGTTTTCTTTAGGATCCTGTTTATTATTATTAAACCAAGTTGTTGCAATATTACATTATTTATGAGTCAAGGACTTATTGGTAACCACTAGAATCTAAAAATACAATTATTTTCTTTACTGACGAAACATATTTTGTTGTTTTTATGAGTGTAGATAAGGTAAAGGGTTTAAGCAGACACAGCAGTTGTCAATACTGTATATGCAAGCTGCCACTGAAGATTCCCTCACGACTATTATGAAACTATACTTTTATGTATATTTTTAATGCTTGTTCATCAACAAGGAAAAAAAAGCCTAAATAAATAAAAAAAATCACTCTTCTTTCATTTGAGGGGTCAGGTGTCGTAAAACAGACGCAGTGTGTGTGTGTGTGTGTGTGTGTGTGTGTGTGTGTCTGTGTGTGTGTGTGTGTGTGTGTGTCTGTGTGTGTCTGTGTGTGTGTGTGATTATAGAGGATGTTCCGGGTCATCAGATAAAGTGCACCTGAGGAAAAGGCCAGAGAGCCCGATTTCAAGATTACCATGGCAACCAAATGCTGAAACAAGCACCTGGTTGGTGAAGACAAACAAGACAAGCCACTTCAAGACGGTAACCGTGCCTGAAAATCCTCACCAAGTGGCCCAAACCTCAGCTTAGGCGATAAAGCCAAGACATACATGCTAAAGCTGTCACCACAATATCTTGTGCATAACAACCATTAAAAGCTGTTAGCACATTCTACAGGTGGTTGCAGCATGAAACAATGTCATCATACTGGCTACAAAAACAATAGCCAAAGCCCCAAAGTTCAGCTGAGTACTTACTTGGAGAAACAAACCAGAAAACTTAACCGAAACACATTTAATTTCTGACCCCCGGTGATAAAGGTTTGCCTTACCTACAGCAGTCTGCTGGTCTAGAGGACTGCCGGCCTGGTGAAAAAGGAGAAGAGTGGAAGAGGAAGAGCCATACAAGCCTGTCACTGTCAGCGTCTGTGTGTTGTGCTCGCAGGCTACCTGATCCAGCCTGAGAAGCCCCAGCGAGCGAGAGAGGCACACACAGAGTGGGAAGCAGGGAAAAGGGGAGGGGAGGCAGATGTGGAGAAAAGTGAAGTGGTGTGGCCATTCCCCGTCACCCGGGAAACCAACGCCTCTTTCAAAGAAAAGAAAAACAGCCAATGAAAAACACCGTCAATTGTGTTCAGACAGGATCACATGACAGGCAAAACACCACTCCCTCTTTATGCTCAGAAACCAGATAGGGAAAAAAGGAAAGACATTTAAAGAGGAAAAACCGAAATTCGAGAGGTATATATCATAGTGGTATCTAGAAAAGCTCCACCGGGTCATCAGGTGTTTGTTTCATTCAATGAAGGAACAAAGTATTCCTTATTCCCCACAATTCCCCTGTTGCTGCCTGCTGTGGTGAGCAGATATAGGTGGTGCGGATTTCTCCAGCTGACACATTTAAACCCGATTTATCTCTCTTTGCATGTTGCTTTTTAGAAAATGTCTCAGATCAGAAGGGGAAAATGTTGAGTCATTCAGCTTGCTGATGTGGTCGAACGTGTTTTACAGTCTTTCTACCTGAGGGTAACTCGGCTCTTTTTAAAAGTGGGTCACTATGATTGCACTGAACACTTCAGCGTACGGAGATCTTTGTAGATCCTGCTGCCCCTCTACCTGTCTTTACACGAGGGTTGCCAACCTCAATGCTCAACACTTTAATAATAAATTAATGGAAGTAAACTGCACATTGACTTTGAATCATTTATATTTTCACCATGAATTAGCAACTTAAATGTGACTCCTGCTTCTCTCGTCATAGATGTTAATCCTGCAGCCACCAGTTTCCCCAGTTGGTTGTATTAAATCTGGACCTCATCTATTTGGATGTATTACAGCTTATCCTCCACTCCACACTGACCAGTAAGACAGGCCGTGACAGTCAGGCAGCTGGTTTATTACTTGGAAATCACACATCTATCACTTTCTCGCCATCTATTACACTCAAACGCAATCATCTGCGTTATAAAACACTGCCTCTGCACCAGGAAATTACCCCACTTCAGCTGTGACAGACATACTCGCTTTTGAAAACAGCATTTACCAAGTGAAGGGGCTTCCAATCACTTTTTTAAAGTGTGACAGGATAGCTGATGAGCGAGACAAGGTGAGAAGAGTATCCAACATATTGGACAATAACGACATGTCTGTGCTTTAACCAGTGATGTATTTCTAGTTGGTGGAGAAGATGAAAAATCATGTATCAGCTTGTCAACTGATAAAAGGAACATTGTGTTTCTTACAGGATTACTGATGGCCCTCAGGATATTGTAGCAAATACCAACATGTGACCTTTAAATTAGACTCGATCATTAATATTATCTTTTCTACTCCACATCAGGAATCAAGGATGGTTATAATAACGTACATGACATCTGTGTTTGTGTGTAATTTTATTTATTACCTAGACGGATGAATCCCACTGGAGCAATTTCACATGAGCAAAAGGTCAAAGTTCATATGATTTACTTTCTTCTTTAAAAAAAAAAAAAAAAAAAAGAGTTATGGGTTTTACGAAGCTGAAACGTTATGTGGCAGCCCTGGAGGACCAGACCCAGGCTGTGGCATTAATCTAGTTTCAGACATTGATTCATTTGGTTGTTTAAATGATAAATTGACATCATGAGACATTTGGAAGAGTCATGGTGTCAGACTCAAATTGTCAATGCTGTGCCTCTGAGCATATGAAACTTATAATGTAAGTATTGAGCTGAATTTAATACCCCACCTCCATTTTGCTACTTTCTAGAGGTTTGCGCTGTTCCAGAATTGTAATAGGATTGCTATAAAACGTATGGAACAATGCCTTCGCTCAGCCTCATTTTTAAGCAGCTACTCATTAAAATATTTCCAGATAAGATCCATCAAGATTTATACCACACATGAAGACGAGATAGTAATAGGAAATCATTATGGCTTCCACTTCAGTGCAATATTTATGCAGCGTTACAATTACAACATGCCAGAGGGCAATAATCGTGTCAAGCTAGTCGGCGTGCTTTGGTCCATCAATGAAATATCGGAATTATAAGGAAAGAGAAGTTAAACAAAATGTGTGAAATGAGGAGGAAGTTGGAGGTAAATACAACAAAGGGGGAAGCTGAAAGTAGGAAGATCCAAATTGACAATGGCTGTGTCCAGTTAAGAGAAAGAAATGTATTAATAACAAACCTATAATAGACACAAAACTATTATAGCTATATAATAAATGTATTGAGGCTAAACTTATTACAAAAACCAGAACACGCCTTATCTCACATGGAGTAATTACTGTTTAGTTCTAATGCACTTCTGTTCTGTTCTAATGCACTTCTGAGAATTGAATATTAGATTATGGCTACATATATTAATCACAAAAATACAAAAGCAAATATCAAACTAATGCTGCTGGTTTACATTTGTGGTGTACAAATATGGTACTGAATTTCTCAACAAGCAGAATTTCGCAATAAGTAATTTCCAACATTTTGCATGGAGACAATGGACATATTGCTTTCTCAAAAAGTCAATATAATCTGAGCTACAGTTATTTTATCGATCACCAACATTAACATGCAGCAGCCAAGCAATGTGTAGCAAATTAAAAAAAACTGTTATGTAAACAGCTACATGATAATAAAGCCATCCTGACAGCTAAATACCATTCCTTTTTATTAAACTTACCAAAGTTTCTTGTTCGGCCGTCTTACTGGCGCAGGTGCAATGTTCTCAGCTCCCTCTTTCCCACTTGTTGCATCTTCAACAAATGTACGTAAAATATAAATTAAATCGTTATTTTTCCGGCTTGATATTGAAATACAGGGCCCGAAACTTACCCGTGAATTCTCAGACGGCCGCGATGTAACGTAAACGCATCACTTTATGCCTCGGTCCGCAAAGTCCGCTCGTGCCAAACAATACCGGAAGTTGGGGAAAGCTGTTTCCGGTTATTAGTGGCTACTAGAATATTGTTTTCAGAATTCCAGAAATCATCTAAATTCTAAAAAATAATATATTAGATGTGGGAGGTGACTTTTTTAACAATCCACAGGTTCCTTAATTATAAAGTGTGCAACAATTTTTATAAACTATAAAACTTTAAATGCAGCCTATGGGTGCCCGAAGACTATGTGGAATACTATAGTAATTTTCACAGTTGGTCCCTATCTTTTCTTGTCTTGTTTTATATATCTTTTTATTGGTTTGTATGCTATTTGAAATTGCCATTGTAATTGCCGCTTTTTATAGAGATGTTTATTTGCCCACAATGACCTTCATTTTATAGGCAAGCTAGTTTAAGAAAGAAAATCAGTAAATTGATGGTTATTTAAATATATACAATACCATGCACTTTTTTTTAAATAAAATAGTTTTAAACCATATTTACTCAATAGGCTTGTAACCAGAGGAAACACAAGAATCAATCTGGAGGCGTGAGACACCCATAAAAATAAAAAATCACAATGTGATATTAGCTTGACCCCATATTTATGCACAAAATGTCATCTTTAAAATATTTAGTATACACAGATTAATGTTGAGATAGGCTATAGAATAGGATAAGATAAGATAAATATATCCTGCAATGGGGACATTCTCACCTACAACATAATTATAAGAATAAAAATCACTCTTTATATGGAAACTACTGCAAAACATGTTCATTTGTTTAAAAAATAGTTTATAATACAGGTCAATATTAAATTAAACACTAGCACTGAAAAGAAACTGCAAGGGCATCACAAGGAGAAAAGTTTAAAAAAAACCAAAAAAAAACAAGAGTTTGGAGTCTGAACAGATTATTCTACATTGTAATGTCCTTGTAAGACCTCGGCACTTCTTCAAAAAGCATCTCAAGAACTGTAATACAGAGGCTTTCCAGCTCTCTCTCCTATATTTCAGTACACTTTCTTCTCATCCTGATCAACAACAGGCAAAGCCCAGCTGCTGCACACAGTAGCTGCAGAGATGACCTTGACTCAGACTGAAATGAAAATGCTGTATTAGCTCCGGTTATTAATTCAGCATCACTAAACAATGAGTCAGAAGATTGCTTTCTGGCATGGTGAATAATATAGCCTCTCCATGTCTAAAGCTGCCTCTCATAAATCACAGCTCCTATGATTATTTAACATAGAATAATTTCCTTTCCTCCCCAGATCTATGCAATTTTATGACTTAAATGTTGTGGAGAATTTTAATGGCTTTTGACAGTTGAATGACAAGAAAGAAAATGTAATAAATGCCAACAACAGTCAGTGTCACGGCTGCATGTCTGCATCAGGTTTGAGGTGTCCCCAGAGGGAAAACATTGGAATGTGATATTTTTTTAGTGATGGAACATTCCTTCAGGCTGAATGTTGAAGTCCATGTGTACTGTACTGCACAAACAGCTTCTCCTGGGCCTGCCTGGACTCATATGGCAGTTTTTTAACTCTCTGTGCCTAATAGTAAAATATGTCCCCTTTCTTATTTCATTATTCCCAAATGACACATTATATTATAGCATGAAGATGCCATATTGTTTTATGATGATAGATTGTTAGATGTTTCTGATAGTGTTAAGACTGGTGTGAAATGTCACAACCTTCACAACATAAACCAGGATCGACTAAATCAGATCATCTCTTCAGAACATCATGCTGAATAATGGAATTATCCACTTCAGCCTAAGTGAAATAGAACAGAATAGAGCTGTGTGACAAGGGATGAACTGTACATAGAAGCACACAAACAGTTTGTTCCTCCAACATTTTTTTTAAGACTTTTTAGAGCACATTTGTTATAGATGTGACTTATATTCGTCTGATGTGTGACGGTGATGGAAGGATGGAAAATGCTGCAAGATCAAATATTCGCATTACATAAGAGCCATCTTATGGTTGATAGAACCTGAATACGTGTGCATTTACTGTATACACAAGTAATACATTGCTCCCCGACGTGTGTACACTTCTTGATCCAGCACTACTGTGAGGAGCATTATCAGCTGTGTTAGTTTAATGATTGTCTGCACTATATTTACATAATGTTACCGTAACCAAAACCAATTACCCATGGCAACGTGTTGGGGGATGGCTGTGCCATGTGTGGGCTTGTGTCAGGCTCATCCCAATAGCATTTTGGGCAAGCTGCAAAAAGTTTTATTTTAAGATCAGTGGGAATGCTTCAAAACTGTTCTGCATATCACATGCCCTAAAGAAACAAAACATTGGCGCCATTTGATGTTTCTGGGGCTTTTGTGTTTTCTCTCTTGATGTTTCTGGCTTCATGTCATAATTACAGTACTTTCATGTGTTCCACCTAGATTAGGTTCAATAGAGGGGTAATTTCTTGCATGCCTGGGGAAAAAAGTATTGAATAGTGACAGTTTTAATTTTAAACAAAACTGTTTTGAATTCTACCTGTGTTAGTATGAGTAGATGCAATTATTAGTGCCCCATAGCAATGCTGTAGAAATACAAAAGAAAAATTCTTACCGTAAATGTTCCAATGTGATCCACTGGGAGACAGGCACTGGCACGCTGCAATTAAAGCTGATGGTTTTAGCAAAAGGTTGGTTTTAATGTTTACAGACACAGCGCCCCCTCACGTGGTGTGAGGGGGCTATAACATCACGAGGGTTTAAACAAAGTATACAATTGTTTCTGGAGTTCCAATATTCCTTTTCTCTCCTTTGCATTAATTTACTGTATCTTTGATGATAATTGTTATAAAAAATATGTAGATGTGAGTTTGAATATTTGTAAAAGAAAATTTAAAAATAAAAATTATGAAAGCCCATCTCGATACACTATGTCCGTAATGTCCATATGAGGAAGGTATCTGTTCAGTGACCACATTCTAGTGTGTGTTTGTCTGAGGGCTCCCTCTACAGGGCTGGAGTGAGCGGTGCAGGTGGTGTTTCTGCAGCGCTGCCCGGGCTGTGCGAGGACGAGTGACCGTTGGTGAAGCCAAGATGTTGGCAATCTCAGTAGTGGGAAGACGTGTTTGGGCAGAACTAGACAAGACCATATCTGCACTGGAAGACAAAGTAACCACAATTACAATCAAAAATATCAAGTAACAGAAGAATTTAATTCTAAAACGTGGAATTTGAAATGCTAATTTTACCACAATTGGCATTTAAATCAACTATTTACCTCACACTTTCACCTAATAAAGTATTATTATCACTATACCGTCTTGTTGAGGGAGGATGAGGTATGAGTGCAGGCAGGGTTTGGCAGGGTACACTAATCCTGGGTAATTTCTGGAACTGCTGTCTTCTCAGGTCTGGTACTTCTGATGCTTTGACTGTCTCAGAGAAGTGTCCAACTCCTTTTATATCAGGCAAACTGGTCTTCAAACCCGGTCGAAGCCTGTGCTCACGAAACCCAGATTGCTTTCTGTTCCCAGTGGCTCTTGAAGTGCTGAGTGGTGGGGAAGGACACAATACAGTCTCCCCGGATTGAGAACGTTGAGTTATAGCTGGCAAGGCTGCTACTTTGTGACGCAGGTCTGGAAATAAAGCAAAATTACATAGCCATGATTACCATCATTAACTAGTTTAATGCACCAAATAAACATCTGTCTCTTGTTTTCAGCTGCAACAGAAACAAGCACCTAAGGAACGGAATTCAAAACAAGAATCAGGTGATGAAGTTTCTTCAGTGTTGCTCTGCTTTTTCTCTTCAGATTCTTCACCACTGTTCTCATCCATAAGAGCAGGGAACTCGTCTTCAAAACAATCTGTCTCCTCTTCTTCATTCTTGTGCTGAATTGTGAGGATCTGGGGTGCTCTTTCTGCTTTTATTGACTCGACACGCCTGGAAATCAATGATATTCAGATCAGTATACCTGCCTTTTAAAATTTTAGATATATGGATGCATTTTTGTTGTTCCTTCACTGATGCAAATATTGGGTATCATTATAGCTGCAATCTTTGATTCCCATCCAAAGCCAAGTTTTAAATAATGTAGTATTTACAACGTGTGAATATTCAGGTAATAAATACCTGCTGTGGTGCTCCCTCCATGCTCTGAGCTCCGCCAACACATCATCTCGTTCTCCATCAAGCTCCTCGATGTCATATGTGTGCTCAGGTATGTGGATGGGAAGGTCTCGGGGGGAAAACGTAGATCTGGAGGGGGCCGTCTATGAAATAAAAGAGGAGCGGAGTAAGGCCTAGACAGGAGGTTGAAAAAACAAAACAGTATAGTGATAACACCAGTGTTGTATGTCTGCAAGTATGAAAGAGCCCGTGGCATTTCCCATAGTCCCTTTGACATTGCTACAGAGGATTATGATTTTTTTTTTAAATGTCGCTGACTCAGTTTCAAGTTCCCTTTTTGGTGTCTTATTTTCAAACACACCACCTACCCTCAACTTTTCTCGTCTTGCTCGGAGCGCCCTGACGGGATTTCCACAGAGTTTCGTATTGCCAGCACCTTTCAGAAGCGTAAAAAGACATAAGAAACTGTGGCACAAACAAAGGTCCACTAGGTTGCACTGTGGAGTAAATATTTCTGAGGGGTTTTGTCGGCAGGTAAAGCCGGAAGTGATGCTCAGACTGAATAAAATCAGTCAAAGGTTACGCCAAAGCAGAAATAGTTGGTATTGGAATACAAGAAGCACCAGAGACACATTTACATTTTTCACAGCATAAATATGTGAAGCCCGAAAATAGTCACAGCAGTGCCTAACCATGTGCCAGGATGCAAGTCTCTGCAACAATTTTATGACGTAGGATTATAGTACCAGGTCTTGGTCCAACTGGAGGTAAAGGTCCAGGCCTGATGGCTGAACTGGGTCTGGAGCCTGTGGTGGGTCTGGAATCAGCTGAATGGTGGGGCCAAACAAAGGAAGGGCTAAAAAGATGACCAGCTGACAACCCTCTGCTGCCAGGATAAGAAATCTCCATGGTTTCATCTGCAGAGACAAAAATGAGTGTTGTCACCAGGTGTACATCTAAGGACCCCAGAACATGTGTAAAGCACAGACCTCCCACAGCAGCTGCCCTTAAGAATTTGCTGTCTTTGATGGCAGTTTGGAGAACAACCCAATCTTCTCCCATGGTGCTGCTGGAGTGACGCTCGGACTCCTCCAAACTTAAATTGTCTAGGTAACAAAGCTGAGGGACCAACTCCCTCACCGCAGCTCTATAACTGTATCCTGCTGTCTGGGTAGAAAAGAAATTAAAAGACTTTTTATATACCTGGATACATGAAATAAACAAACAAATAAATGTAATAGTAATGTAATTTTAGCTTAAAATCCAGCACTGACATATAAATAATTTCTAATATAATTAACAAAACAGCAGAGAAGAGTTTCCAATGAAGGACTGAGGTACTTGTGTGATCAAATTAAAGTACCCCTGGCCTTCCCCTCATTGCAGATGCAATGAATGAAAGAGAGAATGAAAGCCTGGCAGGGAGGAAATGAAAGAGAAAAGAGGTGGAGAATAGTGAGAGGAAGTGAGGGTGTGTGTGTGTGCATGTGTGTGCGTGTGTACGCTTTGGGAAGAGAGCGCAAGAAGAGTGATAGTTTGGCAAGACGGCAAATCCAAGAAGCCCTCATCCACTACAAAGCACAGGCTAATGCATATTCATCCCAGCATCTCTCCCGTCATTGCCCCAGTTTCCTAATTAATGCTTTGCTGGTGGGTGTTTAAAAAAAGACATTCACAGTGGCCCAAAAAACTCAAAGCACACTCCGATTTCCGATCAGCGAATCGTGAAAGTGTAGCATTTAACACTTAGTCGGAGTTAGTCCTTCACATTTTCATAGCAAAATGTCTTTCAAGCAGAAAGAATCAGTCAGTAGCTCACTGAGACTAAATAAGATTGTAATATTAAAGATGATGTTTGCCGGTTTCATGAGGAGTGTGCCTGTTGTGGAGCTGTGTTTAAATGTCTTCCTGGCTGGTGTGTTGAAGGGCAGCACTATCACAAAATCCTTTCATGTCTAATAACATGCTAATTCCATTTTGATCATTATAAGGCAGAGGACTGAAAGCCTGCTGGCACAACAGAGACACCCGCACCACTACCTACAACAAAAGCAACAGCAAATGTTAAATGCAATGCAACATGATTTTTTTTTCTCTTCCCTTTTATTTGATTTATTTTTTTTTTTTTTTGCCATGCATTTGCAGCAGCAACATCACAAGGACGGACAAGGATCAACAAACAAATCTGATCAATGAAAGCTCAGCACTTGAGATTGAGTTTGCCTCGTGTAATCTGATCCCAGTTCCATTTCCCACAACGTAACAAATGTTCAATACTCAATCTAATAGCATAAAAACATTAGCAAAGCAGCGCACTACCTGAGTAGCGGTGGGGTTTGGACGTGCACACACAGGGTTTCCTTCCAGAATGAGAGTCTGGAGTTTTCCACACAATCCCAAATACTGAACCTGGACCAGGTCGTCTACATCATTTCCCTCCAGATCTAATAGCTGCAGGTTCTCCAGCATACCAACCTGACTCAGTTCAGAAATACTGTTATAAGCCAGATACAGCTCCTGAGTCAAAAGACAAAAACCATTGCAGCGGTTAGCAGATGAGGGGAAAATATAGAATAAATAAAGTGAAATGTGGAGACTTCTGTAACTAGACAATTTACCTTCAGGGAGGAGAAATTAGAAACGCCACTCAAGTCTCGGAGGGAGCAGCGCGTCATCCATAGCACCTGTAGGTGGTAAAGGGCGGTTCCTAGGTCTCTATGGAGACACATTATTCCAAACTTTAAAAAAACTGTAAATTATCAGAAGGATCTTTTTACCACAAAAAAATTGCACTTTTTCCTATTTTTGTTGGGATTTTTATGTTTACCTCATTGATTTAATCACGCTGTTGGTCATTCTGAGCTGTAACAATTTGGGCAAGTACACACCTACAAGACAACCAGAAAAAAGAGTAAAAAAAAAAAAAAAACAGCACTCAAACAAATTCATGGTTACCTAACAAAAAGTACCGTTAACCAACAGTTACAACACCCAAACAAGCAGGACGAGACATAACTCATCCCCTGTCATGTCCGCACTTAATTTTAGATTCAAAAGTGATGTAACGAAGACGTTTCCTACACTGTTATTAGCTCAGCCAACATATTACGGTCAGTACACCTTGCACGCTCTCTGATATGCCATGTTTATATATCTTTATTGTCTTTTTGCCTTTTCATTTGTTTTGGGATTGTCAGTTGAGATTTGAAAACTGACGTGAAACAATCAGGTCAAGGTGACCATTGTGGATTAAACAGCATCACGCTTGTGTCTTGTGTGCCTTGATGTTCTGTATACCTTACCAAAGTTACCCAGCGTGTTTTCCTGAGTGTCTACGCAGATCTGCAGCAATGTCACGTGAGAAAGATCCTCTGTTCCACAAAGCTGTTCCTTTGTGGAATGGAAACAAACAATACATTTGGAGTGCATTCCTGAGCTGTTCTTATTTCATTTTAATCAAGATTACTTTAAATCTGTGGGGAACATTTCTATAACATGCCACTTTCCCCTTGCAACATCAATCTGCCCAGCTTGTTTCATAAAATATAGCATATGATACATCTTGCCACTTTGTTGAAAATGACTCTAAATTAGTTTAAGCAAAATGAACAAAATGAACCCAGTGTAATAATAAAATGAACCAGAAATATGAGCTTTGTGTCTACAGTTATTCAATACAATAATTCAATAACTATTCAAGAAAACCCACCAGCTTCTTCCGAGAAAGGTACAAAAGCTCCACGTCCGATTCATAGATGTCACAAGGTACTGGGACAGGAGTTGGCTGGATGGGTCCACTTAGCCCCGCTACCATAGCCCGAGCTGTGAGAGGTCTGACCTCCTGAAGGACCCTTTCATAGCAGGAACTCATCTTTTCAAGCTACCTGATCCTGAGCAGCATTGTTTTCATTTTTCAAGGAAAAAAACTACAAATATTCCACTCTTTGTTAGTCGCTACATACACGTATATTACTCATCGAGTAGTTCTAATATACGCTCATTTGTTGCAGGAAAACGCAGAGTTACTCAATAAAACGAAACATTTTACAGACTGATCTCAAACCTCACTTTCACAACAAAGTTTGCCTGACAACCAGAAGGGACTTCCTGGATACGGCGAGCGATTCGAATGGCTTTCTGGGATATGTAGTAAAAAAAAGAAGTCCCCTCGAACAGAAGCGCTCTTGTTGACCATCTACCGAGTAGATTGATTTTATTTTGTCTGGGTTGCGGCAAGAGTGTTATTGGTAATTCAACCTATTTAATATAATTGTCCTGGTTTACAGTTTTATTTTAATTGTTCTGGTTTGCAACTTTATTTTAATTGTTCTGGTTCACAACTTCAGAAATTTGATATAGCTATATTTAGAATTTTTTTGGACCGTTCAGATTGTCCAATCATTATGCATTATAATGAAACTATAAATATGGAGCATTTGTTCGCAATACATTTTAATTTAATGACGAGCCTTAAAACTTTTAGACAAATCTGACCGCCCTGATTAGACAGGAATTCCAAACTGATTGTTTTATTTTGTCACATTTTTGGTGCGACGTTAACTTCTAAGTAATCGCTATACGCAGGAGTTGAACCACCGCCTGCGCTGGATTTGATGTCGGATGTTACGACAGCACGTGAAGGCAGCACTAATGTGCACCGTAACCGGGGCGGTTCTCTGTGTCCTCGAGCTGGGCGTGGGCTCCACACTCGTCTATTCTACCCGCGGAAGCACATTGTTCACCCGAGGCGCATTTTCCCCAGCACCGATGAATGCTTCGCTATCATCCAGCCGCTGAAAATCCCACACTTTCTGGAAAACGAGAAGAGCGCGGAGAAGGGACCGAGAACATCTGGTTTCCTGCTGAGAGGCAACAGAGTTAAAAGGTTCTTTTTTTTCCCCCTCCTCTTCTTTTCTTCTTCTCATCCGCTTCGCGTTACGTACGTGCCGTTAATTAGAGCCTCTGCTTGCTGGAAGCGTGCACCGCGCATTCCCCTGTCTGAAATATTTTCGGCAGGCTAATTTGTCTCGTAACTCACCGCTCGGAAATGTTGTCGGCGTTTGGGGCACCGTCGGTCGGGCATCACCGTCCACAGTTAAAACATGTTAGCTAGCGCTCCTAACATTTTCATTCACTCCCGGTGAGCTTTCAGATGTCGGGCTGAGCAGCTCGTCGGCTTTGAATTACAGCCTGCATTTTAGTGGTGATGCATAAATCCTGGTATATTAAATAAAAGCAACAGTGATATATTGTAGTCACCAGTCTGCCTTGAGTTGTGGGCTTATAACATGGAATAGGGTTCGATTTTTTTTCCACCCTCTGTGTATGGGTGTTTGCAATCAGATAAATGCTTTTAAACTGACCCAAAGCTTTATTAGGGAATCATTTTTCTCTATCCTGTGTTTATTTGCATTGCTGAGACGATCTTAAGTGCGATGTCGTTGCAGTTAGTGGCCACACAGACAAGTAGGGTGACGCCCCGTCACACCGAGTTAAAACTGAATGTATCACTGCGGAAGTTGCATTCCATGACAAGGCGTTCAAAAAGCTGACTTAGGAATTATTTCAAGTTGTAATACCCGCCTGGCAAAAGTCTTAAAAAAAGGGTTGCGCTTCAGCAAAAACGACGTTGGTGTTTAACTGCGTCTTCATAAAGGCACCACTCCTATTAAACCTGAGTTCACTCATTTGAGCCAGACACAATGACGCGTCCTGACCTGTGTTGACCTTACAGGTATCAGGAACATGCATGAAGGGATTCGGGTCCCGATGGACTTGTGTGAAGGTCAAATCAGTGAGGTTTTCAGAAAGATTCGTCAGGGCATTGCAAATGATCGCATAATACTCGTTTGAAGCAGCTTTGAACACGGAGGCTTTGCAGACGCCACAAACTTTGATCTGGTTTACGTGCTGAGTGTTTAATCAAATAAAGTCGTGAGTTGGTTTGAATGCAGCTGTTTTCTTTAGGGAGCCAACCAAACATTGGTTGGGACCCTCTACAGGTTGCTTGGCAGCTGCTTTGGTGACATCTCTGCAGCTCCATTTTTTTATATGCCCCTAAACCATCAGTCAAAATTTGCCCACTCCTTACTGTTTCTTGCTGGGATGTTTGGGGTCTGATGATTAGAATCATGTCTTCTTCAACTCGGTGTGTCTATTCATCTCTGCTGCCTCCGTTCTCTCACCCTACCCAACAAGTTAAGAGGTTGCTGGGTAGATTTCTCCAGTGGGGAAAAGGTCGAATATGTGCAATATGGCTTTTTGAGGCACGATGGTGCACGCAGAAGCCCCGAGTGCCAGTGTTTGTAGAATGTTGATAATGAAATTACTTTTCCTTTAGTACAAATGATAATTTCATTCAAATGGTCTTGCCTCTTGCCCTAGAGGGTGATCAAATAGATTTTCCTGTTTTATAGGGGTTACCAAGCGAATAACTGCATTTGTTTCGCAATGAATACATGGCACAATAATTGCCCTAAGACCCCTCTCACTTGCATTTGGTTGGCCTGTTTATGCAGAATAGTGTTGAACTGCAGGTCAACACTCATGTTTGGATGCTGTTTAGATGGTTAATGATGTCATTGGAGAGCGGTGGGAGGGTGGGGTGAGCCATGCAGCTGGGATGGGTCTCAGAGTCTTAGTATTTGACCATGATACCTCTCCAGAGAGGGTCTCCTTACCATCATCTCTCCATTAAAAATCTATTATCGCTGCAGTGGGATTGTGGCTCAGCTAGTATGGATTCTTTAACTGATTAAGCACTTTAATGGAGAGAGGATGGTCATTTGCGTGTTCTTTTTCTATCACACTGAATTACATCATTCTGTGTGTGTCTATATTTATATATAGACACACAAAAACCTATATATATATATATATATATATATATATAAAATATTAGCTTAGCTTGTTAGCTTGTCATTGTTTTCACTAGTCACCCAGACCTTTGGGTATCATGAGCAGGGCATTCTGGTGCCATTCTCAACTCTTTCCAGCCAAAACTCATGTAATTGTGCCCCCGTTTATTACTGCAGTGAACTGTCCAGCCGGACGGCAATGCAGTAACTTAGAGCACTCTCCTCTCTGCCTCGCCCTCTCCACTCTCTACTTGCACCAACCTTAAGATGTCATGTAAGCTTATCCTTCTGATCCAGGAGGGGTTCTAGGGTTTCAAAACGATCCGTTAATTTCCCAGACTGGAGGTGGCGAGCTATAAATAACCCCTAAATGCAGACATGCAGTTTAGTGGTCCATGATCAAAAGGGGAACGTCTATGTTCGAATGTTTTGGGGGCCACAGGATGGACTTGTTGGAAGACACATAAAAAGTCAGGTTCACCTATTAAATTAGGTGAACCTGGAAAAAAAACTTTTTTTTATGAGATTATGAGCCAGTGTTTTTTTTTATGCATTCATACAGTCCACTGTGGAGGATGCCTTTAGCATTTACATCCTGCCCTCTCTTACACATCATCTAGCCGCAGCGTGTATCATAATTGACTCAGAGTGGATGTACGTACCAATAGATTTTTTTTAAAAACCAACATGTAGTTAGTTTCCTAGGATTCCATATTGATATATAAGTGATGAAGAAAACAGTGTATGTTAAATTACAGGTACTTTTTTTGCAAACCCAAATGCAGCCAGCCAGCTTTTGCATGTCTGGGGTAAATGAGGAAGGGCGGTTGATGATGGATGTATAAATGTATACAAAGCTGATGTTGCAAACATGAAAACACAATATGGGCCTTTTCTATTTCTACAGAAAACTGTGTAGAATGTAGATGTGGTGATAAAATAGATGTGGTGTGTAGATGTGGTGATAAAATGATGATACAGCATTGATTATGATCTCCCAATGCAACCCCCCCGACCCCCGACCAGAGACAGCAGCTCTAGTAACGAATGATTTTATGATTCATCTCCATATTTTTTTCTCAGGATTATTAATGAACCTGCTGTTGTGGCCTAGTTCTGGAGAGGTAATGGCACAAATGTCTGTTTTCCAGTCTCGTGGTAGCAGCCCTGGGCGTGTTCGATTTACATTTTGGACTGTAAAATGTAACTGTTTGGCAGGTGAACTCTTGAGGTTTGGGTATGAGGAATAAAATGCTGCAACCATCTGTGTCAGAAAAGAGGCGTGCATTTGACAGCGGGAGTCGTCGTGTCTTTGGTTTTTTATTCAGTTTCATCCTCATCCCAGTCCAGCTGGTACTAACTGCCTGAGCAGGGAAGCCCAGACCCTAACCTGCACATAGCCACTTTCACCAGCTCCACTGGGCATTCCCACGCCAACCGGAATCCCTGTGGCGTGTCCTGGATCGGCTCTATTCTCTGCGGGTTATGCCTGAAACTCCTCCTGGGGGAGGACCTGGTGGATCTGCCGCTTCTTTTTTCCATATATATTGCTGAATTGAAGGGGAAGGGGGGGGGGGGGTAAAAAAAGAAGAAGATGGAATCCATTTCAAATTTAAATAAATTCCCTGAGATAAAAGATGGGTTCATTCAGTCTTACAGCTACGAGGGCAATGGGGCTGTTATTTTGCAGCCTTATTATGCAGTCTGTGCAAGAAACAGTCTGATGGTTCTTTTTTCTCCTCCTCCCTGAAGGCAAAGGGGGATCCGTGTGCACAGTGCCTCGTGCAGACACTGGCTTTACTAGAGATCCTGCACAGAGGGTCATGCCATGCCTGTGATCTTGTTGAGTGCTCTGCAGGGCTTTGGTGATGCTGATATTTAAGCTGATCTACAGTTGTACAGCAGGGGCTGTGGAGAATGTTGAGTAAGCAGTGTTTCAAGGAAAAGTGTTTGAACTCCTAGGAAACTAAAAGCTTTTCCAGCATCTGGCTGCCTTCTTCACAGAAATGTTATTTGCTGTGGTTAAAGGATGTTCTCTCGGCCGCTGCCGGGACAACGTGCGCTCAGATACAGGGAGGAGAGAGGAAGCTAAATATTTGGCTAAAACTTGAGGGTTTTTCTCTTTTTATGATTGTGTTTAGAACTTCCTGTTCCATTATGTTGGGGGCTTTACAGGATCAGAAGTGTGTTATTGGAAATTGCATGAGGTGGTACTTTAACACGAGGACATAAATGACCGGGTAGTTTAGTGAGCAAGTCTGCTTTTTCGTCAATCATTAACACTCGTAAGATGGGCCGGGTTAATCTTGGTCGGCACAGAACAGACATGACGAAACACATATTCATAAGTACAATTAGAAACGGCACGTTATCACAACCTCACACTCGTCCCATTTTCCTTAAGTTCTATAAAATGATCATTGGCATCACAAAAAGCAAACATAAGCGATTGTGTCTGACAGACTGAAGTGTTAGGCAGCCAGTAATTCAGAGTTAATGAACACGTTTCGACTTTTATTCGTGAACGTTCCCCTCGGTTGTTTGAGTTGAGTCCGGATGTGACACAGGCTGCTGTATTTGAGGAAGAGAAACAAGCGTTCTGTTGGCATGGTAGCGCGTAGTGTCCGAGATTTAACCTGGTGAGACCAGTGATGGTATCCCTGCGTGTACATTCAAACAAATGAGGACAAATTCCCAGTGATTTTCCCTGTATTCTGACACCAAACTGTATATCGCATGATTTGTTGCTGCTGCGCTGTCAGGCTGCAGTCATAACCATGGCTGTAACATCCTAAATTTGATTTAATCTTTTACCAGCTCGACAATGGATCTGTAGTTTTCTAGCTGTGACTCATGATGCGCCACTCATTTCTGATTCAGCATTGCTGTAGGGTAATATTGAGGTTATATGTTCTGTAAATTTTCATTAAACTGAGTCATAAAGTGAAAACACCCTTAAGACAAGTCATTCATTACTTTAATAAATGAAACTAATAATGGCTGGTGTTTCCCAGTGCCCAGGAATGGATCTTTGTGCACCTTTGTCTTTGCATCTACGTTGTCTTAGAGTAAATGCAAAAGCCCCACAATTACGTAGCATAGTCCCGGTTAATAAAGCCGGCATTTATTGTGTGTTGGGGACGTGTGTTCAGCATGTCTGAGTCCGGAAGAATTGCCTCCACCTGCAGAAATTGGGCTTTCTTGCTGAAATCTAATGCCTCTGCCCCTTAAACCCAAATAAAGATGGGCTGGCTTCTTGTAAATATTACTCATTACATTACAAATAGACATTTCCTGTCTCATTGTTCTTGTTAAAGACTGTTGGCCTGTGTTGCATTTCTGGGGGGGACCAACAAAATTCTTTAATGACATCACGTATATGTTTGACTGGGTCTCCTGAGTGGCTTGCGTTCATCCTTGGGGAATATCTGCAGACACACCTGCTGTGGTTTTTAGCCCTGACAATCTGTTGCTATGGGCCGATCTCTGTGGGAGAAGCAGAGCTAAACGACGCCTTAGTTAGCAATGATGGTATGTCTTCACTGGCCACAGAGGTTTAGGTAACAGATTGAAATATTTAGCATATTCTGTTGTTTAGATGGGTGCATCTGGCATCAATAAGACGACATCGCAGCAACTGGGGTCAGCATACTTGGCCAGCCACCCCCCGACAGCTCCCTCCCCTAACACACTCTCGCCGCTGCTCACGCTGACCCAGACAGCACTGGAACATTTAGTACCTTAGCACATTTTTCACATTCCCCTTTGAGGGTTTCGCCGTCAGCCCCAACTGTGCGCCAGTAACACATGCACGCACAGTGTCTGGAAGGTCTCGTCGTTTAGAGGTGTCGCTATTGAATCAGTGCTCCATTTATGATGCAAGTTTATCCGACTGACCTGCGCCTTTCTGTTTTCTCTACAGAAACTGTGCGATCGTGCGGTGAGCTGCAGCAACAAACATGACGGAGTACAAGCTGGTGGTAGTGGGAGCTGGTGGCGTGGGCAAGAGCGCGCTCACCATCCAGCTCATCCAAAACCACTTTGTGGATGAATATGACCCCACCATAGAGGTACGCCTGGTCTCTGTTCTCCGTGGGAGGGTTTTGCAGTGGGACGCTGGAGAGCGGCTGATGATAACGTTTCATCTTCTTCACATCCATTTCAAACCATTGAGATAGAATTTGCGCGTTCCTGAACCTCAGACAGATCTAAATCGGAATAAAAGAAACACTCCACCACCCATTCTAACACTATTTTTATTTTCTAAAAAAGTCCCGACAGGGATAGATTGCAAGACAACAGGGATGCCAGTGGATTTTTCTCCCTCTGTCTCCACTCGCTCCCTCTCTTTCTCGCCACGCCTGCGTCTGGCCAGACAATGTCCTTTTTGTGTGTTTGCATTCCTGGCCTCTATGCTTTAACAAACAAAGTGATGCCTTTGTGGCCAGATGATGGGAGGCTAAACAATTTGCCCAATACACCGTTTCTGTGATGTCCTGTTGCTGATTTGACTCAGTCGTCGGGGATTTCAACACGGCACTACAGCAATTGGCAACCAGTGTAAAGGACATTCCCACCTGAAGTGGTTTTTTTGTTTGTCTGGCACCGTAAATGGTCCTTGAAGTTCTTGTTGTTGCTCCTTTTTGCAGGACTCCTACAGAAAGCAGGTTGTGATTGATGGGGAGACCTGTCTGCTGGACATCTTGGACACTGCAGGTCAAGAGGAGTACAGCGCCATGAGGGACCAGTACATGAGGACGGGGGAGGGCTTCCTCTGTGTCTTTGCCATCAACAACACCAAGTCATTTGAGGACATCCACCAGTACAGGTGGGTGTGAGTGTGCATGAGGGCGGAGGGGGGAAGGTTTTCAGGGTTTTTTATCGTTCGTGATAAATCTCAGACACACACTTGTTCCTCTTTGTTTTCCTGTCATGGGTTTTGCTTATTTTGGGTGCTTTTTTTTTGTCCCCAGCTGTTTTCACAATTTCGGCATTGTCATGTTGTCAAATTTATCCGAGCTAAAGAAAGCTCAGCTCCGAACTGGAGCAATACAGTCCGATGAAATCGATCCTGACTCAATTAGAGGAACAGAGATAGGTAGCCCGTTCAAGGTCGGGGAAGGAGACTGGCTGGGCTGGAGATTATGGTGGGTTGTGTCTCCGCTATCGGAACAAAGGGCACGTATTAACTTTGTCACCTTTTACAGCTTTGCGGGGGTTTAAGTTTATCACACATGCGTTCGTCTGGCATGCAGCCAGTGCAGCTCAGCCTGGTCCAGCTTTAATAAAACTGCTGGTGTCATTGTGAAACCGCTCTGTAACTTGCGTGGATCTTTAAATAGGTGCAATGTGGCTTCCCAGTCTACAACTTTAGTGTTTCAATTGAATATCTGCGCGCTTCAGCTGTTGTGATCGTTGATCGGAAATGACGACGCAAGAAAACATTTTTGGACGGCGCAAGAAATGAAATGATGCTGAAGCCGTCTCCGTGTTTAGTAACTGCTGTTGTTGTTGTTGGCTGCCTGGTTGGATGTGTTGCAATGTGCCGTTGGAGGGTAAGAAGAATCACTGATCCTGTATGACCCACTCCTCTCACCATTCTGTTCCCTGGCTGCTGTAATGATGAGGTAATGCTGTTTGCCGGCTGTGTTGTCCCCCCCCCCCCTTACTCTCCACCCTCCTTCAGTAGTGCAGCACAGCCTGGCTCTAGCAGGAGCCCAGCTCTTCCTCAGGGTCCTAAAGCTCCCTTGGTGCTTGGTTCTCAGTAAAGCTGTTGCTGTTGTTGTTTGAGTAGTCGTAACATCAAAGTTCAGCAAGTTGTACAGAAATGACCTTTGTTTATTTTCCAATCGGCAGAGAACAGATTAAACGCGTGAAAGACTCGGACGACGTCCCGATGGTGCTGGTCGGAAACAAATGTGACCTCCCGGCACGCACCGTGGACACAAAGCAAGCCCAGGAACTAGCCCGGTCCTATGGTATCCCCTTCATCGAGACCTCTGCCAAAACACGACAGGTATTCCACCTTCACCACTCAACAACTGTCGTTTAGTAGAATATTAATTCTACTGCGGTTTAGACTCGGGCATCATTCCCAGCATTGTTAAAGGAGAGGCAGGAAGACGTCCTGGACAGGTCACAGTCCATCACGGGACACATACATTTACAGAGGGACCATTTACAGTTTCCACTCCATCTGATATGCAAGTTTTTGGGCTGTGGGAAGAAGCTAGAACACCAGGGGAAAACCCACGCAGACACAGTGAGACCATGAAAGCACCAAAAATAAACGCATCATTCCGTTCCTGCGCTTGTGTGGGTATTGTTATTTCAATGCTTTGCACAGTGGATACTGCGTAGATGGTATGTATGTATCTGGGAATGTTTTCCAATGCCGCATGCCGTGACTCATTGCCAGGTTGCCTTGGCTTGAGAACAGAGCTTCAGTATCTGAAAGGTCTCCGCGAGCAGCAGCCGTTGCACCGATTCCACCGTCTCTGACTCACCGTCGCCTATTATCTCACCACATTCAAAGTCACACGTTTAGCATGGAGCCTGTCAAACGAGACAGCCCGCCACAACCCCAGCGCTGACTTCTGTTTGCCCGTAATGATTCCTTGATTAAAGATATCTGAAAGGGTTGCCATGGCGATATATGTTCCCACGATGCACAGTTGTGAGTATACCGTTGCTGACCAGTACAAGCGCTGATGTTTCAGGCGTTTGTCTGTTTACAGGGAGTAGAAGATGCCTTCTACACACTGGTCAGGGAGATCAGGCAGCATAAACTGAGGAAGTTGAACCCCCCTGATGAGAGCGGTCAGGACTGCATGAGCTGTCGCTGCGTCGTATCATGATGTAGGTGAGACGTTTGTCCAGACGTTTGGTGTCTTCTATGTTGTTCCACCTTTAAACTAATAGTAATATTATGAATCTGTGTTATTTTAACTGAATAGGACACGTCTTTGCTTCCGTGTTAAGCTACAAACTGCGATTAATTTGTGTGTCCTGCTCTCGTGTCGTTGTTCAGCGGACCGTTGCATGTTGGGGAGAAATGCTACAGCGCGAAGTGGCAGCATGGACTTAAGATGCAAAGAAACCAAGTGATGAAATGTAAACTTTTTAGAGAAAGCTGATGATTGAAGCAGAAGCTCTCCTGGAAACCACCGGAGCTGACGGAACCACGGACCTTCATGGAAACGGAGGCTTTGGACTCTTGCCCTCAGGGGCTACCTGAACTAGCCTGGTCCAGCCTCCTCTTTCGGTTCTCACATCAACCTTTGAGCCATTACGGGCTCTTTGTCAGCTCCGTTGCGATTTTGGTTTGGTAGCTCACAAGTTTCCTGCTAACTTATTGTTTTCAGTCTCAACACTGGTTTTAATGGAGGCCTCTGTGACCTCTTTCCACATTTAAAACCCTAATTTTCACCCCCCCCCCACGCACCTGCCCACTGGAACAACTGACTGTCTTAAATGGAAAGTACTGGAAAGAACACCTCCCACCAATGCCGGTGCACCTCTACCTGCTTTTGTTTTCTCACAAAAGGCCGTATGTTCCATCACATTAGACTGGATACAGCAAGTCGACGCGTACGTGGGTGTGATTGTCATTTCTTGTAGTTTAACAGTTAGCCTAACCATTTTTAAATCTTTTTTTGTGCAAAATTTGAATGACACTGAGCAATATGGAAGCAAGGCATTTGTGTCCGAAGGCCCCTGGTTACACATTTTGTTTATGTCCTTTTGAAGGAGACCTGTATAATAAGGAGAAAACAAACATGTTCAGTGATGGTTTTAGACAGTATGGCGGTGGAACTCTCTACTGTAGCATTTTATTTCAGTAAATGTAGGGACTACAGCACATGTATTACACAGTAATAACATATATTTGGAATAATCCGACTCAGGAATCGGGTTTCGGGAATGTTTCACATGACAGTCCTGGAAACAACGGATGTCACCAGTATGCTTCGCAGTGTCACACAAGTCCTGCCTCAGAGTCCGATGCTGGTTTTTGTGGTTTTCCTCGCAAACACAAATATACACCATACTACCCTCAAACTGCCCCCCCCCCCCAACTACAGTGGGACAGTCACAGGTCAGGTGATTCCCGTCAGAACCATATTTACTGTACATGTGGGTTGATCGTGTGTAACGGTTGATGGATTTCGCAGTATGCAAGTACACTGCTTGTATCTTAATGCCGACTGCACCCACCAGGACTACATTAATTTGCTCGTAAGTGGGGGGGGGGGGGGGGGGGAAGGTCGGTCCGTGTTTTATTTTTACCTTGTGAAAAAGAAAATGTAAAAGAGTTGCTCAGATCAGTTGTATCAAATTTGAAAGAGCGGTTGTTTAAAACACTACACTGAGTTTTTGGTATGTAATTCCACGTGTTCCTGAATGTGATTGTGCTTTACAAGACTGAAGATATTTCTTTTCTATTTTATTTTAGTGGGGGGTTGTTTTGTTTTTTTAAAAAGCCCATAATGAACTTTGAGCCGTCTTTGCTATTAAAACAGAGGGACAAAGGAATGACATTATTTTGTACAGTTTTGGTGGCTTTCGTAACAGTGTACAAAGATATGATGGGCCTGTTTACTGTGTGGATGGTTAATTGTTCATTTCTGTAGTGGAGGGAGGCTGGTGAACTGTGAATGTGTTCAGGTCTTGACATTTGGAGACACATTTAGAATTTACAATGCTTAACAATGCAGAAGTCCATCCTTGTTGCTAATGGTTACATTTCACCAACTTCACTGAATTCAAACATGATGATTTGTAATGATGAGTCTGGTTTGCTTACTGCACCACCTTAAATCTTCCCCAGTTTCCTGCATTCAAATGTCCAATCCTGGCAAACATCAGCACTGTGTTGCCACAGTAACAGCCAGCAATCTACACATACTCGACTCAAAACCGGGTGACAGTATGAAAGTGTGTGGACCACAGAGCGCGTCGACACAAGGTCGCAGTGGGCTCAAGCCTTGTTTCCTCATTTGCAGATCGGAGAAGGGCTGTGGGAGGAACTTTGTTAAAATGTCAAACAATTTAGCTTTTTGAGGTGTATGTACTCTTTTAAAATGTGGCAAATGTATCGCAGGACAGGAATAAAGATGTCAAGATGAAACTGCTTCCCCTTGTCACAATCAGTTTAAATACTCTGCCGCCATCTGCTGGTCGCTTTGTGCAACATGCTCGGTGTCATCAGGGGCAGACACCTGAAATCTTAAACTCTAAACACACCTTTGACAAATAATTAACTTGTTTGTGGAGCAGCATTGGATGCTGGTGTATAATTTTCGCAATACGGGTCAGCGCAGCTGTAATAAAATCTCAAATGGCGGTGATAAGGATTTAGTGTCAGTGCGGTCAGATGTTTTTCTCCTGGTTTGATATTAACCTAATTTTGTTCCGGTAAAACGTAAAAAAAAAAGGTCACTTCTATTTATTTTTTAAATTTTAGGATTTACACGTGACTTCAAATTTTAATTGTAAATCCTGACAGATGTACAGATTTGTTCCAGTTCAATAGAGATTTATATTTTTAGAAATAAAATGAAATTGTTGACTGATTTATTTACTTTCCTGTCTGTTTAAGACACATGTCCTACTTAATTTTCAGGACACCTGATTTGCATAAATGGGAGGCTCTTCTGTCATTGGTCTGTGAGGATCATAAACCAGTAATGAAAGAAGCAAACACGCAAACCCTGACCAGACAGAGGAAACTTCCAGGTTACTGAGCGTTAACAATTTAGAGAATATAAAGTGAGAGATCGGTGGGGGAGATTTTCTTCCTGGGTGAATCATGTCATTCTACAAGAACACGATCCAGAAAATGCTTCCAAAGGTAAGACCCCCTCGTCATCTTACAACAGTGTCCTCATATGCTCTAAATATTCTTTTATTTTCATAAGGCATACGTGCACAAATATGTGTCCCGTGAAATAAAGGCTGCAGTGTTTCACTACAAAGACCTCCAGCCTGTGGTGGACAAATATGGTAAAAACAGAACAAAACCCTGAAGAGATGTTAAGTGTGAAACTGAAAAAGTGCATTTAATCCTGATGGTCGCCCTTTTGTCACAGTTTACAATGACGGGACCACCAAAAACCTAATGAGCCTAACCGGAACCATTCCAGTGGCGTATGATGGTAAAAAGGACTTACCCTCTGCTTCTGTGATTCGGATAGTGGAATGGTCAGAGTTGACTTAAAACATGTTTTTCCACTGTTCCTCAATCAGGTAAGACCTACAACATCCCGGTGTGTGTGTGGTTGGAGGAGAGTTACCCTCAGACTTGTCCTCTCTGCTACATCAAACCCACACCTGAGATGATGATCATGCAGAGTAAGAATATCACTAGCAATGGTGAAGTGCTCCTAAAGTACCTGGATGAGTGGAGTCCTGTAAGTATGAACGACAGTTGCAGTGTAGCTCCGTACTTCTCTGGTGTGACCTCTGTCTTCTCTGCCAGGATATCTGTGACCTCGTCAGCCTGCTGCAGGTGATGATCTCCCTGTTTGAAGACACTCCACCATTATGTATGAAGCCTTTTCGGGAGCCTGTTCAAGAGTCCTGTAGGTACCACTCTCTCCCATTATAACCAGTCCCTCTAGGTCTCTGTCCCACAATAACCAGTCTCTGTATCCTCTCTGTCCCACTATAACCAGTTTATTTATCCTCCCTGTCCCACTATAACCAGTTTATTTATCCTCCCTGTCCCACTATAACCAGTTAATTTACCCTCTCTGTCCCATTATAACCAGTCTGATGGTAGGCATTAGTTGAGCTCCTTGGTTGACACAGAATAGTGCAAAATGCAGCCGCATGTTTTTATTCACGACTGATTAAAGTCGTTATTTAAAGTCAAATTCCCACTTTAAAATGTTCTTACACTGGTATCCATATATTATAAAGCCTTATTATAAAGTATTAATTGTGTTACAGCAACAGCTGCTGATTGATGAGACCTTTTGTGCTTCTTGATTTAGGTTTTCTGCAGTTCCACAGACATTCAGAGGTTCGGTCCTGGCCAGATGGAAGTTTGTATCTCTCCTTTCCCACAGAGGCTGATGAACTTTCCTGTCGAGGGAATGAAACCAGTTGTTAAAGTTGCAAAAGTCAAGCGAAGACATTTTATATCCTGTGCAAACTGACAGTGATCCACTTTTTTAGATTTGTTTAATCAGTAACGTCAGATAACAGCCTACTCATGATGTAAATATCTTACTTGTTGTTGTTTTTTTGTTTGTTTTAAAAAAAAAAGAATGATACCAGCTTTGTAAATGCTTTTTAAATTGCAAAATAAAGATTTTTTGTATGAAAGCCTCTATTACTATGTCAGTTTGTGAAGATAAACTTTTCCACTAAAATGTGCTTAATATTAGGAATGTCTCAATAAAAACCCTTTTACATGAAAAGCAGTAGCACTTTGATAACCTTATATTTGAGACAAAGACATTACTATGGAGTTACACCAAAATATAATCATAGTTTTGTATGCATGTACTGCCTGTTAAAAAGAATAGGCAGATGTAGAAACAAAGGTCAATTAGATGATATGATATGTTGTCTGATATTGCCAGAGAGATGACTTCCTTGTCCCGAGAACTATGTTTATGTATTGCTTTCTGCCTCTACAGGGTGTGGAGTTCCCAGAAAGCCTTTGTGGAGTATGGCCTCTTTACAACTTTGAATGGTTGGTCAGCCATCTCAAGTTACCTTTTGGAGCTGATGTTCACAGGGAACATTGTTGCAGCTTCTCAAGCATTTAGCATATCTGTGTTCCATAAAAACAGATGTGGTTTCTAGTATATTTGTTCAGAGTGTGAAGCAAAGGTACATATTATTATTATTATCATCATCACTATTATTATTATTATTATTATTATTATTATTATTATTAGTAGTAGTAGTAGTAGTAGTAGTACTGTACTATGCCCACGACAGCGTGTGACATGCCACGCGTACGCACCGGAAGTGGTCAGGTGTTGTACCCGGAAATATCTTTGTCGAGTGTTTGCTTTGGGCAATTGTTGAGATTAGTGGTCAAGTGCTTAACTTGATCAATTTCATTTATCCTTTTGCTAGACCTCGGTCCCCAACCCAGAAGGCAATCGCGTTTTATTCCGGAATAAAGACATAGTACAGTGTCATAGTTAGTTCCGGTCCCGGGAGGGGGCTAACTGTAGCCTAGCATTGAAGCTGTCCTAGCTCGCATTAGCCTGTGTGAGCTGCCCATAGCGCTGGCGTGAACGTCAGCAGTTCTCGCATTTAAATAAAAGGAGTTATTCAAAGGACCCTCAAATCATGGCAGTTGTAAACGAAGGTGCCCTGAAAAAGATGCTAAAGGTAAGTTTGCGGTTCGTCTGTTGAAGGAGCAGCTCATGTATACGACGTTAAACTTGAAACCATTAGCTACTTAGTTAGCACATAAACATGTTATATGGCCTGGTTTGGTCTTACCTTCGATCATTCCTTTACTACCAGTAAGTAGTTTATTAATAAATTGTGTCGAACATTACATGGGTTTCTCGCTGTCTGTGATAGGTTCAAGTGAAATGTCTTATTTTTCGTTAATCTTTATGTGACAGTATTTTCAAGGCAGGTCAACATCACAAGATTAAATCTTAACGAAATCTCAAGCGGTCAAGTTTAATTTATGTGTTGAGATACCATTCTTATGAAATAGTTTATTTTTTCTTAAATCGGCTATCAATAATGACATATGTACTCTCTTCTTCATTATCCAGCAATATAAATACAGAGATCTCACAGTTCGTGAGATAACCAACGTCATCTCCCAGTACAAGGACTTGAAGCCAGTTATGGACGCTTATGGTAAAAAAACACAACCCATCCCTTTTTCCCCCCACTTTAATGGCAAGTGTTGGTTTTAGGTTTAGTTTCAACTTACTTGCAGTCGTGTTTTTAACTTGCTCTGCATCTGTTTCAGTGTTCAATGATGGGAACTCCAGAGACCTGGTGAGTTTGGCAGGGACTATTCCAGTGAGCTACAGAGGTAATAAATATGTCTACGATGGTGATCAAATTAATTCTGTTATTCTTATTATGCAATTCTAACATGCCTGCATGTCACCTATTTTGTTTGATTTGCAATTGAACAGACATAACAATTGTGTCTCTGGTCTGCTTCAAGGTAACGTCTACAACATCCCAGTGTGTCTGTGGCTGCTGGATACATATCCGTACAACCCCCCCATATGTTTTGTCAAACCTACGAGTGCAATGATGATTAAAACTGGGAAGCACATTGATGCCAATGGAAAGATATACCTACCCTATTTACACGAGTGGAAACACGTAAGTCCAAGATTTTATTTGTTCATGTTTAGAGTGTCATTGTGTGGATTGTGAAGCTGTGGAAAAAAATATTGAAAATAAAATTAGCAAGGAAATATTTGTTGTCCCTTTTGCCAGTTTGTGATGAAGTGTTTTTTCTTACAGCCTCACTCAGACCTCTATGGTCTGATTCAGGTGATGATCGTGGTGTTCGGAGAAGAACCTCCCGTGTTTTCTCGTCCCACCACGCAGCCCCCATACCAAGCCTTCCAAGCTACTGGGACTCCTAACGGTAAGTGCCCAAGACATGATGACCTTTTTTAAATCACAGTTGCCTCGCAGACACAAGGGTCTCGCTTTGATTCACACAGCCTATCTGTGTGAAGTTTACACTTACTTATTGCCCCTGGATCTTTATACACACACTAAAATTTAACTGGACGCTGCAAGCTGCCTCCAGTGAATGATCGTGCCATTAGTTAATGATGGGTGATTTCCACGGTTTGGAAAATGTTTCCAATATTTTGAAATGTTGCGTTTATTTACTTGGCCTCGAGGGGGCGCTCTGACACAAAATACGGAACAGAAAAAACCTGAACCGAAAATTCCTGAGTGACGAAACATGTTTTAACCTGCTTCTATAAACACTTTAGTTCTGAACTAAAGCCCCCCGACACAAATACTGAAAAATATTTCAGTACAAAAGAAAGGTGCAGTGACTAGATTGTATGCTACTCTTATGTGTCAATTTTTGATTTTTGTTTAGTGAGTTTAGGATGGAATTTTTGACACACCTGCATAGCGCAAATTGTAGTTTAATCAGTTTGATTATTTTTCCTATGTCACAGCTTCTTACATGCCTGGAATGCCTGCAGTGTCGTCCTACGGCCCAAATCCAAACCCAGGGTATGTTGGATGCTAAGATGATGTTATCAATGCCTTTCAGAATTGTGCTGTTATTGCAACTGATATGTATTTAACTCTTAGAGTTCAGCTTTCATGTAAAGAGAGTTCAAACAAGTCCAAGTGACATGAAAAACTTGTCATTCAGGTTTTTGAGCGCTGTCTTTGGTCTCTATTTTTAAACAGATAAATAGAGCAGTTACAGTCGCATTGACCATTGCCATTTTATCATGGATGTTTGTTTTTTAATGATTGTTGCCTATCATTTTCAGAGGCTACCAAGGATATCAGTATCCAGGGGGTAACACTTACCCAGCAAGTGGTGGAACTGCACACTATCCCACCCAGAACCCAGTTTCCACAGTGGGTAGGTATCACATTCATTAATGCTTCCTCTACTCTGGCCTGAGTTCATTTGTAAGGTTAAAATCCCACCCTTTTTTTTTTTTTACTACATACAGATTAAATCAAGTAACACTGGATGGACGAGTTGGTTAAATTTAAACATTTAACTCAGATTCAGATAGAATGTTTCCATCTGTCTGTGGTTTATAGTTTATTGTGTCCCATAAAGGTTGACCTTTTAATCTAAAATCCTTTAACCTGTGTGACCCTGGATGGTGCGCCATGCCACCAGTAAAAGGTCATTAGTGTCATTTGAGTAGGGAGCATTTAAAGGCCAGAGGGTGTGATGGACCTGAAGGGAAAGAACACCTCCCCCCCTCCCAAAAGCTCTCACAGCCTGCACTTCATAGGTTTAATTTTATATTTAGGATGGGAACAGTAACCTGTCACAAAGGCAGACCAGTGATTTGTAATCCATCTGCTGTCCCATCATCAGCTCTGACCAGTGTAATTGTGGTCCGACACTGGTGTACGCGGAGGGGTCTGCTATATTTAGTAAATCAGGAGGGCTGGCCCACCCACATCCCACCGAGGCATCAACTCTGACATTTGTGTTGCTGCTGACTCCAGATAGAACATGGCATGAGACACCCTCTGTGTATTTTCACTTATGTAAACTGGTATTTGGGTTTTTTCCTTTGTAAGAATGTTTACCTGATTTAATATTTTGGATACCTTAACGTTAAGAAGGCCTCCAGCACTAAAAGTGAACCGCTGTTATGATCCAGGAAGTAGTGTTTCTGGGCTCCATGAGTCTGTAGCCCCAAGACATCTGGGAGTCAGGAGGTATGCTCCCCCATGTGGGGGAGGGTGTATTTTTAACTTTGATGCACTCAGAGCAGCTGGACCACTGATTATTTGTATAACAAAAAAGAAATTGTTAAAAATAAGAAAGCCCAATCTTTGATTCTGATGCCCTTTAGAGGAGAATTCAATTATTCCTGCATGCTCTTGAGAACACACTTAGCTGTTATCATGCACCTAAGGCTAATAAAGTCTGTGGGACACGCCTGGAATCTTTAGGGCACTCACACCCTCCCATATCAACCAGGGAGCAGTTCATGACAAGCTCTTGTAAAAAGCCACTAAGCAGCTCATTGGTAATATTTGAATTTATTATTTCTGTATAATAAATATACTGTATATCTATAGACCAAACATCTTTACTTTGAAAAGCAGTAACAGGATTATCCACCTGTTTGACGCACACTAGGGTGGTTTGTTCATTGAGTGACGCTGTGACACTTATTTTATAGTGATATTGACCTTGTTTTATCATCTTCCTGTTAAAGGGCCAAACAGAGATGGCACCATTGGAGAGGACACCATCCGCGCTTCTCTGATCTCAGCTGTGAGTGACAAGCTTCGCTGGAGAATGAAAGAGGAAATGGACAGAGCCCAAGCAGAGCTGGATGCTCTGAAGAGAACAGAGGAGGACCTCAAAAAGGGACACCAGAAACTGGAAGAGATGGTATCAAGACTGGACCAGGAAGTGGTGAGATGCCCGCTCGTTTTGGTTCTTGTTTTTACATTACCGGTATTCTCTTTTTACTTCCTTTCTTCTCTTTAACCATTTTTCTCAACAGGCTGATGTTGACCGTAATATTGAGCTACTGAAGAAAAAGGATGAGGAGCTGAGCGAGGCCTTGGAGAAGATGGAGAACCAGACGGAGAACAATGACATCGATGACATCATCATGCCCACAGCACCACTCTACAAACAGATCTTGAACCTGTATGCTGAGGAAAACGCAATTGAAGACACAATCTTTTATCTTGGAGAGGCCTTGCGCAGGGGTGTGATAGACCTGGAGGTGTTCCTGAAGGTAACACGAGAACACAGCCTCGAGCTGCTGCTGCTGATCTCTGAGCCAGCACAGCGTGAGAGTTGTGTTGTTGTGTTGGTTTGGAGCCTAAAACAAACCACTAAATATGCAAATATGTTGGCACATCCAAACAGGAGTTTGACCGGTTGTCTCTCGTTGCAGCACGTACGTCTCCTGTCCAGGAAGCAGTTCCAGCTTCGCGCCCTGATGCAAAAAGCCCGAAAAACAGCCGGCCTGAGTGACCTGTACTGACCCACAGCGTTTTTGAGAGACACGTTAATGTGTGGGCTCAAGTTGAAGCTCCAGCTTCCACCTGTCCTGTTATCTGAGTTAGTCTTTTACTAAATGCACTTTTAATTGTCTTCGGAACACTATTATGTTGTTCTTCTTCTTGTTTGTTCTTCATGCCTCCATAGAGCTCCAGTTGTTTTATATTCAGATTAATGTATCATTGCGAAATAAATCAGAAGTTGTCTTATGGTTCTTCTGTATTTTGCATGTTGTTTACACGGAGGTGTAGAACTGAGGGAGGTCAGTGGCGTCGGATGTCAGTGCACCATGAGTGTGTGATAAACACACAGGGATAAGTGCAGCACTACACAACAGTGGACCTACAAGTTAGACCAGGAGAGGAGATGAAGGCCTCAGGTTCCATTTGCTTTTTAAATATTCTGGGACCTACAGGTTGTGTACTGGGATGACGCGGTGCTATCAGCATTTCTAGTTTTGGATTTTGATGGGCCATGTAGGACAGAAGAAGTAGTAAAAAGTCTTGTGGATTATGTATAAACCACACACATGAATTCTCTTTTATTTAAATGTTATCCCTGTTTCTCCCGAGATTAAAAAAAAAGTGCACCTCGGTAAATCGTTGTTTTCCCGAACCTCCCAAGATAAAACTACTGTCTGAATTGGGTGTATCTCAGGTGTAATAAATGTAATGCTTATGCAAACGGTGCAACGGGCCTCACATTGGCCTGTTTTTGTGCACTGACAGTAGCTGAGTCGGCAGAATGAGCAGCAGCTGCCTCCTGATGGACAAACACACGAAGGGACAAAGGACGGAGCTGTATCAGTATCCTGGCAGATTTATTCGATGTTAGTAACAGGTACAATTCTTCCGTGAGCCCGACCGTGTTGTAACAATACATAAATAGATTGTAATACTACGGTAATAAGTTAAAAATAATACCAGCATTATTGGTTGTCCTTTTTCCTTAGACTCTCGAATAAAATAAATACAAAACCCTCTGAGGGTGTGCGTACAAACACCTTCAGGATTGTTACCTTCTGGTATGATTCATAACAAGACAATAGGTCACGATTGTAGCTGACTCTTTTCCATTGGCTCTCTTATCTTATCTTATCTTGAAAAGTTATGACAAGTCTTTGAAAGTCCCACCTAGTCCTTAACATATAATATATTCTTTCAGTGCACTTGTGGCTGGGTTTGTCTTAAAGGCTTAAACAGTACGTTAAGGAGTGTGGTTATTTCATGACACGATAAGGTACTTTGGTATAACGTGTCTACGGCAGCGCTGTTGGGACTGCAGGGAGATCCGAAGGCCTCCACTAGAATGGAATGTCTCCATTTTACTCAAAAGATAAAAAATAAAATAAAGAGATCACCAAGTGGAAAAAATACAACTGGCAACAATCACAGAATACACAAATACAGACTACAGACACGCGTGCACACAACAGTGTACGATAACATACAGTACGTGGAGGGTGTGTAGATTGTAAAGGCCTTACGTTTCCTTTGCAGACAACATACAGTCCTCCCTCTCTCCAAACATCTAAAATGTCGAAATATGAGTCATATAAGGTCTGAGCAGTGGTTTAAACTCAACATCTGCCTCGCTGGATGAGACTGGGAGAACCTTTTAGCTACGAACACAGAGGGAGAGAGAGGGAGGGAGAGCGAGCACGTGGTGACGATGGGACGTTCTGGGCGGACTTGAGGGGGTCACAGGTGTGCTCCTCACATAGTGAGCTCTTTCTGGACGCCCCACAGGGTCTCGGCGCTCTTCACCAGCTGCTTCTCCTCTTCGGGCTTCAGCGTCATGTGGATCACGTCGGTCAGGCCGCTGTTGCCCAGGACGGAGGGGATGCTCAGGAAGACCTCGTCCTTCACTCCGTGCAAGCCCTGAAAGGCGAGAGCAGACGGTCGTGAGTGTCGCGTACGATCGGCTGCCCGTGGAAAAGGGCGGCACCTCCTCGTGGCCTCACCTGGACCAGCGTGGATACGGGGTGCACTTTGTGTAGGTTCTTTGTGATGCTTTCCACCAGGTCGGCCACAGACATGCCGATGGCCCAGGAAGTGTAGCCCTTCAGCTTGATGACCTCGTAGGCCCTGCGGTTCACAAACACACACACACTCATGGAAGTGTTTCTGCTTGAACCTGAGGAAAGTGTGCTGAGTGAGGCGCGCAGGGAAATCGAATAAAAAATAAGCGCAATCTTGAGAAACGACATTGTCTAAGTTATCTAAAAAGAATGAAAACGTCCTTTCAAAAGGGATATTTGCCCACAGTGTGGTAAGACGTCGCCCTTTGTCTTGCCCCCTCTTTCATACCTGAAACCTTTGCCAACATTCTGATAAATGGACTATTGTGCTGCACATGGCTGACCTCCCTACAGTCACTGAGGAATGGCAAGACCCACCCACGGGCAGGTAAATAAAAGAGTGATGTCAAGGATTGCCTGGAAAAATGCTCCAAATATTAAAGAGCGCCGCTGATTTGCATGTGTGCGTGCCTGTGCAGGCACATTGATCAATGGCCTGATGAGACCTCTGTGGAAACAGCCTGCAGAAACACAACTGACGAGTTAAAAATAAATAAATAATTAAAAATTTCTTTCAAAGAAATCTGTTTGATTCAAATCAGCCAATATCAGTTTTTTTTAAATGCACACACACACACACACACACAGGTCTGTGTGCAGGTTGTGCAACCTTCACATGCAGCTACAGGTTAGCACTCACTTCTTTGATCTAGTGAGCCTGGTCCTGATCAAGGTTTCTTCAGATATTAAAAATGGACAGCTCATGCCACAACTGATTGATATCAAGTACAGGGCATAATACACACTGCATTGTTTCACATCTATCACACACCTATCAAAACAAAAACTGGGGTGTGTTATGAGCAGCAGTTGCAGCAGGGTAGGCTTGCAGGAAGTAGCACACCTATTATTTGGAAGCAGTTTCTACTGAGTCCTGCATATAGAGTGTGTGTGTGTGTGTGTGTGTGTGTGGCTCACTGGGCTGGTTAAATACCACACGGGGGCTAAGGAGCTCCTCTATGTCTCTGCTGGACCACGTTTACATGACAACGTTGTCACCAGAAATAGAAATGTTTTTACTTTTCGTTTAGTGTTCTGCGTTCCCACAAACGTCGGTAGCGGTGCGCATTCAGGCGGACCCGCAATAACAAATGAAACCACCATAGCGTGCAGGTTAGGCAAGTAGTTGGCACGCTGATGCTCCCCAGTGAAGCGAAACCTTTTCCCCGAACAACAACGGCGCACACCACGAAGCTAGCCGGGCGTTGCAGATTACCACGAAGCAAATAGCACTCACCCGTCCACCACCTTCTTATGGACGTCCTTCCAGTTCTCACTGTCGCCCTCGGTGCCCATTTTTGGGTTGAGACTTTGAAGAGAAACTCCAGCAACATTCACTCCGCTCCACACGGGCACTGGAGGACGCAGAGAGACATGTTTCTATACACCGCACGCAGCAGCAACTCCTACGGCGCACCGCATAGCATACGATGCTATTTTCAGCCACCGTTGTTATAAGATAAAACTCCAAACCACTGATCTACATCGGGGGCCAGGCAGGAGGTGCTATTTTTAGTGGCAGCTTCATACCGCTGGAGTCTCCGTGCTCTCCGATGATCCAGCCATGGCAGCTGGAGGGGTGGAGGTTGAGCTTCTCTCCCATGAGGTGACGGAAACGGGCAGAGTCCAGGTTGGTTCCGGAGCCAATGACGCGGTGACGAGGGAAACCGCTCAGCTTCCAGGCCACGTAGGTCAGAATGTCCACTGGGGCGGACAGAGGACAAGGTGAGACATTGGCACATTGCTGACGGGTGCTCGCCGCTCCACCGAGCTACTAACCTGGGTTGGAGACCACCATCAGGATGCAGTTGGGACTGTATTTGACAATGTTAGGGATGATGAACTTGAAGATGTTGACGTTGCGCTGAACCAGGTTGAGACGGCTCTCGCCCTCCTGCTGGCGAGCTCCGGCCGTCACCACCACCACCTTGGAATTAGCGGTGACGCTGTAGTCTGCAAAACGGACAGATTCTCGGATGTAGTCGAGGCAAAACACACTCATCTTCTACGGGGTGCGACACAAAGAGGAAAGCAAAGTTTCACCTTTGTCGGCCACGATCTTGTGCGTCTTGAGGAAGAGCGATCCGTGTTGCAGGTCCATGGCTTCTCCTTTCAGCTTGTCCTCCATTACGTCAACCAGGGCCAGCTCATCGCACAGGTCCTGGTTACACACGCACAAAAAAAACAACAGTAAGTCAATCGGGCGACTTTTATTTAATGTGTCATAGTGGAACTACGTCCTGCCAAAACTACACTGAGGCCGGGCTGAGCTGAAAAAAACCCACCCCTTTCACCTCCGCATTGAATAAACAGCACCTCTGACCTGGTTCCCCATGTTCCCATGCTGCCCCCGGTCCAGCTCGGAATGTATCGGAAAAGCCGCGTTTCCTCACCTGGTGTGTGGAATCGTAATCTCTATCAAGCATTGCTGAAGCTCGTTTAAGAGTCAGCAGAGCTCAATTATTCACATTATTCTCCAAATGAACTGACAAACCTTCTGGATCTGCTAACTCACTTGTATTTACTTTGCCAGTTATTCAATAACTAGTGCCAATTTATCTTGGATGCTGTAATCTGCTGTACTTCTTCTTATTACTATTTACTGTTTATTCTTCCTGATATGGACAAGTGGGTCAACAACCCTCTTATCCCTCCTAACTTCTCCACCATCATGTGTCTTTTGTTTCCTCTCACCTTGAGCAGTATGCTGATGGCAGAGGCCATGCCGACCATGCCGACACCCACCACCGTCACCTTGTTCTGGCAGCCGATTGGCTGCTCCTTCATCACATGGCTGATCAGTTTCTCCTTGGTGGACATCTGTTCATGGGAAAAGGCCACAGGGGGTCAAAGGGGGGGGACCTCCAATTCATAGTCATTGAGAAAGTCAAAAGAAATGTGCATACTGGGGAAACAAAAAGGTGTGAAAGAGGGGGGAGGGCAAACAAAAGAAGAGTGACAGATGAGATAACAGATGTGAGTGGGGGGTGTAAGTGTATGGGAAGGGTGGGTTTTTAAAAAAAAGAATTGGGAAAGTGTGTGTCACCTCTCTTGCGTCAGAAAATGAGTAAAAGTGAGATTCCCCTTTTTGAGTCACGATCTTTGTAAATTCCCTTCCTCTACCTCAGAAACTCCTCCTCTGTCAAACGCAACAGGCAGCTGCAGACAGACCCCGTGCTCTCCGCCAAGTTTATTTCCATAAATGGATCTGGGTCCGTGGGCGCTTCACAGGACCTCTCAGAGTCACCACGGCAACCCCTGACTTGGAAACTACTACGGTCCGTCTGCACCGCGCAGCCCATTGCTATGAGACATCAGAAGGGAGGGTTTCCTGCTTCCTGACCGTCGTGTGAGTGTACACTCACAATGACAACGCACCAGCCAGGCGGCACAGAGGGCTGCCAAAGGCAATTAATAACACAGTAATAACTCCCATAAGAGGACGGGGTAAGACCTATCACTACGGCAGGTCTACACACAGTAGTGGGAGTCGTAACCCTCGTCCAATTATTTCTCAAAACGACAAGCTCCCTGCGTACCAGATCCCGAACCCGAGGTTATTCTTTGCGGCACACAAGACCCTCTGTTAGATTGCGATTAAAGGTTATTACAAATTCTCACTGGACAAATGAGAGGTGTACTGTACATGGCAGCGCAGTCGCGGACCGTTTAATAAGGATTATATTCAGATTTGAAGGAGCAGGAACAATTAGGTTAGGAATTTTTAATCTCAAGATAGCTGAAAACTAAGATACAGGCGAGATACAGGCTTGTATTATTATTCTCCATTAGAGAGTGACATTTGCCTATAATTTGATTAGAGAACGTGTTCAGGAGTCAGATAGCACAGCTAAGGACATTTCAGTGACCATTTGACCTACACACACTTTAAATTATGTTGAGGATTAGATGACATAAACCATCAAAACTACACTAGAGATATTTGATTATTAGTTTGAGTCAGATGTGAGTGGTCAGATCATCCCCAACACAACAGGATAGAAGTGTTTGGGTTGAGGCTTGGTTGGTATTTTACAAGAAACCGAACTAGGTCAATTAGTCGGAACTTTACATGTGGCAATAAAACAGGTCGCTCCTTCTATCTAGAGAATGCAGACATCCGTATCACAAAGCCTGGTGTGCATTTCCTGTGCCAGGTACATTCACGACACAGGGTGGTTGCCATGGCAGCGGGGGGCAGCTGGGGTAGACGTTGCGTAACACTGCGCTACAGACGGCGTGATGCAGCGATATCACAGAGGTTCTCATAATAATCTACATTTGGATATTTCCTATCCAGTGCGTTTTGCTGATGCTGTGCAGGAGATTATCATCTGCAAATAGGCGTATTTACGGTTTTTGATTTTGTTTTGCAATTCTGTGGGGAAATGTTCGATTAAAAAAAAGTAAGGGCCTACCATGCCACCATACAGCCTGTTGCTTTTGCTTGCGACGATTCACTACTAAGTACAGAACAATTCCATCCCATAACTATAACGAAAAAACGGAAGCAGGTGCCGTTGAGAATCAACTGTCCGTGCCGGGCAGCGACTCGCCCCTCACTGTGTCATAAAATGCGCACTGAGTTGTTATAGCCCCCCGACAAAAGAGAGGAGACTGCCCTGGACGGGGGCACAATGTTTCGTAGTGTAGTTGAAAAGCCCGTGGATGAGAACAATAGAGAAAACGTACCTTTAGGCTTCCGTCGAGAGCGTAGAAACGCGGAGTGGAATGTGTCCGTTGCTTCCGACAGGGCTCTCCGCAGCAGTGGTGCTCGGGGGGGCGGTCCCCGCCGCTACTTAAAGGCAGTCTGCTCCGTTACGTCACGGTGTATAAGGTGGGCGGGGCCCGGGCTGCGTAACTGCTGCGCGTGTCTCGTGTCACGTCCGAGGCAGGATGCGGCGCTGAGGGTTTCTCACATCCGGGCTCCTTCCATTGATGAGTCTTTATAACCTACACGCTGCTCTTAAAACCTCCTTCAGGAGACAGGTTATCACACAGGTGTGAAATGTTATAACAATATGCTAATGACGTGGGTGGTCAGACGACGGTGACGTTCAGGAAAATGTGATTTTTCTCCCCCCTGAGATGTCTGCCCATTGTCTGAGGACCCAGTAATGCCCCTGCCCCCAATGTAACCCCGAGGATTCCATTTTCACGTTGCACCAGGCTCAGTTTATTGTTAATTGTTGTTCAGGATCGCCGTCAATTGTTACCTCACGTAAATGTCCTTATTCAACATTACTCAGAGACATCTGATCACATTTCAGAACATCCACAACGTCACAAGGGTGTAAATAAATCGTGTGTGAACAATAAACAAGTACGAGTCACGTTCCTACCAGCTCTATAGGGCGGGGACAATAAAGGTTCTCGGGAAACCACGTTGTTTATATATCAATCATGATGCAACGTTGCTAAAACACGAGGTGCTGGGTGTAATGGCCTTATATCTCGTGATAAAAGTATTGGTTTAATTGAAAAATAATAAAATACTTGCGTGTTTCAATATAATTTCAGAAATTCCTATAATTCCTCAATCATTTCTTAAAACATGACAAAACACGTACTCTTCTCTTTCTTCATATTATTCTAATATTGTCATTAATATTATTCTAATACCGATCTGAAAGAACTTAGTAAACTAAGGTGTGTACCTAGTAATAGTCTCCACTGTAAAAGCGGCTGTGCAGTCAGTTATATCGAGACCTTTATTCTATAATCTCTGTTTATTATTTATTATCATGGCATGGTTTCTGATCTGAACCACAGCGACCGTGGTGACAAACAACACACATTTAATATTCCTGAAAAGTCTGTTAAAGTAGAATAAAAATCACTGAGTGTGGCCGTGTTAAAGTGCGAGGAGGAAACTGGAAGGAAGAGAGTACTATCTCTTAATGTGAGCGTGATTACGTGATAAAGTGCTCGTCTGAAGCTGCTTGGTTGTGACGTAACCGTTCCTTTGCTGCCCCCTACTGTCTGACGCTGCTTGTTGCACAAGACCTTTTTGTTACCCACCTGAGGAATTTTCTGCTAGATAAAGCCGATTTCACTGACAAAGGACCCAAAGTGTTGTGCTTTAGTTACAACACAACGTATTTCTTTCTTCATTCTTCTATCCAGTTTTTTTTTTGTTGAAAGATTACAAAGTGAAAATTGCGAGAATGTTCTATTTACATATGATTTGGGATTAGTCTCTGTAGTTTGGCCTCTGTATTTCAGCACCATTAAGTGCTGGATGAAGTGTTCAAACTAGAAAAATTCAAACTACTTTCATTTGTTTCAGCCATTGCCAGTAAGGCCTGATAAAAGGGGTAAACACTGTTCAGTCTGCTTTGATAACTGCTACTAAATGTTACTACTGACAGCACATCTCAATTTGAACCAAACTGAGCATATTTTATTGAAACATATCTTGGAATAACGATTTTTTTGCCAACTCACTGGAAAGAACTGAGTAAACTAACACGTGTACGTGTAGTCTGAACTGTAAAAGCAATCATTTATATACAGACCTTTAGTCTGTAATCTCTGTTTTATTTTTGAAGCAAACCACAGCTGCTGTGGTGACAAACAACACATAATGTAAATTCGTGAAAAGACTGTTTAGTAGGAGTAAAAGCACTGAGTATGACTGTGTTAAAGTGCAAGTTCAGTAACAGATCAGCCTGACAGGAGCAGTGTTAACCTCAGCTAATTTCACAACCATTTCAGGGAAAACCTTTCATTGGTTGAATGAAAGGTCTTTCTGCTTAACATTACTAAAGGACAAGAATTCCTACTTTGAGTTCTGCCTGACTTTTTCATTGTTTAATGAGTTTCAGAAACACTTATGTAAATTAAGACTGGACTCCGTTACAATAGTTCAGTTTCTATCAGAGAAGAGACCAGATGTAAAATGTGAATCACCCCCCAGTCCCCCAAAATCTGTCCACCCCCACAAGAATACAATAAAATTAATACTATTGAAGTGATTTGTTGCACCTCAGTGGATGTGATAATTAAATCATGGATCTATGCAACCTTTAACGATATGCCTGTATGCATTTATTATTCTGAGTGAGTTGCGCTTTCGTCTCGAATATTATACCCATTTTGGTGATGTTTCACCAATAAACTGTTTACTTGCAGTACTCATCTATCACCGGTAGATGGCAACCCAACAGAGGCTATAATCTATTGTTCCCTTGAAGCCCCCCTACCCCCCCAGGCTCCCGCTCCCAGCAGAATATCCCAGCACCAGCTGAAGCATGACCTTGTTCGCAGTTTGTCATCCGCTTGTGTATCCAGATGAGCCACTGAAGAGTGTAAGGCTTTTTTTTGTAGGCCGCAGAACCGGCGCCAGCTTTTGACTTTAAACTAAAATAAATAGCTAAATGAACCGTCATCCAGAGCATCATTCCACTGGAATTCGGTGTCTCAGTGTCTCATACCTGAACCTGAAGCTAGTTTTCCCCCATGTGTTTGAGGGAGAGTTTACAGAGTCTGTTCTCACTAAAGTTTCCTGGATGACTCCCAGCTCATCAGTTCAAACATCCATTTAATGGGCCTCAAAGTGCTCAAGTGTTTGGAGCTGCTAATGTGGAAACCAGAGCTGGAGACAGATGAAAATAAAGCAAATATAGGAGAAACCTTATTTATCTCCCATCTTTTAAGTCTTGGGTTTGCCTCAAGCAATGTCCTTCAAACCAAGATGTCTTCTCGTCCTCGTCCAAGAGCCACTCTTTTTTTTTAAACTCTCTACTTATTTCACGACCACTTCCCCAATTCAGTCACTTCAGCCCCTGCGGAGGGATAAAGAAGCACAGGTGTCTCATGTTAGCTTCTCCTCTTGTCACTTGCCAATGTGCTGTTATTGTACAGAGCATTGGGACTGAGGTGTGTGTGCATGTGTGTGTGCGTGTGTCGATGGTGCAGTGCTCAACGTCTCAGCTTGCCGTGTAATAGAGAGGAATCTAATCAGCTGCTCCCAGCCTCCGCCTCCTCCAGCTTCAGCGAGGCCGAGGAACGTGGGTCACATCAATCACAGAAAGGTCCTCGTGGGAGAAAGATCAGCTTCAACACTCTGTCAGAACAGCATCCAGCCCTCCGTCAGAACCCCACTTTATCCCTGACAGACGTACCCTGAGCCGCAAACACGACCTCCTGTGCAGTTTCTGAATCTCCCCCTTGCTAATTTGTCCTTCCTCGTCTTTCAGCAGGAATCACACAATCTTATTCCCGGTGCTTTCCTCGCTCCCCCTCCTGCTTTCCTTCAAATCTTTCCCTCCATGCTCTCAGCACTGCGCTCTCTTTCCCTTTTTTCCCCTCCTTCCCGACTTCCAACCAGATTCTACACACACGGTCTGCCTACGATTGATAACATCCCTGATGGAGCCCCTTTATTAACCACCCACAGGCAGATTAACCAGAGCAATAATACACCAATCAGCAGCAATTAGGTGCTGATAAGGCCAGGAAGAACTCAGCTGGCTGCAGGAGGGGCAGCAGCAGTCGTGGAGGTACGGGATGTGAATGAAGTCATGTCTGCGTGTACATTTGTGCACGGCTGTGCTATTATTCAGCCTCCAATCTTAATCCCCCTCGCAGGAAATGTGATTCTAATCGGATGTGAAGTCCTCCTGACCTGTTCTCACCAGGCCTTAAATGGAAGCCGCTACCGGGCGGGCGGGTCTCAAAAAGCGGGACTCCAAAAGACAATATGGCGGAAAATCAGTCACCGCGCCGTTGCGGGGGAACAATCAGCCTCCATTACAGGATATTAACGCACTTCAGGTGGAGTGCTGGCTCTTCTAATTTCTTTCTTTCTATATTCCTGGCCTCGGCTGCTAAAACAGTAGCCTGGCGTTGTTACGCACCAGCTAAATGCTGATGAAGTCTGGAAGGTTACGCGAGCCTCCTGCCTGCAGGCATCCACACAGCAGCCAAGTCTGATTTCAGCAACATCTGTTTGGACTTATCCCCCCCATCACACACACACACACTAATACACATTCCCGCTGATTCACAGCCAGGTTCGTGGGAGCGCTGGCACGCAGACACCCAAACTCAGATGCTACTTTTGATGACATGCCGAAGGTCCCAGAAGCTGTTTACCGCTGAACACCTGGGAAGCCCACCAAGGTTTGAGGCTCCAGACTTGACCCCCGCAGCTAACCTGTGCACTCGATTACTCACGCCAACCACCTCCAGAAACGCTTAATATATGTATCAAAGTGGGAAGCGAACGTGAATTTTCCCATTTCCTCTGGGCCTTTAGCGGATGAGGCACATTGTGGGGGAGCCGGATCAAAGCTCCCCGGAATTTCGGCGGAAATCTGGAATTTGGCGCAAAGAAGTCAAAGTTGGGCTGTTGAGGCTCTGAAAGTTTGGTCCTGGCAGCGTTCGCACACTGCGGCAGGTCTAACCAGCCATGTGGCGGCGATCTTCAGGTCTGATGACCTTAGCGCCGCTGATTGATATTGGATTGGGAGGCGGGGGCGCGCGACGGCGGCGGGGCGTGCGTGCGCACGCGTGTTTTGCACGCACGGAGTGGTGGGGTTAATTGAAGTTGTTAGAGTGAAAACGATTCCCTGGAGGCAGGTGGAGGCGGTAGGTGAGTTCAGCGGTGGGTGACGATGAGCGATGGGAAGAGAGGGATGAGACGAGGAGGCAGAGGGAAGGAGCGTGGGCGTGTTACGGGGGGGGGGGGGATTTCTCCTCTCAGCTGAAGCTTGGAGGCAGCGAAACATGGAGCAGGCGCACGTGAAATGATTCATCCAAAGGTCAGTTTCGTCCATGCGCCCCTCCAGCTCTGACATCACCCAGCCTTTAATGATCCACTAAAATGAACATTCTGTTCCGTACACGTCCTGCTTGTTCACGCAGTGCCCTCCGACAACAACCTCCTCTCTTCTACTGGTTTCTCTCTGTCTCTGACCCCCCCCCCCACCCCCCACTCACCTCCATTTCACAGGTGATGGTTTGGTTCACTTTAATCCAAACAGATGCTGGGCTGGGGACGCCTGCCCCGCTGCCTTAACTCCAATCAGCTTTCATTGCTCTCCGGAGGAGGCCCCCCCGCAACCCCAGGATGCCACACGTGCACATGCGTGGCGCGCACGCGTCAAGGTCAGGCGTAGTCGTTGCCCCCAGAGCGTCGTCTGAAGCCAGCCCCAGCGATGGAGCAGTGGTCTGGTGTCGGCGGGGACGGAGCCGTCAGTGGCGATGCATCTGTCGGCCCCAGCAGTCTGAGCCGCCCCCGCTTCGTCCACGTCTGTCACCTCCTTGCCTCTTCTCCACCCCCACAGCTAGCGCGGAGAGAGCAGCCCCCCAGCGTTATCTGTGAATTGTGCAGGGTGATACTGTAATATTGCTGTAGCGTTACGATGATGATTTACCGTGCAATGATTGGCCGTTCTAGCTGGGACCAGCTGTCCGGCGGCGCTGCTCTCTGGGGTTGGGCCTCCTAATGACCACATCCTTGTTATTCACATGCAGCAAATTCAATTGCAAAATGTTTCATTTAGCTGTTTAAATATCGTACAGTCAAGGATCGACGGCCTTGTCGACAGTTACAGCTGTTGTTAACTTTACAGCTGCTGATTTGACATCTGCAGCCAGTGGATAATGAATCTAGCTGATAGAGTTGCTGGATGGCGTTTTCAGAACTGCCGCGTTTACTAATCTGTAATTTTTGCTCTCTGAGGCTCTAATTTTGTTTTTGAGACGGAGATTTGTGAAGATGAAGGTAGCCTTATTATAAAATACAAATGTTTACCATTTAGAGACCATTTATCAGCGTTTATTAAAAGGCAAATGAGAAAAACAAATGAAAAAAGCCCTCAAAATTATTAACAGTAACATGTATTCTGTTCACCGCTCTTGTAAACTACACCAAAAAAACAAGGAAATAAACGTATTTGCATACTAATAGGAAGTCACACACTTTGGTGATTTCACACTTCATTAGGCTGTTTGTTATAAATGTTTTCAAACGATTAATGAACTGAGATGGATTTTGACTCCGGAATATTACCAGATAATAGGTTTTCTTTGGCTAAGGCAAACGATTCTTAGCATTTATTAGCAGAAAGCACCAACTGGATCCCTTCAGCTTGTGATCTTTCGGCCGTGCGGGGAACTGGCACAGAGTTGAATTAGTGATCGATCTCGTGAGTTTATTACACAAAGACCGAAATCTAGATTCATTCGTTTTCATGATTCACGAAGGTGCAAAAGTTCCACCCTTTAACTGTCATTGTTTGCGTGCATAGAGGCCATAACTCTCTTGATGAAAGGCCTCTTCCTCTATTTACCTGCTGATTAATGGCGCTGTAGAGCTCCGTGGAAAGCTCCAGGCCATTTAAACGCTGCTGCCCGACCTGCAGCCTGTTGAAAGCAAAGACGAGCCGCTGAAATGACCTCGGCTAGGGCGAGCCCGTTCAAGTAATCACGGGCACGTTTCGTTTAATATTTCTTCACGTCTCTTCAGTTCTTTGGTAATTAAAGTGATTCACCATATATTCATGAAGAAATCACCCTTAGAGTCAAATGTTGGTCGTTAAAGGCTTTTGTACAGTAGCTGTCCTGATACTAGCATCTTATTTCGGGGTAAATAGGTGTAAATTTCCTGCGATCAATCCCAGATTTCATCCCTAAGATGCCAGAATGTTGTGTTTATAACTGCAGTTCCTTGTTTTCCACAGTTTGTGATGTATTTCTCCAAAATTTTACCCAGGAGGTGGTAATAAAGCACACAGGTGACATCACCAGGTGGAAAACTTCCCAATCGCCCTCCTTTCCTGAGACAGGTCTCATTTATTGTCAGTTTAATGCAAATGTCTGCGAGAAGCGTTTCTTTGAATATCGAATCCCTTCACGTATCACTGCTGTCTTTCTCTGCTCGTTGGGATGCCAAGTAACATCAACAGGGAGCAGGAAAGGAAAAATTCCTGGAGATGTTAAAATGTCACGAGGCCTCCTTTCTTACTGCAGATGTGATGCGCGGCCTTCCATTCGTGTGTGTTTTTTTTTGTTTTTTTCCTAATTTGTCCTTTCAAGTAAAACACATTAGATTGTGTTCCAAGCGAGGTTTGAAAGGTGAGAGCCAGTGACCTTGCCTGCAGCAGATTTTTTTGAATTGGCTGGAGAGAAACGCTTTGGCGTGTTTGTGAGTCATTTTCAAGGATACTCGGCAACCACACAACAGGAAAAGGTTACCTGCGTGGCCCAGCTCCATGGGCAAACGCTCTTAATACCGACTAAAAAGCCAAAACACTAAAACAGGCTTTTACAAGACTATCTGCAGTAACACTGAATTACAGTTGTGGATACCTCTAAAGAAGCACAAATTGATAACCGAGCACACCACCAGGTTTGTGCCATCAGTGATACGTATTGTTTAAGACTTTCATCTCATGCAGCTAGTAATTGCCCGTGATTAGTGAGGCACATGCAGCCACAGTGATTATCCAGACAAATCATAATTGCCAACAGTTTGTTTCTTATGCTGCAATTATGTTTATAGAAATGGCAAAAAGGGAGAACTGAATAAGCTCTGTCGGTGCATCTGTGTTTAATGTGTTACGTTATTAAAAAAGCATTAGCTCCAGTCCAAGACATATAAATCGTAGTTGTAGCTGCGAATCAAGGAAATTGCCGTGCGGCACAAAGACGCGGTATTCTGCAGACTGACTCACAATCAGGCGGAGAAAATAAACTGGAAAAGCATGTTTTGCTATATGTAAACGGCTGGGACTGGAAGGCTGCAGCCACAGAGGAGGAACAGAAGTAAACTGGGTCAGACGACTGTGTTTGCCATATCAGGATGTCAGCACGGAGAGGTTAGAAGCGGTGCAACACGAGTGAATCTTAAACCCTTGCAGCTCTGCTGGGAGCTTTTCTGACAAAATTAGGGTATTATCATAATTACAGAGAAACGGTTGGGTTTTTTTCCCCGATAGTATGTCATTAGAAAAATATGGATTTTCCTACTGGGGAGGCTCTGGGGTTCAGCAGCAGGGGATAGGGGAGGAACGCACTTTATCACCAGCAGGAGGCAGTGTTGCAGCAACCGTGTGCACATGTGTCAACGTGTGAGCGTGAGTGAGGGAGATGTCATTCCCTCTGGTATTCCCCGCACAGCCTCCCTGGCGGCCATGCCATACAGTGACATTTGAAATGAACAGCAGATCAGAGATGTAAGATGTATAGAATATAGATAAATATTGGTGTGTGTGTGTGCCTGTGCCTGTGTGTGTGTGTGTGTGTGTGTGTGTGTGTGTGTGTGTGTGTGTGTGTGATTGCACTGATTTGCACTGAGGATTTCCAGTGCTCATACACACAAAATCTTTGTCCAGATGTGCACATCCGTCTTCCAGGGTACATTTTTGTTTCTGCACATGTAGCTCATTAGGTAGAGGTGTGATTCCTCTATAAGACTGATGCACCTTTCACCATCTTGAATAGATTTTTAGAGTTTAGAGTTTAGAAAATCTGAAAGATTCCCGCCCGCTCCCCCTCGGCCCGACCTCTGACTCTCCCCTCAGGCAGAGCTGGATATGGCAAATATGGTCATGGTTTAAACATTTAGCGACATTTGACGAAAACAGTTTGCAATAGGCAGAGGAAACATTGTCATCTTCACAATAAACACTGTGCAGATGTGAGCGCTGCCGCCAACACCAACAATCACTCTTCGTAAAGCTAAAACTAACACGAGCGCTAATGCTAACACTGAAGCTAACGGCCGTGGTCACAAGTCTGGTTTGTTTACACTAAAGTTAACACTTATCAAAACTATATGAGACATGAATATAGATGATGTTTTTACACTTTCTTATACATTTTAGTGTGCTTATTAAGAACATTTAAAAATGGCTAAAAAAGTCTAAAACTGCCCGAAAGGTAAGAATCTCTCTAAGTTTATTTTGCACGGTAACTCTGAGATACATTAACTTTTCTACTTCCAAATTTCCCTTTCACTGTGCGGCACCTTTTGGATGCAGCTATTACTCGTGTTTGTCAGACAGAGGTTCTGTTGAAAGCGTTTACTGCCTTTACATCCATCTTTCCACCCTCCGGTCTTCCAAGTGTTTGCTGATAAATGCTAGCAGTCCTCTCTGAACGAAGATGTCACACTAATTAATCAAACACACTATGTTGGCCGGCGCGTTAACAGCACAAGGGTTGTTGGCAATAAACAGTTTGTACAACCCTGAGAGGTGTGGAGTCTGCATCCGTGTGCAGCATTTGTTCCAACACGGCAGCACTGCGGTACACCCAGCCCGTGAATTGGTGTGTACACAGGGTTTTTAGAGTGTGTGTATACGTTTAGTTTTAAAAGTCAGGTGTTTATGGCTCCCTGTTGAAGGGGCCAGGCTCTCCTGCCCTTCATCATGAGGCAGAATGCTGGGGACGATGGGGGGGGACGATGTTACTGAACTGTTGGCAGCCTTAAAACACAAAAATAAAGCAGTGTCCTACCACCTGTATGTCCTTCTGCTCAGTTTACAGCATTTTTAGCAAAAGCAGAAATAAAATAAGCCGCTGTTGATTGAAACATAGGCTCAAACACCATCTAAGAAGACGTCTCATTAATTGCTTCGCAGGGATGAAGGATGGGAGCGATGGCGGCTGAGGAGGAGTGAGGAAGGATTGATGGGTAGCAGGGAGATACTGGCACGGTGATTAAAAACGCAAGCTGCAGATGTTTCTGGAGCACTTCAAAGTGGTGCGCCTGCCAGCGCCAACGCCAAGGCCTGATGCATTATTGAGCAGGTACCCGCCTGGCACCTGGCGCCGTCCACCTGGCAGCGTTTGGTCACGTGGGTGACAGCCCGGGTCACACCTCTCCACCTGGACCCAGCCCCCCCGTGCGATGGAGGCCATCGGGGACGTGGAGCACGTGCTTGACACCATCCTCAAAGGCAGCAAACTGGGGCATGTTCAGTCATGAAAAGACCTTTTTTTTGGCTTTTTGGTGACTGTACAGGTGTATTTTTTAAACATTGTGCATTGTAATATGGCTAAAAGGCATGGCTTTTTGAAAGAATATTGCTTCTATATCAAATATAGGATGTACTGAGTGTTTGTCCACATATATACCAATGCTTTTTATATATAAGTTAGTATCCAAGAACCTTTCTGGGGGATTTTTTGAAGAGGCCTCCAGTGTGCCGCTCTTGCAACTCTTGAATATTTCAGCAGACTCCTCAACTTTGTCCTCTACCAAAGACTATCTAGAGGTCACATCGTGTGTTTTGTGCATGTTCCCCCCACCCCCAAGTCCCCTGGCACCTGTACTCTCTCAGGGGGTGAGGAAGAGACAGAGACCAGAGCTGCAGTCACAGGTCTCAGACCAGTGGGGTGTGAAATGAACCAGAGGGCCGACACACTCTCCCCTCCTGCTTTGCTCACACACACACACACACACGCACACACACACACACACACACACACACACACACACACACACACACACACACACACACACATACACACACGCACACAAAGGAGCAAATGGAAAACAGAAGAAAGTCTCCAGGAAATAAAGTCAGTATATATTTGGGTGATGCTGCAGCGAGACCTTCTGCTCAGATGACGACTCGAGAACTCGACCTGATACTTCACACATACAGGAACTCCTCGGAGCGCCGAGATGGCAGCTTGTCGATTGCGTCTGTTGAGGTGACACATCTCAAAGTCATTAGGGAGTTTACATCACACACAGGCACCCATGTAATTATTGATTGTTTTGATTTCATAATGTTGTCATGTGGAAAAATACATACAAGAATAATGAGGCTCTAGTATTGTTATACAGAAAGAGAGAGTGACCCAAAGCACATATTCAAGACGGATTTGTATAGACTAAAAGTGACATTATTCTTTGGAACTGTGGTCCAATTGATGTGATTTTAAAAAAAAAAAGCATTTCGTTAAGTGTACAAATTTCGATGATTGACTGTCTTCCATTTGCTCAGCTGTACCGTGTATAAAAGATAGAAATAAAAATAAACAACTACAAACCATAACAACGTACGAACACTAAAAGGGTTATGCGGCGTCCAAAGTCGTCACAATTTTAAAATTGGAATTGGAGGAAATGAGTTGTGAAATAATTTATTTTAATCCAAGGATTGCGTTTTTCTCCAAAATGACCACTTTTAAAGAAAAGTCTGTTTATGTGGTATTCTCTATTGCAATTTGGAACTTTTTCAATGAGGGGGGGATAAAAACAGAAAAAAACAGTCGACGCTCTAGCAACAGCCACAAAAGCCAACAGCGCCTGAGAGGACCCTGCTCTCTGATTGGCCAGCGCCGCTGTCAATCATCTCCCGTCAGCTCCGCAGCACCTCCCACAGACGCACAGCGGCGGCGCAGCTTCCAGTGATATTCAAAGCACTTGCGGCTCGTCTGCGGCTGTAGAAGAGAGGAGAGGAAGAAGAGAGCGCCTCCTCAGACACAGCGGGTGAGGTCCGGAGAAAGACGGAGAGCGGAGCGCCACAGGAGGCGAAAAGGCTGTGGAGTAAGAGGAGAACCCGCAGCGGCTCGGACCTCCGGCGAGGACTGTGTAATTGTCCGTGTCCCCCCCCCCCCCCCCCCCCCCCCTAAAGTAATTTTCGCACAAGTCCGACATGTCATCGTCCGGCAAAGACAACAGTGGTGCCCAACACGCCAATTACGTGGGACCTTATCGCTTGGAGAAGACGCTCGGGAAAGGACAGACAGGTTAGTTGGGACTGCTTGCCCCCCCACCCCCCTTCCCCCTTATTTATAATTGCACCATTTATTATGGAAGGTTCTGTGGCCACTTGAAATCTGGCCGCAGGTGATAAATATCTAATCGCCTACTTCCAAACACCTGCCGAGCCTTGGGGGAAATTTGGTGCTGCTGGTGGAGGTGGGGGTGGAGGTGTGTGTGTGTGTGTGTGTGTGTTTGTGTGGGGGGGTTATTTCTTTGGTGAGCTGACATAATCACTGTTCAACATTGTTCATATTGGTTTGCCGCGTGTGCGTAGGCACTGGCACCGTCCAGCGCCAAAGGACGAGGAGAGTGTGATGGGGTCTGAAATGAACTTTATGTGTCCTGGTTGTTCCGTGTGTGTGTGCGTGCGCGCGCGCGCGCGCGCGCGCGCTGTCATTGGAGCACAACGGCGTTAATCCTGATTTACCTGATACATTGATCTATTCTTAGTCAGCAGAGAAGCCGCTGTCCTATAGGCTCTGGCTGCCAAAGGTGGGCTTCCTGTCCATGTGGAGAGACCATAAGCTGTGAAACAAGAGTTACATCCATCTTAATTTCCATCCCTTGGGGGGAGGATTGGGGATATACCCCCCCCCCCCCCAAAAAAAAAGGGTTAGGGTTTTAAATAAAAAGCTTTATAATAGTAAAGACTGCAATGACACTGCAGTTTAAGTTAAAGTTGCATGTGCGTGCTGAAAAGAAGTTCTGTTCTGGTGCTCCGTGTGTAGTGGTGCGTGTGGGTTTGCTTTGTTTCACCCCTCCTAGAGCGCCTCAGCCCTGTTGTCCGTGGTGACCGTGCGGCGAGATTCCTCTGCGGTCAGCCGCATGCAGCCGGCGGTTCCATGCAGAAGGTGCGACCCCGTTGTAGGCTGCGGCGGCAGGAGGGACGCAGCTCGCTCTGGAAGCTCTCCACCCTCCGGGAGAGAGCCGGAGGATGATTCTCCCCTCTCTCGTTCTCTATTCTCTCCTCTGAGAGCTTTTCCTCCCATCTGCTTTATAAAACGGCTACAATAGGCGCCGTTTTTCCTCGCTGGTCCAGCTGGTCACACTGAGCACCCGCGTGTGTGTGGAAATGTTTGCGCGTTCCCTCAGACGGTGTGTTCCCTCAAACATATTCTCATTTGCCTGATGTCTTCCCACATTCCTTTCCCAACTTCCATATAAATCCTTAAAAGCGCCACTGCTTTGGGTTGCACGCTACAAAGGTTTATGTTGTGGAATTTATTCAGAGACTGGAGTCTGATTTGTTGTTGAGCAACTGTTTGCGGCACTAAATGGTGCTCAGGTCTTCTCGGTAATGGCGAGGTCACTCGTGGCTCAAGTTTGTGTGCGCTGGCTGCTGTCGTCTGTGTGGCTGGACCACAGCGCACCTATTTTAGATTAATGACAGTGCATAATACGCCATTCGCCCATTAACTATCAGTTAATCTGTCAGATCTCTTTCCCAGGCCCCCACGGAAAGGGTTGGCTTAGCAAATGTGCGGTCCCGGTGGGCCGGGCTTGACCGTGACTGGCGGCTGGGACTGTCCAGTGGGGTGAGTCTCCCGCCAGCTTTCCCATGATGCCGTTGGCTGGTATTATTAGAGAGCCGGGCGAGGGAGGCCTCTGGATGATCTGGCTGTCCTTCTCGGGCTGGTGCTGCTCTGTGTTCATTAAGTGATTAGGCCTTGTTCTGAGACACACACACACACACACACACACACACGCACACACACACACACACACACACACACAACCATCACAGTGGTTCTGGTTTGGCTCCCTGATCTAATCCTCTACACAGCCAAAGTCGGCTCTCGCTCATCGCCTCACGTGGCCCAGAAGGACTGGCGTTCTGTAGCGTAGCACCTCCATTAATGTGGAATTTCAAATGTTTGGGGTAGATTACCTTTACGGTTCTGGGCGATGTCGCACGTATGCAGCAGCATTATTGTTTGTGCGCCAGAACACGCTGAAAAAAATCTTTGTCATACTCCAGATTTCATTTCCTAGATTTCGCCGTCACCTCTGTCGATCATTCTGTGATTGGCTCTCGTTTTTATCACTGCCACAGCTGCCTGGTGGAGTCTATAGGTCTGAAATGCCTGCATGGCTGGTTTCTGATTGGCTTTGAGGTCCCAAACGCACGCAGGCCATTTTTAAGCGCAACCCCCTGAATCATTGCGCTCGACAGGCACGCTTACCTGGTCAGCACACCGTCTGTGAGTTAGCGTGCGTAAGCCCTGTGCTATCTTTGGTGCTTCCTTGTTATACTCGTGCTGTCGCGCTCTGAATTTGCCAGGGGAACTCTTTTTCTCTCAAATATTGCACAGGTCTCGTGGGTCGTGTGCAAGGTGGTGCAAGGTCTCGTGTTCCCGTAATCACTGTCATGATGTCTTGATTGCTTTGCTAAGACCTTGTTTTTGCTGTAAGGCTGCTGATTTTCAGAATCTCGCAGCTTTGCTTGACAAAGTGCGCAGTTATGGATTTATGATGAATTATGAATCGCCATTCCGTTAATGCTAAGGCTTTGGAAAATATTTCCATGCTTTTGTCTTTCTGTTACCGAAGGCTGTTTATTACAGGAATAGAGGGCTATTGTTTGCAAATCGCTGCCTGTTAATCCAGCTCAAAGTCCTTGTTTTTTTCTTACTGGTGGGGTGAGAGTCGGAGGTTGATGTGTAGGCTCCTTGATTCTTTGATTGACGTTGAGAGGGTGGAATCCTCTGCTGCGGGGTCCCATATTGACTCTTCATCTGACAAAAAGCTGCTTGTGATCCAGCGTCGTTCTTGCTCTTTCTGCTTTTAGATCTCTCTCTGCTGCTTCCCATCTGCTGGAGAGTTCACCAGGCTTACAAGGCATTTAAAACAGCATCCCAGCTATTTCTGTAGTCTCCATGTCAACGAAAGGCCAACCAGTTTCAAACTCCTCCTGAGAGATTTTTAGTTTTTGCTGTTAATGGAACTGGGGAGTGTTTTTATTAGTATCACTCCAAACAGGCATGAGTTACCTCTGTTGGCTGAGGAGTCTGGTTGCATGCTAGGTAAAGTACACCAGTTAATTTGACAGTGACCGATAGCTGGTGAGCTGGAGGTTGGTGATTCAAATCAATTGGTGCTCACAAAGATTTCCTGTCCCGGTGGAGGAGATCCATACTGGTTCACAGCCCATGATATTCCTGATGATGACAAGTGAGGGGGGAATACTCAGTCGATGCCATCGATGAAAGAACACTTGGCAACTCTACAGAAACCCGTAGCTGAGCGGGCACCTGTGCGCGTGTGGCAGGTGCTCTCTTTCCTTCTGTGCAACGATTGACGGTCGTGTCCCAACAAATTTGGTGGAGGCTGTAATGAGTGGCCAGTGTCGGCGGGCCCGTTCAGACGTTTGCATCAGCGAACCCGTGACCCTGTGGATACAGGAGGTGGCAGCCTGGGTCAACACGCTGGGTCAGGGCTGTGGAAGAGGGATCCAGAGCGTGCTGGAAACAGCTTTGCTTTCACTGATACTGTAGTAGTGATACACTCCATGAATTAGTTACATGTCAGACATTGTGAAGGTCAGGATTGATAATTACTGACCCACTCTTTTACATCTGACATTTGGCAATGCTAAGCATTATGGGAGTCAATCGCACCTTCATAAATTGGGCATAGAAAAGATATATTACCGGGGAGCAGCGGTCATTAGTATTCAACACCCACCGGAGTAGCCCGAGGTTGCGTGCTCTAACCTTTACAGTTTACAGTAGAGCAAGGCCTGTATTAGTCATCAGAACAACTGTTCATTGATCATATTTGGAGATGATGCCACTCTAGTTGGGCTTTTACTCAATAATGAGGTCAATTATAGAGCAGAGATAAAGCATTTTCTGACAACGCGGTGATCTTAAACATAAGGTGAGGTAAAAGAGAACGATTATTGATTTATATTTTTTTTTTGGATTGCAATCATCTCTCTGGTAATTGCGAATGAGTGTTATAGGTTGTTTTTTTTACCTAAGCATGACTATTGATACATTTCTATTGAATATTAGCACCAACAAATTTTTGTATTCATTACTGAGGGAGATTTGTGGAGAGCTTCTCACCCTATCTCTAGGGTGAGAAGTAGCTGGGGAGAGGGAAGTCTGGGCTTCTCTTCTTAGGCTGCTGCCCCCGCGACCCGACCCCGGATAAGCGGTAGAGGATGGATGGATGGATGGATGGATGGATGGATTTGTGGAGATTTTATACTGGCAAAACTCTGCATGCATGAAGAGGGTATACTGGTTGTACATACACAAACTGAAGCAAGACTTTGACTGAGCTTATATAATGATGATGGTCTTTGTCATCTAGTGCTCCTCTCCTCTCTGTCACCCCCCCGTCTGTCCCCTTCCCCGTGGCCAGTCAGAACTCATACAGGGATCTAGCCATGTGGTAAATCAGACAAGACCTCGGCGGAATTGCATCGATTGGGAGGAATGTATGTAGCCAACGATTTTCAGAGATTAATGATGAGGAAAGAGGTACAGAACTGGAGGGGGTGAAGGATGAAGGCGAACAGAAGGGGGAGGAGTGGGGCCCATATAAAAAAACTTGAACCAAGAGAGCACGCGGCGCGCTTGAATGTTCAGACAGCAGTGGAGGTTATTAATTAAGGCAAAGTATTGATCATTCTCTTCATTACATCCCCCTCCTCCCTGATTTTCATCTCTCTATCACTGACCCCCAGAGGAGGAAAGGGCTCAATCTGTAGATGGGAGGTCGTTGAACAAGTGAGGGATTGCCGGCACAGTCTCTAAGGGCTTGTGTGTATTTTTTTTGGACAGGCTCCATCACATCTCAACACATGCAGAAAAGCAGCTGACATTTTAATATACTGCTGCTGCCTTTGTATCTTTTCTACTCTGATACACAGTAGTTAAGTAAAAAAAAAAAAGCATCTTTAGTCACAGTAGGTAAATAATATAAGGTTATATTTCAAAACTGAACTATCATTGTTCTGCGCTAACAGCTCCAGAATAAATTAGAAGAAATATCAAAGTATTCCAAAACTCTCAAGACTGCTAGCTCTGTCTGTCTGTCTGTCTGTCTGTCTGTCTGTCTGTCTGTCTGTCTGCCTGCCTGCCTGCCTGCCTGCCTGCCTGCCTGCCTGCCTGCCTGCCTGTCTGTCTGTCTGCTCAGATTAACCCCTGCTCTGCCTGTGAGAAAGCTGTGTTGGTTGCCAAGGTTGGTTGTCTGGTTGTCATGGTTTCCCCGTTTTTTTCTGGTTCCCAGTCGGCCCCAGCGAAGGCAAGATTTTTGAAAAGATAATTTTTTTTCTTCCCCTCCCGATTCTATTTTGTTCTTAAAGTAGCCGTGGCCTTAGTTAAAGTCAACCCCTCCAGTCTTGCGTCTGACTCTTCACCTCACGTAGGGGTGGAGAGGTGTGGGTATGGTACAGGCGTGTCCGCCCGGGCTGCGTGCATGCGTGCGTGCGTGTGCTCAGGCATACGGTCATGGATCAGACAGGCTTGCCCTGCTCTGTGCTCTGTGCTGTGCTCTGTGTTCCCATTTAAATCTGGGAGATTAGCGCATACGGGGAGCATCGGCTTTAGTCGCTGTCAGCTCAGCTAGCCTTGGCAGGCTGTCCTCAGACTTGCAAGGGGGGGGGGGGGGCTCTGGGCTCATCCACTCTCTGCGGCCCTGCTGTACCTTGACCATTATCAAATTTATGAGTGTTCAGTGACCTTGACAGTTTCTGCTGCCCGACACTTTCCACTCTTAAAGAACGCAGTACCAACATAGGTTTCACAGCCTGTTTCCTTTTATTTCTTTTATTGGGAATCTTGAGGATTCTCCAGGATTATATATTTAGCTTTTTAAAATAATTAGTGTCTTATATCATTAGTCCTTGTCTTCATAAATGTGGATGAAAATGGATACCCCATGTTCATCATTTTTATTTAACTATCAAAGCATAAATAGAATGAATAGCCAATTTGCCCATTTCATCGGGGACTCCACATGCTACAAAACACTTATTTAAAAAGCGCAACCGTATACAATGTAGGAATGACTTTGAAAATTATTCAACTGTGCTGTATTTTCAGGATACCTGCTGGATACTCCCGTCAGACTATTATGCAATGAAAAAAAGGACATGAATGAAAAATTCCGCTCATTTGCTGCAGCTCTACCCAGATGGCGGGGGCAAGAGTCTCTGCTGACACTCAGTTCTGTTGTCAGCCTTTTAAGCTTTGAAGCAAAACGTTACCCATCCCTGAAAACACCTGAGATGTAGCTTGGCATGCACAGGAATGCAGGCAGCCTTTGGTGAGATTAGATTAGGCGAGCATGAGCGGTCACAAATCATCGGCCCGTCTCCGTGGCATCGACTTCTGACACCTGGCCAGACTTAAAAGAATTAACACAATGTTAACCAGTTTGACTTACTTCCTCTGGGATGGGAACATCAAGGAGTGTGTTATTCACGAGGTGAGGGAGAAGGTCAGGCTCCGTTGGTTACTGCGCTGGAGAGTCGGAGCGCTGTTTCCAGTTTACAGAGACACCACCTGGATCACAGGTGTTTCCGCCTCAGCGATCCAGACCAGGCAAACCGTTTGGTCTCCCTGCTTTTCCTCTGCTGCCACCTCGTCAGAGGACGGGTCAGTGCTTTGAGTTGGCTGCCAGCATAAACCCTTCATCATGATTATGTATGAAGACAACATCAGATCAGACGGAAACGTCATACCTGAGGCAGCCCGACATGAACCTTTGTGTGTCCTTGTATCGCTGTACTAGTTTGTACTTAAGCATAAATCTTTTAATACCGCCGCCGCGCTCTTCATTTGAACGCTGCCCTGTTTTGGTTCAACGGGCATTTAGACTTGTGCCTCTGTTGTGATGTAAGCTCTTTAATAGGAGAACCCTCAGACGAACTGCACTCTGCTCAATCTTTCTGCTTTAGTGCAACTTCTGTGTGATTTCACAAAGGTGATGATGCCTTTGAACACAACTCATTGGAGTTGACTGTCTGTTTCTGGGGTCTCGTGTTCCTTTTTTCCTATGTTTCTTCATTTGATGCACTTTTTCTCCCCGCTGTTAATTTGGTGGGAGCGAGTGATGTGTAGAAATAGTGGCGCAGCAGATTCAAAATGGCTGGCATTTATTTTTAAATTCCACCCCAAAAGCGGATTATTCCTCATCTGCATACTTTTCTGGATCCGTGCTTGTTTGTCTCCGCACTTTAGCGTCGGACCCTGCGCTCCTGCCGACAGCATCTGATCGCTGGAACTTGGGGTGGGGTGGGTGGGGGGGGTTTACAAAAAGAGATGTTTTCTGAGTGAGAAGGAGTCACAGCAGGAAAGCATCTGTCAGGGTCACTGCCTCCATTATTATTTAAATCCAGACATGCTTTTGCACACAAAGGCAGATGCAGACACATGGGAATGTGCTGTGAGACTTTCTCTGGTGACATCAGAAGAGGAAACGCAGCCGCGGCAGGAAACCAACACACCAACACACACCAACACACACGCAGGTGCCTTCAGGACATTTGAGGATCTCCTCTACTCCTCAGTCCTCTCCTCTGGTTATCGCTGTATGAGTTCTTCCTGGCCAGGCTCCTTCATGCCGTACAGTCAGGAGAAAGTAAAGCTATAACAGTATACAGTTTGCACTATATCTGTGCAGCGAGCCTTTTATGGTCGCCCTAGCAACACTGAAATGCATACCGGTATATACAATGTGGGAAGTGACCTTCAAATGATCTCGATTATTCGGTTTGTTCTTTGCAACATTGACTCATAAAGGTGTTTAAGTCACCTTCATGAGTCAATGCTTTGATGTCAGCATGTTCGGTGCAAACTTACAGGAGGAAGATCAAAATCGCACAGATTTGCACAAAGAATTCATGTAAAAATGTCAGATTTCTGATTAAAAGCAGGCCCAAACCTGATCCGGGACCTCATACCAGTACCCCAGACTTCATGTTAAATGACAGGAAGCATTGTATCCATTCATGAAAATAATATAATGACGCAGTGAGTCTCATATGCCGACACATCAGAAGCTGCCGCTTATATAACGTCTCACTTTCCAGTGTGAAACACAACAAATGAGGTTGCCCCCATTTCAGAACACTGCATCACCAGGCCTCCCGATCAGTGTTATTTTCTCTTCTCTGCTGCCGTCAGCACTGCTTTGACATGTGATTTTTGTTCTATGGATAATATCACGTCAATGCTAACGCCATCTATTTTTCTGCGTCAGTATTCTGCGCATGGAAACAGGGGTGGGACGTAGAAAGGCCGCGTATGCGCACGTTCCTGGGACTGACTTCTCCTACAATCATAATGGAGGATGCTTTCCTCCGTTTAAAACAGTACAGCCCTCATCAACCTCATAGTTTACACTGAAAATGGTGCTCATTGTATCCCATCATACTGTATTTCCCCTTTTCTTTTTTTTTTTTAGAAATTGGGCTCCTCCTGACTTAAATGTGGTGAATGTTGCCTCTGGGAAAGATCACTCAAACAACCACACTTGTTTCTTTAAGAATTGATGGTGGTACATATAGCCTTAATCTGCCTTTGCCTGAATAATTTATGCCCCAACATTCCAGCACAAGTAGGCTGAGGTGGAAAATGGTCCTAGAATGGCCGGACGTCTGTATTCTACAATATGTCAGTCAAGCTGCTTTCATTTCAACACATCTCTACTTTCCAATTTGCACTCTACACTTAGCCTGCAGCTCACTGTAGCCAGGTCTCCTTTTCTTCTTCTTTTTTTTTAAATTCCCGAACCAATATCTGACATCTCCCCCCGTCTTTCCATCTTGACCCCTCTCCTCCTCCTCCCTCGTCTCCTCACCTCATGCCTAATGGAGGTATTCCCCTGCAGCCTCCACACCTTATACTTCTATTCTGCTCAGGTAGAGCTCATTTCATGCTGCATGATTATATCTCGCTGGCAACAAGCGCCAGAGTGTTGTGGGCCTCCGCAACCGCGTAAGGAATTCAATTAAATCTTTAAATATGTTCCCTTGCAGAATTTACCTGCAAATCAGCAAAAATTAGGGGGGTGATGTGATTCTCTCTTTATGCTAAGTATACGTGTGAAAAATATGAGCATTAGATGTGCATGCATGCTTTAGTTACTGTGGTTTTATCTGCAGTACATTTTGTTTTAATGGCACAGCTATGATGAGCCTTGTATAATCCTCCATAAACAATGATGACTTTGCCCCCCCGGCCCCTCCTGCTGCTCTACCAGGCATCTTGGTGAGATGAAGAGAGGGAAAAACACATTTGTAGCATTAAATCAAACACGCAAACCACGTGAGTGTGTGTGTGTGTGTGTGTGGAAATGGTCTAATTTAATGTGAAAGAATCTAATGGAGGGAACACATCCTGTATTGGCTTCATGGAACTGAGCTGGTTTGAAGTAATCGGACATAGGGGGATTTGACCTCATATCGGCTGCGTGTAGAACTAAACCTCCCTGTTCCTAAGGATGCTTTTCATCTGAAAAAGTTATCAGCTATCATTCCCTCATTCCTGTGAGACATCATCCAGGGTTGTTGAGATTAGCCGTTGATTAATTTTCCGCTTTGTTTTGTGTAATTTACCTCTTTGCGCGGTGAGCCTTGAAGAGCACTGTTGTTTGTTTTCATGTTTGCATCATTCTTCCTGCCACTGAGCTCTCCGGGGTAACATCTACTCCATACTTTCCCCCCCGATGGGAAATTTAGAGGGGTGGTTGTTTTCATGCGAAGAAAACTAAAGAGCACATGAAGTTTTGATATGGAGATGCTTCAGCTTGTGTGCTGGTAAAAGGAAACATTTACCGTTGTACCTCATGTTTCTAATACCCGTATACTTGCACGTGTGCTGGTACGACTCGACGTGTGCAAGACCTGAATTTATTACCTTCTTCCCTGTTGTCATTACACTTCATCCTCCTGTGTTTGCTCCTTAATGAGACTTTATGAAATATTCAGATCGGTAACCTGCTGGAGCTCGGTGCGTCTGCGTCTGTGCATCGTGGCTTTTGTGTTCCTGCAAATCCTTGAGTGGTACCAGCAGTTTTTGATCCCTCCATTAGCATCGACAAGCGCAGCATAGACAGACAGACAGACACGGGAATACCTCTATGCCCGTGGACAGACATGATTAGACATGAGTCAAGCCGGCGCAGAGATTTGTTATTTGAAAAGGTACCATCCCAGGTAATGAGTGAGTCGAGGAGAGAGCAGGCTCATTAGAGCCAGGAGAGTTGAGCCTGTTGGTTGGGTGTGTGCTAGCCTTGCTCAGAACCCCCCCCCCCCCCTCTCTCTCATTTCATTCCTGTCGTTCTTTCCCTGGACGCTCAACACTAAATCAACCAGAAATTTTAATTAAAACACATTTTCTTAAGCTCCAAGCGTGCAAAGAAGCCACCCATGGACACAAATGCACATGAGGGGAAGACGCATGGCGCTAAAGCTGAACTTTGAGGAAAACTCCTGAGCCCCCACAAAGACTCCATTCATCGCAATAGTAAATATACCTCTTTTATCTTGTTAGCAGAAGTTTCCCCTCCTACACTTGTAAAGAGCTCTTTAATGAAACACTCTCATTTCCTATTATATTGTAGGCTATCCCACATATGAGAAGTTCCACGCATGAAGGAAGAGAAATGCCAGAGAGCTCATAGAGGCCCTCTCCTGGGCCCTGGGGTGTGTGTCTAGACTCCGGATTGATTCATTAAGCGAATCCCAGGACCCACATCGAGCCTCTTCTGGTTCACACGGAGTCTCGCTGTCTTTACATGCGCGTCACGCACGTAGCGGTCTATAATTTCTTACACGGGGGCGAAGAGTGGTTGATGGAGAGAAGTAGAACAATCGTCTGTCGGGCTGTGTATAAGCAGTCCTGCAAAAAGCGATTACTGGTTCCCCTTTGGGCGTGTTTGCGGTTTAATGGCCAAAGCAAAGAATAGTACTCGTTTCAAAAACAGCTTTGAGGCAGTTTGTGTTTTTAATGCTGTTTGTGAACGTATTATAATTCATTCTCTCTGTTCAAAGGAATATAAAAGCATCGGCATTAGCATGTACAGTGGTCATGCTTATTTCACATGCAGTCACCGGCTTATTTTCCAAACAGCACCGTGGTCTGTTCCAGGATATGGTCGATCTCGTGTCTAGAGATTCGTGCTGTTTTTCGTCGGTATGAGATTGATCTGTGAGGGCCACAGGTAATGAGGTCAGAGTGGAGGTGCCTGTGGAGCTGATGACAATGATTAAGACGAGGGTCTTGGAGGGACTGAACCTTCACCTGGTTCTGCTCAGCATGTTCCTCCCTCACTACAGTGACGCTATAACAACTGGACTACACAAGGAATCCGATTGGCCCTCCTGGGATCATTGCCAGATGAATTTCTCCCTATATCATCATGGCCACCAATGACAAGCTTGTCTTTAAAAAAAAAAAAAAACAGAACTTAAGTTTTTGGTACATTTTGCACTATTTATCTTCTTTTTTTCAAGTGCCCAAATTGAGTGTTATGCATTTGATCACCTCATTCACTGTAATTCTCAGTGAACTGAATTATATTCTGTTGTCTGGCAGATTTAATTCTGACTCAGACCTTTAGCTACTTATCCACAACATTAGTCAACAGCAGCCTTTCTGTTTTGAGAGCTGTTATTAGATTTCATAACCTAAAACCTCCAAAATGGTCTCCAGGGGCTGGCGGTGACTGTTGACGCCTTGTATAAAAACCTTGTGTTTTCACAAATTTTACAAAGCACTATTTAACTTCTGAAGTTCTACACGTTGATTACGAGGACAAAGGATTAGGCCAATCCAAATAATGGGCTGGACTGTGTTTGTTTGGTCAGTTGGTAAAAACAAGTTAATTAGCCGCCCACATTAGCCTATGAGGTATTATTTTATTTGGAAGTATAATTGGGTCTGAACTGCTTCACTGCTCATTTTTCCAATCAAACTTGCCGTGCTATTAAAGTCCCCGCCTGCCTCGCTGTAATGGGGTTCCCCAAGTTCTCCAAGTAAGAGGTCTGTTTAATGGCTCTTACACATCACATTCTTTTTCAGATGTGTTTTCCCCCCCTACTCATTTCTCCACCAGCGTCTTCACCAACATTCCCGCATTTTCAAGCTCTCTTCCCCCCCTTCCTGTTCAGTTTTGTCCTCCATCACTGTGTTCTCGCTGCCTTTCATCTTCACCTGGTTATTTCTCTCTGCCTGCTGTACTACCCTTTCTCAGCCTAATGGGATCGCCAGCGAACATGTCTCCTTATCTTTGCTCTCCACGACACCAGCACTTATTGCCAGGAAGTTAATGAAACAGAGAACAAGAATGACCCCCCTCCTTCCTCTTATTGCTTCGTGGCTTTCCTCCCTTTTGTACAGACCCCTTTACCTAAATATCCTTTCTCTTGTGTCCCTCTTGGTTTTTTCCCTGACTGGATTATTATTTTAGCCCAACTCTCCTCTGCAGCGCTGCTTCTCAGCATAAATCTTTTATCATTTATCTTTTAGGGATCTCTTTTGATTTGTGTTTTTTTTGGCCCCACCTCATTGGCAGTGTGTGCACCTAATGCCACGTGCTCGGTATTCACAAACACCTTCTGCCCACAGTTCCCCCAGCTTCATGCCTGTAGATTTGAATGCAAAGAGCAGCAGTAGGTCTTTCTATTAAGCGGCTGAGTGTGTGTGTGTGCACGTGCAGACATGTGCGTTGTGTATGCACCAGTGCTCATCATGGGAAGACTCTCGACCTGTCAGAAATGTCACACATGGTGTTGCCCAGATGGCTTTTCTAGTTGGCAATGTGTGGGGTTTCGTGCTGTCACTCTGTGTGTGTGTGTGTGTGTGTGTGTGTGTGTGTGTGTGTGTGTGTCTGTCTGTCTCTCTGTATGTGTGTGTGTGTGTCTGTCTGTCTGTGAGGTTTTACACTGACTTGTCTTTAGGTACATTGTACCTAAAGATCAGACTATGTTTTTCCACTCTCCCTCGCTCACTCGGTTGCTCTCTCTCTCTCTCTTTCACGCACACACACACGCACACACACACACACACAATGGTGTACTAGTAGTAGGATTCCAGACAACCTCTAAGAGAGCAGCAGTGATGGAGACGGGCTATTAGACCATCCTGTGACAGTATTTTACAGTCAGGACGATGATCACATTTAAAAATAATATTATGTTATAAAATTTGATGGTTTTCATTTTGCTGTCCCTATTACAGCTTGTAGGTACAGCATTTTATTACTATTATAGTGTTGTTGTGAAGGAAATCGATCCCAGTGCCTGGATTATATCTCACTTTTGCCCAGTGACGGAGAGATCAAGGGTTTTCATGGGAATTTGTCTATGCAGCACTTGCGATGTCCTGTCATCCAGAGCAGCTTCCCCAAATGCCTCCAGAATCAGCAGCCGCTTATTTGAGTCTTGTAGCCTCCGGCTGTGCTGTTGTCCATGTGGGGTCTTCTCCTACCTCTGCCTGTTAGCGCTTTTGTTTCAGGTGGTGAAATGAGGTCTAAATAAGGACTATGAGAGTACATGATGCTGCTTTGGAAAAGGGAGAAACATTACACATTATTCCGGATTTCCTGAGATATTGAAGCAGATTTTACAGAACCAAATTCAAAACAGAGACGTAGATGCTGGAGACGGTGCTGTTGTTTTTTTTTTTGGCAGACCATGCTGGTAGGAGACTAGCATTTATTTATATCCGTGTGTGTGTGTTTTGCTTTAATACCTTGCACTCTCTGTATGGTGGTTACCTTTAATCTGTGACATACGGTCGCCATGGTAACTAACTTACTGTATATGGGGGCAGATGACACCATCGGTAATTGCTCAGAGATGGGAGAGCCTTGTCCTTCTGGCTTTGATGATGCCTCTCATTTGCTCATCCGTGGTAATTTTCACTGGGCCTTTGAAATCCCAGTTCACATCATGCGAGGAGAGCGTCTCCAATTGAGGGGAACATTTTGTCGCAAAGTCCTTTCAGGAATTATGGGGGTTTTACTGAAAATATACAGCACAGAAGAAAAGGCTTGTTTATTTTATTACGCCATGATTCCTTTTCTTCATATAATAACAATTATTATTATGCATTTCCCAGATGCAGCTGTGTGATGTTCTAAACAGACAATGTTGGGAGCCGAAAAATATCACATAAACCCCACATTTGGGAAGCTGGATGTCTGATAGAGGGAGCCAAAGAACCTGAGATTTAACAGCTTAAATTGGTCACTTTTAGTGCAACTTTATTTTGTTCCATGAAATAGCAAAAAATTCTTAAAATGACATTAAATGTGCAAAAAGTTCAGTAAACAAGTGCGAAACAAAAAGAGGATGGATCCAAAGATCTCCTGTCAGAGGAAAGGGATGGGATTAAATCTCATTGTGGACTGGCCCTCTGAGATTATCAATTTGCCCACTCTATGAAAACGCAGCCAGATTAGAAACGCGCATGTGTACGCACACGTGCACGCTCCCCTATGCAGGCACACACACACAAACAATATAATGGATTAGGCCTCGCTGGTAAAGGCTGGAATGAAGCAGATGGCTGCCCTTTCTATTGTTACGTAACCTTACTGAGAATCAATCTGCATGTGAACACAGAGCGTTTACTGGACCCGCGCGCGGCTGAAAGTCATTTAGTCAAACATGTTGTATGGTTTGTGACGTTTTATGCATTTTTCCTCCAGTAAATATTTTTGAGATTGACAAATGCTGGAGGTAATTGAAAAAGATGACGCTATGGGTAAATCAGACATGGTGGGGAGGTGGTGGCCCCGTGCCATGAGGATTGGAGCCACGCCAGAGGAGCCTGCTCTCACACACACACAGCCCACACTCCCAATAGGGTGTGGGGGCCAGCCAGTGTGGCCTGACTGGGTGATAGGAGGGTCACCATGCCAACGGGACTGACTGATGTCACCTCCCGTGTCAGAGGCTGCTGGAAGAGTGAAAGGGGTGTGCGGTGTAGCAACGCGACATGTGTGCTGGGGTGTCAGATGGAGTCGAGCCCCCAGAGTGCTCAGTGACATGCATGACATTGAGTAAGTGTGTATCGTACAATATAAGGTGGTTGTAGGGCAAGAAACCCATTAACAGTGGCTGGTCTGTGCTCTGCTCACAGGGGAAAATACACATTATGAACTTTATCCCAGCTACAGACGGCCCAAATATTGTCTGTGCAGATTAACATATGTAGCGCAGTTAGCTACATATCACTTGTAAAACCCCATCTTCACCAACAACTTCCTCCTTTTGTTATCGGTACATCAGGAAGACGTCAAGGTCAGACCCTAGATGCCTAAACACATGAAGTCAACTTACACAAGTAACCCATTTATGGCGGTGACAGGACATCAATCTTAATTCAGCATTTTATTTATTTTTTTAAGCATGCACATTTGTCCACATGACAACGAGTGTCTGGCAGGTGGACTCGTATCAGCATGCTGCCTTTATTGGACGTCATTAAACTCCACTCAGACACCAGATTAGTGCACATACTAAGCATGTTTACTGTGATGCTGGACGTGGAGTCTCTTCTGCGTAGGCGGTCCGCTGGTATTTACAACACTGAGGATGTACCGAACAGCTGAGTCTGGGTGGAAGCCTGGGCTAAAATACCAAAATGTGCTTTAAAAACAAAAAAAACCAAGATAAATCAATATACCTGTCAGTGTGGACAGCTGTTCAGAGAGAACTTCCTGCTCTGAGGAAATCATTTGTCAAACTCAGCAGCGGTGGTCATCTGCTGTGAGTCACCTCTATCTTTTCTTCCTCCACTTCAGCCCGTCTATATTGAATCATGTGAATCATTCGCCCTCGCTGGGATTCTTTGTCTTGCTGTCACCTCTTCTCCCTCATGTGCCTCATTATTAGCGGTCAGCTCGGTGACGAGGAGCTCGCTAACTCCTTCAATCATCCGTCCCCGCTACCCAAAGGCAGAGACTCCAGCCAAGCTGGTGAAGTAATTCACCCCTAATGATTCACTGGTTTCCATTACACATAGCAGGAATAGACAGAGAGGCATCAGGGTGATCTAAGCAATCCCTCGGAGTGTGGATGACATCAGACTCATCTGCATATTCACACATGCAACACAAAGCGTGTCCATCGTTGCTTTTCTCCGCAAATTGTTCCCTTGCTTATCACCTCTCCCAGCGTGCGCTCACTCAATGCAGTGTACATAATTTGTTACTGTATACTTAAGGGATATTATATTCAGTGGCTGATTTTTGTCTACAAAACACCATCAAGAGATGAAAAAGGAAGCCCTACTGTGAATTACTGACATTTCCTTCCAAAAGAAGGTGTGGGAATACTGTAAAGACGGATTCACTGTACCTGAAAAGTAGTCTTTGAATGCGTCCCACATGTTGGGGCCTTTCTGGTGGTTGTTTTTATTTCGTGTTTTTTGATAGCTCATTGGGGATGAGAATGTTTATTTGGAGTGCTTGTATCAGCTTGCATGACTAAAAGGTTAACATATTTTTTACACGGTTTATTACTCAGCTGTATATTTCAGTCCTTTAACAGTACTTTGCCAATGGAAATCCCTCGGAAGTGCTAAATTGGAATGGGAAGCTTGATTATTTCCAGTGCTGCACAGAGAAGGCTTTACAGAGAGCACGCAGCCGTTCCAGTAAAGGTTACTCTGCGGGTGATTCTCCCATGAATCTGATTCTCTTCTCGGTTCTTTCTGGTTTCATTTCATCTCTTACTTGGATTTTAAATATTCAGGATGCAGCACCAGTGCCGGACGGTCAGAACTCCCGTTCATCGCTACCCTGCGTGCTCGTGCACACATGCAGAAACTCCCTTTCAGACAGTGATAATGATGCTTTAGTGTCTGTGCTTTTTTGTGAGAAGAGTCATTACTGTCTTTCTGAATCAATTACTGTCAGAATATTTACACCCAGACACAAAGACACCACTGCAGCTCATATGAGATGCTACCCTTTCAACCTCGGCTTCTATATTTCTGTCTTCCCCCTACTCCCGGCCTGTCCCTGACATCACAGAGACCCCCCCGACTCATTTGGCCCCCCATGGCTGCCTGTCAGCCTTGCAGACATTGGGGACATTTGCCTTTATAAAGAGGCAGAGATGCTCCTTCACCCTCCTTTCCTCCTTCATCCTCTTTGCTCCTCTTTTCGCCCCCCCCCCCCCCACTCACACCTCACACACACACCCACACTCATACCCACCCACACACACACACCCACACACACACCCATACCCACATTCTGTCAATGGTGATAGCTCATTACTATGTCACAAATCTGTGTGTGTGTGTGTGTGTGTGTGTGTGTGTGTGTGTGTGTGTGTGTGTGTGTGACAGAATGCTAATCGGTGTAAGAGAGCAGGTGAGCTATGAGACTGCGGGAACACGGGAACACCCATGCTCGCTCACGTGACTACGTACATACTGGATAAAGAAATAAAGGGTAAAAAGTAAAGTAGGCCCCCCAAAAGTAAATGTCATATCTTTCTCCTCACAGCAGATAAGATGTGCTGTGAAAAGGGGCTGTATCGTTTGGCTTATTGAAGGTATAAGATGTTTTTGAGGCGGTAGGTCACATTTCTAGTGGTACTTTAAGTGGACTTTTCAGTACAAGAGCCAGACGATCTCACATTCAGTTATTGAGTTCTATACCGTCTGCAGGCCTCTGTAAATATTAGCTGAATGTGGCTCTTTGAAAGTTAGCTGCTTCACTGGAGTGCACGTAGGCGACTGCACGGTGTCCCGCCGATATGATGAATGTTCGCCGACACTCTGTTGCTTTATAACACGTGCTTAGCTCATCGAAATTTGAAAATCAAACAAAAAAATGCTTTGTAGGAAGCACTGGAGGCTCCTTGATAGTGACATCCATCTTCTCCACACTGGTGGAAATGCCCCTTCCTTTAATATAAGAGCTTTGATATTAATGTCATTGATATTTCCCGTTTTAAAGAGTAAAATTACTCTTGTCTGCATCACTATATTGTGCGGTTGTTGCCTATATAAAGGATTTATTAGATGAATGATTTATTCCTTCAAAATGAGATTTAGGGACGAGCGCGAGAGAGTAAGATCAAAACATCCACGTAGGGAGACACACTTGGAGATGCACCTCCAGCACTCTTGCCCCATCCCCCTCCCCCCGGGACGACTGACTTATGTTTAAAACATCAGTCTGAGCGAGCAGGTTCAGCTAGAGTTAAACACTTTGATCAACATATCGGTGATGCTGCATGTGTGACCCCGGGTGTGTGTTAAGGACCCAGGGTTCATAAGGGGCGGACAGTGCAGGACGTGTCGACTCCAAACCGCGCTCCACTCGGGGGGCCGGGTCTGAAGCGTGCGCGCCCCGGGCGTTTCTTTCCGAGTCGTCTCTGGGTGCTCCTCACACTGACGCCCAGTTACACACACGCACATCCAGAGAACACCTGGGGATTGATTTATGCATGCGCATGAATCGCTCTGACAAATGTGCTCACACGGGTGCGGTGAAAAAAGAAGAAAAAAAACTACAGAAACAGGCAGACAAGCCTGCACCGTTTGGCCTGGGGCTGTTGGGATCAGTGAGAGGCAGGTGGAGGTAAAGGTGAAGACGGGGTGAATTCAACTTGGAACCGCAGATCATTTCAGGTCGCGGCGCTAAACGTCCTACAGTGGGGTTTGAGCACTGAACCTTCACCTCATGTTGCATTAACCCACCAAAATCTGCTCATTTCCCTCTAAAGGAATTACTCTCTTTATTGATGTGTTATTACTGCTACTGGCTGACACGTCATCCCGTTAATGCACATGAATCGCTGCGTTATTTTCTATCATCGGGCAGCAGTTTTATAGTCGCGAATCCTCATGATGCGGATTTGTTCTCTTGGCCTAAATCAGAGCTGCCAGCTCTGGTGGAAGGGGTGGGGGTGCGGGTGTTGTATGAGTGTGTGTGTGTGCTGCAGAACCCCAGTGAAGTTGATTCCTGTCAGGCCTGTAGCAGCACACTCAGACAGGGCTTGACCAAGCGTTTAAACGCCGCTCTAGGAGTTCCCGCTAGTATGGACGAGAGTGTCTGGGAGCAATGTTTGTGTTGGTGTAGAATCTGCAGTAAAAGGGTTGTTCAAAGAGGTCAGAATGATTGGAAGGAGAGCCTTTGGCATTAGCAAAACAACTATGTTTGATTAAAATTCAGAGGGCAAGTGTAGCAGGGGCGACTCGTGAATCTGCATCTTTACTTCCATCCACAAAATACAGCAGAGTGGTATGAATTAAAATCTTATATCATGTAAAGTGTTTATCAACCCTGTAGCCAGACAGCGGGACACGTGTGTCTGTTGCCTCAGATTACATGCTGCTAACATATACACATTTACACGCATCAGCCTTGTGGGTTATTGCCCCGTTCTGCCCGTTTAGCCTTGAAACACTGCAGCCGAGGGCCTACTAATGATTTTTTAAAAATCCAAATCACTCTTTTATGTTTTATTCTACTAATTTTGTCAGGTTTGAGGACGTGTTGTCACCAATTCACAATAGTAAATGAAGATTTATGTCTGATAATACTGCTGAATTTGAAGCAATCATATTAAAAGGAGATCAGCATTCTAGTCTTTATTTTTGTGTCTGTCATAATTGCCCCTAATTAAGTAGAATAAAGAACCCGGTGCCTACGGCTGCAGGTTGCACGGTCGCATAAAACCATGCTGCATCTTTAATCCAGATAGTATAATAGCTCAGTAATGCCTATTCCTTTTTTTTTTCATTGTGCAGTGATGCGAACACACTTTAAAAGTTTAGTCATGCCATATGAAAAGGGACTAGTTGTACAGCTCTAATGAAAAACTGAAATAGATCCTTATTGAGACAGCTACGCATCCTCCTCCACTTATGGGCATCTGTTGCAACCAGGGCAACCACAGAACTCCTTTAAACACAAATGTCTTGGCCAAAATTCCATTGTTAAGCTTTGGCTGCTTCCCTACCATCAGTTGATATTAATTAGCATTGCTGCTAACATGTAGAATTAACATCATGGTACTTAAATGTCTGCAAAGTCACGTTAACATTGACTTTTTACTAAAGAATGACGCTTATATGGGATGAAGGAGTTTTTAAAAGGGGTTTAAATTATTCATACAGCGGTGGATCCTGTCTGGAAACTCTTTTTCTTTTCAAGCCTCTACTTTCCAACGTATACAGGTGAGTAAACTCACACTTGTTGGGCGTCGCCTATACTGATTGTTGCCTGTTACCATTGTGATGAGAAAGGGATTATGTGGATGCCAGGAAGCTAATGAGAGCGATTGGTAGATATGAGTTGATATTAAGGGCGGTGTGACGGGGGCATCTGGTGGCGCTATGGCTGATGGGTAAAGCAGGTGGTTAATGGCTGTTAACCCAAGCGTGGTAGTGGAGCGTGCCTTGATGAGGGTCAGTTTAAGCTCCCTCTTTGGGCAGTCTGTGGGTGTGAGACGGAGATTTGGAGGAAATGTATGCATCACTGTGTGTCTTTGTGCTCTTGAAGGCCCATTAAAGCAGCAGAGGTGTTGGGGGTGGGTGGACTTGTCAGTTGAGTGGGGTGGCTGTGATGTAGCGGTGTAGAATGCGAGGTGGCTGGGGTGGTGTTGGGGTGGGCGAGGATGGAGGGAATGACTGACTTGGCCTTGAGGGAGCGATGCCTTGGGAACATCAGTTGTGCAGCACGACAAAAGGCTAGTTCTGTGTGTTTGTACACCAGAGTTGATGACAGTCCAAGAATACAAATGTTTGTTTTGTTAGTGTGTGTGTTTGCTTATGTGTGTGTGTGTGTGTGTGAGAGAGAGAGGGGGAGAGAGTGTAGTGAGCTTGTTGACTTTTTGAATTGGTCCACTACTGCAAGATTTAAATGATAATAGATCTATTGACCCTGAAATGCTAAATTTGCTAGTCTGCACTTTTGTGATAGGGAGAAGACGTGCCTGTAAGTGTGTGTGTGTGTGTTTGTTTGTGTGCTCTACTTTCCCTTTTAAAGTAGAACTTTTCTCTGTTATGTTGATGTGTTAGATGAGCTTAAATGCCCTCCCCAACACACATGCGCACGCATGCACACACTTGGCTTTTATTAGAGCAGACAAAGCGCACAGCCAACCAGATGGCTGCACGACACACAATAACATTAATAAAACACTGATCTACCCAAACATGTTTAACGGGTATTTAGGAAACGGGTGTTTGATTTAATGCGTGTGTGTGTGTGTGTGTGTGTGTGTGTGTGTGTGTGTGTGTGTGTGTGTGTGTGTGTGTGTGTGTGTGTGTGTGGGCCGGGGTCGTGCTGTTGAAGGTCAAAGTGTGTTTGCTTGTCATCCATTTTCACTGACAATCTTTCAGTCAATCTGCTCATTTCTTTGGTAAATATAACCTCTCCATTTATCTCTTTCTCTCTTTTGGCCTTTCTGCTCCCTCTTCCCCTCTTTCCTACCTTTCCTCTTCTTTACCCCTCTTCCATACCTTTATGCTTCTCCCAGCATGACTGTCGCCCCACCTCTTCCTGTTTATGTTGCACTGTTTCATTTCCCTTTTGTCCTTGTGTCCTTACCCCACTTTTTCTACCTGTGTCAACCTTAGTCTTTCTAATTCACGCCATTTGTTTTTCTCTCTCTCCTTCTCCCCCTCTTTCTCTTCGCCTCTCTCTGTATCTGTCTTTTTGTCTGTCAGCCACCCTCTATTGTCCCATTTAATCTGGCCTCCTCCTCTCTGGCTGCACCCTCGTGTCCACATGATGCATTAATCCAGGTTACCCTAACCCATTGTTTATTCCGTACAACACACACACACACACGCACACGCACACGCACACACACACACACACACACACACACACACACACACACACACCATGTTGCCACATGCAGGCGCAACACACGGCAGGAACACAACAGCCTGCTGACATTGTTGAATGTATTCTTGGCTCCTTTTAAACTGGGCCTCATTGACAATCAACTGGAGCCATCATTTAAAGTCACAACTAATTGGGCTCACCACGATAACCAAATTATTTTATATATTTTTCACGATGGATGTGTGCCTCGGTGACCCGCGGCCCGGTGCCGCTCACGTGACAGCCATGTCTGACTGTCAAGCAGAAATAATGGTTTTCTGCAAGGTGTCTTTATTTAGTTTACCCTGCCTCCATCTTGAGATTATTCCCATTTCTGCATGATGAATATTTGCCGCGATGACCCTGTTAAGGTCATATGGACCGGAGATTCCAGCCTTGATCGATCGAAGAGTTCAGCATCACAAATATTCTCATCTAATCCTGAGATATTAGGTTATCTTTAATTTATTATTTGCAGTCGTGATTATTTCCTTAGGAGGTAGATATGAAAGTGTGTGTGTGTGTGTGTGTGTGTGTGTGTGTGTGTGTGTGTGTGTGTGTGTGTGTGTGTGTGTGTGTATTGGGCAAAAATGAGAGGAAATCCAGCTGCTGCAGCAATAAGCCTCTTGAAGGACACAGTGTTTTTCACAGACAGACAGACACACACACACACACACACAACACACAAACTCCACTCTGCACCCTCAGTTCTCCCTCATTTCTTTTCTAACTAAGCCAAGGTTGGGTGGGCATGAGGTGTGTGAAGACGGCGATAGAAAGCCATTAAAGTGGCTGGCATCGTCACAGGACAACATAAATCAGAGCAGCACACACCTGAAGTTTATCCCCATGTTTTTATTCCTCACATGGAGCTGAGAGGAGGAGATAAAGCATCAGATGGAGGAAGAAATCAAACTGATGCTTCGTTTTAGGAATCAAAGTATGTTGGGCAGTTCAATGTTATGTGTCTGTCTGTAAGCAAAATAACTCAATGTTATGAACAGATCCTTGCAACATTTACAGGAAATGTTAATTACTGACAAACTGATTAAAATTTGGTGAAGTTCCAGATTCTGGAGAGACCTTTAACATTGATCTTCCAAAAATTAAAGCCAAGGGGCTTTTGTCACAATGCAACCTACTATGCTATAAAAGTTTGGATTTGTACTGCCCATTTATGCTATACTGCGGACGTAGGCCACAGTATATGGGGAAAATGACCGGCTTGGTGAAAGTCTGAGTTCTCCAAGTGCTTTTTTTCTAGTTCTTTTAGTCATGAATTCCTTCAGGTTTAATATTTCCCTTTATTTTATTTTTTTAACCCTTTTTCTTCTTCACTTCCTGACTTGGAGAGCTGCAGAAGGAGCTGAAGTCAGAATACTGCAGCCATTGTCCTGACTCATCAGGAGGTACAGATGTAGAAATAAGGGCAGACACATGCACGTGCACACGCCCATGCAGGAGGCTCTGTAGCTGCGGGTCAATCCTTACGAAACTCTGTGAAATGTGTTCTCAAATTTGCCGTGTTTTACTATCAGTGCATTGATTTTAAATGCAGTAGGGACTTTTTCCCTTCACGCCTGCAGTCAGCTCAGGATGTGACCTCATTTCTCCTCTCCAGTTCACCTTGTCCTTCCTCTTAGAGCGATGAGGAATTGCCTGGACTTTAAACACATTGTCGATAGCAGCTGTCTTGCACAGCACCTGGTACAGCAGCAGAGCTGTCCCCCCTCAGACGTGCGTGTCTAACAGTGTGATTCCACCGCGTTTTCACCGTGCCACCGTGCCAGGCCAAATTCTCTCTTCTTTTCTTTCTCTTGCGCACAAGATGTTCCTGCGATTCCATTTTTCAAGCGGATCATTTCCTGGGTGTCACTACAAGTTGTGTTTTCTGCTTGAGCAAGGATATTGAAAAATCTTCCACTACATCCATTTGTGGATTATTGTCCAATCTGTTTGATGTCAGTCTCCATTCCAGTTTTCCTCTAGTGCCTCTCCATCCTATTTTGCTCCCTTTCTCACCCCGCTCCAGTGCCACTGTCTCTTCTCTTTTGCTGTTATCATCTCAACCCAGCATTTTTTTAAAAAAAACCTGCTTCACATCATTAGCTGCTCACATGGAAGATAACTTCTCTTTATATTCACACCTCAATGGAGGAAGAGACCAGAGCGATGAAAGAAGTTAAGCAGTTCATAGTCCATGTGTCCTTCTGTAAAGGGAGCTTGAAGGATAGTAAAGGTGTATGTGTTCCATCGGGCTGGTTGTCACTTTCCGGCACAGACTATTTGAGCAGAAATGGAAAAGCCATCTTATGGTTCCAGTGGAAGTTTGTATCTGTAAGAAAATAAAAGGTGGAAGAGGACAGAAGCTTTACTGAGAGTCTCTCGGCTTGATGGGGCTTGACAGTCTCCTTTTCCAAGTCCTTTATTCCCTAACCCGGTTGCAGGGGAGCAAATAAAATAATTTTAGAGTGGTACACAGCTAGTTCTGCAGAGCCTATGCCTACAAATCAATAGGAATGTTTCAGAAAAAGCTCCTCTGTATCCCCGAGTAGCTCCCTAACCCTCTGCATCCAAACCCAGTCTTATCTGCCTCTCCCAGCTGGGCCTATGAGCATCAAAAGTGTGGAATGGTATAAGTCTTTGATAAAAAAAAAAGCTTTAGATTTTGTGCATGGCGGCTTGGTTTGACTGCATCTCTGACAGTGTGTTTCTGGGCCTGCAAGACTTTTTGTGGCTTGTGATTTGTATGTGTAGTAGACCTGTTTTTGCTGTACACGTGAGGTCATAAACACTCAGGAATCAAACCCGCGATGATGAGTTTGGCCCCTAATGAGTCAGGTGTGAAGAGTGCCCCCCCACTTTATGGGTCACGTCCCGTTCAGTGAATGAACGAGGCCTCAAAGCGGGAAACGATTCAACGCTGGATCCTGAAACTGAACAGCCGGCCCATATGAGGATGAAGCACTCCTTTGATCATTACTTAAGAGGCAAAAAGACCTTCCCCAGTTTTAATTTCTCCCCGTCTTACCTGGAACCGGAGGCTTGAGCGCTGCCAGGGAGGTAGCAGTAGAGCGAGCCGAGCACTTTGAAGTTATTGAAATGAGGGGAGGAACGTGTGGGAAATACCAGCGAGAGCTAAGTAAAGAACTTACCGAGACGCTGGGAAGGTTCACCCAAACTGTCAGCCTCATCTCTCCATCTCTCAAGTCCTTTATTGGACTTGAGTGTGAGAATATTTGATGTTGGATGATATTGTTTCTTTCTTTCTTTTCTTTTTTCAACCCAAATATCAAAGCAGCGTTTCTGTGATGGCCACTCAGTAGATAACCTCTGTTTTGACACATCTGCTTTCATGAAAGTGGAATTTTGGTATGGTTTATTCAACAGGCATGTCAGGCTACATTTATTTTTTATTTTTTTCCGCCTGAGAAGTCTGGGTTGCGCCACTCTTAACCCTTTAGAGCATTGTTGGTCCCAACTGCAAGCAGGTAGGACCTGACACCAGTGGTGAGTAAGAGGAAGACCTCTGAATGGAGCCGTGGGCATTGATGGGGTTCGCTCTGACAGATTGTGGGAGAGCGTGGAAGCCTCAGTCCCTGAATCGGCGCGGATCATACAAAAACCAAGGCCTTGGAATACATAAAGAGCAGACAACACAGGCAGAGAAATGAGACAACACGGCGGCTGACCTCCATCATTTCAACGGGGCAGAATATTCCATCCGCTGAAAATAACAGTGTTGGGTTAGTTCATCCCGTCTGCAGCATCTGTGTTGTGCATATAAATTGGACCTAAACTGAACTTTGGCGTGGAAGGCAGGAATAGGGATGTGGTGCACAGGTGGTCCAGAGAGAGGTGACTCACTCTTTCGCGTGCAAATGTACCTTATGCAATTTTGAGCAAGGGGCACGAATGATACAGTTATTATGTCCCAGGATGCAGGCCAAAATCTAATTCCATCCTAATATACAGGAGACGAGCACTATTATTCGTAGAGAATTGATTTTTTTTTTGCATACAAAAAAAGCAAGGGCCAAATATCTGCAAACTTTCTGTTCGAATACTGACACTGACATGAGCGCTACATGAAACGTCTTTGCCCAAACTCCAGGTTTTGGGTTCGATGTGGAACAGGGCTAGATGTTACAGTGCGGACAGTTTTCGTGTCACTGTGAAGCAGAATGGCTGCTTTGACGAGCACGGCACTACCTTTGTTGGGATTTGTGAAACATATGACGACGGCGGCATCCAGCGCGAATCGCTCACACACGTTTAACCACCTCGCTATTATTACAGATAACACACTGCTGCATTATGGAGGTCCATCAGCAACATATTCCAGTCTGTATTTGTAGAACCAGTGTGCGCAAGAAACAAACTCATTTGCAATTTACATGGTTAATATGGCGTTAAAAGTTGCACAGGGCCATTGTGTTTGTGTGAGTGTGTGAGTGTGGGTCTGTGTGTGTACATATGAAAGCAGCTGTGCTGTGGAATGTTAATTAGTCCTGATATGTTTTCCATTTCATCTACAGCTGAATGTTCCCTGTTCACAAACCTTCATCAACATTCATTTATTTTAGCCCATTAACAAACCCCTGTTCCATTGTTCCCCTCTCTCTCTCTCTCTCTCTCTCTCCCTCTCTCCCTCTCTCCCTCTCTCTCTCTCTCTCTCTCTCTCGCTCTCTCTCTCCCTCTCTCTCTCTCTCTCTCGCTCTCTCTCTCTCTCTCTCTCTCTGTGTTTCTCACTCACAGGCGCATATAGAGCGGATGTGTTTGCTGTTACCCTGCTAATTTACACTGTAATGGGGAAACAGCAAAAGTCAGCGGAGGCATTTTGTAATACCCTTTCCGCGCACATGCCTGTTAAAATAATAACTGACTGTTTTCTGCGGCCTGTTCCTGTAATGTCAGCGTTGACAAGGAGGCATTTGAATGAAATGAAAGTCAAAATTAAGAATGCTCTATTGACTCCGCTGATTAGAGAAATGGAACTTTAAATTATACATAATGAAGTTGTTGGCAGTGTGCGACACTTCAGTCAAAATGAAGATGCCCAGATGTGCAGTTAATCATTGAGTCTGAACTTATATCAAATCCTTTTTCTCATTACTGCTAAATGTGAATGTGTTTCACTGATGATAATGTTTCAGGCTTACTATCAATACATTTGTAATAATAGCAGCGCTGTTTCATAATTAGGCTGTAACAATGTATTCTAGTCTAATATTTCTACACGCAAGACTTTATTTGCCATACACACACACACACACACATTTGAAAGTTATTGTCCAAGGACATTCGACCCTCCCAATCCTCAGCTGCCCCATATTAAAATTCCCAATGTTGATATGGCTGCTGCAGTTAAATGGACACACACTGACAAAACAAGCAGCTTTCAAACAATTAGTCAGAAAAGAGGTTATTGTGAGCCAACAGAGTAGGTAATTGTCACAGGGCCCCATACTGTACACGCCCTCACTGCTGTCCCATTCATTCTCAAGGTCACCACCCTGCCATCCTCCTCCCAGTTTGTCCCTGTTTGACCAGTGCATAATGGGAAGTGCTGAGTGGCTGGGAGCACCTCTGTTCCCCGTTGCTTTGACAGCCTTTTGTAAACGGCTGCAAGCAGCCTTTTCGAGTTCCGTTCTTTAGACGAAGAGTCCGATTGTCTGGCTAGACTTTCACGTAAAGCCAGACAGCCTCATGAAAAAAGCCTCATGTAAACCTCCACCTCCACCTCAGCCATGTCCTTTATTAGCTGCATGGATATTACCCCTGGGTGGGGAAAAGAGAAAAATGGGTGGGGGGCAGTGAGCTTTACCAACACATTCATATTTATTATGGCGCCTTGGATTGAATTACCCCCCCCTTCATGTGTGTGTGCTTACTGGGCAAATATAGGGTTAAAAACCTTCAATGCCTGGGGTCTATTTCTGCCCTCACCCTGTCAGTTAGTGAGGCCAGGTAATTATGTGCAAGTGACGGGTCTGGAGGGCATTGTGTGTTTGTGTGTTTGTGTGTCTGTCTGGGGTATATAGATACTGTAAAATATGTATGCCTGCAGTTTTGTGCATGTGCGCGCTCATATACGATACACCCGTGACAGTGTGTGTTTGTGGGGGGGATGGATGGAGAGCTGCAGCATTTCTTATCCCATTCAATTCAATTAGTTGGGATGTATTGACGTGTGTGGAATACCACCTGCTTGCGTATGCAAAGCACACAGCGAGGGGGCTTCACTTGTCAGCCATACCCCCTAAACTGAACCCTCCCTTATGATTAGCACATATTGCCAGTAGGCGGCTAACAATAGAGAAGAATCTTCTCACTTCTCAGGTGTTTTTGGTTGGAAGAGCCATATCGATTCATATTCATTTCACGCCATTTCCCTTTGTCTGTTTTCAGTATTCATGTCCTCCAAAGCCAGCCAGGCTTCCATATTGTTACAAATGTAACGTGATGGGGCTCATTTGCGGGTGGGAAACAAATGATTTCATTGCCATGCCTGGGATAATTTCCTCTAAATTTCCATTCATCTCTCCACAGTTCGGACCGTTTGATTTTCCACGCTCCACGCTCGTCTCATCCCTTCCCTTCTCTGCATCCGCTCCTCATTTGTGTTTACACCCCAAAAGTGTTTATTGTGAGCGTTCCTGCCGCCCAGAGATCTGAGCTGCTTGGCCTCGGTGAGGTGCTGCACACAGAGGCTGGATTTATCCAAGTGTGTGTTCAAAACGACGCCTCCAGCACGTCTTGCGCCGCCTTAATGCTCAGTGGTTTATAAAGAGAAGTGGAAGAGGGGGAATACTGAGGATGGGTGGGGGGAGGAGGGCGCACGTAGAAGCTGGAGAAAGGAGAAAATGATAGAGCAGGTTGGAGCATTAGGACTGAATCAGGAAGTACTCAGGGAAAACTGGATTACTGGTTGTTGTGTAAAGATGCAGCAGTGGGAGACATGGAAGTGCGTTGTGTGCCGCAGCGGAGCTATCGCAGGAGATCAGGGTGGTCTGGTCGCTGGTCTGGACCAATTCTGCCAGTCCTGCTGGGCTTGAACTTCCTGAACTGTAATTCAGTTTTTGTGCATCAACTTTAATTCCATATTCACTATAAAGGGAACTAATATAAAGAGCTTTTGTACTTTAATCTTTTAAGCTACACCTCTACTCCATAATGCGTCTTTTATGGCTGCCATGCCGGGCTATTTAAGACTCTTGTTTCTGGGATTTAGACATTTCTTAATCACTCTATGATCTTGTTCAGGGGCTTACAGATGACTTTCAATCAGTAAGGCTCTGACAGAGTGTAAGAGCAGGTTTTATTTAATATATTAATATGTCTAAAATATATGCAAATCTCCCAAATCAGATCTGTTCTAAAATGATTATTATGAGTTGAGTTGTATCAGTATTATTAAGAGACCTTGTCTTTTTACATGGGGTGCTTAAATCATTCAAATTGGAGACATTTTTATTAAAAGTCTTGTAATTTATTTTTTAAAAATATGTCTAATATTGATACTTAAATCAATGGAGCCACATTTTGTAAAAGTATGCTTATTTAATATCCAAATGACAGTCTGTTAGCAGTGTATGTGTGTTTAATAATGCTCCATTTTGCTGAAGCTTAGCTTAGCTGGCCCAGCCATTTGTCATTTGTTAAAAGTTAATTGCTTACAGTAGGGACGGGGGGTTCCCCGGCTGCAGAATGAGTCACATCACATCGTGTTGTAAATGTCAGGACCATGGCCGTTACAAAGGGGCAAAATGAAAAAGGTTTTATTTTATGTTTTGGTGGGGAGGGGGGGCAGAGAGGGGATCTAATCCTGAGCTGGATTTCCTCTTCTCACTCATTGCTGTTTCCCCAGACAGATTACAGGGCTTTGAAGGCGCCCTCTGCAGAAACAGATTGGTTAATGGGGTCCTTTCTGTGGTATGCAGGGGGGAAGGGGGGTGTGTGGTGGCAATGGGGTATAACCAGTAAAGGAAGATTAGATTTGCTGTGTGTGTGTGTGTGTGTGTGTGTGTGTGTGTGTGTGTGTGTGAGAATCTTTGTAAGAACATGTTTCCTTTCTTACCAGATATTCAGTCAAGACAGCTGAGTATCATCTTACATGCGTCTCTTCATTTTTAGGTTTTACCATTCCTGTCCTCCACTGCTCCCTCCACTTTCCCCTCCTCCCACTCCATTGGCCTGTGACGTGGCACACGTATAATCCACTCAGACATGGTCTGATGTTTTGGGTTTATTTTTTCCTGCGCTCACTGCTGAGCGTTGCCACTCACCCACACTATTTTTCACTCCTTTCTAAATTCCTCTCTCTGTATTTTTTAACCGTCTCCAGAGAAAAGGAGGTGGGCGGTGGTGGAGAAGTTTTGGGGGGGCGGAACTGTATGATTGTGCTGTTTCCGCGGCAGCCATCATGTTAATCTGCTGTATGTTTTTCGTCTTTCTTTGCTTGTTCATCAGCGGAGCTGCTAAAGATGACAGGACGATGCCTGCCAGTGTGTTTTTGCTGGAGCACGTGTTGTCAGAGTAATCACGCTTTCTCCGTGTCGTATGGTTTTGCAGGTTTAGTATGTTTTAGAGGTGAATGCATGTCCACATGTTCACTGCAGGCATCCACATTTTGCTCACGGTTCGTATTTCCACCCTCTGCCTGTCTTCAAATCTGCACAGCATTTAAGTGTTTTATGTGTCAGGCCCTTTTCAGTCGGTTTTTCATTGGTTTCCTCGTCCACGGTTTTGGACCCGTGCAGTACAATGTGCACACTGTTGTCATGCTTTTATCCCATTGCAGTTTTTTATTTTTTTATTTTTTAATGTTCCGTTGCGTTGTGATTCACTGTTGGCTGTTGAATGGATCATTGAATTCAGGTCATGCACTTTTTCTTTTTTCACCTCATGATGATGATGAATTCTTTGCTTCTGTGTAAAATCTAAATACCGGTAACAGCTTTACTGAAGCTGCCATACCTCCCAGGCGTGAGAGCACCCACAATGCAACACTGCGTTGATAATCCTGTTGGCTGCTGACAAATCACCAGCATTCTGCAGTGTGCGTCAGAGTGCCGGGACAAGACGCCGCTAAATGCTTTACTACACCTTAAGCTTGTCAGATATGAATGAGTTGAAGGACACAGAATTGAGCTGGGTGCAGATTAGTGTATTGTGTGTGCGTATGTGTGTCAGTGTCCCTGCCCAGTATGTATGTGTGTTGTCTTTAGGGAGCACCTCCTCTCTCTCTCTCTGTCATTAAAATTTGGAGCTCTCACAGAACAATTGAATGTTAATTGTCCCAAATATGGCTCCTTAATCTGTCCTAATTCCATGTGCAGCATTTAAAAGTGAAAACATTCATTTTTCTCTGTTCACTTTTGGTTACAGGTGTGTGAGTGTGTGCGTGCACATGTGCATGTATGGAAAAAAAAAATTGAAGTGCAGAGGCAACAGAGGGGGTTCAGGGCCCAGGATTTAATTTCCGCTTTGCACTGTGAGATAAGTCAAGCTTAATGAACTGACAGAGAGACAGAGAGAGCAGAGGAGCTGTGAGAGCAGGAAACACAGAAGAGGGGAGTGAAGAGGAGGAGAGGAGGGTGGGAGAGGGAGGAGAAGGTGCGAGTAAGCAATAGTGAACGCAGGGGGTATCCTGGAAGATGTTGGGCTGAAGAGAGATGACAGAGGGGATGAAGGAGTGAGGGAGAAAGTTATGATAGGGGGGGGTGTGAGAGAGAGAGAGTTCAAACATTTTCATTATGTCAGGAGTTAAAATTGATGGTAGATGCAGATAGCAGCTTTTCACACAATCTTCAGGAGCTGATGAACGATTGAATGTTAGATTTTGTGTGTGAGCGCATGTGAGTGTGTGTGTGCTTTTTCTTTTTGCTGACAGCAGCTGGGCACATTATCTGCTGAGTGTGTTGTGTTTTCTGGCTTGCATGGCTGCTTTTCCTGTAAATATGATAAGATTTTTTACCTCTAACATTAATCTAAAAAACAATATCCAGAGCGGGCCACCTCATTGGTTCTGGATTCAATTCCTCGGTTCTTCCTATGTGGATGTATTGCATGTTCTCACTGTGTGGGCTTCTCCAGTTTCCTCCAAAAACGCACACAAACATGCATTAGGTTGATTGAAGTATCAGAATTGTGACTGAGGGTTTTAGGGTTTAAGTGTGTGTCTGTGTGTGTGTGTTCTGGGATGTTTTGGAGTGGTGAAGTGGAGGTTAAATGGATGACATTCGGATGTTAAATACGGCCAGAGGAGCTGACACACTCCTAATCTACACTCCACACTCCTTGCAGCTAGACAGACGACACAGCGAGTATTGTATGGACCTACAGCCAATCAGTGTTGTTGACAGACAGGGGGAAAATATTACCACACCGGAAGAAAGAGAGTGACCAAATGATGCTTGGTAAGGTTGGTGTTTTGAAATATATCTCCAATATCATAAAATATCTAGCCGGACCTCACCAGTATTAAATGTTGAATTTCCCTTAGAGGAAACTTGTGTTTGACTGAATTAACAGGTGATAGATTATCGGATTTATTGTTCCCAGTTTGCCAGCTTTTGTCAGATATGGTGGGGGTGAAAAGCGATGCAGATGTAGATGAAGATGCACGTGATGCACATGCAGCCATGTGCTGATGTTTGTCGCTGTCCGTGGTGCTGAAAGAATCATGCCCTCCTTTTCCTTCCACTTCTGCTCCTTCCCGTCTTTAGGACAAGTCTTCTGCCGTATTGACGTTGCTTCACATTATTTCAAGGTGCCAATAAATCCTCCCTTTATTAGACCCCCCGTTATTGATCCATTTCTCTCTCACCACACATCTTTTAGTCTGTCTGGCCACTGCTTTTTAATCCCTCCTTTTTTTCCATTCACGGGGAAATGTCAGGTTCTATCTCTGCTCTGAGTCTTTGAGTGCTACAGAGGGAAGGAGAACAAGGGATAAGGCTTCTGGGAGAGGATTCATGCAAATAAAACGATTTACATTTTAACTGTTATGGACTTGGGTCAACAGTGTCAATATACCGTGCATGGAAGCTGATTTTTGCTTGCATTTGTGAACGAATGATCTCCTTTGCGTGTCCTGATACCGACACTGTGATGTCCAACACACACGGCTACGTATGTGAAAATGCTAAACAGGTGGGAGATAAACTTGAGTGATTTGCTGGGTGCGTTGGTGTGATGCTGCGTGTTCTGCTGTGTGCGTGTGTGTGATGTTAATCAGGCTGTCATGATAAGAAAGAGTCCTACAGGGAAGCTCCTGTAGTGTGTGGGGTTCTCCCCAGGACACTCGAAGAACAAGCTGAATTTACAGGCAGTAGTCTCAGTCCTTGTTTTTCCACTCTATGATCGGTGTGTGTCAGGTTCAAGCGTCCTGAAAAGAACTTCAGAACTTCCTGTGAACTCCTCTTTTTGTAGCTGGTTGCTGCTGTTGTGGTATTGCAGATCGATCGGCAATTCATTTGGTACCTAAACGCCCCCTTAAAATTCTTAATACTGGATTTCTTAAGATCCCAATCAGGCTCCAAGATGGCTCCTAATTCTTCCTCAAGAATGCAATAAACGCCGAGGTCAGACGGCTCTGTATGTGTGATTATAGCAATATCTTTTCCTTCCTCTCTACACACAGACACAAACAGCCACACACATGCATTATTAATAAAGGTGGACTGAGCAAATGGGAAAAATATAAACGTCAAATGGTGAAAAGAAAAACATGGAGAAATATAGTTTTCTTACTGCAGGACTGAAAATATGAAACGGGAAGATATCAGTAGTATGTCTTGGGTATTGTATCCTCAGAACGTTTCTTTTCAGTCCTGCATGTCCTCCTGTGTATATGCGAGTGATAAGAGAGAGCATACCCTGCGGCTGTAAAGGCCAGCGAACCTTTGGTATTTGCATTATTAGATGTCCACTTGTATCTACTTTACAGCTGTCAGCTTTGTACGGTAGAGGGCAGATGCTGGCATTTCTCACTGCCCAGTTAGCCTCAAGCCCACCTATTTTCCAGACTTTCTCTCTCCAGGGCTGCGTTCATGAGCTGCCCATTTTTTGGGATTTTCTTTTACTAGCGGTTTTGCAATTACAAAAGATTTGAGTTCAACGGCATAAATTTGCTCCAATGGAAAGCGGGACGGCACAATCCAGTGAATTTGCCATTATTAAGCATTGATATTTGAACTGTAGCTCCACTAAACTCCTAAACTGGACCAAACTGGAAGGAAAACCAGTATTAGAAAGTAAACATGCAATTACAATGGCATTCCCTTTGACTTTTACTTTTCTTGTATTGATAATAAACACCTTATAGATGAACAGAAGGTGTCAGTTTGGGTTAGATAAAATTGAATAATGATTTAATATTAAAGATTTGGGCTTTCCCCCCCTATTTTATGACATCTGTCAAGCGTGACTCGCTTTAATCTTCCGGGACTACGATGTTTGTCACAGTTCATGCTGAAGACATGGTACTACTGATCACAGGGGACCGCTGCTTGTTACGTTGACAGACTCCTGGAGCAGCTGGCCCCGCAACATATGGCACAGGGACAACAGAGAACAGTCGGAGAGTTGGCGAGACAGAGTGGAGGATGGAATTCAGCCACAGTGATCAGCAGAGAAGAGAGCCAGGTTCAATAATATCATTATAGCATGGCCATTCTCCCGCAGCAGTGGACAGCAGAACAAGTTAAGCTGATGGGATGTGATGGCTGACCTTCTCATCAGTTAGCACAGTTTAGACACACATTCATCCACATGCAGTTAATATGGCCGTAGTCCTTTAATAGTTACATGGTGAAATGAAATTTCCCTCTTGCAAGCATTTGTAAGGAGATGCCCATAGTGTGTCTATTAATATGACGGAAAGGTCACCACAGTATCTTGTCACAAATTATTTTTAAGCTGTGTGTGTGTGTGTGTGTGTGTGTGTGTGTGTGTGTGTGTGTGCGTGCGTGTGCATGTGTGTGTATGTGCCCCCATAGCTTTATCCTCTTTTTACCCCTGTACAGTGTCACATGGTAAAAGACATCATTTTTAACAGATATAGATGAAGCCAGTATAGCCAGACTGGGACAGCTGAGGAGGAATCCCATTTACAGTATTATTAATTGTGAGTCATAGAAGCTTGTTTGGCTCTATACATTATTGAGGTCCAGGTCTGCCCAGGGGCATTTAGGCTGAAGTGGCACCGGGCTTAATGCATTGAGACCATGACTGTCTTGAGGTGTCGAGTTAGCATCTATAGTATCTGAAGCCTGTGTATTGATCCTCAGCAGGCTTTTACATCACCTGCTCACGCACTGTGGGCGAGCAGCATGCTGAAATAATGATCTATTCAACCCCAAAGTTTGATTATAGTGGCTGGATAAAATAGCTATGTTTTTAGAAGTTATCATTTAAAACTGTATATGTGAAGAAAAAGGCTGCGTTTTTATCGATACACCCAAATTGTACTTCGCAGCAGGCAGTTGTTTCTACAAAACAAAACTCCAAACCCCGCTGTTTGCTTCCTGAAGAGCAGCAGCAAAAGCAAAAGTAAGCTCCTGCAGCATTAATTAGCTGTATCCAGACGGAAAGCAGAATGGATAACAATGAATGATTATACACAAAGTTCTTAAATAGAAAAATGTCCCACCAGGTCAACTTTCAGGTACACGATGCACCAGTGATGCATTTTTACCAGGTATCAAAGCCCAGCATAGAAAATGTTGGAACTATTTCTCTTTCTGTTGTTTCATCCAGTTTCCCCTTGGGAATCTGTTTGCTTTACATAAATCGCTATACTAGTAAACGCTGTTTTTTTTTCTCTCAGATTTGCAAATGTCCTGTCTTTGTAGTCATAATAGGACGCTGCCGAGAAAAATACAGATTAAAGAAAAGTAGATAATGAATATTTTCCTTCATTTTACACAAGCTTGATATAAATGCATTCAGTCAACAATTGTAAACACTTTCCTTTTGGTAGAAGTATGGTAAATTAGACATTATTGGCCTCCCTGACTGTCAGAAGAAGCTGAATGCAGTACACTTCTGTGCCTGCCAGCTCTGTTCTGTGTTCCACTCATGCTGAGTTCACATCCTATCAGCTTCAGTTGCAGTGAACTGCTAACCTGTGTAAAAAGAATCTGTCGTATTTACTGCGCGAGACCACCTCTCTGCCATTCATAGCATGCAGTCTAATGATTATTGCAGCAGAGATCTAATCTAATATTAGTCCTGTCTTCTGGCCCACGTTAGTTTGCGCTGTCACATCAGGCATAGGCCTGAAAAACAGATAACGCTTCCACAGACAAGCTGATATTTGTGCTTCCAGGATTCTTAATGTGTTTACCGGTGCATAAATGATCTTATATTTTATCTGTATTCAGTCGCTGCTTTTCACACACGCGGGTGTGCGGAGCTGTGGGACTGTGCAGCTTAAGAAAGTGTGAAGGTCTGCACGGGAGGGTGATCCTCTCATCTCAGTGTCAGGTCCTGACAACAGGAAGAGCCGGTATCACTCTGCATTTACATTGATCCTTATTAGGCCTGGAGATTAATCCCATCACCAGTTTGAGTCGCAGTGGCTATGGCAGCTCTTAGAATTTCATCGTATGCTCCCCCGTATAACACACGCGCACACACACACCCACACACACTTGAAGTCATGCTTCAGTGTTAATCTAGGACAAAACCACCAGGAGACGTCCCTGACTGAAGCTCTTTTGTATGTAGAATTTTAAATTTAAGCATTCGGCTCAACTTGTTGTATGTTTGGCCTGAAACATCTCAGCAACCCCCCCCCCCCCCCCAGCCCCCAACAGTAATTGTCTTTTTAATTGGCAAAAGTTCCCGTTAAAAGATTCACTTCCTTCAGAAATAGCAGTTGTCACTGACCAATTCGACCAGTCGCGCCTCTCCATCCATTCAGAAGACGCCTGTGCAGCTGATTATGATGGGATGGAGGGAGGTCTCCAGGGTAACGGGACAGGTCATGCGGCGTTGGCATGTCGTACTGATTCCAATTATATTATAGGCTGTTTGTTTCCTAACCCTTTCAGGTGGGGTGTCACCTTGGCAACTAGCCAGTAGTGTGACCCGTACAACAGTATCATCGAGGGTGTGTGTTTGTGTGTTTGTGTGTGTGTTTGATGCCTTTAGTGGTGCCTGTATTTGCATGAGTCACACAGAAAAGCAGCATGGAGGCACAACAGTGAAGGTGGAGAAGCCGTCTGGAGCACACAGCACATCATTTCTGACCTTATACATTAAGATTCTGATGCACTCTGCAGCATAAGAGGCTTTAAAAGTAAGATGACTGGTTTTTAAAAAGGTTCAGAGTGCCTTTAACATATCTGCTGGTGCCATATTGTCTGTAATGTCCCTGTGAATATGGATGGACCCTCTACGTATACTGCGCATATTGCAAATAAATGTGCATGTGACTGCTGCTGGGGTGTTATCTGTTTCGGCCTGTGAGAACACCTTTCAGCACTGATAATATACGGTTTACTTTCTCTTCCCTATAGAGACGAGATAATGAAAACTCTGGGATGGCGGATGCATATATGCCTTTTAATCATGGGCGCGGGGGGTGTATTTTCCAGGTGTTCTGAGTTGTGTATTCAACAGAGAGCAGAGTGATTGAAATCAGGGTGTGCTTCTGTTCTGATACAGACAAAGAGCTCCAAAGCACAGACCAGAGTATAGATAGGGAGAGAGGGAAATCATGAGGGGAGTAAAGGAGCAGGCACAGCAGGGGGAGAGCATGGGAGAGATACGGATCAGGACCTGGAACCTGTTCCCTCGTGTCCTGTCATAGATGAGAGCTTGGGTGATAAGGAGAAAGAGAAAAGGATGGAGGGAGGGGACAGCGTGGAAACATCGAGGTGAGGAGAGGGCAGCGTAAGGGATTTTCCCCACTTGTTCTCAAACGGAGCCGGGTCTGAGGGGATCAGTGCCAGCGAGAAATGTCACAGTTACTACAGCGTAAAATGGAGCCCACCAAAGTTCACCAGAGACACAGCAGGTTCAAATGTTGTTCTTTAGAATTTTTGTCTACGTTCCTGCAGATTCCCTAGCGTGCTGGGACTGTATTCTCGAGTGGCGGGCATGAAAACGGTGACATTTACCAGCAAAAACGCTCCACCGCATCGCATTTTACCGTCTCCGTGTTTTCCACAGCTCGCGTCAAAATATGAGAACTGACAGAAGTTACACTTTACGCAACCATGGAATGTAGCCGCGCTTTTGTCAATCTCTTTGGTCGGCTTGATCAAGTCTCGCTTTAACGCTTGATGTGGCGGTGCGGCTGAAGTGTGTGACATCTGGTATTACACCTTTCCCTGGTGTGAAATCAGCCATTCTGTTGCCCTGGGATGCATGACGTTGACGCCTGTTTCATGTAAGCTTGTGGAAATATAGCTGTGATTGATTGTCCAGTGACAAACCAGAGCATCCATCCATCCATCCATCCATCCATCCATCCATCCATCCATCCATCCATCCATCCATCCATCCATCCATCCATCTGTGCATCCGTATGAAAACATGCTGCGCAAAATAAATGTTTTAATATTAAAAGTGCAGGAAATGACATTGACACGTTTGAAATTATGTTAGAACTTAGAAAAAGCCTAAATATGTTAATTTCAATGCAAAACTGTTAAACCCTGACAAATACTTCCTAAGTCCTTGTAAGGTTCTTATAGGAATATTATATGCAGCTTGAAGTGATAGTCTAAGACTCTAAGTGAACAAATGTCTGTGGACTAATTTCTCTAAATATTTAAGGCTTTGTTAATGTGAAATACACTCAATCATCATCAGCTTAGAAAGTTTATTCCGACAGAACAAATTCAAAGTACATCTGTAGAAATGGTTCGGCAGAGATGCAGCTCGTGGTTGAACTTTATAACTTTGAGGCCGGTTGCTTCCTCTGTCCCGGTGCCATTTTCCAGACAGTGCTATCGTTTTTCTCATCATGCCTGCAGTTGCAATTCCAAAGCTGCCCAGTTGTTCCCTTAATCCATACACTTTCTTGGATTCGGGTACAAACGAATCTTTGCAGAGGCCGATGGATGTGTTTGATGAGCGTAAGCGGGACATTTCTGTCGCGAATCGTGTAGTTTTCTGTGGATAAAATGTGTGCATGTTGTGTGATGGTTTCATATCCTCTTCAAATAACCTTTCTGTCCCCAACCAACGGCCGCTGATTGCTCCATTTATAATGCAGCATTTTGTAGAAACGAATGTGTCAAACGTGGATCAGCCATTGATGGAAACCACGTTCGTATGCACTCGCGCTCTTGTGTAAAGAAGACGTGTTGCTGGGCATCACCCTGACGCCTCTTCCTCACCATTATTCCCGGTCCGTTGCCCGGGAGACTGATGGCATGCCGCTGCAGGTGAGTGCAGAGGTGGGTTTCAAAGCCTCTCTGCCTCACGATGAAACTGGAGGTGTGGGAGCCACGAGGTGAAGAGGATTCTCTTATAGAAACAGGCGCTAAAAATAAAGACAATGATGACACCAGAGGCTGGATTACATATGATTGTTTTTTTTTAGCTTATTGTCATAGAGTTGTTGTTTTTTTTTACAGTGAATCACCTGCAGGAGTCCCTCTCCCCTCCCTGGTCCCTCTGTATCAGTGTGTGATTATGTTACTATGCAAAAGTCTCCTACCAGAATGTTCATTGGTGGAGCTCATCTTTGGCTGATATTACATAACGGCTCCGCTATCATCTCTGCTCTGACTCGGAGTGTAATATAAATATGGATAAGTGGGAGCAGGAGACTCTTCTGAGCACTTTTGCAGAGTTCCGAACTGTTTTCTTACATCTCCTGCCGAAGTTAATACAGGCTGTTTTTAAAAATAAACTTAAAAGAATTCACTGAGCATCCGCACAGGGTCTGAGCTGCCACTCTGATTTTGAATGTGCTTTTAAAAAAATAGGTGAAAAAAAATTGGAAAAACTGCTTTTGTTTTTGCTAGAGTGAAAATTTAGGGCAGAAAAGGGGGGGGGGGGGGGGGGGATTTCCCTTACCTGAATCGGTTGCTAAGGCATGCCTGACCCGGCTGATTTAAAGGTTTCGGTTGCTAAGGCGTAGATGATGCGATCCGTCTGTTTGGCTGCAATGCCTCTGAGACACTGTTGAAGAGACAGGGAGAGAAAAACAATTGAAAGGAACTGAAGCGAAAGCAAAGGCTTGCTGGAGGATGTATTTGTTATTTTCCTTACATGAGTGTGTTGAGGAGGTGAGGGTTATAAAGCTAAAAGCCTCCGGCTCTGAGGTAAGAAGCCGTAAGGACAGAGGTGCATGTTGCATCAAACAGACCAGCGCTTCAAAGCAGCTGTTTTGGTTGTGCTTTATGGAGGACAGTGACTTCAAACAGATACTAATGTTCTGTACAGGATGTCAAAGCCTGCCGTTTCAAACAGCTGGTGTATATGATGCTGTCCGGCTTTAGTTTTAGCTGTACGGTGGAATTTCGGAGCCAGCAGCGTATAATCTTCTAGTTTGATCTCATGTGTGATCTTATGCTAACCTCATTTGGCTGCTAAAGATACAGGACAAGAGAAAACACATGCACTCTTTCCCACCCCATTCCTTTTCTTGTTGGAGCCTTTGAAAAATAATAGCTGTGCACTGGGAGCGCTATTGATTTGGCATCTCTGTTGGAGTGATTGTATTTTCCTCCAAAATACAGACCAAACAGGGAAGATTTGGCCATGTTTTAGGAGGCCTTTTCTGATCCTATTTTTGCCTTTTTCCCCCTCCCTCTTGGTGCTGTTTAGCCTCCTTGTCCACTCCTGTCTCTGTTTTTCCCTCATTAGTTCTGCTTTTTTGACTTGTTGATTTTTAGTTTCTCACACGTTTGCACCCTGTTCAACAGCTCTCTGTTGCCGGCTGCCTCTTTTTCTCCACGTCAATTAGAACGCAGGTACCAGCCGAAGCCTTGACACCAATCACGATCGCTCAACTTAACAATACATAATTGTTCTTCCTTTTCACAGATCAGACGGTTACAGGCTGTGAACTCTATCCCATAAATTGTTTAGTATGCTGAAGCACATCCAGTTGCACATATTAACTTTGTAGCGGAGCAGCATTTTGAGGGTCAGTGGCACTCCGATGAGCCGCTGCTCTACATTTAAGCCAAGTAGCATGTTGAGAGCGTGCAGACAAGTATATGGAGGCAAAAAGACAGGATGCATGGTCAGGAGGTTTAATGCACCACAAAGTTGATGTGTTGAAGTTTGAATAAGAACCTCAACAATTCAATGAATAAATGAATCCAGTAAACCTTCCTGTGTGAATCAGGTTGCTCTGTTAAACGATTTAAATCTAATTTGATGTTTTGGGCAGCCAGTCACCTGAAAGAGTTTGAGTAGATATGAATTGAGATTGCAGCTCACTACCCAACCTCCTTTTTTGCTGCATTAATTACCTTGTGATGATCTTTATACAGTCAAATCTGACATCCACAGACAGCTGATGGTGTGCAGACGTGTAGATCCCATTTACATACCACATTCAGAAGAGTACATGCCCTGCAAGAGGGTCTTCTTTCCAAAGATTCTCCTCCTGCTCTAAAAGCAGCATCCAGCGTCAGCGCTCTGATTAAGTTGCATAAGAGAAAAGAGGAAATTTGGCCTCATTTATTTCCCCCAGGAGACAAAAAGAAGTGCAGCGATGTTGAGAGAGCAGCGGGAACAGAAAACAAGACGTCCTTGCGGTCACATTGCAGTACTTCTGAACGTGTTTGTCATTCAGTTGCTTCGAGGGAGAAACGCTTTAAGAGCACATGGGAAGAAACGGTCGGCAGGTGGGGAGAAAATGAAGGGGGGGGGGAGAGGAAGGGATGCGGAGAGCCAAATCTCTATAAATAGCATGTGGTCCCTGCAGCCTCATTGTGGCAACTTTTACTGTGGACCTCAGATTAGGCGAAAAGGATTTCACCTGCAGTGTCACCTCAGGCTGCGGCTTTACAGCTGCTGTGTTTCTGTGTGTTTGTAGGGGGGGACGATATCCAAGTCATACAACATTGAACACTGACACAATAAAGCATTTTCACAATGGAGTATCAACTGCCTTTTGTCCCCTGAGGGGAGTGCACGCAGCACCTGTTGTCTACCTCGCCACCGGTGCTGTGTTTACCCCCCTCTGCAGCTGTGTGGGAGGGGCCACTCACTGTATATTCCAGAAGAAACCAGCATGTTGGCTGCTTACAGCTGCATGATGGCATGTAGACACATTTACAGACAGAGGGAATCTGGGACCTGGAATCTGTGGTGACGATCCAGAGCTGCACATCAACAAAACGGAGGGATTCGTGTGTTCTGCTCTGCAAAATGCACATCTGCCCACGTGTGCTGTTGTTTTACTGCAGACGAGTTGATCGATTTACAGATTTCACGCAGCTGCTAAGGAAGCCTTCCATAGATCACCGGGGTTATCCTTTCCTGAAAGACTTACATTTACACCAGAACGTCTGACATCCAAAGTGGGTCACGGAGTTTTAAAGAACTTTATATTTGACAGACAGCCGGGGGATGTGTCATGAAAGATGTCGCTGATGACGTGCCTGTCAGGGTACGGGTGCTCCTGGCTGTTTGAAGCTCAGCCCATGCAAGGGCGCAAAAGTTCTGATGTGTCACACAGTTTTCTGCAGTGTTATGAAGATGCCCTTCCAAATAAGTCGAAGTTGGTCCTTTAGAAGGCAGCAAAGTCCAGAATATATGCTTTGCTTAAAATTAATGGCTTCATGACTGATAACTTCACCCCATAAAAGTCCATATTGTCGCTAATCTCCTTCAGAGCATTCCATTTCCTACTTCTATTGACACGTTTATAACAGGACAGAACCGATCCCACCCCCTGTTTCAAATGTCCCCTATCAGTCACTGTCTTCCTCCAAGGCGCCATGCGCACCCTTTCAGTCCCTGCACAGAGATTTTTTGCCACACTTGGCAAAGACATCGAAAAGCCTCGTGTTTTTTTTCATGCTCTCTGGGCACAATTCACAAGGTCGGCATGTTGGCCACTTTGCTGAGGCACCTGCTTCCGGAGACAGCAGCAGTGCCTCTGCTGAGCTGTCGACCTTATCATCAACCTCACAGCGCGCCTCTTAGACCACTGCGACTCCGTGAATCTGGTGAGGAGGGTGTAACGACGGGACACGAGTCGTGGGAGTTGCCAGCAGGAGACGGACCGGAGACGCAGAATAGCTCCCCCTGCAGGGTTTGACCGTCCGTCCAACTCACGAGGTAACTTTAAAATGCAAAAGAACTATCAAAGATAGAAGGCAATGATGTAAGTGGTCATGTCTACAGGCCTAGATGAAAGCCCTACCCACAGTGCATAGTTTTATTTAAATACTATAAAAGCTTGGCATTTAAAGGAGTACCGTATTGTCCAGACTATAAGTCGTACTTTTTTTCATAGTTTGTCAGGGGGTGCGACTTGTACTCCGGAGCGACTTATAAATACATTGTTACAGAATTTCACATGTTCGTTATTTTCACACTGACAACCACAAGGGGCGCTCTAGGCGTGTGTACCTGAGGAAGAAGAAGAATCGGTGCTTTGTCTATGGAGTTAGACTTGATTGTTTGGTAAACTTGCTCGGATGTTCTTTATGCTATAGTTATCTGAATAATTGTTAATATGTTATGTTAACAAAGCAGACACGTAATCAGTTCGTTGTGGGTCATGTAGCTGAATTTGTTACGTTAGCATACCGTAACCCTATTGCTAATCCATGCTAATGGTTGCTAATTGCCTTTCAAGATTAAATGTATGTTCTTGGTCTCAGATTTTATCAAATAAATTTTCCCCCAAAATGCGACTTATAGTCCAGTGCGACACATATATCTATTTTTCTTCTTTATTATGCATTTTTTGGCTAGTGCGTCTTAAACTTCGGAGCGACATATAGTCCAGAAAATACGGTATATTAACATTCATACATGCACTGTATACCCATAAAGCTGTGAAGCACAAAAGAGAAAACGCATTCTTTGAAAAATTTGGCATTTACATGCATCAATCCCCGGAAGACTTGGCCAAACCACAGCTTAAATACCACTACAGCAAAGTGGAGATGAGAGAAGCAGCTCACTGCCTAATGAGGTGATGATGGAAGCAGCCATGCCACGTGTGATGAGAGGCAGCAAGAATTCCGAGCTCCTGGATAAATTCGGAATGGTAAATGAGCCTACAAGTGTGCTGGCTTGTGCTGGATTGTCATGCGGCACTGCGAGCGGAAAAAAAAAAGAAGTTTTTGTGCCACAGCTTTGATTAAGAATGGATGACCGTGCTTTGCTCTCCTCTCTTTGTCCTTTCATGTTTTCTGTCGGTCTCTTTTTGCATAGCTCTCTCCTTTGCTCTTTCCCCCCTCCTCCTGCTGGTGTTAGAGGCAAGATGGGAGAAGTGAGGAGACAGTGATGGAAAGAAATTGGAGCGGTGGAGTAACAGATGAGTGGCAGCAGAGGGGGGGAGAGAGATAATCAGAGGATTGGATCAATTTCTAGCTCGGATAAATATTTGAATTTTAAAGGTGCCTCCGCCGATATGGGGAGGTGGAAGCTCCATCCCAGCCCAGCCCCACCCCCCTCCACCACTCCTGCTTCTCCTCTTAGCCAATCATCTCACCACGCTGCTGTATTTAGGTCACAGCAACGTGTTGCTGCTGCCTCCACTGGCAGAAGCATTGTGCCGTAATCCCCCCCCACCCACCCAAATAAAATAGGCAGGGAGGAGAAGATGAGTGAGGAAGCGGTCGTGACAGAAGCCAGAAACTTTCTCCCCAACAACAGCCCAAGGCGCGCTCAGGATTTTCCTCATTCCTAATGTCTTTGTCCTCTCTGATCTCGCCACCTCTGTGAGCGGTTAGCAGGAGCCTCAGATCAGCGCCGCAGCTTCTATCCCTTTCATTCCTAAGTTGATTTGCATTGTACTCAACGCATCATTGAAACCTGCTCAAAACTACTGCACTTGCATCTGAGAGCCGACTGATGTTTAAGGGGAACACCAGAGCTATTGATTTTCTTTGTCTTTTGTTCTGCTCCCCCTGCTGATATTTAATGGATCATTCACAGAGATACAGACGGGGGGGAGGAAGAGAAGAGCAGCGGCTAGGGAGGCAGATGCAGGACAGACAGAGCGCGGGGGATCCGGCAGACGCAAACACAAACATCGAATTAACGCGTAAAATGACAGTAAATTCCCCAAATGCCAGGAAAAGGCATTACAGGTGCCAGGAAGTGGAAAGCCACCACTCAGCCGCTCCTAAGTCTGAACTTATTCTCTGCCCCACTGACCACTGGGCAGATCCGGACACTGTCCCTCCAGCCTTCTGCCGCTTCCCCACAGAACCTTTATTGGCTCGATCTTTCACCTCCTCACTTGCTTTTTGTCAGAGGGAAGACTAATGGATTCCCACTTGGTGCCTGAACCCACTCTGCCGTGTGTTTCTCCCGGCCCTCTCAATCACCGGCTGTAGCGGATGCTTTAGCTCGTAGCGCTGTTGGCTTCAGAGGTTGTTGGGCTATTTAATGAGGCCTGGCTGTTTCTTTAGCACTGACACATGAGAGGGCAAAAAAGAAAGAGGAGATGTAACCACGTGACCTATCAGTAGAGGCTAAAAGCTGCATTAAATAATTAACCAGAGCAGTGTGTGAGAGACTGAAGCTGATGCAGCCTCCTGCTTTCATCACCATCCATTCAGACTGTCAGCTGTCAGTTAAATGTTTTGGATTTTTATCAAGGGTCAGGAAGCGGAGGCTCGAGGAACGATGAGGACGTTGACGAGTGCAGCACCAATCACAACTTTACTCACGTTTAGCTCAGCGGGATTTTAAATCTCAGATCATTTCAGTGACTGCATAGCAAAATGAGAAGATTGCATTGAAAATAAGGCAACGTGATACTTAAATCATCAGAAAGTCTCACTCCCAACACTTTTGTTTTGACGTAAACCCAGAACTGACAGCTATTGTTGGAACTATTGGTTCAACCTTTAGCTTAATGCTATAATATGACTATAATATAATAGACTGGCAATATAGAAAGTGAGCCCTTTTTTAAATACATATAATATCCTTCCAGAACATGTGGTTGCTCACAGCTAATAGAGTTGTGATGAAGGAAAGTGCTGGAGCAGCCGTTGAACGATGAGTTAAATTATTGGGAAATGTTTAATTTCACCCTCGGGTCCCTGCGGCTAAATAATTCAAAATAGAAGGAGAAGTGGGACATTGATACCTTCACATCAGCTCGGCGCTCATTTACTACCTCACTAACTAACATTACTAAATAAACGAGGAACCCCACAATGCAATGCTGTCACCCGAAGGCGCCCCCAAGTGTCTAAAGTGCACCATTTTTTTAACCAGAGCGATGTGGTGGAAGACTTTAGCAAACGTTTGTTTATCAGCGCAGTGGATTTGATTTCTTATAAATATGAATAAGATTACAAGTCATGCAGAGTTCACACTGGTGCGTTGTGTGTGTGTTTTCTGCATTCGTGGGGTGTGTGTGTGTGTGTGTGTGAGTGTGTATATATGTTGAGTTTCAAAGTAATGTTTCCCTAAAGGCTCCTTTGTGCAGTTTATTACACATCAGCCGCATAACGACTCCCATTTCTGTCTCTCTTCTCCATTTTTCCTTCTCTCTTCATCCCTCCATTGCCGCTCCCTCACTCGCTGCTCTCAGCACTAACATACCATCCCTGCGCGCTCTCTCTCTCCGCTCTCTTCCTTGCTCGCTCTCCCATACTCTGGTTGCGAATGCGGGACGTGGGGACCACTCCATGGCTTTTTCCTGCGCTGTTGCTATCTGGTGGCGGTGATAATGATGGCAGGAGCGAGGGATGGAGGAATGAAGGGGTGGAGAGATGGAGTACTCTTCTGCGATGGTTGCCAGTGAGTGCATTAAGCAGCCCACCTACACCGCAGAGGGTCTGACGAGGGACATCATCACCCCTCTGTTTCTTGTGCTCACTCCTACACACACACACACACACGCACGGGCGTGAACACAGAGGAGATAAACGAGTTTGTGAAGGTTTTTGTTCATTTGTGCTATAAATTACCTTCAGCTTTCTAGCTGCAGACACACAGCGATGCGACTGAGATTTGCACATTTATGTGAGGGGAAGCCAGACTTCAGCAGACGGATGCAGCAGAAAACCACCAGCTGAATTGTTGTCAACCGCTTACCTAAAGTGCTGGACTCAATTTAAACTTGTTACCAAGTCAGATTTATCTCTGCTTGGCTGCCGAGTCAGCAGTTGAGCTGATGAAGGTGTCCGTAGAGCGTTTGTGTTGACTATGAAAATATCAATGATCAAGGGGATTCCTCTCATGTTTCTTATTTCCCAGGAATGTCTTCCTGCTTTTAGCCTGTCTGTAGTCACAGGCTAGCTAAATAGGGCTATAACAACTGATGCAGGTGAGGTGCAGGATTGGACTGAAATGGGAAGAAGAAAGGGCATTAAAGCCATTTTTAATAATGCAGAAGGAATTTTTGTTACAGTTGTCTTGAGAAATCAATAATTTAATAAACACAAATGCCATTTGAAGCAGTTAATGAGTTACTACATTGGGCGTTTTTCATGTGGTTCGGATTCTCTGGGCTCGATCTGTAATTGCAGCTCTCTGAAATTGTTGACCCTGTTTCTTGACTTGATTGACACATGTTGCTCCCCATGAGGTGAAGTAGATAAATCAAATGGAGTTATTTATCTCCTCATGCAGAAACGGGTGCACATATTTTTAGCTAGGAGCTCAGGCTTTAAAGGTTTTCAAAAACGGTCTTTTCTCAAGGGGAAGACATTTTTAGGTGTGAGTTTATTTTTTATATTTACTTTTTTTGGGCCTGCTCCCACCCTTTCACTCTTGTTTTTTTCTTTTTAAATCTCTCTCATCGCTGGAGAGCTGCAGCCTCACATTGGAAACGCTAACAGCGTAGGATCAAAATTGTGTTTCTAGGTGGAGGATTTGAGGGCAGGATCACATCCGTCCCAATTCAGTTTTACTTTGTCTTAGAGGAGTGGTGCAAAGCAAACACGAGGTTGGTGCAACAATGTCCGTGCTGTTTTTGCTGTCTGTTTTGTTTTGTCTCATTTGCCTCGCGCTCTGGTCCTCTTTATGTTTTCCTGCAGGCTTTCGCTTATGTTAAAGCAGAAATGTTGCGCAATAAATGAGTCCCGATGTGGCGTAGAAAGCTCAGATTTATCTGCCTTTCTTAATGTGTCAAATTTTCTTATATCTTTTTAATAATTGATGTGAAGAAATATTCCTCCATCCTTCAGCAAGTTCTCCTTCGTTCTCTCTTTCAGTCTCCTGGTGCCCCATTAGTTCCAAGTTTCCTGTTCTTTTGCATCACTTACACACACATGCAGAATACAGTATTTCTGTACCAAGTTAAACGGTCATCACCATCATGACTGACTGGAATAAAATGTTCTTTGGAGATGATCTGGATGTTTGCATGTAAATGTGTTCGATCAAACACAGATAGGTGGTTCTGTTAACGGCAGACTTCCTGTTTTTTAACGCCCGCTTGATCCTCAGCATGAACGGCCTGCTGGTCATGAGTATTTCAAAGCCTGAGGAGATTTCGGGAAGAGTCTGGGCTGCCTTCAGACTCCCAAAAGGCCCTTTTAAAGTGAGTTCCACAGCTGAACATGGAAATAAACCCTCCTCGTCAAATCAAAATTTGGCTACGAATCCAACAGCGCTCTTTCCCCCTCTCTCATTCTCATTATGTCCCCACTTTCTACCCTCTACTTTCTATCCCTCCTCATAATATCCTGACCTTCACAGCCTCTCTGCTCACATCCCCTGGCTATGGGAGTTGAATCGGGCTCATTATTGGGCCCTTTAGACCTATTTTGTTGAAAATGTGGCTTTCTGAAAGCTGTTCCTCCCATGAAGGAGGAAACATTCTTCCGCTGTGGTTGGTGGATAGAGTTGCTTCTGACTCACTATAAGTCAATTGAATGATGGGGGAATTCATAATAGGAGTGGACTGATGATAAAAACTGGCTGTGCAGGAGAGGATCTGTGGGGTTCGTCAGGAGAGTTCAGCTATTTATTTTTAACTTTGTGTCCTTTGTTTTTCTCTCTTTAGTGTGTGGTTGCTGGGGAGGTGGGATGGCAAACACACGTTAAATCTCATTTATTACAAAGATCTGACTTCCAGTGATAGAATAATTCTGTAGCCATAATCAGTAAGGCAGCTAATTTATTTTATTGTCATTTTATTGTCGTGTCTGTTACAGTGAAATGATCGTGGTGCGCAGCGCTGCTGTATAATAATAATAATATTATAATCAAGTTTAATGCTGCAGACAGGCTAAGAAAACACATCTGTGCTGCAAACTCCAAACCAACAACATATTATTCCAGTTTTTACCAGTGAAGTACACTCACACAGACGCACCTCAGAGGAGAGATGCTTCACTCTGATTGGCTTTGTGTAATCCTGCACCACAGTCCTCCACAGTCCGCTCAAGGTGAAAGCACTCTTTCATCCTCAGGATGGTGTCAGGGATGACCCGTCCATTCTGCCTCTCTGGCCTTGACGTACTCATCAAAACCTCGTAAACTTGAATGGGTGAATGGACGCTGCATATAGCCAGCGCTTCCAAACATTAGCAGGCATGCACCTGTCAGCCTTACGACTTTGGGGTTCTTCAAAAAGGTTGTCAACCTGTACTTGTAAGAATATTACCAACAGCTCTGTCACAGGTACAGATAACAAAAATCCTGCTCTGTTTTAACTATTATTGCAGTCTTGATACTGAATTATACTGTAGCTGCGGTGGTGGGTTGCTTCACTTCAGTCATATGAAGATTATTGGGTTGACACCAAACCCCAAGATGCTGCGAGTGGACGGGTCCTCGAGCAAGATAGGAAACCCTGAAATAGCTCGATGTGCACGATGGGTCACCCCCAATCGGTTATTTATTGGGGGGATTGGTGTGTAAATACTGTTATGGACAATGGTCAAAGTGCTACATGAATTCAGTCCATCAGTGTAACTTTTTGGTGGTGTACTAACAGAGGCATGCATGATTTACTCATACTACATATTCAACATATTCATTATTTATTATGATCTAACTTGGTAGCGAAGTAGCCCAGATTTGAGTGGTGCAATACTTGGTCTCCTGCAGGATTCCATCAATGACACTACTACAAATGTAATTATTGCCCCCGCCTGTGTTCTTTATTGTTACAGCTCTGCAGAGCAGCAAGATTATGCATTACATCAATAATGTATATTGGGACATGATTGTATTTTCTGTTATTAGATGGAACTTGTGTAGAGTACACATGATTAAATAGAGGATTTGTTGAAACACTGATGTGCTTTGCACTGCGTTTGCATGGCTTAGACCGTGTGTGCATTCGTGCTTCGCCAGTGTGCATTATCATTTGCATTGGACCCCCCCACCACCACCACCACTTCCCTCTGTATACATAACTCCCCTCATTGATTCCTGACTGGACTATTTGTCACCCACTTACTCAAGTCAAATTAGAACGCACCGTTCACTGTATCCACAATTCAATCGATTAAAGTGAGGGAGGGGGGGCTCTCCCAAACTAAATGTAATGCATATAATGCTTACTAGAGGAAAAGCTTTCATGGGCTGTGTGTGTTTGTGTGGAATTAATGGGAAATTTCCAGCTTGACAAAGCATGAGTTATCCGTTATATGGGCAGACGGAAGAGTGCTGGGACGCTGAGCTGGTAGGTGTAATTTAAATTAGTGCGAGTCACTGCTCCCTCACCCCCGTTACGACACACAACCCCACCACACAGCAAGCGCCGAGAGATGCTATACACTACATGTGAACATTCAGTCGGAATCCTTGAAAGAATGTTCACTTATTACATCTGTCCTGCTTTGTGTGACATTTATGGCCCAAAAAACTCAAAATATATTAATATGAATCCATCATTACAAAAACTTATAGGCTACAAAAAGTTTAATTTCTTCCATCTGTTTCCATTTTTAACTTTTCATTCGTTTAAACTACTGGATAGTGGGTACACTCCTGGGAGACAAATGGTTCCCTCTATGGCTTGAGGGATTGATTGAAAATGGGATTGGCTGTGTGTGTGTGTGTGTGTGGGGGGGGGGGGGGTCTGTGTGTGTGTATGTAGGTGAGAGCAGCTCACAGCTCAACTGAACCAAGTTGGAAAGTTAAGAGAAGTTTTTTTTAACTCTTTTGAACACACACACACACACACACACACACACACACACACACACACACACACACACACACACACACACACACTTAACCTCTCTTTTATGCAACAGGGAAAAGTGGCATTAATGAAACTCTTTATTCAAGTGTTCTTTGGAGAACCTACCCAACATGAGCCCTGTAGCCCCCTTCCCCAACAAGCCCCCCAGCACAAGAACTCATTACTGCCAATTAGCTCAACACGTCGAGTCCTAATGAACCCTGTCACATACACACACTCGCATCCACTTTGATGCAGACAAATCTGCTGTACAATTGTGGAAAAGGTCTAATTTGAGCTGGAGTGCTGAGATGCTTGGACTCGAGCTCGTAGGCGTTGTGCCCCTGTGATGTAAATCAGATTATGGATGCCTGTGATGGTGGAGGAACCGACTGGATCCGACTGGATCTGAGGGAAGAGTGGCACCGCCTTCAGCAGCTGTTTAAGCAGATCTAATTGTGCCGGAGTTGTAGTCAAGAATATATCAAATAAGCACATTTTCAGACATGAAATGAGAAAAACCACAGTTGCTTCTATATATACATTGATTTTTAGAGTGTGACGTGCAGCAGATTCATGCTCGTGTTAAACGATTCTTACCCGCTTCGAACAATTCTTCACTTGCTGTGTGATGTGAGCACTTCTCCTCCAGAACTTCATAGTTGATGCGTTGAGATGCGGTTTTCTGCACTCCTCAGAATCGAGATTTATTTCCCAAATGGGCAAAATATTTGCCGCGGCGGGGTTAGCAGGATGTCCCATCCTCTAATCAAGGGGAAAACCCATCTCAGCTGACAGAACGCGAACACTCATCTGAACAGAATAAAGCAGTGAGCATGAAGGAACCGAGGAGAGGTGCAGAGCAGGGCGCCTGAGATGCTGCGTGACTTTTTTGCAGGTTTGAGAGGGTATATAAATTTGTCTATCATGTTATCTGTGAAATGCGATCATGCACACTCTGCCGTTTCTGTGTCCTGAAGGAAAAGTAGATTGATATTGTGAATTTCAGGTCAACTCAAGCAGAAGAGCCTTAAAATTTGGCTGAGAAACTAAAACGATTGTCCTCAAACCTCCAAGAGGACCAGATCAGGAAGCAAAGATCAGCTCTGCTTACTTTTAAATTGCATTCTTGTTTGGTTTTGGTAGCTAGAAGCTGCAGCTGAGGATCACTCTCGTGAAATGCTTGAGTAAATTTGTGATATGTGAATGTGGGTTTTTCTGATTCTTAACACGTTGTCTTCTCTGAGCCTTCCTGGCCAACACTGCATTAAGATGCGGGTTAAACAGAATGTTAGCATTGTTGTTGGGGAAAGTATAGAGTTACATTGAGGTGGTTGACTGGTTTTAATTTCAGCATGATGTCTAACATAACGACGGGCACATTTTAAATTGATTTAACAGCAATGTTATTGGCTGCTTCCGTGCCTGAACCCCTGCACCGCACCTGCATGTAAAGCTTTAAATTAATTGATTGTGATCTGGGGGTGTGATTACAGTTTTAGCACCTGGTTTTAGGTTGCAGTGAACCGATCCCAGTATAGCGTGCCATTGCATGTACGAGGGTCGGCTCAGGTTAGCTTCAAGTTTGGTCGCGTGGAACGGGCACAGGCCGGTCACTTACTGGTCCTCGTGCACTGTGGCTCCGAGGCAAGAGGATGATCAGATGGTCGGCGTGCAACAAGGGCTGGAGTGAGTGAAAGGGGCTGGAGAGGAGAGGAAACAAAGACGGGGAGAGGGAGCGACAGGGTGATGAGGAAAACAAAGAGGAAGATGACACGGGAGCAGAGGGCCAGAGCGTGCAACCGTTCCTATTTTAGCAACAGAAGGAAAGGTTTTGTTAATGTCAGGAAAGAAAAGAAAAGAAGAATCAAGGTCACAAAAGGTTTTTTTTTAATTTATCAGAAGTTGGGTTAATTATTTCAGAAAAGGACTTGATTTCAATTAAACAACAAACATATAACAGATCAAATGTTTATGATTAGGTTTATATTTGATTACATGTGATTGCTACAAAAATGATGTAATTCCTTCTATTCGTGGTTCAAATTTCATTCACAAAAGGGAAACACACGCACACACACACACATGCGCGTGCGCGCGCACTTACTCTGAGGAAACCTTCGAGTCGCGCTGTCAGAAGTAATCAAACAAAAGCAGAACAAATTTAGTGCTCTCAGAAGTCGAACAGGGGCCCCCGGAACAATTAGAAAATATTACCACAGCTGCCAGCAAAGTGTCACATGAGCAGCAGCGCAGTGTGACGGAGATGAAGAAGAACAAAGATAAGAGTCTTCATAGATTCTGGACTGTCTCACATCTTCAGAACGCCGAATGTGGAATATCGTTTGAAGGAATACCAGTAAAGTCTCAGCATCGGGAGCTCCAAAGCTGCTGTGCATCCTGGTGCTGGTACGGCATTAATAGAACAAGAGTCGATCCATGTGCATAAAAACCTCTAAACGAAAATAAGACAGACAGGACAAGTTGATTCTTTCTCTATATTTTTGTTAATTAATTTCATTAGTTGTGACACAAAATTTGCTGATATATGGTTCATTGAAACCTGTCCAAGAAGTTAAATAGATATCATCGTTAACAGGTTTGGAGAGGGAATAAAACCCTATTTAGGCCTAGGTATTGTTCCAGACCAGGGGGTGAATTAAATATTCACTCTGCTCCCTGGTAATTTACTCACTGCTCCAGATTGGATTTTAACCATCAGGAAATTAGAGAATATGCTCTGTATTAGACATGGAATTTTCACAGGACAAAGCCAAAAGCCTCCCCGGTGGGGCACGGCAGCGTGAATTTGATTAACCTCGTGCGTGAGATGAATTTTCAGCCATGATCACAGTCGCCCCCAGAGTCATAAACCAGACATTAAAGACAGGATCACTTTATTGAATATAATCAGACCTGATTAACACCATCCAACTGTGCTCATGCTCCGTGCAAACAAACACTTCTACATTAGCTTAGAAATCCTCACATTTCAAAGGTTTGACCTACAAACAGAATCATCTATTGATACTTTTCTTCACACTGAACACAGACAGTGCTCCAACAGGTCTGTAGCTGCAATTTCAAACCATATAAAAAGAAAAACAAAACTGGTTAAAAAGAAAAAACTATGGGAAGAATAGAACAGTTTAGTTATTTCCCCCGATCTTTCCTGAAAGGTGTGATTCTGTATTCATTAAAGACTGATTCCATTATTCCTGCTTCTGAATTATGACCTATTTATCCCGACCCGAGCGTGCACGCAGAAGCGCTCAGAGGCAGCGGTTGGTTGACTTGTGGAGTGCTGCTTGGTTTGCTGTGATGGATTATAGTGTGACGTCTGAAGCCGGAGTTGGATTAAATCTCTAAAGACTCATTTAGATGACACTGTAACACGAACAGGCTCGCACACACTTACACTCGCATCCATTTGGTCGATGTCGCCACTCTGCCTACCTCTTTTCCTCTCAGCCTGCCTCATTTTTCCTTCATCTATCTCTCCTTTTAATTACCAGCAGTGTTGTTCTTCTCATCTTTCCCTGGCTAACACTGCTAATATCGCAATTAACTCCTGTAGGAAGCGTTCAGCCGCCGCCTTTGTTGTGCTCCATGCTGCACGGCGGCCCACATTCCTCCGCTGCTCCACGGAATATTACATGTGTGATGCGGAGCTCCATTTTAATGGAGGGAGGGAGGCGTAATCAAAGGTGGCCTCATTTTACTGTGAATCATAACACACATGCTTCTTGTCTGCCGGGTGTGTGAGATATTCAGGTTTCTCTCAGCTGGCGAGCGTATCCTTCCTCCGCTCAGCTTCTTTGGGACTTTCTTTCTGTCCAGCCTCTTTCTTTTCACTTTTCATCACCCTGTGTTTTTGATACCTGTCATGGTCTACCTTCACCTTGTCCTTGGGGAGAGATAGAAACAATCATAAAAGAAAAGGGAAAAAACCCTTGAATTTAACAAGGTAGCACTACATCGTTGACCTATGACTGAATCGTCTTACAATCCGCAGCGTGTCGGCTCAGGATGCTGAAGGTTGTTAGGCTCATAAACCTTTTGACACGGTTGGATTAAAGCCCTAAACGGAGCATGCATCGATTTAAAGTGAATTGCACAACGTTTAACTGCGCATTTAAGGTGAAAATGACATTCTCTTGAGAGTGAAGTCCCTGTGGAATTTGAACCATAATTGGCTCAGAATTCTGCCACAGGACAAGCTACGACCTTCGACACCGAGGATGTTGGTCTTTTGGCAGGATACCCAAAAATACGCTAATGCTTTGGTGCAGAACACGACCGACTAGATCTCACTCAATCAGTGTTAGCTTTACTTTACAGGACTCACACTTGTGCATAGTTACTGTTCGTGTTGGATCTCATCTCACAAAAGTAAACACATCACTCTCCTTGGGGCACTGGGGTATTTTAAATGAAGATGATTTTCAAGAATTTCTAAAATGACCATCTGTGTCTTCCTGTCTAATGAGAGGTCATTAACTTTTCACCTGAAGTATTGTTCTGGTTGTAATTGTGCCTGTTTACCTGCGCACACATACATTTGGCACCCTCGCTGAATCTGCCTTTCAAGTTCAATGTCTTTTCCCTCTCCTCTCCCTCCTGTGATGATTCCAACAACTTTCTGCCAAACTCTTCCCTGTCAGAACTTTATTCCTCTGATCGTAGAGATGGAGATGGAGGGATGAGTGAAGGTTTGGGGAAGCTGAAGTAAGTGTCACACTGTCAATTGAGGACGGTGGAAAAGAGCAAGGGAAGAAATCCCCAACATGAAATAAAAAGGAGACAGGAACATCTGTGTGGGAAGTTCAAACAGCCTTTGAAAGGCAAAATAAGATTCCGTTTGGAATTCTCTGGCTTGGTAAACAACTGGGTTTTATTTTGGACGTCGGTTGTGTGAGTGTGTGTTTGGATGAGAGCAAGTGCTGCGCAGGGAATCATCCAAGCCTGGTTTGGACAGAAGGAAGAGAATGCATTAAAAGGAATGAAGAGGCCAGTTTAAATCCAACCTTTATCCAATTAATTCTGATTTGCATATGTTTATGGTGACGGCGTTATCATGTCTGATTTGATTTTCTAATCTGTTGTGAATGAATAGAAATATATTACTGTGGACAATAACTTTGTTTTCCCTTTTCTCTTTTTCCCGGTTTAACCTGACCGGATGGAACCACAAATCCTCAATTTTGTCCGGTTTACCAGGTAAGACAGAGTCATCTGTTAATAAAATCCCTTGATCAACAGCTGCTGAAACAGACGTGTGATAGCATGTGAGAAAAAGTGGAATCATCTGTAGGAAAGCCTGTAATTGGATCAAATGGGTACTTGAATTTAGTCCTTCTTCCTTATTTATTCTTCTCTGATGTCAAAGACAACAGAAAGCCAGTTATATCTGAGAATATTTATGCAGGCCTTCTTATAAAGGTAGTTATTAGATTAAAAAGTTGTAGATTGTTGTTAATAAAGGGGAGAAAACTTGGTAATGTTGTCTGTCTCACAGTTCCCGGTCACACTGATCTTGGTTTATTTAGGTCAAAAGGAGGAATCGGCTCCTGTGTTTATTGCATTTTTCCCATCATACTTTGCTGTTCCAATCAGTTTTGTTACCTTGCTCTGCTCTCTGATTGTTTCTTTTCATTGACCAATGCTGTAGCTGTGTGTGTGTGTGCATGTGTGTGTGTGTGTGTGATAGAGCGTAGCATGGCTCTGAGGTGAGGTGATGGTATGTGAAATCACTGACATTACAGGCGTGGGGGAGGTGGTGGCATTTCCACTCTGCTGCTGTCCTCGAGTCGACAGGGGCACCATCCACGTAACACATTCCACCTTACCTCCGTCTCCCTTTCCCGATCTGTCTCACTGTCTCTCCATCAACCTCTCTCTCCCCCATCTTCACACTCACCTCTTCCCCATATTCCACTCCTCCCATCTTCCTTTTCTCCTAGCAACAATAACAGTGTTTTCTCAAGCCTACAGCACATGGGCGTCTGAAGCCATTGTGGATGTATTGCCTTTCCAGCTCTTAAAAAAAACCTTAAACAGTATTCTCCTCTTTTAGAACAGTTTTCACTCCTTTTTTATCCACATGCCTTGTCCATCTTAAGGGGGTGGCTGTTTTGCTTTGCTGGCTCTTCCTCTTTTCTGTTTATTTGCAGTACAGCAAGAAAATGAGAGACAATCGCAAAGAGGGGGGAGACAGAATGGGGCTAAAATTAAAGGACTGGGAAAGACAGGGAGAGAAAACGACAACAATAAAGAGAGATGCAGTTCAGATAAAAGCTGAGACGGAATTGTTTGCAAAGGAGGAAAATGGGGAAAAAGAGAGTGAATGGGGGAGTCAGTAGTGCGGGTGAACGGGAGCCCCCATATGGATGGAGCTGGGACTGGTACCCATCATTTCTCTCTCTCTTTCTCGCTCTATAGGGACGATATTTAACCCGAATAGTCAACATTGAATGCTGAATGTTCTGCATATGTTTCTGTGACTGGTTCTGGTTAAATGCACAAGAACAATTCATCTTTTCTTCTCCTTTTCTTTTCTTGCTTTTCCCCTCTGCTGTATGTGCATTTAAGCACCACAACAAATCAGAAGGCTATTTGCATCATCAGCTCTGGGGTGTGTGTGTGTATGTGTATGTGTGTGTGTGTGTGTGTGTGTGTGTGTGTGTGTGTGTGTCTATGCTAACTATACAAAAACTATGCTAACTGGTTTTCCCTCAGTCCCACACATAGAGAATAAAACTTGTGTCCTATATTTCCCACATATTCAATAGTGAAGCGCATGCTGACACATGCTCAAGCACACACATGCACGCACTGACATGCACACCTACCTTTGCTTCTACTCTAACCTCTGGTGTCAACCATCCATCAACTTCCTTCATGAAGCACTTCTGCTTCTGCCTTGTCTCCATAGTAACGCAATAGCAACCCCTCACTTGCCAAGGCCTTGACTTGAACTCAACCCGCCCCTCTCACACCTCTCTATCTGTCATCAGTGGCTGAGAGGATTGTCCATCAGAAAACCTGACACCACGATTGGCAGTTGCTGCTCAGACATGCATTGCCAGTGCTCCTCTTCAGGAGACGAGCGGGTGAAGGACGAGTGTTGGAATGCAGAAATTGGTTTACCTGGATAGAAACCTGACAAAGGCTAGGTCCTTGCCTTTGAAGGATAACTGGGAAGGGTCTTTGAGAGGTTTCGATTTGAATCCGTTTCTCTCCTTGATTGCCAAGTGATGGAGCGTGTCTACAGCACACGTGCACATCCATCACTTAAGGGCAACATGTATCAATCCATTGACAGAATCATTCATTGCCCTTACGCCAGGACACATACCAGTGCAGTGATGTACAACATGTAGACATGTCAGAGATACCTGCCATGTCCACAAGGCTCGTGTGACAGCTTCATCAACATTACCATGATATATAAAAGCCGTCGTCTGTCCAGAAAATATGACATGTTTCAGAAGTGTCTGCACTGGCACTGAGTATTGATACTGTGTGTGTGTGTGTGTGTGTGTGTGTGTGTGTGTGTGTGTGTGTGTGTGTGTGTGTGTGTGTGTGTGTGTGTCTTGAATTCTCTGTGAAACAAATTGACTGTTCTTGGAGTGAACGCATGTAAAGAGATTGCCTAGTTGTAAAGAGATTTTGCGTTATTGACTTTACAATAAACAAGGACGTAAACACACATACATTCCGGCCTATCTGATGGTTGTGAGTGTACACCCACTGGGGGGAGGTGCTATCGCTGATCAATACCTCGTCAGCGGCTATGACTGTGTCATTATCATTTTAATGACTGCAATATTTTCCACACTGATGCCCTTCGAGATGTCCAAGGCAACCTAAGAGGCCTCTGAAGGTTAACCGCTACTGCGGGTTGAAATCAGGTGTCACGCGATGGATGATGACATTTTGAAACTGCCCGGCGCCCCCTAATGAAGATGATCCAGAGGTTATTGATTGGTGTTGAAGTTCAGCAGAATTAAAGCCGGTCTTTCTCTGTACGTCCACAGATAAATCTTTGCGTCTGAAGCGGTAACAATACAGATGCAATCACGGGAGATCAACATTTGTGCAGGTTTTAGCTCAGAGCTTCAGAGAGTCATTTAGTCTGAGTGAGTGCGCTTTTATAGAGAAATCAACATACAGGCACTGAGATGATTTAAGAAGTGAAAAATTCTTAAATTTGAACTTGGATCCACCCGTTCTACTCTAATATTGCCTCAGAATGTCCTTAAGGTCGTTGGATCAATAGTTCAATGGAGAGTGCAATAGACAGACCGGAAGTAAATGAGACAGCGCATGTGTTAATGTGATTGGGCTCGTGTGTGTGTGTGTGTGTGTGTGTGTGTGTTCTCAGCATGCATCTGCTCCTGTGGTCCTGTATGTGGTGACAGGTTGACATCAGAGTAAAAGCCCCCTGAAGTCATGTCCAACAGATGTCTCTGTGCTCTCTGGGTGCCTGCTGGAGAAACATGCAAACCTGGTGTTCTGAGTTCTCTCTTGTCATGTTTATTCTATAAAAGAAACTTTTAATTGTCTTAATAGTGAGTTAACACATAGATATGACCAAATGTAGTTCAGACATGGGCATGATTTTGATTTATTGTCATAAAACCCATTTTGAATTCAAAATGATAGCAGTGCCTTAAGTGAAATCTTTTTAAATGTCGGAATTTAGGCAATTAATAGAGATTAGCTCAAATTTAGCAGTAGTGCTGTAAAGTGTAAAATATTGGTAGCACTCAGCAGGATGGCATGACAAGATTTAGCTTGAACATTCCCAAAAAAGCCCGAGAAGATTTAGAATAGAGTTCCCGAAAACCAAGATAAACAGAATGCCTGAAATATGTGGTTGCCATGGAAGCGACTCAGTCACCTGATCTCAGCCCATGTCAGAAGCTTCTTCTGAAGACCAAACTAGAGGTAAAAGAAGCAAACCAGCAGCAGCTGAAGGGAAACTTTACTGTTCATATCAGCTTTAAAAACTGCCGTTGTGTAGTGGTGAGCCCCTGTGAGGGAAGGCGTGCTGCTTAAAACTGGACCTGATGGTCGATTTTGTGCTCTTTATTTCAGTTGTCACCACTTTGGGAGCATCTGCACTCCTCGTGCGAATGTTCCAGGCCCGGTGACACGAGTCGTGTCTCCGTGAAAGCCGGCAATCTGCACACTGGCTCCTTTCCAAGCTTTCATTTCCACTCAGCAGTGGGATGGTACCCTCTCCTGTGCATGTACGTGCACTCCCACCAGCACTGCCGATGCAAGTATAGAATCGGTGATGCCAACGTCCAGATGACCAGATATTTATAGGAGGCTCGTCAGAACACTCATGTTGTTTTTAAATTCAGATTTCCCTGTAGGTGTTTTTGGTTTTTGTAGACATCAACACACACTCAGACTCATTGTTGCTCTTTTTAGAATGCATGATGCAAAAGCCGAGTCATTTCTCCCTTATGTCCCCCGGGAGACAGCGGAGGGGGGCGAGACTTGCGCAAACAAAACAGATGTATCAGGCAACAAGGAAAAACAAGAGCAGACGGAGTGGGAAGGAGTGACTGATGGAGTGGATTGAAGAGAGGGACGAGGGGACACGGCGAAAATGACGGGGCGACTCGAGCTTCGTGGGGGAAGCTAAGAGATGGGTCTTTCAGTGGCTAATAGAAATTCCCATGGTTCCTCATTGAAATGCAGCAGTGGCTTAGGTAATGAGCCTGCTGCCGCTGACGCATTGATTTAGCCCAGAGAGTTGCTCAAATTATCCCACCCCTCAAGAGAGATGTCAACAGCTCCACCAATGGCTGCGGGGGTGATTACCACATGTCCTATCACCACACACCCCCCAACTTGTCATGTGCAGCAGTCTTCCTCCGCCTGCAGCCCCTCCCACAGCTCGTCCCAGCGGCTCAATATATACATTATGTTTATCTTATGAACGAGTGCAGATCATTAGTGAAATACGAGTGAAAAATCAACATTTAATAACATTATTCTTCCCAAATAATTGTTCTGTAAGATAACAGGCAAATTAGTGTGCCATGTCTTGTGTACTGTGCATATATGTGAAGACAACATCTCCACTGGGGGAGCCCTGAAAGTAACTATAGATGCGTTTTTGTAGGTTTCTGGTTTTTAAATATCATTATCGAGAGCTTCAGTCATGTTCGAGACCCATTCCATGCCGCAGGCATCCTCACCTCTTTGTTGCTGCTGTGCCTTGAGGTGCCTCCGATTGAACTGTGCAATAATGGCGAAGAGTTGACACTTTGACCTTTCTCCTGTGCTCTGCCTGTTCCATGCTAGTACAGAATAAAAGGCTGTAGAAAGACATGAAAAAGGAGAAGTCAGGTGAGGAAGCCAATTGGTAGGGTTTTTGAGGGGTGTGTGTGTGTGTGTGTGTGTGTGTGTGTGTGTGAGTGTGTGAGAGAGCGAGAGAGTGTATTCTTGCACATGCTAGATAGTGACGATCAAAATACTTATTTTACTGGCAAAGTGAGGACATTCAAAAATGAAGTTGCACTAGTTAAGCTATTGAACAGAATGAACAAACAGTGAGTGTGACAATAGTGTCTTTAAATTTTTCTTATTCATTATTTTTGTCGCTTACAGGAAAAAAGAATACTCAATTGTACATCTGTAAAATATTCCATTCAACTTCGGGAGCCTGATTATAATAGAATTGTTTGCTGTAGGTGAGAACATAGAGAAAGGACAAGATTTGTCTTCTTTTGGATGCTGTTGGACGCAGGGTTTGTACCTCAGTGTTGTACGAAAATATCACAGACTCATTCTCTGTCCATGTGCTCAAGCTGTCATCTCCCCTGCCTGCCCCAAAGTGGGAACGCGGCGCTCTCCTTGCCAATTAAACTCCAATCAACAAACCAAGATGGAATGAGACATCGAATTACATCCAATATCCTCTCCCATACTCAAGCCCGTAGTTGCCAGACACAAATTAGCTTACAAATTAAAGCTCTGAAGTTGGGAGAAGTTGAGCTGCCAGATAACAACCAAATAACATCCTGCCAGCATCTTGATGTGTACTTCCAAGTTGGCTCCAGCTTCCTGCCTCCTCTTGAAGTGCAGGGAGAGCGTGTAGAGTTTTTCCTGTTTGAGCTTTGACCATCCGTTTCAATCAACATTCAACTGGGCGCTACTTATTGAGACAGGCTGATGAAAGCTAATGACACTGAGGCCTGCTTCGCTTGAGCCATGTTTCCTTAATGAAGATATTTCATGGACAACCCAACTACAGTTAATCATAGATGAGGAAGGTTTGATTAATTGCAACCCTACACACACACACACACACACACACACCCACACACACACACACACACACACACACACACACACTCAGTTGGCCTGTTTGCAAGCGCGTAGTGTTTATCGTTCACGTAATCGTGAAAGAAATCCAGGGACAGCGCACCGCCAGCGTGTCTTTCTACGGTTACAGCAAGGTTTCGAATATTATCCAGTCAGATGTTTAATAATTCATACATTTATATTGGGGGTTATCTAACACATGACAGGCAGACAGTGCGCAGTTCTTCCGAGTGGTGTCTGGGGGCTCTTCTGACTGTGAAGCCTATCAGAGTCATCGCCGAGGCACCGATCCTCAGCTCATCATTTCACCTCTTTATTTGACTCTCCCCTCTCTGGAGAGGAGAGCATGTGCATCTTTATTATGCACCCACCTTTCAGAAATGACAAACTGGCAAGAAAGGCCGACGTCATATACTGCAAACGAGTGACGACGTATGTGCGTGTGTTTGTCCTGTTGCTGCGTTGTCGTGCTGTGGCTAATTAAAAGGAGCCTGATTGCATTATTCAGGAGGCTGTAATTATACATTCCTTTTGCTGATCCCCAGTCTGAAGCATTAAAAATAGATCTGAGTCTTTGTGCTCCACCCTCCGAGGCAGCACTTTCTCACCATAGTTCTTCCACATCTGTATTTATCTAGCCTTATCGGGATTTCTTCCATCTCTCATTGTCATAAAAAAGTGCTCGCTACGCCATCATTCAGGATGGATTAGCTATTCTAGTTGGATTCAGGCGGAACATTCCTCTGACAGTGACACTCTCACTCGAACTCTGGGACCTGAACTCGCGTCACATCAGGCCAGAGATTCAAGAGGAATATTTCATATCATTCGTGACAACTCTGCGGAAGAGATTCAGAGATATCGCTGCTACTGATCAGTTTAATGAGGAAACTGCCTTCTGACAACAGATTATACTTCTGCCCAAGAAGGTTTTCGTGACTTTTTGGACCAGTGGGGCCAAAAAATGGGGGAAATCATGTGTACCAGACTTGTCGGTGTTGCTTGGTGTTGAAAAGACTGAAGTTTTATGGCCAAAGACATTCAATTTTTGCATAAAGACGTCAACATTTTTTGAAAAAAGTCGTGTATCAGAGCATTAAAATAATGTCCTAAGCTGTTTTCTTCTCTGGAATCATGTTGCCTTTTATTTGGCACGTGTCTGCTTGTTGCCTTATCATGCGTTGTGTTGTCTGTTAATTTTCATGCATCTAAGCATCAGTGCACTCTGCACACCAACGCACATTGCACACTGTTTGATCCACGAAATCTGTAGCAGCTAACTTCAGTCATGCCCAAATCTGAGAGGCATTCAGCACAGATAAAAGATAATGTTGCTATCTGCACAAAAACGATAACACTTGGCAATATTTACTTCATGGTTCCAGCTGTGCAGGAACTTTTCACACAGTGGCTGAACTTTAATTTTCTGTGCAGCCAAATATTAGCTACCTCTGCCGCTAGGGCTTAGCTGCCGACAAGAGAGCGAAGATCGCGTGTTCCTCAGTGCAGGTGATGAGCTTCTGAGGACGTGTTCACGCATACATTTGCATATTGGCGGTAAAAGTGGGTGGGGATATTTTCTGGATCTGCCAGTCACAGGATTTATTGGTTGACTCATGAAGGCTGAGTATTTGCTGGTTTTGAGTAATGCTTTTCTAACTTCTCTTGTCAGACTGTGGAAAATGGAGCCAGAACTGCATTTCTCTCTCTCCCCCTCACACACACACACACACAGGTTTGTGTCGTTAGGCCAATATTAGGTTTGTTGAAATATAGCATGTAAGCAGTTGATTTGTCGAGCCCTCTGCCTATAAAAGCAAAAATCTCTACTGACAAGCCCCAGAGACTCCACCACTGCTACTCCAGTTAAGTAGAGTCTCCAGGGCTGAGGATGACTAGAGATCTTGACAGTGAATGTTGTCATTACTTACTCAGCAACTGAGGATGTTTTTCCCCACTGCTAAAATTTGTATCTTCTTTTTGTCGTGGTTTGAAAAACATTAGCTTTTTTCCCTAGCAGGAGGGATTTCTAACCTTGGTGAAATGACGACTCTGGGCTTTACTTGCATTCTTTTCTCGGCTGCAGATGAAATTTGGAGTGCTGGCACCTGTATCTGTGCAGTGCAGAGACCTTTGCTCCGAGTCTGAACATTGAGGCCATTCAGCTCTTTTCACACATGATTGAGCTTTCTAATAGGAAGAATTTGATTACGTGATATGAGTGATTGGGTTGAGTGATGGAGCAGTTCTGAGCCACAGCACTGAACCGCTGCTCCGCTCTGAACTCCGGGACTGACCTTATTGTCTCAATATATCCCGAACCATGTGGTTTAATCAGTTTTTCCATGCTAAAGTGCTTAGACAGGGTGTTTCAGAAATATGGCTCCATAATTTCTGCCAGGATCAGTATTAGGAACCAGCAAACACATCAATTCACAGAATTCCAAATGCCTTTATGTAATTCCCACCATCTCTAAATAGTCCTGAAGGAATCTGCTCAGAAGGAAGTACCAAGTTGATTGTTTCCACCCTCACTTTTGCAGAGAATTATCTTGTAAGGGAATTGGTGAGCAAATGCCTCCCTTCAAGCAGGGCAAATAAACAGTTTTCCGCATGCATGCGTCAGTGTGCCTCCCTCCTCAGTCTGGCACTCCGGGGCTAAACTGCTCTTCCCGCTTTTGAAGCTGCTCCGTTGGCTGACTCGTGCGTTGCTACTGATGCTTTAGCTGCGGCTCCGGCGATGATGTTTGCAGGGGAATTCAGGCTATCTGTGCTGACGTCACGGCTGACTGAAAATGCGAAACAAAAAAAAAGGCAATAAAGAGAAATGGGAAGTATACAGAGATTTAGTGAATGAAGTGGGAGGAAAACAGAGACGGCGAATTTTCACCGAGCAGTGGGTGAAAATTGTTTGATCTCCTACAAGCCTGCTTCCTGCTGCACCGTGTGACTCAACAGCTTTCTGCTGCTATATTCTCTCCCGTCCTCACTTTCTGGGTAGATGAGAGGATGCGATGGCACAATCAGGGCAAAAATGGAGGGAGAGGAAAAAGTTTTTGGAAGCAAAAGTTATTTACAAAATCTGTCAATCAGAGATCCATCCTGAATCTGTCTCGAGTTTAAGGAGGTAATGCGAGTAGGTCATCCAGATTCTCCATAGAGTAACGGCTTTTAATAGATTAACTGAGCTATTTTAAATCAAAATCACTGGATTTGGCATAACTGATGGTGGTTGACAGGTCATTATTTTCTGACCCTTGCCCTGGTGAAAGAGATGTATAGGCCCTGTTAAGGACTTTATATCCCTTATACCTAAAAGAGATTAGTGAAAAAATGGCAGAGTAACGCACTGCACTTCCATACAAAGTCTGAACCGAGGGCAGAGCTTTGGCCCCCGAGTGGAGCGTTGGGGGAGTTTGGGAGCAGAAGCAGGAAGCAGCACACAGATCTGAGCCTTAGGGCAACCAGCTCCTTGGTGCCAATGCCTCAGGAAGAAACCAGCTAAGCCAGCATAAGCTACTACCATCTGCTGGCAAGATCAAATTTGAAAGTGAGAGAGGTGTGCAAGTGGAGACGTCTTGTTTTCATCCTTCCCTCTCCTCGCCCTTCCAGATGGAAATTAAACTATCCAGTAATGATCTTTACCCGCTTGGATGCCAGTGCCGTGAGGAAGCTGAGAATATGGTGTCTGTGTGTGTAGATCCAGACGAGCCTCAGTGTTGCAGTCCTCTCTGAGTGGCTTGCCTTCGTCCTCTGAATTTCTGATCGATGGCAGGCCAAATCCTTGCCGCTACTCTCTGGCTCGATCGGCCCTGCCCGTTTAAAATCGAACGCTGATTGGCGTGCTTTGGAAGCTGGAGTGCAAAGGGCTCTCACGAGTTAACGCGGAGGGAAACAAGGTCTGACTCACTGGAAGAGGGGATGTTTTTGGCCACTGTGTATTGACCAAACGGCTTTAAGGGAAAGCAAACATTAAGATGTAAATGACAGCCTGCTGGGAATTCTCCCATTAATTCTCCCAGGAAATCAAAGATTTTTAGTCAAGTGGTCTAAACACCTTTCACTTATAATCTCCTAAATTCCCTACTGTATTCTCCCCTTCTGCAGAATCTTCCCACACCCTAAATGGATTCAAATTGATTATGACACATATTATTGGCATGCAAATCGGACATAGAATGTTTCTTTTAATCAACAATTGCCGAGATGAAATCAGGTTTGCAGATATGTCAGAAGGTCACCAAATTAACTCCTTCCCTCTTGGCATTCTGGTTTATTGGTTATGTATATATTCAATACAAAATAATAGTTTCAACAACCCTGCCAACAAATTCGAAAATGTAGGAGAAATGGCAAAGTAAGGTTTCCCATAGGACATCAATTCTGACTTGACATTTGGGACGTAGAAAAAAAACCAAAAACAAAATTACACTGACGTTGCATCAGCTTGTGTATTTCACTCGTATTTCTGCGAATTTGTATGATTCAACTGTGTCCAACTGCATCAGCGTATGGTTAGAGATGAATATATTATGGGGTTAAACCACTCATAGACGCATATATTTATATTAGAGAATAAATAAAACATTTATTCTGATTTGAGATTTAAGTTGGAGCTCCCCCCCCCCTTCCTGTGAAATGTGCAACAGGATCCTGATCCAAACCACTGGTGGGTCTTTAGATCTCCTTCAACTATCCCCCGTCCTCAGTAGCCTGCACTGAAGGAGCTACCGGGTTCTTTCGTCAGCTGTCAAAGCCAGCTAGAGAATGACGGAACCCACATTTTTGAAGTGGCGCTGCAGCTTCCAGAACTGTTGGAAAGTTCAGATGCTCACTGAACCACGAGGTTCTCAGTCTGTGTCGTCCTCCAGTGGTCCATCAGAATTAGCTCATTAATCACAGAACAGCACGGGAAGTAAAGAGTTCAGGCCTTGTGGCCCGTGGTCAGTCGATGGTGGCCTCAGTGGCCCGTTTGTCTCTGGTTGGTGTCATTACTCTGACGCCGTCACGAAGGAGAGGGCTTTTGATACTATTGATTATGGAGGAGGGGGAAGTAAAAGAGAGATCAATGCTCTTACTGATTTAACTGCATTATAGACTTGGGTTAGCTCAACAGACTGGTTTTGTCCGTGTATTTTCTGTCTCCATGGGCCAGTTCAAATGCAACACGGTACTGCCTTTCTCTCTAGCCGATTAAGCACATGTTGAAACAGCTGAATTTATAGAATCTGTATGGGAAAGCTCAGTGGTATTCCCCAGGCGAGTGGCTGATCTTTGTGCTCTCGTTCAAAGCCTTATGGCTGTTCAGAGACGACCCTCACCCGGACCTATCCAAATGAAACCCCGTATCATCCATGCTATCTCCTGAAACTCCTCCAGCTTTATCACTTCACATTCAATGCGTGCTCACTCAACCCTCTCCGTATCAACACAGGTGAAGGCCAAAGGTATCAGGCAGCCAGGTAGATTACACGTCATTAACTAGACAGGGTGTGTTAATTTTGGGTCAGAGAAGGGCAGAATATGATTAAATATTACAACACACATGATTAAGATCATCGCTGTTATTATGGAGACATCTGTTGCCCTTAATGCAATTATATACTCCAGGATATTGAGGTTGGACAAGTTCAGGGATGAATCTTCGAGTACTCATTATTAAAACATCAGCTGAGTTTATTTTCAGTGGTTTTCAGGACAACTCTAATTGCAGACCTTTGACCTCAAGCTTTGGCTCTGCTCACCATTTCATTTATGCTCCATTATTTTAGCTAATTTCTGTATTCTGTTAAGAACAATTGTTCTAATTTCTCTTTTTTTCTCTCCTAGATATGTATCTATATAGCTTAATGAGACAAGCCTTTGAATACCACATAGTTATCATGGTACAAACACATAGTAGAAGTCTATAATCATTAACATTATATTGAATAAATCTTGTTTTAGACTTGAAAGTCTAGCTTTTTACAAGTATTTCCGTCATATTTGATGGTGACAAAATTTGAGGAAAACGGGATAATGTTGATGTTGATAATGTCTTAAAAAGTTACTATTAATGTCCTCTGATGTCTACTTGTCTTGTGTGTACTGTGGTGTCTTTCACACCCCCAAACTCTGTTCTACCTCTGAAGTAAACTATATAAGATATTTAAGAAGTGTGGATCAGAGTAGAGGCGGGACAAAGTTTGATCCACATATCCTAATTCACGCCCTGCTACTCAACCTCGGCCTGATTTAAGGTTAAAACGCGGGAAGTACTTCATTAAACAGCAGAAGCAGTCTCATGAATGGAAATGAGTTTTGAAGGGTTTAATAATTGGCAGCAGCCAGACTTAAAAGCCCCTTTCACATATGCAGTATAATTCCGACTTCATTAAGGGTTTATCGGGAGGAGCCGTATGTGTGGACATCAATGTCTGAAATTTTTTGTCCTCGTTTTATCCTGTTGGATCATTAGTATAAACCTTGACTGCGGCTCAAGCAAAGATGAAGCAAGAAAACTCTCTGTAGAAGTGTGCAGTGTGGGGGGTGGGCTTGATGGGGACATCCTTTTAAGAGGACGAAACCTTGAGCAGGACCTTCCCGCCAATGGAAAAGGGGTTTTCTTGTGTATACCATTTTTGATTATTTTTATTAAGACTGACAGCATTTTGCTCAAAGCAGCAATTATAATTTCAGTGTGCTTTAATATGGCTTTAGTTCAGTCACTGTTTAAATTCATTATTGAAGTTGCCTACTTTTATTCTGAACTTCATTAATTTCATCTGTGAGCAGCGTTGTTTGAAAGTCCTGATGTGCTGTCATCCCTTGCTCATTTGCCTCTCACTAATGTGCCCTCTGCTCACCAAAACATTGGCACTAGAGGAAGATAGATGGCAAGGAAAATAATCCGGTTAACTTTCACATGTTTGTAAGCAGATATTTTCTCTTTAATGTGTTTATCGTGACTTATGAGCTCCTCTATAGCAGCCATTAACATATGATTACCATCACTTGGCTAATGGGTTTGTCTGTCGCTTCCCCCTCCTGCTAAACTACTTTATTTCCCTCAGTAAGTCTTTCTTTATCCTTATCTTCTCTATCTCTTTCCCTTGTTTTTCCTCTTCCCATCCCTCCCTGTCCTTTTCTTCATTATGTCTTTCCTTCTTACGCCTTTTCTGCTCCGTGTGTCTCCACTTTGGGCCCCCATGGCCCCGCATCTCCCCGAGCAAGTGCGCCCACTCTTCTCTCCACCATTCTTTAATCGTCTGTGGCTCTTCATTTGAATATTGCATCATTATCATTGATATTTTAGCTCCCTTTGTCTTTTAAACCCTTTTCCTGTCATCATAAAACTCATTGGCAAACTTTCTCCCAATCCCCACTGATTTTACCTCCTTTGCTGGTTTATTCAGAAAACCATTTGTGCAAGCTAAAAATGGTGCTTGCACCCCTCAGTTTGATAGTGGACATCTCTTTCCTTTGTGATGTCTCTAACTGCATCATGAAGTTTATTATATTAGCACTAAATTTCTCTCTGCCAGCAGCCAGGTTGTGGGGGAAAGAGAACCTTACTATTATTCTGCTGTGATATGTCTTTATATTTTCTGTCAGGCTATTAGAGAGCTCAAATTCTGCCGTTTGTACAGGAGAAAACAAATCTGTCATCTCTAATTCCCCGAAGTGCCACGGGGCCATTGGGGAAATCAGGAATAAAGAAACCGTGCTTGCGTATATGCGGCTGTTTGTGTGTTTTTTTCAGGTAATCAGATGGAAGGATCTCTCTAATGCGCACACAGCTGCGTGGTTTGTGGCAGAAAGTGCCTTGTTGTGTTTGTCGTGATATCAGAAGCAGAGACGCTGCTTTGTTCCACCGTGACTGCACGTTCACCCGGGTGTCACCGTGTGTTTTCTGCCCATGATTTAACTTGGGATACCTGGGATGTTTATGTGCCGAGTAAGATGTTCCTGTGATAGCGCAAATAAGAGTTATCATTAAACGCGCGTCTGGGATACTGACACTAAGGCAGAGAGTTCCTCTGGGAGGTGAGCTCCAGGAAACTTGACTAATATACTGATATGATGATGTTGTAATGGGACTTGCTAATTTATTCCCTTCTGCTTTGTTTTGGGGAGCCTGGGTTAATGACGAGTCTCACTCTTGACCTTTGCCTGTGCAGCTAATTCTAATCACTTAGCGCCTTCATGAGAAACCAAACCCTTAAGGGCATTTTGATGTTATTGTAAGAACCTTTGTATGGAGCCACAAGCAGTTTTAGCTGCTCTAGTCAATGTTTATCATGCAAAATAACTTAGCTTTCTTCATATAAATAATAGGACACAAAATGTCCCCATTGGGAACAATTACCGGTTTGATTATTTGTGTATTAGATGCTTTCCAGGGGTCCTCTGAACACATTACTTTGATATTATCCCCACATGCAGATCTAACAGTCTGTTTTTGTTGTGTGGTTTCTCTTTTTTGCAGGCTTGGTCAAACTGGGAGTCCACTGTGTAACGTGCCAGAAAGTCGCCATAAAGATTGTCAACCGTGAGAAGCTCAGCGAGTCTGTATTAATGAAGGTAAGTGTGCAGCCTTTCAAGCAGTTTTGATATTTGCTATTAAAGTTATATTTAACTGAAGGTAAGACAGCACCACCGGCTCCCTGAGGTGAGTAGAAAGATTGAAAAATGAATAAGCATCCAAGCAGACAACGGTACTGCTTGTACAATACAAATAAAAGCAGTTGAAATAAAAGTATTGGCTAAAAAATGAGCATCTCTAACCAACCCCCCCTTCCCCAGGTGATAGCCCAATGCTACCTATGCAAAGAGCCTTGGGCAGAATTGGGCAGGTGGGTTATCTGTGTGGGAAGGAGTTGAAGAACACAGGGAGGCCACAGCCTTTTCAATTGGGAGGGTCGCACGGCAAGGCAGAGCGGTGGCTAATAAAGGCTACTTGGGGCCTGCGGTGGTCCATAATACGGAGCAGGACAGAGACCCATGCAGCTGTGCTGCTGGAGTCCTGTACGGGTGGAAGGAGGCTGGTTAATAATGCCACCCAGGGCTTGCAGATGTCTTTACAGCAGATAAGAGGGAGACAGATGCAGCTGCCCAGACCGTGCTGCTATAATGAGCTCAAGCACACAAATAACACACACATATCGGCATTATGCTTAAGTCTTCTGCAATTCCAATCATCCTGACTCAGGTCGTTTTAACTGGTGGTTGGGGGTGATGATGGGGGATGGTTGTCGATGTATCCTGGTTTCAAAGCGTGCATTTAAATTAAAATCCAAAAGGCAGAGTTGAGTTGGATCAGTGCTTCTCATGGAACTGTGCCATTTCACAACCCAGAAATTGTCTTAGGGGTTAAATGGATTTTGCCTGGATTCTGAAGCCTCCTTTGGCCCCACCAGTCCTCACACAGCCATGTGACACTTCATACCAGTTGGAAAATAACACACGATGAGTACCTTTTAAATGTCTATGGTACTCATTTTCCCTGTTGTGTTTATGCTTTGTTAATGGTTTACCCTTTAGTCTTATACAGTCTTATACCATCGGACCTGTCTTCTATCATCTATGGTGTGGGCTACTCCCTCCCAGTGATGTGGGTGTACTGGATCTTGCGGAGATATGGTGATAGGTACATATAGCTGATTTGATTAGGTTGAAATATATAATTGCACGTAATTCTATCTGTTTTATGAATTGTGAATTCTACCTGCGCTTTCTGGGTGAATTTAAAATTTGGAGTTTTCAAACAGGAAGTGTGCACTAGAGTTACCGGTGGCATATTGAGCTTAATGAAGTGTGAAATCACCGGTTGATTTAGTGACAGTTGGTCTTTGAAGTGGCTGATTTTCATTTGAAAGCTGAAATAACGCAGTCAGCAGTTCCCCAGACATGAATCAGAGCTACCAAAACCCACAAAAAACAGTAAAGCAGCTCTCACCCAAAAAACACCAACAAAAATGTTGTGGGTTAATCTCCCATGCACGGCCAGAAGTATTATATAAAAACAAAACAAAAGTAAACACACTAAATTGAAGACATAAAAATGCAGCAACTCTAAAATTGACTTGCAGGATACATGCAGAGGAGAGCGGAGAGCTTAGAGCAATTGTTTTCTCAAAAGCATGAAGCAGGAGGTTTTGCTCGGAATTCAGGTTATCTGCAAATGGAAAAACCCTCCGGAATACACACTACGCAGCAGCTTAGACTTCAAATGACGCTCGCTCCGTTCAGATATCGCTGTTTGATAAACAGTCAGCATTAATCAGTATCGTGCTGTGTCGTTGTCTCCCTGATTGTTCCTCACTCTCGCCGTGCTCCAGAAGCTATTAATTCCGCTCAACTTGCTGCCTTTTCTTTTTATAAGGGTGGAAGCTCGCCCATCATGTCCTGACCCAGGTGTTTCGCAGTGGGTCGTCCTGCCGAGGAAAATGATGGCAACATATGCCAGACGCTGACAGCTTTCCAACACAACCAAAGGCTTTTGCTGAAGCTGCAGTTCAGAGCCAATTACTGAACTCAGCCACTGTCACACTGGCCTCAAGTGTGTGAGTGCATGTGTGTGTGTGTGTGTGTGTTTTAATGGCTGGGACTGAATCATGTGGTAGCTGGCCAAATGAGGGCCCGGATAAAAGGACAGTGTGACATGTTTTATGTTTGGGAGTGGCTGTGAAAATCAAAATCACTCATGAGAATGTTGAGATATTGAATTGAATGGTCAAAGTTCCTTTTTTATAATTATTTTTGACCAAATATAAGCCATACCCTATTGTAATTTAACATCTTTTTAAAGACTCCAAGAAACACAGGTGTATAACAGTGCAGTCTGTCATTTCAGAATAAAAGGTCCATAAGTAGCAAAACCTGGACCGGTGTTTCCTGGCTGACATCCAGCCTGGTTTCCATGTTGAAATACCGCTGCCCTCAGTCTGGAGAGTCTGCTCTGCGACTGTCCTGCGTGGACGTCACACTGTCAGTGATCAGTCTGCACTCTCCTGCAAGGCTCCCTCTCTCAAATGTCACCTTTTAATATGCTAATACCTGAGGTCCCAGTGGTGCCATTATAGGGAAGAAGCTGACTATCTTGGAGAGGTGTGTGTGTGTGTCTGTACATGCACAGACTAAAATCCACATCTATGCCTCATACACACATGCAAACATGTGTAACTGGCACACACATATTGTCTGCGCACACCCTTTCCCCTGTGACGCGCGTCCTCCTCCCCTCGTCCGACTGGCCAGGGGAGTCAGGGGTCTTCAGACTTTAGATGAAGGCTTGAATTAATTGTCTGGTGAAACGATCCTTCCTCCACTCACTGCGAATCCAACTTTTTAGAACTAATGTCGGACGCTTGGCTGCGACGCCGCGGACCGGAAAGGCTTTCAATTGTCTCGGCTAGTGACTGTTTCTGCGGTAGGAACTTCTTGTCAGTTTGTTTCCAGGGAATTAGCCTCAACTCCCTTTCTGGGAGTCTAGGCTAAAAGTGCTGCCCCGTGTCGGGTCCCTACTGCCGGAGAGAGAGGCGATGGAGTCGGTTATACGGAAAGGATTCGCTGTCGTGCTGGTTGTCATGAGATGCAGACTGAAGGAGGATGCAAAGCGCACACATGACAGCATGTCAGCTCTCATTGGCAATAAGGCCAAACAGAAGTGTGGAGTAAAAAAAAAAAGCCCAGAACAAACTCTACAGTATATGTCAGCATGTGTGTCTTGAGGGAGAAGTTCATGTCTCTAGGATACAGCAGGCCTCCAACCCCCCCACCCCACCCCCTTTACAGCAGGGTTAAGAGAGCGAGACTCTGGAGTAAATAAAGGAGCGGGAGAGAAATGGTCATGATGTGAGACACCCTGCTGTGACAGGATAACGCACGCATCGGAACGTACATCACGTCTCAAATCCTAATAGCGGTTGTCCTCGTGTCTTCGGTGTGGCCACGTGATTTTGATTTCTCCCACTTCCTGGATGTTTTAATCGTTACATATCCACCTTGTGCGCATTTTAAAAGGAAAGAATCAACATTAGCCCCATTTTCTCTAATGTTTCTACCCACTGAGGAAGTAAGGGGGAGCTCATTAACCATGATCGTTGTGGTCCTTCCTCGCCAAAAGCACCTCAACCTCTTCATCTGTCAACTTTTTTGGGGGATTAGGGTCGGAGGAAAGTTTGAATACCGGTACCTTAATTTCAGTAAATGGATCCAAGGGTGAGACTTTATTTTGCATTAAAATGCTGCTAAGTGCTTCTCTCTTAACTTTTGATTGCATTTATTTGCACACCCACGTGGTGGAAGATTTGCCCCCGCAGTCCGCCAGTCTGACGAGCTTTGGCCAGAGCAGAGGATTCATTGTGCCGCACTTCACATTACCTTGCATTATGCTGAGTGGGGCAACTCCTCTAATCTACAGTTTAGCGTCAGGGCGAGTTAAGTTGTCGCCAGCCGCCAGCTCTGACAAGCAGTAGGGAGTGAAGGGTATCTGCAGCATGCAGCAGTTGGTCGTCGGTGGCAACGCGGGCTCTGTTTCCTCCTCTGAGCCAACGAGCTGGTGGAGGCTGCTGCTGCTGTTGGGATAAGGACAACTAATTAGCCAGAGTGACTCTCTCTCCTCCTGCAGCGGCGCAACTTCAAAGTCCCTCGACTGTCCCCGAGCCCAGCGACAGAGAGGGAGAGGAGGGATAAATTGCAGGATGAAGAGAGATATAAAGGGGTGGGGGGGCTGGCCGGAATGTTAAAAGAGTACAGCTAGCATAGCAGTTACTTTTGGTTTGCTGACTTTGCCCTTGAGTTTTTTGAGAGAAGATTCTGGAGATGGAGAAGCACAATTTAAAGGAAACCCTAAAGCGATAAAGTGCATAATGGCGTGGACCCAGCACGGCCGGGATTATCCTTAAAAGAGATGGATCCCTGTTTCTCCGTGAGCAACACAAAAACCAACACTCCCGTGGAAATAAACGAATCGTATTCATAAACGAGGCCGCTCTTTTGATCAAAAAGTCCACGTTATTTATACATGTTTATCTGTCGAAGGAGGTTGAGAAAACAGAGGAGTAAAGGTTGGGGACGACAGCCGTCAGAGAATGTGGTGGGCGGTTCAGGAGCCGAACACAACAGTCACACATGAATCACACAAAGTCTAATTTTGTTATCCCTTGCTGACAGCACCGTGGCTTCCTCCCTCTCCTCTCCCCCCCAAATGATTATAAATTGGCCCTCCTGGCTCATCTCGGTTACGGCGCGAGTGGGTCGGCTATAGAAGAGCCTTAAAGCTCACGTTGCCTTTGTATGTGCTTGCGTGCGCCCCCGTGGTGCCGCAGAGGCCGCGCTGACACTCCTTGAAATAAATGGGTTTCATATGTTGCGCCGCCGCCTGTTGATTCATCAGCTTCATACAAGGTTGAGCCAGAAGGCAGGACTCGACACACGCTTTGTTCCTGAAAAGTATCTACACACACACACACACACACACACCAGGGCTGCTTTTATTTCAATCTCCTGCAGGCTCGCAACACAAAGTATGCTGTATTTGCATAGAATTGTAGTTTGAAGGCTGCAATAAAAATAGAAAAATCAGGACATCAGTTTGTTTCTCTTAATGATTCTCAAGTAAATCCCATGCATGCGTTCCCCCCCCCCCCACCCCCACCCCTCCCCCGCCAACACACACACATACAAACCCACTGACAGAAGCTCAAATGATAATATGGATTTCTGGAGACCCGTTACTCCTTACAGGCCTTTATCTCTTATCAGTCAATATGAAGGTCGGTCAACATTCTGCATCCTAATTCTGTTTCCAATCACCGTTTCCAGATCAATGCATCTGCATTTTCTCACCCAGTCTTCGCAGCATGTTGGTGAAAAGGAAATGAGCGATAGATCTGACCTGCCGGTGCTAAAGATCGACGCCCGGATTCAGTCAGTTCTGCGCAGTAGTTCGGGGTCGAAGCCGTTCGGCAGGGATGCGTCGGACACACTCCCAGGGCCGTTTGACTGATTTCAGCTCCTGAGTCTCACCGGGCTCCTCCGGCGCCGCGCTGCAGACCAAGTAATCAAATGCGAGACAGCAAAAGATGAGATGTAACAGGATCCCGCACTGAACTCGACAGGAGACAGACAGATGTCTAAACTGACGCCGTTTGTTTCTCTTCCGCCAAGAGGCGAGCTGCTGTTTTGTCAGACCGACAAGCGATTTCTGTTAGATTTTCATTGCTTGATATTTGTTTCCAGTTTGTGAGCGAAGGCCGACCCCCCACCCCCCCTATTCTTTTCATTGCGAGAATAACAAACTTCCATTTTATGAATGAATGCTTGTCTGGTCTGTGTATTTGTTGGAATCAGCCATATGAAGCTGGAGAATCACAGTAGAATATTAATGTCAATCGTGGCTTTTTAAGAGAAAATCCACCTATTTTTGTGCATTTCTGTTTCCATTCCTGCGAATGAACTCCTCTCCTGTCCGTTTTTACACTAAGAGATTGGTGAATTGACGCATGCGGACGCGTTGTGGCTCCTGTTTTTGTTCCACGACTTCAAAACGATGCCCAAGTGTCGTTAATTTGGGCTTTCATCAGCGCTTTCATCGTACACCGATAAACGAAGACGTCGGCTCGGGCTCGGAATAGTTAATTCGTTTGGGACGCGTCCTTTTCTAGTCGGTGTGTTGAAGATCTAAAGCGACGCACTTTTAACTTCATTAGCTCCTTCATCGGGATCCCAGTGGGGATTGTTCGCTAACGACTCTGCTGTGCAAACAGACTCGTGAGAACATGCGCTCACTCCTGTCTCGCCTCAGTCACATGCGCATCGTTTACGCCCTCCAAACACACACACACACACACACACACGCACACATGTTAACACATTCATACATCACTTATCTCTGGGGCCTGACATTCCAAGTCACTTATTATTCCATACCCTGGGAACCTCTGTGCAACACTGGCAGGACCTGATGAGCAGGCGTGGGTGTGAACTCCCTGAAGACATTAGCGCTCCTGTTTTGAACTTATTTACAAAGTTGCAGGGTAATTTGGGTTGTTCCAGCTGACCGGATCTGTTGGGTCAGTCCGGTATCGACTCCTGTGACTGACAGAATATTGACCAGCCGCGTGTCAGTGAATAGGCCGTGTATTCATACGTGGAGATAATTAGTGAGTAAATTAATCAGTGGTGGGTAATTACCACTCGCCCGCCTGAATTGTTGCCCTAAGTTGTCTTCATTAATCATTTATAATTCACTTTTTCAAAGTTGTTTACGCCATTTGCTTTCACCAAACTCCACCACCAGTACTCTAATGGTCTTACTGGTGGTTTTTGCTCAGATATTTGAGTGTAAAGATTTTTTTTTAACCAGTATAGAGGACCTTCAGATTTAATCATTATAGTTCACTCTTTCTCTCTCTCTCTCTCTTTCTTTCTCTCCCCACTTCATTAATCCAGATTTCTTACAACCCAAGGTCACCTTGGACGAGTCGACAAAAAAAAAACACCCTTTCAGATGGCTGCCGCAGAAACGCTGCTGCCAGAAACATCAGCCGCCTGCTTGTCACTCATAAATCACACGTCCTGCAGAGGTTTTGCAGCAATACAGAAGTAGCTGCTGACATGGCGTTACCATCGTAACCATACATCGGGCTGCAGCAGATCCCAGCAGGAGGGGACGGAGGGCGGAGGTCCTCCTGTGTGATGATGTCGAGCGTAGCGGCTGGAGGAGGCAGTCACACGCTCTTTTTAATAAAAGAGAATGAAAGAGAGATTCTAAATAAAGACAGACGAGGCGTGTCAGAGCTGGATAATGGGCAGTGAGTGAGATTTAAAAGGGTGGGAGTGGATAAAGGATAAGGAGCTACCAGACACTGTGTCCAGATCAATTTACATGTCTCTCACATCGATCAAACTCCTCCGTGTTGGGAATTGAGCCCCCCCCCCCCCACTAAAGATGACTGATAAAGTGATTATCAGAAGAACCTGTTCCGCCGGGTCTTTGCAGATGTGCATTTGTGCTTTTGTGAGGCCCATAGAGCGGAAAAACCGAGCGATAAAACTGGACGATAAACACGAGCGGCAGTTCCTTCGTCCCTGTTCAGCGGGTGGAAAGAAATCATCAGAACAGAGAGACAAACTGGGCCGTGGAAGGTAATGCGACCGACAAACGCGGCGTCCTTAAGCAAACACTGTTAAAACTGCCGGCACAAGTCTGATTTTGTCGCTTACAAAAATCCATCTTGGAGGACAGTTTCGTGTTTAGCATGGCGGCCGTGCTGTGCACATCAGATGCAGGAAGACACATGGTGCAACAGCTTTGACTGTTTTGGATCAGCAGTGGATCAGCAATATCTGTCCACCAGGGTGTAAACAGTGGAGTGTGTGTGCGTTTCTGTGTGTGTCTAGTGTTTTCCCTTCCCTTCTGGATGCTCATACTGCCATACGGCCTTCTGCAGGACTCTAAACCACTAAATGCATCACCTCTGACATGCAGGAGCACACACACACACTGATACACACAGAACCATACACACCAGCTTGACGAACCTCCGATGCTGGCAGAAAACTGTCTGGCCTACTGGCTCACTAACCAACATATGGATCCCGTGTGTGTGTGTGTGTGTGTGTGTGTGTTCTTCATGCATGATATGCCTGCATGTCGCTTGAATAGCTGACTGGTTTTGTCCGGAAGCCAGTACTCTACAGCCTGTACATTACTTATTATTAGCCATCATGTTTTATCTGTTGTGTCCTGTTCTGCATTCTGCATCATGAAGCCAAAGCTTATCTCTGCGTCCATGCATTTATCTGAGCGTCATTCATGAGCTGCAGTCATTTAATCTTTGGATCTCAGTCAAGGCCAGGAACTGGAATATTCATCATCTGTGTGTTCGTGCCGGAGCCGGATAGTCATGGAGCTCGAGGCAGGAATGCACAAATTCCCAGTAAAGCGAGCTTGGACGTCGTAGAACCACGTGATCATGCTAACAGTGCTAACGAAGGCTCTTTATCCCCAGTGTTAACATCCCATTTTAGTCTAACCTGCTGCAGCTCAACTGGACCCCGTCAGTCCGGCGCTACCTCATTGCCGTAGTATCGTTTCTCTCTCTGTGGTCTGTTTGGCGCTGCTTAAAAGGTTGTCCTCTCTCCATGTTGTGTTAATTATCAACATAAGAGGCTACAAGACTCAGGGGTAGTGAGCTGGCACTGCTGCTCTGTTCTCTCTCTCTCTCTGTCTCTTCTTTTTGTGTTCTCCATCCCTGAGAATCGCACTGGCCCACGTTTCCTCCCTCTGCTCTTGTTTTTCCCTCAGCTTTGGCGTGCACCCCCCCGTCCCCTTCATAATTTTATTTTTATCAGATGTACATGGCTGCCCCGATGACTTTGAGCCTCAGATCTTCATATCAAGGGACTGTTCACCTGCTCGCCTTGGAGAGGTGACAGACACATCTGTGTTTTCTTTACTGGGCACATGAGAGCGAGGCGAGACACGAGGCGCCCTAAGTGGAGTGAGAGCTGACAGAGGAGCTGATCTGATAGCGTCTCCTCGGAGTTTTTCAGCCACCGCCTCTGTCCGCTCACTCTGAGACACGTGACGAGAATTTAATCGTGCTGTCATCTGGCCGCCGCTGATCCCTTGTCTTCTATTACTGGACTCTAGCCGCGGTGATGTCACCATTCATTTGGTTGCTCATCCATTCACATCTGGTTAATACATCAATAGCGAGCCGATGCTAAACTGGCGCTCGTTACACCTTTGAGCACCAGTGGCTGATTTGCCTCTTTGGGTGGAGCCCCAGTTTTTCCAGTTCATCATTTACTAAACATAACAATTAGATTTGATTGAATATATGTTAAAACACAAGACAATTCAAGTGAAGCAACCGTTTTTCCTCATTTTTCCATCTCAGTTGGGTGTGTGTGTGTGTGCATGAAGCCAACTTGGTTGTAATTAAAATGTCAACAGGAATCCAGAAGTTATTGATTTATGTGTAATGGCAGCATAATGAATGACACTGATGGGAAATCCTGCGAGTCAAAGCGGTCCGCACTCATAACGCTCTGACAACTCCTCCAACGATGTCCTATCTGTAGCACCAAGCGCCATATTCCACAATCAAATAGCCAATTTGGATTAGTGTCAGTCTGGCACTCTTATTTGACCTCTGGATTCTGATGAGGTGAGGTGGTTTTTAAGAGAAATTGTGATGTACTGACTTTTGGAAGGAGCAAAGGTCTTTTAAAAGAGCTGTTTGACCACCTGTCTGTGGTGAGAACTGTCCATGCTCACAGATGTGAAATATAATGAGAATGTGGGAGCCAAGTCGAGGCTCGTGGCCAAGAGAGAGTGCATGGCTACCTGGCATTTCTGTTAGCATGGAGATCTGTTACACGTGTATGATTGATGTTTTGATAAACCGGGAGCCGACCGCCGAGCGCGCTGTGTCTGATTGTAGTCGTGGACATTCCATAGAGCCACCAAGTCGGATAACAAGTTAGCGCTTCCAGATGTTTTGATCATTTACATCGACAAATGATCATTTCAGTAGTCCCAGTGCCAGTGTTGTCTCTTTGTAGAGGTGTGAGGCCTCAAAAGTGTAACCGTTGGTCAGATTATTCCTTCTTTGTCAGTTGTATAATGGCAAAATGAGCAGAGGTTGTGCTATCGATGCACTCGCGCCCGTTAATCAACAGCTAATCTTGCAGTTAGCATACATTTGTACAGTTAAGTCTCCACATTAAGCCTCGTTTTCTCTTATTTCAATTTACTAAGAGGAGGTGCTTAAAGGCAGATTAGGAAACCAGCTGCTGCTCTGTAGCATTTCGACAGCTCATCTCTTCCCAAGTCCCGTGCAGCATTAGTTTCTCTGCAGGGAGTCCTGCTGCCAGCTACCTTCCCATCCTCCACAGGCTCCGGTTCACCATCACACCTTTGCCTCAGGTGAGAGAGTGGCACGGTGTAATGTTGCTAATAATGCTCATTAGGCTCCGGATTAGCCCGACCCTTACGCCCACTGATAAAACCGTGCTAATTGTAATTGTATGTATTTACCACATTACCCTTTGAAGATACACTGCTAGCTTTATTAGCTTTTTATTAACCCAGGATTTTTTTTTTACCCTGGATGTAGCTCCAATACCATTTGCACTGAACCTAAAGCATTTCCTCCTCCAGTAGTCTTGTTCAGCAGGTTTTTATCGCTTGCTTGCGATAAAGAAAAAACCCTTGAAGTGTGTGGAGAAAATAATTGCCAGCACTATGCTTTTGCACTCAGCCAATCAAACCGCCTTCTGGGAGATTTACAAACAACATGGTTACCTGGCAGGTTACCTGATCTGACTCTATGCGACAGAGCGAAAGGTTTCTTCTGGGAACCGAGGCAGAACTGACTTTGACGAGACCGAGACGAGGCCGGAGAGCTCTCGACTCACGCTGCGCTTTAATCCCGCTGATTGTCAGTCAGGAGTTAAGCTAGACAAAGAGGATGGAGCAGGCAGAGCAGCACAGGAGAGGAGCCCGGCACGGTGGGCCGACGATTAGTGTTTTCTTCCGTCAAAGCCGCTTCCGCGCTGATTGCTAGTGGCAGCTGCACATGCTGACGTCTACCTCCGGAGATGCTGACGCAAATCCAAAGTGATCTGCTCCGTTTTGGATAAACTTCAGCGGAATTTACAGTAGACGGTAAATTTCCCTCTGCAGGAAAAACAAAGGTTTTGCTTCCTTTTGCTCCTCGTGGTGTTTACCTGTGGAGCCCCGTCGCAGAGCATCCTTCAGGAGATGGTTGATGCACCTGAGTGGACATTTTTGACCTCGCATCACCCTCGGGCTGCACTTTTAGACAACAGACATGTTCAAACATGAAAAGTGCCTCAGACTGTTGTTTTTTTCTTACTTTGTGTTTCTTATCTAACCTGTTTACCTCGGGCAAACCACCACACTCGGAAATGCGAGTGCATAACATGCACCAGCGCTCGTTTTGTGGGAGAAGAGGATGATTTTTGCAAGATAAAACAAGCACAGCCTGCTTTCCTCCAGTTAAAGCCAACCATATTTTCCACCAGAGATAGCAGTGTTTTCTGGCCTCACTGCCAACTGTAGTGTGGTCAGAGCTTATCTCCGTCCTCACTGCCAGAATCTCTTTCTCTTCATGTCAGTGTTTTACTTGTTGTGTGAAATCTTACTCATTTGAAGCATTCTGGCCTACTGTAAATTCAGAGTTGCAGGTAGCCTGAGGCCAGTCTGTATCATCAGCACGCGGGTTTAAGGTCAGCCCACGCTGCTAATTGTTTAATGATGCATTTGTCTTTTTTCCTTCTCTTACAGGTGGAGAGAGAGATAGCAATTCTGAAGCTCATAGAACACCCACATGTTTTAAAGCTCCACGATGTCTACGAAAATAAAAAATACTTGTAAGTATGAACTTTTGTCTCTTTGGAGCCGTCTAAATATAAGAACACGCCTTATTGGATTCCTCGTTCTTGGCTACAAAGCAGGTTATGTGGGTGTGTCATGATTGGAGGGCAATATTAAAAGTCCTGGAGGGGCAGATGCCTCATTGCGGCCGGCATGAGGCATTTAATTTGTTTGCTTTTGCTGGAAGACCGCTAATAGGAGGAAGAAGTCTCCGTAATGTAAATGACATGACAAGCTTATCGGAAGCTACACCATAGCTTTAAGAAACATTAGCCCCCAAGAGTGGCAGAAGCATTAGTCTTCTGCAGTGGCTACACACACACACACACACTAGAGGTTAGTTAGTTAGCCATAATATCAGCGACTCTCAAGCCCCATCAATCATTTTTTAAGACCGGCCTTCTTGATCCACGGAGCGCTATTTATCAACTAAATTCAATTAGTCCTCATCATGTGCTTACAGGCCAAATGTGATTGGACATGCAGTGCCATCCATGTCATCCGTTAAGATGATAGGAATAGCAGAACATTGTGATTTATCCTGTGATTGGATTATTAAAGCCGTATTTTGGCGCCGATCGCTTCATTGCTTGTGACGTTCGGCTACTGGCGTCACGCAAGACAAATTGCTTCTGTGGCTCGACTGCACTTCACATCAGTGATGTAATTATGAAATCGATGTTGTTTTGATTCAGATTGCTATTTGAAAGCCCATAATTGATAGATCTAGCTGGCGTGGCGGGAGGAGGCGCAGAGCTTTCGGGAACATTTGCTTTGCGATAAGTTGAGCCTCAAACATGACACACGATCATGCTACAGCACGTGTAGCGTCCCATCCTTGGCCTTATCGTCGTTGGGCCGCCATTTCTGTTTAGCTGGAGGCAAATCTGAATAATGATTGTTTATCCTCCAGCACTGTCACATCTGTGACGGTGGCACTTCCTGTTTCTCGGCGCCGCAGTCGTTGATATTTACAACCACCGAAATATCACAGTAGAATTATGGGGCGTGAAAAGATTCTTCGTCCAGGCGAATGTGGAAACGTCCGCAAGTGTAAAAAGCATTGACGTGCAGGGAAAGGTCAACCTGCAGACAGTACAGCGAGGAGGTTCCTGAGTCAGCTGCTGGCACTTCCTGTCTGCAGTCTAGCAGCAGGCTTCACCCAACACCTCCAGATTTAAACTTCTGAAGTTAGTCATCTTCCCGAGGCAAAGACGCAAGAGCTAACGATCACTGCGATCAAGAGCCCCAGCAGGAACCATTAGTTCGGTTTGTGGTTGCGTGTTTTGATGAAAAAAAACACATTAATACCATAATTAATTGAGTTTAAATGTGTGCAGCACCCTGAGATCTGTGGTTTGGCTCCAAATATGCTGGATGCTAATAATAATTAGCAGAAGATGCTCGGTAGCACCTGTTTGATGATGTACTCATCTTCAACTTATTTCCATTATTTCCGGGTGCAGTTTCGGGGCCTTTAAAAGGTGATGCTAATAAGGCAGTGCTTCAAAATCCCACTAACGAAGCAGGAGCGGACTGCAGTGTGCAACCAAAGAAAGTGCAGGCGGTGCACTCTTGAAAAATCTTGGCAATTTTTTATAAATATTAAATGTCTCCGAATAGCTTTTAAATCATGCACGAAACAAGGCGTGCCCATACTTAATGTGGGCTCACCTCTGCTGTGGGTTTTATGCATTGGAAAGTGGGCTTTTTCCAGATTTATGGTGGCTCCAGCCGGCACAGGCTGTGTGACCGGTACAGTTCAGAGCAGCGGTGTGATAAATCTAATTAAAGAGCCACATATGGATGCACATATCCACCACCAGGAGACAAGAGAATGGTGGGAGTATTTCACCGCCTGTCTGAGCTTCAATTTGTCTCAGGGATGGTGGGGGGGTGGGGGTGTATGGGCATACCTGGGCAGGGTCAGTGCAGAGCCCAGGACAGTCCAGACGTCCGCTAAGATCCACCTGTAACTCTAGAATGACTAGAGATATAACTGAAGTATTAGCGCTAGGCATAGAAAATGCTTGAATCCATCCAATTTACAGGCCTGGTTTTCCTAGGTTTAATCCTGGAACTCCTGTTTTGTCCCCTCTCTCCCTCTCTCAGGTACCTTGTGCTAGAACACGTGTCCGGCGGCGAGCTCTTTGACTACCTGGTGAAGAAAGGCAGGTTAACGCCTAAAGAAGCCAGGAAGTTCTTCCGACAGATCATGTCTGCGCTGGACTTTTGCCACAGTCATTCCATATGGTGAGTTGGTCTGCAAACGCGCGCCGTTTGCTCAAACCCAGTTTACATCCCAGATTTCTAATATATGGGAAGTGTTTTCGGGGGTGAACTCATTATCACGTCCATCAACTGTGTCAAACAGCACAGACCCAGAAAGAGCTGCACATAAAATTGGTTTGCACGCAACGTTGGGCTCAATGAATGGGGGCACAATTTCATTTTAATTTGGCGTTTCCGAGGTTTTGGAATCTTTTCTATCTTTTCAAACCAGTGCTTTAATTTAGATCCCATCGATGCGTTTAATGATTCACTTCCCAAAGTGTTTAAGTCGCATTTGTATCAAGTTTGAGTGACTTACTCGTTAGCAATCAGTGTCACACTGGGTTTTTTTTGCAGAGCATCTGGCAGTTTTTAAACATCTTTTACTACTTGGACAGATAAAAATGCTGAGGCATCACCTTTTTTTGCCGAGCACAGGTGGTATTTACACAGCTTACAAACCACACGGTCCGTGTCCTCCGCGCCGTTTCTGGCAGAGGGGTCTGCGGATCTGCAAAATTGTCTTCAGAGTCATCATAAATATGACTTACTGAGTCCGCTGGTTCGCAGCTGTGTGTTGTAACTGAGGTGTTGATCTGTTTGTACCCCCCCAAACACAGAATGAGTGATTTCCTCTTGTTGCTGCAGCACAGACGGAGCTCAGGCGCGAATCGGTGGTGCCGCCATTTACAACACGTCACAAATTTCAGCTCTGTCGTTTGTTGTTTTATTTTTCTTCACGGGGGAAAATAAATACTTATGCTAAGTAGCTAATATCTCCTCGAACCTTTCATTTAGCGTTAAATTCCTGGGAGATGTTTTTGCCTAATGTAATGGGTAATTAAAAGGGTGAAATTAAAACCGACTTGTCGGGGAGTTAGCTGCAATTACACTTATGTGATTTGATATGCTCTGTATTTATGCACAGTGACGTTTATTAAAATTACATCTGGGCTGCTGCTGTTCCATAACAAAGCAATTATGTGAGTTGAGCTAAACGTGTGGCAGAAATACTTTATTTTGCTGGTTATATCGAGATGATGGACATGATTTGATTTGATTTTTTACAGTTTAGCCTGTCAAATATAGTTACTGGATAACTTTTTTTGTCAAAATTCATTAATTTCCTTAATAAAGGAAAAAGATAAAAAAAGATTCTTTTGTGCAAATGATTTAAACAAACCTTGCTCTGTCGTGGCTCCTCCAGTCCCTCCACGAACATTCCTGGAAAATGAAGCTTGGTGAAAGTGCCATGAGGAGGACAGTTTTTTTTGTGCCGGTGCACACGCTCATCATCTTCCACCCCACTTTAATTAGGGGCAAACAGACTGACAGGTGCAGCCTTTTCCCACTGTTCCTCCTAATGAGATCCCAGCACATCTCCCCACATAAAAGCATTTCTGCAATCATTCCTTTCCTTTTCTCCTTATCTGGGCCGGGGACCTACAAATGCCATTAAGAGTGCTGCCTTTTCTGCATCCTACCATGCACACAGAGCTAAATAGCCCCCATCCCCTCTTTCTCCTGCTCAGCGCCTGTTTCCCACCTCTTACGTTGTTCCTCCCTCCGCCTACACTCCGCGCCCACACATCTCTCCGGATTTAAATGTGAATATGAATGAAAGGACGCGGAGAGCGCCTGTGACTCATTGTTTCCCACGTCTGATTCAGATCATGCTCTGATTTCAGCTGATTTTATTGTATTTTCCTGTGGAGGAGCAGAGAGGGACAGAGCGGATCACACAGGGAGAACTGACACAGGAGATGAGGCAATGATGGGAAAGAGCGGGAGATGAAACACACTCGGGAACATAACAGTCATTGAATGAAAGTCGGCGTGTGAGCACGTGATAAGGGTTTATGTATATCCGAGCACTTTCCTCTGTCTCCGATGGTTGTTCCGCCGCGTGGATCTGCAAGTGTATGAGTCACACACAGGGAAGTGGGAGGGTCCACACGCAGGATTGAGTCCTTGTCAAGGACGAGGTTATTTCCTCCATGTCTACCTGAGCAGGCGTTTTAACAGTGGCCTCCCCCATGTGCTTCTAGCTTTGACCTTAAGCGAAATGCATATCTGCTGTGTAGAAACACTCGTGTTGAAGTCAGTGTGGCTTCGCCTGCGACAACTATGCATCATCGTACACGCGCACGGCCCCGACGGTGCCGTGATGTCACTGAAAACAAACATCTCTCTGCATTTCCTTTTCATTTTGCTGATGTATGTCTGTAGCAATTTATTGGTATCTGACAGGACAATTAGCACCAGCAGCTGCTGATTAGCATAACGATTATGAAAGAAACACACATCATCCTTAAGGTTTGTTGAAAAATGTCTGCTCCTTCTGCTCTGGCTTTTTCTTCTGGTTTCATCTGTTGTACCGGCAGAGCTCCCGTCAGCCTGATTGTCCACTTTTTGGTGATTCCCGCCCCGCGGAAAAACCCGTATTTATATCGTCCTGCCATCACTTCATCTGTTGGAGGTGATAAACATGTGCGATCATTTTACGATGTTAATTCTCCTGTACTTTTTTAGGATTACTGGCAAACTCCAATGAGAGCCAGTCTTTTATTCTTCCTTTTGCTACAGTAATCCGTCATTAATCAACCCTGGATTAGGAGCAATCTCTGGGTTACACAGAGATTTGGATCAACACAGTAAACTGTTTATTTATGACAGATTCAGTCATCCTTGTTACCGCATTTTTGCCCGAGCATTGTTTTTGGATGCTACGGCTGCGTGACGCTCTCATAACTGGAGCAGTGTGTGTCTTTGTAGGATGAACATGGATTATGTTCATAACCTAATCGGAAGAAAGAAACTTTGAGAGTTCCAACTAGAAGCCAAGGAAATGCAAAAATCCTTGTAAGGATTTGTCTTGGATAGTATAAAGATAGTCTTTCAAAATATATTTGCAGATTTTGAATCTCCAAAATGCAAAAACACACTTGATTTGTTAGATTCCAACGATGAAACGGGTGGAAACATTACAATTAAACACACAGAATAAGTTGGCAGTAAGATGCCTTCTCTATCTACTGCGATCACAAATGAGCCTGAAGCACTTTTATTGAGCTGGAATCTGATTAATTGGAGAGATTTTTTTAAAGTGAAAATCAGAAAGACTTCAGAGGATAGATGGGTCTGTTTTACCCTCACAAACCTCTCCAGCTCATAATGGTACCAGGATGCACTTACACACGCACACACCCACACACACACAATTGTGCTATTTTCCAGACTTAACATGTCAAAAGCATCTATTTAAAGCATTAGCATTAACATAAAGTATTGTGGTTAATTAATTAGGATGATGCATCTAACAAGAGACCATAATAAGCCATGTGAGTTCCAGGGGAACAGTTTTGGGGTTTTTTCTTTGGGATGGCCGCAGTAATGTTTGTCATTAGAAAGATGTAATATTGGAGAAATGTGAGCCCCGAGACAAAGATCGTCTACGTATGATATCAACATGCTACACGCCAATAATCACAACCAATTAGGAGCCCGGCGCTAGATTACAGCAGCTGTTGCCAGACTCGTGTCCAACAGCCCCACTGGGCTGTAAAAGTTGCTCAGACAGCATGCAGAAGCAGATGCGCCCCGTAAATTACACTGAGCAGCGTCTTCAGAGGCGCGGCTGCACGCCATCAGTAAGACCGCCTTTGCTGCAACATATATCAACAGTTTTCATTCTTGCTGTTTGACTCTGGCAGCCATTTTTGTTTCTTCTTCGTAGTTGCAGGACATTAGTTGTGTTCCCTCTGGAAACTGCAATAACAGTTTGGGACGATCTATCATGGATTTGGTTTAATCTTTGCAAAAGAGAAATATCCAAATTTATGTGCAGCCTGACCCACAGCTCAAGACGCAACTGCACAGCAGTGACAAATATAGGCTAACATAATGGCGAAGGGGCTTTAAATAGCAGTTGTTGATGTTATTTGTATCTCCTGCGGGCCTTTGTTCTATCACACGTCCAGCAGAGCACTAATATGTATATTTTTATGCCTGCCATTGTGTGAAAGTGACACACTCATGAAATATGTAATATTCCATTAAAAAGGGCAGCGTTAACACCTGCCTTCAAGCTCCCGGTGCCTTCAGATCACATTTACACCGAGGCTCGTTGCATCTGTCGCAGTCGTCTAACAGCATCCATGTGACATATGAGGGCAACGTGGCGATCCCTCTGCTATAAGACCTGCTGTGTGAGCAAGATTACAGTAGCAAAGTGCAGTCTAATGTGTCAGAGCAGCAATTTAATGTCCTATTATGGACGCCGGGGTCCTGACAACCAGTAAAGCATCCGTGTGTAATCTATCCACTCGCTGTCGAGGATAAACGCTGCGTTGTGCATTGGCCTCAGGAGGCTTGGCTGTTTTTGTTTTACCTTTGATGGGGCTACGATTGCACAGTGTCGGTTTCATATTTATGGACATAACAATACAGTGTGTGTGTGTGTGTGTGTGTGTGTGTTTGCATCACGACTCAAGAGTAGTTAAAGATTTATGGCTCTGATGCACATTTCCAATCAGGAGTGAAATTCTTGATCTTGTCGTCATGGGTGAAAAGATTTTGAACTCTAAGCTTAACGAACCCTGCCCTTCTGCTTTTGTTGATGATGTCATACCAAATAATTTAGCCACCTTCAGGCCCAGACTTCTGATCCCTGCAGTGAGACGGATACAAATGAACCTCTGTCTCCAGTGCAGCTGTCTAAAACATTTTGTTGTTAGGGCAAACATTTTTCACCCTTCACTTAATCACCCACGCTGATCGGAACGCGTTAAGCGTGCGGCGTCGGCCGGGAGGAACCGAGCTTTTGACAGCTTTAGTTAAAAGGCCGACTCTCAGGCTAAACTGACGTCGCTGCCAAATGAGGCTTGTGTGAACCGACAAAGGTTTTAGCCGGGGGAGAACTGTTTTAGATGCTATCCGTGTTTTATTTCAATTAGAACAAAGATCAGAGAGGCTGTCAGCGATAACAGACCAGCTGACACCAATCCCTCAGGACAGGAAACGCGTTGTACAGCAGCTGATGTCATCTGAGGTTAAACGTCCGTTGTGATAAGGTGCTCTTCAAAGGCATCTCGCCTCTCTATCATTAGTATAAAGAGAAGATAAAAGTCTGCTTCATGACATCCTGACAGCCCTTTGGCTTCCTGCAGTCATGCTGCCCCGATCGCAAAAAACAGAGGAGGAGGTAACCGAGCACTGGCAGGAAGGTGGAAAAAAGAGATGGATTCATACGATGTGCTAGCATGGATGTTGGGAGACGGCACAGGAGCACAGCAATCTAACCAGCAACCTTGAGATGAGAGAGGGATGTTAAATGCAGGATATTAACCCCCGACAGCGGAGCAGCAGAACACGTGATCTGAAATAAGGCCCTTCATCTCGATGGTCCTTTTAGAGGACGTAGCTGCTATCTGCCAGATGCCCCCCCCCCTTACTGAGCTCAGTGGTGAATGAATGGCAGCTAATGAGCACCTCCTCTGAGAATGGTGCCACTTGACACCCCTTGGTTAGCCTGTTCTGGTGGATGACAGGAAAATAGGTGGAGAGGAGCGAGGGAAGGGGAAGAGAAGAAGTAGGGGACCCAGCAGGGGGCTGTCACACCTCCTACCTGCAGGATAGACCCTTGTTACAGGACAGGGCGCCCGGAGAGAGCTGTGTGTTCCAGGGTGGAGGTGGATGCTCGCTAATAACGCGGTTCCCATTTTCCTCTTGTTGATACAGTCTGACCCGGGATGATATTTCATTTTCGCATTTCTTTTTTGTCTCACTGTTTTTCAGCCACAGAGATCTGAAGCCCGAGAACCTGTTACTAGACGAAAAGAACAACATCAGGATAGCAGACTTCGGCATGGCCTCCCTTCAGGTCGGAGACAGTCTGCTGGAAACGAGCTGCGGGTATGTGAACCCTGCGTCCTCAGCCTTTTTTTTTTTATGATTTAATGTTGTCACAAAGAAATGTGATGCTATGATGTAAAACCCGGTTCTACACAGCTTTTTGGAGTTGCCGCTGTGTTAGAGCAGAAGGAAGGTCTGTTATCGGGCGGTGTTGATCTCCAGACGGGAGATGGCTGGTGTCTGTTAAAGTGCTTTCTGGCTGTGAGCAGAGCCAGGACCATGCATTACCACCCTCCGTCATCTCCTATCGGACTGGGGGTTTTACGATCTGGCAGTCACGACCACGCGGGGCCCATCAATCCTGTAATGGCAGCAATGAATTTGGCTGTGGGAAAAGTCACTTTCAAAGTCAGCGGAGGGATTGTGTTCATGCTGCGGGAGTGCTTGCATTAAAATGTAGTGATTAGTGAGGTCATATATGCCAATATGTGCATGTAAGGTTCATAAACTTGGTGAAATCCGTTTTGAAATCAAATGTGGACCGCGTTCCCGATTCGTTTGCACTTTGCTTGTGCACAAACCCAAATCTGAGTGTGTGAGAGAGAGAGAGAGAGAGGGAGAGAGAAGGCTCTCTGGCACCTGACCCCCGACTCTGACCTCATCCCAGCAGATTACCGGTAAACTTCCAAATCTGCCGCAGTTGAAATAACACACACACACACACACACACACACACACACTTGCTAATGTGAGTCCACCATCACACACGGGCCTAGAGTGTGGCAAGTCTTAGCTCATCCCTCACCTCCCAGACCCTTTGTCCCATCGGTGGTTGTTTCTCTCTGTCACTCTCTCTCTTGCTCTCTCACACACATACACACACAACCACATGCGCGCGCATAAGGCTAACTGTTGCATAATACGTCCAGCCTAAGCTCTCATGACTCATCAGTAAAAGATTAGGCCAACAGAGAGTATTGTGCATTGCAATCTGGACGTGCACGATTGGGTCATTCCGCCACCCAAGATGACCACTTTTTTTAGAGGAACACACACACACACACACACACACACACACACACACACACACACACACACACAAATGCATGCACATACACACATTTCCATCTGAATATAAGACCTTTATATTGCCCTCCATTCTGTTGCTTCTCATTTATACAGCTTAATCCGGACTGTAATTTATAACCTGAACTAATCCAACATCCCACCCATAAAATAATCCCTGGCCCTGGAATAGTTGCCCACAAGGGTGTCGGACCCCATAATTTGAATGAGGTGGATGCAGGTGGAAAACGTGCATCCATAAATAAATGACTCCCACACTCTTCTTCACAGAAAAAGTTTATATTCCACTCTCATCTTCATCCCTCCATCTGTGTGTGTGTGTGTGTGTGTGTGTGGGTGGGTAGGTGGGTGGGTGGATGTCTGCATTCTACAGTGCCACAGCGTGGCCTTACGTGCAAATGTGCCCCACAGTGCATGTGTGGCTATTGATTATTCATGGTGTTCTGACTGTCCCATCTCTAAGTGCAAGTATGACAATTTTTAATTAAACACATTTATCTGCACCACCACCACCACCACCCCCACCCCCCCTCCTCATGCAGCAGTCTGACACAAATTTATTCCATTTGCCAGGGGTAATGGAGCTGAGTGAAGATGAGGCTTGCCCCAGGTAGGGCAGAGGAAGCCTCGGAGCACATACATAAATATGTGCAGATGTACAGACGGGCAGATGAGAGGAGGCCTTGACAAGCACCTCTCTGTCCCTGTCCCTGTCTCTCTGTCCCTGTCTCTGTCCCTGTCTCTGTCTCTCTCTGTGTCTCTCTCTCGTCTCTCTCTGTCTCTCTCTGTGCTTGTTCCATATGTAGTTATTCAGCTGATGAAAGTAAATTATGCTGTTCGCAGTGAGAAGCAGCCCAAATTTGGTTTACTGATGAATTTTCATGAGGTTGAGCTACATCTGTCTCAACATCTCCTCATTATTGCCGTCCCACAGCCATGCTTTAGCCCTGCAACATCCTTGTGTTCACCGTGTGGAACATCTTGTGGTAAATTTAGCTTTGCACTCGTTCATCCAGATGAATAAAAACTTCAGCTTTTACTTCATCATTTCTCTCCTCCTCAGCAGCGCTCAGGTCCTTCACCAAATGTTTGTACACGCACAAACCTTTAGTTTCCTACGATCACTTCTTTCAAAACTCGGCACTGCTTCATTTTTGTCCCAAAATGGACGAAGTGTTGTCCTCAGAATCCAACCAGTTCCCCTGTTCTGTTCATGCTAATTAAGCAGGGAAAACCCTCTGGGAATTACAATAATTTAGTCTTGAAATACATGAATTAGCTGATTTGCTGGTCAGAAATCAAAATGCAATACACAAATGTCATACAGTCTGTGAATGAAACCCCATTTTTTTAAAACCCAGAGTTACCTAAAGGTTCGTGCGTGTATGAACATGCCAAGAAGTTGATTTAAATTGTTGGTCGGTGGACAGAAACATTCGATTTCTGCTTTTATTTACGTGATGAGCCTCAGCAGATAGCAAAAAAAGACTTTATAACCTCAGCCCTCAGCACCCCCCTGCTTCTAAACAAAGGCTGCATTTTTCACTCCAGTCAAAAAAAGTGGCACGTACAGCTTCTTCCATAATTATCCTCATATAGATTGTTCTTATCTGACACTCGTATCTTTATATGATTATTAGATAGATCGTGGAAGGCTAACATATTGATTTTTTGTTTTTGGTAAATAAATGCTGACGAAATTGCCGTCTAGACTTTCACCTCCTTTGCCGTTTGCTACCTCCTCCCTGATGCTGGCACTCAAAAGGCAAAACTAGAGTAAATTCCATGCTTGTTTTTCTTTTATTTATTTAGATTCCATGCTCATCTGCATAATGTGCTATGACACTCACTATCTGGAGCGCTGTTATTTGCATAGACTCGTGTTTGAACTCCGCCATTGACGCGGAGGCAGTGTTTATTATCAGCCAGTATTTTGACAGTTGGAGGAAGCGGCAGCGGCGGCGCCAGGGCCAGTATAAGACGGCAGCCGAGGTAACGGGCACCGTGTTTACAGACGTCAGATAGACTGTCATTAGAGGTAATTGTCCTGGATTTAGAGTGAAGGGGGAGGATTCTGGAGCCCTGCTAAATTTCATTGTCCCTAAAAAAAAGGGTCATGTTGTAAACTCACTTTTTTATTCCAGGGAACCAAATTTGATGTCAAAATGCTGCAAATGTAGTAAAAGCTGAAACAGTCGAGTGGCCGTCGCGAGGGAGCTCCATAAATCTTCATACGGTATTGACGTGTCGGCCCTGTCGTTAGGTTTACTGTCAAAGCATCCAGGTGCTGTAAAGATTAGTGGGTCTGTTCGCTGTCTGCTGTGAGAAGATGCCCTTGAGTGAGCAGACGGGAGGACGTCCACACACCCGCAGGCTGTCCAAACTTCTCGATCCGTGCTGACTGGAAAACGTATTATTGTCTGCATAAATTGTTCTCCTTTGTCTTTGCAGTCTATTGTAGTCAAACTATTGCAGTGTCATTGCAACTCTGACCTCAGATGAACCTGGATTTTAATTCTTTCTCTCTGTTTTTAGATCTCCACACTATGCCTGTCCAGAGGTCATCAGGGTGAGTCATTTTTCACTGGTTTTGATTTATATTCCCTTTATTAATGCTTTATTAGTATTAGTAAACTAACAATTATGAATGTGTCCTCAGGGTGAGAAGTATGATGGGAGGAAAGCAGATGTCTGGAGCTGTGGGGTCATACTTTTTGCTCTATTGGTGGTGAGTGTTGTGTTCTTACTGATTATGGTTTGACCAACCCATACTCACCAATCTAGACGTACAGTATTTTATATTACCTGTCTAACTTAAAATACTGAAAGCAAGTTGCTGCTTTAAAACAAAGCTGCTGCTCTTTTCTTTTTTATGATCCTTTTTAGTCTCTTCAATGTGAAGGACTGAGGACAACCCAACATTTTCAAACCTTTTTTTCCTGAGACTTTTCCAGGGTTTTCTGGGGTAGAATAATCACCCTGGAGCTAAATTTAGACCATAATCCCTTTAGTTAAAGCACGTACCATGGTTCCTCCAAAGGCTCCCAGTGAAAGTCAATGGAGGGAAAAATGGAGGGAGATTCAGACACAAATGGTTATTATTACTATTGTTTAGGGAGTCAAATTGAAAATCCTGACCTCCCCCCGCCTCCTGTGTTCACGTGCAATGAAAGATCAGAAAATAGAAACGTCTCTTTATTCATTTTGTTGTATCCATGCACATGGCTGTATACATAATCAGGTTTATTCTCTTGCTCCATTATGGTTCCCAGCCCTGGAGCTTAGTTTCATCAACAGCTGTACTGTCATTCCTGCTCATTCCTGATATGAATAATTCATGCAGCCAAACTGAATGAAGACGGCGGAAAATAAACACCATTGCTGACAGGGCAGCTTTTGGCCACAGGGCCTGATTATTTGACTTACTATGTCTGTCTTTTGTGTGCGTGTGTGTGTGTGTGTGTGTGTGTGTGTGTGTGTGTGTGTGTGTGTGTGTGTTTGCTTGTTTGCACTGTTGCCTAAACATGATGCACTCCAAAGCAAAAGTTTCTCCGCTACGCTTCGACTGCCGACGAACAACGTCTTCCCGTCTTCGGCTCAGTTGTGTGGCTGTGAGAGAACCATTTGTCTGATTGTGGGAGACGCGTATTCTCTCAGCAGTTAAACTGAGCTCACATCATCTATTACGCAGCATCCCCACTCTCTTTTCTATACCTCTATTCTTTCCAAAGCCTTGTTCAAGTCTTTCTCCAAACTCCTCTCCTGGCGGAGGTTGTCATTCATCAAATGGCCGCATCTGTGAAGTGTCGGCTCGCTGTGATGAATGATGCGACGCGAGGATACTAAGTGACTGAGATAAACAAGAACGCTGGGCCGTTATTAAGAAATCCCCGGCTCCATCTTTTTGCTCTTTGTTAGTTATCCAACATCAATGTTGAGGGCAGAATTATTTCAAACTCAAGTTACTTAGTTAGTTTGCTTAGTTTTTACCGTTGCTAAGGATAATTTCCTTTTAGTCTGTCTTGTTTGCTTGTTTGGTTTTTCAGTTTGACAGCTCCAACTTTTCTGCCCCCCCTCCAGGGAGCCCTTCCATTTGACGATGACAACCTTAGGAACCTGCTGGAGAAAGTGAAGTTGGGAGTGTTCCACATGCCTCACTTCATCCCCCCGGACTGTCAAAACCTTCTCCGGGGCATGATTGAAGTGGACGCATCCAAAAGACTAACGGTCAGTTCAGTTGAGAGCCTGTTGAGCTGCGGTAATGAGGTCTAGCGAGACTGAAGATGCCCATTTAGACTGACCCTGAGTATATGATGATGATTATGTTGCTGACAACAAAGTCTTGTCCTTTTAAAAGCTGTGTCTACTTATGGAGTATCTTTGGATAGATGAGTATTCGTAGGGAGGAACGGCTCCTATAAACAGTGACCCCAGGAGTTGTGGTGTTTGCTAATGATCTGGAATCAGCAAAACACATCTGCAGATCTTAGTTAAGATGGACGGAGCAGGGCTTTTTTATCAAAGAAAATGTAATTTATAGCTTCAGAGCATGCTTGAACAAAAGCTCTAAGGAGAGGGCTGGACGGCAAAGTAAAAACTGTTGAAAATCGACCACAATGGGTTGCCATAAAGTATTGCCTTTATGGTTTATTTATTCCTCTGTTGTTTTGTGTTTGTCTCACCTCATCCTTGGTTCTGTTGGCTTGAGGTTTAGGTTATAAATTCAGGGCATCGCTGCTGTTTGTCTCCCCCTGCACTCATCGGGAGGCCGGTCCCCTTCCGACAGATAGGTGAAGGGTACGGAGCTGGGACGAAGGGAGGGGGCGACATGGAAGGAGACATGTAAATAATGTAGGTGACCAGAGACCACAGAGACGGCGCACTGCAATAATGTCGCAGCAGACGGTGCGCGCTCGTAAACAGGATTTTACCTGCGCGTGAACAAACCTAAAAGTAGATCCTGATGCTGAATTTAAAGTCTCGGGTATCCGTGACAGAGTCGGAATGATTTCAACAAGCAGTGCGCACGAAAACAGAAGGAATACCATTACCGGCAGAAAAACAGTTTTTAGAAAAGAAGACATCTGTAAGTTGCAGCGCTCTCAGATGTGCACGCAGCAGTGCACGTGAACTTGAAAGATCCCTGCCTCTTTGGTATGCAGTGTGTACTCTATTATTTTTCTGTTCTCTCCGCCTGACGTGAACAGGTCACCCTGAGATCCCCAGATAAGTACAGCAGCCTCCAGCGCTGGGTTACACACAGGCCAAGCTACTGGGGGAGAATAGGCTGCCTCTCTGCCTTCCCTCGTCTACATGAGGACTTCAAATTAAGCTCTGGGGATGCGCTGTAACCTCCCAGAATGTCAGACAGTTTTGGCTTTGTTTGGAATTAGTGGTGACCACCCACATGACCAGACATGCATTGTCTGCTTTATTTAGTGACTGATTGACACCTTGATACAGGCGGCACCTGATGTTTGCATCATAGCTGATGTGTTTAAGTTCACACACAAAAAAAGACCCTACAGATTCTGAAGGCACATATTTAGATTTAAATGAGCTTAGCTCGAGAAAACCTTTGTCTTCATCTCCTGTTTATTTGGGGGTCCCAGGAGCAGAGCCACCTCAATCCAGACATCTAATCATCGCTATTCAAATAAACAGAGGAAAATACCTGCCCACCCACAACTTGTGGAAAATGAAGAGGATTGCCTGTAGATTATTGTGATGAAGAGCAGTTCATCTCCAGCAAATAATGAATTCATGGGCGGCAATGATGACCTTCCAGAGTAGGACTCATGGGATTGCTGGGTGAGGCGGCAGGTTATGGACTATGAGTCCGGTTAGAGAATCAAGGTGCTTCTGAAGGAAGGTGCAGATGGATCTAACTGGGTTTTATATGATTTATTCCAAGTTGGGATTGGAAGATAAGAAGCTTTCAGCGTTACAGGTTACAGAGGTGATGAACTTATAGTTGCTGTCTAGGTTGCTGACATACAGGCGGGTACATGCGGTGCAGTAGTAGGCTGATATAGTGTAGTGTAGTTTAGACTGGGGGTGGTGATTGCTCAGATAGTTGGGAACTAGACTGAGAAGCAGACGGTTCTTGGTTCGTGGCCCAGGGCAGACAAAGCATCCTCTGGTAGTAGTGGATGGTGCCAGAACACCTTCAGAGTATTGCCAAGGTACCCTTGAGCAAGGTATCGAACGCAAAAATGCTCATATAAGGCCCTGCGGTGAACTGGCAACTCATCCTTGCCCATTGTGTACCCTCCCTGTGACTCCAAAAGGGATAAAGCAGTTAAGAAGACGAAACAAAAGGATAAGAAGACAAGAGACGAGCTTAGACTAAGGTGAGGAGCAGCAGTTAAACAAAGGGTAGAGGTTGCTTGGGAATTGAAGGCCCCAGGCTTTGGTCCTTTGAGGATTGAGGGACGTAGTCATGCCGGTCTTTGGGCTTTGGCGCTGACTTGGGGACATTTCTCCTCCAAAGGGAAGCCTGAAAGTTGATCCTGGTCTCAGGCAGCTGGACGAGCCGGGCGGTAGACCAAACATAGGTCTTGTCTTTAACCTTGATGGTGGCCGCCCGAACCTGCCTGTCCACTCCCAGGTGGGTGACGATTATCATGCCCGCTGGCCAGAGCACACATGGAAGCTGCTGGTCATGGACTATCAGAACCACCTTGTCCGGAGCGAGCTGATTCTCACCGGCCTGCCAGGCAATAATGAAGTGACCTCGCTGCTGAAGTCATACTGAGTGTTGGAGCTCACATTAAATACCTAAACAGTTTTAGCTGAACCCACTGCACCCTGCTTTAATTTCAGCTAAGTTAACTCTGTCAAACCTCCATCCGTAATTCAACCTGTCCATTATTAATCACTAATCCTCTTTTTTCTGAATGTGCTGCTGTCTTGCCTCTGTTGGGCACAAAAGTTCTGTCCATTTTCTCATCCAGCATTTCCCTAATGAACAGTTGACAGGGTTATAGCGTGCACGCTCGAATCTTGGTAGCAACAAAAACAAACCAGAAGTCCAACTCTAGTCGCTCACAGGAGCGCCCCCCCCCCCAACACACACACGCACACACACACACACACCACCACCACCACCCACCCCCTGATTTAAGGCGGCTGGGATTGGTACTGTCACTTTTCAGGACTGATTGATGTGACACTGCATTTCAAACCAAAGCGTTTTCAAGCCTGTGCGCAATATTGCTGGGTTGCCTTGCGACCTTCAATAAGTGACCCGCTGGCCTGTGTGTGCAGGTCTGGGGGCGTCTGTCAGTAGCTTGACCCCTGTGAAAGACGACCAGATTGGGAAGTCAACTGGGAAGTCTAACCTCCAACCAGGAGAAGCTCTGATTGCCTGTTGCTGCAGAGATGCTGCTGTTTGAGGGTGATATCGACATGCACGCTTTAAACGTGATAACTGCTGTGTGCCAACTGAAGCTCTGGCCTGAAACAGGCTTCTCACCCGTTATTTTGTCTTCTTTTACCGAAAAATAAGAATGTTTTGGAGAACAATGGAAAGACAGCAGCACATTATCAACCCCCATCTGGTCTCTGAATGTGACAAATACTCTGCGATCAAACTTTTAAACAGCGTGCGCTTCACAATTACTTAGCTTGCAGTGCATCAAGAATTATTCAGTGACATTATTAGATAGACAGCAGGTCTGATGTAATGTAGTTTTGCTTCCCTTTGGTGCCCTGTCGCCACCCGCGTGCGTCTTCCTTCTCCTCTCTCGACGTCGATCACTCCAAAGACACTGACGAAAAAGCGGCCGCATTAAACGTGCCGCGGACATGATGTGTGTTTGTGTTGGAACCAGATGAGGAGGGGGTTACAAAGGGGGATTCCCTCCAGACTGGAGGGCCTGGAAGGGTCAGCGACATGTGTGTAACAGAGATAATGTACTCTGTTCATAGCTCAGTGAGATCATTGCTCTCTCTGCCCCCTCCTGTACCTCACGCCATTGCTGAGTTGTTCCCGTTGGCTGTATTAATATTTGAAGGTCTCATTATTTACTACCCTTCAGTCTGTATTGTCTTATTGTCTTTCCATTTGCTCATCTGTAACTGCAGCAAGTCTTCCATGGGCAGAAGCTCGAATGTTCCCTAAATGCACCATTTTCTTGTTTTCTTTTCATCAAAAAAATCATCAAACAAAAAATCACCTGCCTTCTTTTTTTATCTTTTACAGTTAGAACAGATCCAGAAGCACACGTGGTACATGTAAGTATGCAGCTGGCTTTCCTTCCTGTTTACCGACCCACTCGGAGGTTGTTCTGCAGAGGTTGTAGACCTGGGGGGAGCACATGATGAATGGCTTTGAGCTTCAGCCCCGTACATGAGAGTAGATTTGAGCAGGGCATGACTCCACTCTCGGGGATGTGAGGGTAAATTGGTAGTGCATGAAAAGGATGTGCAGCATATGGTCAGATGAACAGGACGCAGGGACACAAGCAGGGATGTGCAGGGGGTCGATCTTCACCGTCCCTGGTGCTTAACACCGCGATAATACAGGGTCGCTTTTAGATTAAATGCAATGCACATAATTTATGTTTTTCTCACGTCATTGTAGCTGATTTTGTCCAAAAAACATGAGTCATGTGAGAAGGGTTGAGTCAGATGTGAAAGATTGTCATAGATTAATAAACAAAAATAGAGGAGAGACACACAAATAGAGGAGAGAAGAGGCGGGTTGGTGGGTGATTTTTTTTTTACAGCTTTTATTCAAATAATAATATAATAATAATGATTAATGGTAATCTATATTTAATCAGCACATTTAAAAAGCCAAGATTTAACTTAAGGTGCAGTTAAAGTGGCAAAATAACTATAAGGAAAAGTACAAGTACAGTAAAATCATGATATAACATTTTAAAAACAATACAACAGCACCTAAAATTATCTTTATTCACGTCTGGTTCCTTAGTCCTTCCTTTTGCCGTCCACCAGATTAAAGTTCAGATAAAAAGTAAAGTAGCTGTTAACAATTTGTCACAATAATACAGAATAATTTGCTTATCACACGTATGATGTTTATTTTAAATGTACACCAATAAATAATAAAGAATTCTGTTCCTGCAACACATGAAATGAAACATGGACTTCATTTCTCTGTCATTCATATTGAAGATAAACTCGTTGCTTCTGCACTCGTGCACAGACAGACAAACGTGCACCTGGAACACTTTTAGAACTTTTGGAACAGAATATGGGGAATAATGAAGATGCTAAGTTTGGACAAAAGACAGTCGGAGAAAGATGGGGAGAGACTCTAGTCCTTAACAAGGTGATTCAGTCAATTGTCTGCAGCTTGGCAAGCGTGTTGCCCCCCCCCCCCATTCAACCTCTGATGCAGTGACTCAGTCTGACTGTGAACATTCTATAATGGGAATGACAGAAGCCAACACTTATATCTCCACATGAATACTGCAGGTTCTGTTTGAAGTGCTCATTAAATCTTCAGAATCTGCAGAATGAGAGCTTTAATGCCTTGATGAGCTATTATTAGTGATATGTCAGTGCGTTCATACATCATTAATCAGAGTGGAGCAAAACAAATGGCTGCTGGCGACAGCTTTTTTTAAATTCCTTTCTTCCCATTCGCAGTGGAGGGAAGAACGAGCCCGAGCCGGAGCAGCCCGTTCCCAGGAAGGTGACCATCCGCAGCCTGCCCTCTGCCGACGACATCGATCCTGACGTTCTGGACAGCATGCACTCCCTGGGCTGCTTCAGAGACAAGAACAAACTGCTCAAAGACCTGCTTTCAGATGAGTGAGTGGCCAGGGAGACGGGAGGGAAGGCTCGAGGACGGAATGATAGAAGGGCGGTGAACCTACGGCCAAAGCCGGGAGAGGGAAAACACATGGGGGGAGTTGAAAACAGCGCGGTGACAAATGGAAAAATAAAAGCAGCGACGTTGGTGAGGCTGCGTGGGGGTACTACAGGAGAAGGTGTGTGGGGTGGAAAACCTTGGTGTTTCTCCACTTATGAAATCCCGTGAGGCCGTCGCTTTAGATGTCACAGACTATAGATCACTTAACCCCGATCTCACAGCGCTCCCAACCTGATCCAGGCCTGCAGCAAACACGAGCCTCTGGGTCACATTGTTTCTGTTCTGCAGCAGCAGTGATTTGTGCCTGACTTACACACGCCGCCGTGTTTTTCCTTCAGCAAATGTTACTTATTCAGAGGTTTTTCGCCCTGCAGATTTGCATCGTCTTTTAATAAAGTCTGCTAACAGGTTTTTTTTTTTTAGCTTTATTTTGCTTTTGCGTCTGTACCCCTGTTTTACATTTGCCCGGCCTCTTTAATTCAGTGCTAAATGAGTGTTTCGCTCTCCCTCTCCCCATCTCTGCCTCTCTCCTGGGAGCATCCTGTAATAGCGTTGGATGGGGAGGAAATTCTGCGGTCTCCTGCTCCCCTTCCTCTGGTTTATTTTAGCTGAAGTTGCAACTCTTCCTCTCTTTGCCTCCTACTGCTTTCCAATCTGTCTTTATTATGGAGGCCAATCCCTGGGCCTTTTGCGTAGACAGTACTGGCCCGAAGGCTTCCCGATTCAGACGGGAAGAAAATGGACGAACTTCTAATGTTTTCTCCATCTTTGGTAAACTCATAATTCTGAGGAAACAGTCAACAGAATAGAACACGACAGCTTAATGGCCTGTAAAACCAAACTGTTGTTTTAATGATAGAAGTGATTTCTTTGCCGTTTCACAATGAGCCCAAAATGATGTAAAGACATTAATCAAAGTGATTTTTTTTTTTTTTTTTTTTGTGCAGATTAATGTCTCGGATTTGAACTTTTGAAGACTCCAGGCTGGTTTTCAAATGTACTGTTTGAATTATTCAGCCTGTTCTCTCAAATCTTGTCTCCCTGCTGCAGTGACAACCAAGAAAAGATGATCTACTTTCTGTTACTGGACCGCAAGGAGAGGTACCCCAGTCAGGAGGACCAGAACCTTCCCCCTCGGAATGAGATAGGTGAGGCTCGGACAAAGAAACAAGCAGCAAATGAAACAATAAAACAAGAATAATGCAGGAGGAATTAATAAAGCAAAGGGTCAAAAGTATGTTGCTGCGGTCTGTGAGACGACCTTCGATGTGGGTGTGCATAGACAGGAACCATCATGGTGACAAATATATCCTTATTGGATGTGTCTATACAGGAGTCAAAGCAGTCCATCACTACTAGTTAAAGTGTCTCCTCATTATAATGTGCAAAACTTGTTGGTGTGTTAAAATGCAAATGACAGAGACAACATGTGTTAAATCAGGGGTGCCTAAATCCAGTCCCTGAGGGATTCGGGGCAAAGCAGGTTTTCTGTCCTACCAGCCAGGAAACGCTTACTCTAAGGAACGAGGAATCCCAGGTGGAAGCCGTGTCTTCCTGGTTGGACAGAAAACCCGGCTCATCTGCAGCCCTCGAGGACTGGATCGGGGTGCCCCGGTGATAACAGTATTAACTCGTACTGGATCCCTCTCCCTTGGGCACAGATCCTCCCAGGAAGCGGGTGGACTCTCCCATGTTGAACCGCCACGGCAAGAGGAGACCAGAGAGGAAGTCCATGGAGGTGCTTAGCGTCACAGACGGGGGCTCGCCTGTCCCAGCCAGGAGGGCCATCGACATGACGCAGCACGGACAGAGGTGCGGATGGAGGTGAAAACAAGAGAAACGTTTGAAGTAACTGAAGCCTCACGCGTCTCCGCGGAGGGGTGTTGTGAGAAGGCCGATGCAGGAGAAGGTCTGACAGCGAGCAGATCTGTGGAAACGCCAGCCTGACGCTCTGCCGGCTTTCTCTCCTGTCTCATTGTAGTAAATCAGTGTACAGTAAAAGCTTGGATATTCCCGATGCCCGTACAAAACGCAGCAAAGAAGAAAGGTATTCTCTCCCTCTCTTCCCCTCCTCTTGCCCTCCGTCTCGGGGGAGCGAAGGATGCAGCGGCGCTTCCTGCCCAAAGCAGAAAGTCCAACGGAGTCAACAGTTTTTGGCCTGAACCTTGAAAAGTTTAACTCTTTTAATTAATTTGATATTCCGCCTCACAAAGGCTGCATTTACAATTCAGGAGCTCGATACGCCCGCACCCCCACTCCTAGCATTAGCTCAATTATCTTTTCTTTTCATAATCTGAATGCTTTGATGATCAGGTCTCCCATGCTGTGTCCCACTTTCTCTGCTCGATGCACATTCCTCCATTGTGAAACCGTGCACGTGGAGCCTAGAGCCCCACGCCCGTAACACACAGCCCGCCGATTTAAAGTCTATTTCCTTATCTTCCTTTTTGCAAGTTATATATGGGCACATGATGCATATTTGCTCAGAGGCATCAACATGTGATACCGGGGGAGATGGAATCGGAGGCGGGTGCCGCTCTGATCAGGCAACGACGGGCAGATTGATGGAGAGCTGGCGCGGGGGAGCCGCGGCCCAGGGTGGCGTTAATAGGAGGCACCAGAGGAATCGGCAACCTTAGGTACACGAGCAGTGATTGCTCACCACAGCATCACCGGCACGGCAACAATAAGCCAAACTCTTCCAGTGGGAATCAGAAGTCACCTGTTAACTAAAGCACCAGCTTCATGTGGATTAGTACAACGTTATTTAAAGCACTCCGTGTTCAAAAGTTTGCCGACCCCCCCCCCTCCACACACACACACACACACACACGATAAAATACCTTAGACTTCAATAGAAGAGCTGCATGAACACATCCCGCCACAGTGCCTCCCAACATAATATCACCAACTCATCTCGCAGCAGGAAACCTCTTCAGACATTTTCAGCACGTTTCAAACACTCCTGCCTGATTCATTTATTCTTCTGAATTTTCGGCTCCAGGTTTATCTCCCGGTGTTTCATCGCCCCTTCATCCCCTCAGGCGATCCCGGCCTGATCGCTTCCTTCTTGTTTTTTTAAAGGTCATGTTGGTTTTCATCCACCCGCTCTGACTCGTCAGTTACAGCCTGACCCAAAATAGGCCACTTTATCAAACGTGGATCGTTTGTTTCTTGCCGCTCGTTCACGGACCTTTTATCATTTGGTTTGTGTGGTCAGAAAAGCTCCGCTGCATCTTTCCTTGCTAATTGATTGCTAATCACTGTGCTCCTACCCAATCCCAAACCAATGCCAGGGGCTCAGCCTTGCACCCCTCAGCCTCTCTCTCTTCCTCTGTCTTCACTCTGTTGTGTGTTGCTGACCTACAGCGCCAATCCTGCCACGTCCTGGTAGAGTCGCTATGCTAATGTAAAGGTGCTAGATTTTGAACAGACATAGGCAGATGATCAGAGGCTTGAAGAGGCCAGTACAATAGTCCCCCCCCCCCCCAACCCCCAGCCTCCCAGCTGCGCTCTGTAGCTTTTCCAACTGCAGTCATAACAAAACAGGCTATCGTCATCATTAGCGTTCCAGATTCTGTTGTTTTTCTGTCGTCCATCAGGTCTTTTATTGATCGTGTGTGTACAAATAGAAGATGGTGGAGGTTAAGCATATAAAATGGTGGAATCTGAGTCTCTGTGAGGCTTCCCTTATCTTTCCCCGACAGCAAACTTTTGCTGACAGCTCAGAAGATTCGTAGAACTCCAGATCAGAGCATGTCAGGGAGCGGAAAGACTTTCGAACATCTGTTTTGACAGGATACACTTCCACCAGCGTAAATGGAGTGCGGGAGGGGAGCCGGTTTTTATCTGAAATTATGCCACAAAAATGCCTCCATCCTCATTCAGAACTTTGCCCGTCGTCATTTTAAATCCTCTCAACTGGCCGTGTTACATTTAAATACATCTGACTGGCGGATGTTTAATTGAATAGATTTGGAATAAAGTCAGCAATAGGAGTATTAATGGAGACATTCCGGAGGCCCGTTTCATTCTCTTTATACCCACACATATCTCAAATTGACGTTAAAATCAAAAGAAAATGAAATCTTAACAACATACCAGGAGAAAAGAAGAGAGGTTAATGAGATGCTAATGAAATATGAAAAAGTGCTGCAGTGTGAAGAAAAGAATATCAATAGATATCTCCACAGATCTGCTCTAGTTACTTCCTGCGGTTTAAATGTGTTGGGTAGTCAAAGTACTCTGAATAATCGAGATCCCATGTTAATTATTGACTAATTTATTTAAGAGGCTCAAATGAGCACAAATAAAGCAGCTTTATCACTGATCTCTACAGCAGGAACCGTGGGGGTCTTGCTACATTTTAAAATTTGAGCAGCTGTGAATATTAATGCGCCAACGTCCCCGGGGAGTCGTCAGGGTTCAGGAAAAGAAATGAATTTAAACAGTGTGTTGATTTATTGGAATATCTGCTCCCCACAGGAGAACTCCAATGGCAGGACAGAGTCAATACAGGGGAGGGAGGGTGAGAAAAGTTGAACCTCCCTACCGGCTGTGACAGTTTAATTCATTTGCCCTTTGACTCTGTCTTTATTTAATTCCACATACTGGAACCTTTTCTGCACCTTCCGTTGGAGGAAGTTCAACATTTGACCCCCAGCACATATTTCAGAGGCTAGGAGCCACAACAGGACCATCACAGATCGAGAGTATGCACTTTAACTGGAGCAGTCCAGCATTATTAATGTCACTTAGGCAGGCCTAAAACTGCACAATTGTTTTTTTTAGTCTCAAGAATGACTTGACAGTCTTCTATATCGACTTTCCTGTGTTTATCAAGTGGAACTCCACCCATTGCACCATGCAACCGCTAGCTAGCTTCGCTGTTCCTTCTCATTGCCGATTTAATAACAGGCTGACTTTGTTAACGTGTAATGTCTGTTTGATTTGCAAATGCAGATTAGTTCAAACAAAACAGCCTTCGTACACGATTCAAGTCTTTCCAAAGCAGTGGCGAGCCTCTGACAGCCCATTACTGTACAACACAACCATCTGTAACATTAGCTTTATAGAGCTGCTGGTTGATCACCAGCAGATGTCTGGAACAATATGCTGGTGTTGGCCCGAGGATGCTGCGTTACGGTCACGTCTGGATAAACTACAGTCGGCTGCAGAGATGCAGGCTGCGCTGTGCAGCTAAGGGCAAGTCCCGCTCCGCCTCTGGACCTAAATGTAAATGATAACCACTGTCTGGTCATCGGCTTCTCGAAAACAAGAATCTTCCCCAGCGTCTGAACATCGCCCACTCATGTGTGCAATAAAAACACTGACAGAAGGGCCAGCGAAAGAATTACAGAAATAGCTGGTCTGTGGGCGTTCTATTATATGTCCTCTTTTTTGTGGCGCTTTTGTGTTGTATGCATGTTGGAGCTCTCATGGTGTATTTCTGATGGTTGAAGCGGATTTGGGCGTGATTAGAATATTATGCTCAGGTATCATGCTAATAGCCTTAAGCACTTACACAGGTTAGCGTCCAAATATGGGTGCTTCCGTGGTCGAGCAGGACAGCTCCACCATCAGTAATGGCCATTAGTCTCCATCCTTCCACCCGTCTCTTCATCCATCATCACTTCTCGGCTCCTTCCTTTACCACTTATGTTTAAAATGTCAGAAGTTCAAACAAGGCTTAAAAAAAGGTGGTGGGGGGGTCGGGGGGTGACACTGTTGTGGCGCCGAACAGCAACAATGAAGAGCAACAGAGAAGGAAAGACGATGGTATTAATAGATTGAATGACAAAAAGGAGCAGTGTTGTGACAGCGTGCAGCTGGCGTTTCCGAGTGATGACGGCCCCAGTTTGGTGTGTGTGTGTGTGTGTGTGTGTGTGTGTGTGTGTGTGTGTGTGTGTGTTTGTGTACGTGCGTGTGCGCGCACAGTTGATAGAGACAGATTGTCTTGTGATTGTTCATTTCTGAGCAGGGCTCCACTCGTAGGGGTTATTGACTGCATCTGTAGGGGGAAAGAGAAGAAAATGACAAATGGCACTCCACCAAATGTCCCACTTCATTTCCCCCTCAAGTTATTTTCCTCTGCTCCAGTGAAAAGACTTAAATGTCAACATTTATTATTAGTAAGCTGTAGGTGGCGTGGAAGATGAATTTGAATGCTAATCCAGGGAAGAGCGCCTACAGATTTCTCAAAGTTGATCGCTTCCATGCTAAATGCTGCAGGTAAACATTAGCAGCATACAGGCCGTGACCCCCCCCCCCCCCCCCCCCCCCCCCCCACCGTGCTGTGATGCTTTTACCCTCTTTGTGAGTAGTGGAAGGGCTGGATAGCAACGGCTGTGCTCAGTAGGAGGCTAACCTACGCTTTATTGCTTTCGGTGTGCTGCCTTTAACCCCCACCTGGGTTTACTGAAACACTGAACAGGTACATATGTTGATCCCTCTAATTATCTCTGCCCCCCCCATGTCTTCTCCCATGTTTGTACCACAGGTCGCGGTCTATTAGCGGAGCCTCATCTGGCCTCTCCACCAGCCCCCTCAGCAGCCCACGGGTGAGTCATGGCCCACTGTTCCAACACACACACACACACATGCGCACACACACACACACACACACACACACACACACACACACCTCTTGACCCCATTTTTGCAACTCTTGTTGGGGCTCCAGGTATCTAATTGCTGCTGATCCCACATTATTGCTGCCATTTTATTGCTATTTATGCCCAACCAAGTAAAAGCTACTCAGAGCAGCATTCCATACCTATACCCCCCCACCCACCCAACATGGCTCCTCTCTGGGGTTTAATATCTATTCTCTACAAGAGAATTATGCTCCGATCAGACTCGTAACTGCTTCGGATCTCTCTGTTAAAAACACACTTATAAACTTACAAGGGGAGGACCTGTCGACTCAGCAAACTTTCCCCCGGACTAAAGCCTCCACTCGCTCCATCCTTTCTGCCTATTATCCCTCTTTCTGTGTCCTGAACCCTGAGCCCTGTGAAAATCCAGCTCAGGGAATGCTTCAGAAAATCCCACTTTTCTTGCTCAGGGCTCGGGAGCTTGTGGTAAACTTTTCCAGCTGACTAACCTGAGAAGGCTCAAGATTAGCCAGGATCCTAAGACCAGCTGTGTGCACCACACGGGCTCTCTGCCGCCTGATCTGACAGGGAAATTGATTATTCAGGACCTCCCCGAGACCTGAAGCGAGCCCTCAGAAAGGCGTGCACACAGGAGGTTTGTGAGGTTTGTGCTGCAGGAGACCAGGTTTCAAACAGAACAGGTCTATTACTCAATCAGGAATCTGAGACTGGGGGATCTGCTCACGTGTGTCTGATGGATCCGACACGCTGCCGCCCCGCATGTTTTCGTAAAGAGTCTGATTTTGCTTTTGTTGAGTCTTTGTGCGTTTTTTGATTTGCACTTCTCGTTTATTCTCTCTTCTTCTCTGTTTTTTCCTTTTTGTTTTTTGTGATTCTTCCTGCGCACGTCTCACCTGCCTCTCTCCTGTTTGCTTGTCCTGCTTCCGGATGCTTGTTTGATGTGCTCCGCTTTCTTTTCGCTTCCCCCCCACCTAATTTATTCGTGCTCCTGCTTGTGGACCCGTGTGCCGTCCTTTGTTTTCACCTGTTTTTGTAACTCCAGCCCGTCCGGAAGTTTTGTGTGCCGCCTGTGTCTCCAGATCTGTCCCAGTCCCCTAACACAAGCCCCTGTCCGTCTCCCGAGCCCAGTCCCAGTCGCTCAGGCCCCCGTATCTCCACACCCAACTCGCTTGCTCCCGACAACGAGCCCCTCCCAGAGGCGCTCAACAAGACGCAGACGCTCCCCGCCAAGCCAAAAGTGGTCCCGAAGCCCCTGCAGGCCACCCGATCCAACCCGCTCCCAGAAACCTCCCCAGACGCAGCATCTGCAGCCAAATCGGAGCCCTCCTCCCCCTGCCAGCTCCCATCACAGCAACCGTCTGCCTCAGTGCCCCCCACCCCAACTTCCCCATCCGCCATATCCTCGCCTTTCTTCCCATCCCTCCTGCCCAACCCGAACAGCCCCCAGGTGCGGCGCTCTCGCTTCGCCGCCCACCCTCAGCTCTCTGTGCCCTTCAGCCCCCAGGTGCCTCTGTCCCCCATCCGGCTGCACCACTTCCACCCCGTTGCGCCGATGCCTTCGTCGTTCACTGACCACCCTCCCAAATCTATCCCCCTCATACAGGTTACCCCTCACCCCTCCCCTCGAGGCAGCCCCCTCCCTACCCCAAAGGGCACCCCAGTGCACACGCCCAAGGACAGCCCAGCTGGGACACCCACTCCCACACCACCGTCCAGCCCGTCCATCGGAGGCATGCCCTGGAGGACGCGTCTCAACTCCATCAAGAACAGCTTCCTGGGGTCACCACGCTTCCACCGCAGAAAACTCCAAGGTAGCGACGCCACAGACCATTAAACATTTCTACTTTGATATCTTGGTCTCTAACCCCCGCCCCCCCTCTTTCCACTTCCCTCCCTCCTGTATATTTGTGACCAGTTCCTACTCAAGAGGAGATGTCCAGCCTCACACCGGAGTCTTCCCCAGAGTGAGTACAGAAAACTTGGCTCCTCCAGGTTTGGCCGTGACCGCAGCAGATGGACGTTAATAAATCCATGAACGTGTGATTCTTTTTCACCTGCTGAGCTGCTGGAAATCTCCTCCGGTCTGGTTTGGGTAATACCAGGAGGCAGTAGGTTAGTTATGAGGAATGGTTGCCTCTGTGATGTTGCAGAACTCCCAGGGGCCTGATGAATTAGAGCTGGCCTAGATATGCCTGTTTGCTTTGCTGGCTGTCCTGATAGGCTACCACCATTTCTGGATGGGGAGAGTGCAGAAAGACGGCTGGAAAGAGCCTCTGTCGGCTGCAAACATCTTTACAGACACAAAGCATTAAGTAAATCTGTGTTTAAAGTTAAATAATGCACATTTGTCTCCGTTAAAGTGGATAATTGCAGATTCCCCATGTTGCTAGTTTGAATTTAGGGTTATCAAAAATATTTTGGTAGTATGATGATGACAGAAAACTTGGGTCTGTGGGGCTTATTAGTGGATGCAGGTGCTCCTTGTGCTCGAATGTGGCGAATTTATCGACCCGAGTTGACGTTTCTCTCCCTGCATAGCATTAGCTCATTTCCTTTGAGGTCTAATATTTATCACCACGTTCAGCTGCAGGGGCAGAATCCTCCGAGTGAGAAAATATTCTATTAAAAAAAATACATAATCATGTGTCTTCTCCCTGTCTTTAATGTAAACAGGCTTGCCAAGAAATCGTGGTTCGGTAACTTCATAAACCTGGAAAAAGAGGAGCAGATCTTCATCGTCATCAAAGACAAGCCCCTCAGCTCCATCAAGGCAGACATCGTTCACGCCTTCCTCTCGGTAGGCACTCTGCTCCCCTCCTTCCCACCACGAGGCCAGTGCGGCATCAGCGCGCCTGTATCTGCGGGCTATAACAGGAAGTTGTCTGTTCGGGCCAGTGTTGGCTGTGCAGGCCGCCCTCTTTTCTCTGAGTATTTACCAACATGCTTCTGATTTATGTAGCAATTCAGCGAACTGCTTGTGTTCAGCGTTTCTATTTCCTGTCTGACCGCAGCCTTGCTGGAGGTCAATAGAAAATCAGCATAGAGCATTGATCATTAGCATATAGATGCTTTGCCTCCAATCTTACATGTTGTGCACTCGTTTAAACCCGTGATGGGAGAAATTGAGAAACGGCAGAGATTATGTCCTTGAGTGGATCCACAAATGCACCGAGGAACGTTCAGAATTTCGCCCAGAATATGCATCTGCCAACTTTCCAGCGGCGCTCGTGGAGACACGGCGCACATAAGCGAACACCGCCTCGCCTCGCCCTGGTTAGATTTCACAAGGTCTAAATAAACGCAGCCTCTGCCCGTGCAGGTCGGTGTCAAATCTGCTTCCTCGTCCCTGCAGGGAGCTATTTTCTCCAGTGGAGGGGGGCAAGCAGACGATTGGCACCTGAATGGGTGGAATTATACCTCTCGGCACAGGAACATTAATGAAATGTCAAACACTCTCCAGAATTACGGTGGAACGTGACCATTTTTAAAGGCTCACCTGCTTTTTGGACACACAAATTAATTTGAGGTGGGAGAGCGTTACAGTATGTTGCTGGGTGACTTGAGATTACATTAGCTGAAGTCTCCCTGGCACGCACGGCTACTCCCCAAGGCATTAATCTCCTCAGAGCTTCAGCCGCAGCTCTGAAGTATGTGGAGGGTATTTTAATGAGGGTTTATTCACCTTTTCATTTACAAGGATTTGGAGAAAAAAGTAATACAAATGCTCCTTTTGGATAATCCTATTAACTGTATTTACGACCTGGTCTGACTCCTTCTGCTGCGCTGACTGACGCCTCTGCCTCCTGGTTCCACCAGATCCCCAGCCTGAGCCACAGTGTGATCTCTCAGACCAGTTTCCGGGCAGAGTACAAGTCTACGGCGGGCCCCACAGTCTTCCAGAAGCCAGTCAAATTCCAGGTGGATATCACCTACACAGAGAGCACAGCTGCCACCAAGGAGAACGGCATCTATTCTGTCACCTTCACCCTGCTCTCAGGTCAGTTAGCAGACGTCTTCCTGCCTCTCGCACACGCACGAGAAAAGTTCTCATCTGTCTTCATGGAAATGCACTTTTACTTCCTGTAATTTAAATCAAAATCAAAGAAAATTGTTGGGTTTCTTATTCTCCTTATGGAGGCTATTAATGCAATTACAGGAAATAGTTTTGTTGATGTTGGTAACATTTGATATGTTCAGTTTAGGCAGATATTAACAAAGACACTAAAATCAGGTTGGTTAGCGTCGGTTAGTATCTGTCTTTTAGTTTAATCATCCAGGTCATTGTGTGTTTGATATTTAAACCATAAAAAGGCTGATTTGTAGTGGTGTTGGACTTATGGGAAGGTCAACTACACATTTTACTCAGAACAAAATGAATAAAATCATCCCCTTTTTATATGCTGAGCAACACACTTGTAACTAATGAAGTTCAATTATGTTCGTGTCCAACTAACAATTACAACACAAGGGTTCTTCCCAGGTTTTATGTTTACAAACTGGCTGCCAAAAAAGAACAACCGCCTGAGGATTTTCATATTTTTTTTAATTTTCAGTCCTGAACGCTTGAAACGTTTTCCTCCCAAACCTTCCTGTGGGTAACAAGACGAAGTCTGGCTATGGAAGATTACATACCGAGCAATCATGCATGACCGCCTGTTCTTGCACACGCATGCATTGTCTTTTCCTACTTGCTTTCTCTCTAACACACACACACACACACACAGCAGTGGCTAGTTTTGGCCCTGCGGGTCCCTCCACATCACGGACCATCCACTGTCTAAAACAGCATATATCACCTTTTTCACCCTCCCAGAATGCACCTGTGGGCACATCCTTCTCTTGGATGGGGTTAAAATAGTGTCTTGGTCAGACACTGTTCTGTCTGACAGTGTTTCTTCTCTGTGTTGTTTTTGTTTTGCTGTTTTTAGGACCAAGCCGGCGATTTAAGCGAGTGGTGGAGACGATTCAAAGCCAGTTGTTAAGCACACACGACCAGCCCGGCGTCCAGCAGCTGTCTGGTGCGTTTGAATCTCTTTTGTTTGAAAAAAATCTAAATCTCTCCTGAAACCACTTCACCTTTGCCCCCACCACCTCATTCGGCCATCCCACCCCTCCCAGATCAGCCTTCCTCACAGCTGAAGCTCTTCCTGGTTGCTTGAGATTCCCTGATCTGCTTCTCGAACAAAGCGGCTTCCTCTGCATGCCCCTGCCTCGCTGCCCTTCCAAACGTGCTCGTTGCCCTCAGACTGCGGGCCAAAATTTCCTCTAGTTGCCCTGGCAGTGAAGATTAGAGCCACGCGTAAGCTGATTTACATTCTGTAACTCCTACCACTAAGACTGATTGTCGGAGCGTGTCACCATGGCAACACCACTGCACCTCTACACGTCCCACAATACACTGCACGGCACAACCACACCACACCTTGACTGCTGTTCTCGCCGTCTCTGCCTTCCCCCCATGCCCCACCAACCTCTTTTAGCTCCTGCAGAGGAGATGCAGGAACCTCTGGTTCTCACCATCACATAAACAGTCTCATCAAGGTTGTTCGACCTCTCCGTGTCGTGGTTGACAACGAACACTTGTGAGCCTTTTATGCTCTCGGTACACCATGCAGGACTAAAATAAAAATAAAAGCGCCCCCGGGATCCAACTCCACCTCCTCAGCATGTCCTCCCTCATAGATCGTTGCTGTTTTTGCCTCCGCTTTTCCCCTTAGACAACGGCTCCATCTGCTGGTCAAGTTAGGAAGCATCTGCCTAAAACGCACAATTCTTTTACTCGGGGGAAATTTCACTGTGTGTACGTTTGTATCAAGTCTGTGTCTGTATTTTTCTGTTGCATGTAGAGACACATCACATATAGAAATTTTAAGATCAACGCTATATGTGTATTGAGGCCAGACTATATAATAGGTCTGCATTTTACATTTAAAAGTCATTTGCAGGTTTTAAGGAGATTGTCTTATTTTCTGCTTGTCATGCTTTGACACTCTCGCCATCAGTCATTAATGTGCCTCCCTTATCCTTGTCATAATCATGGTGTTATTTGACAGGCAGAGGCAGAGACATGTGGGAAGTGTGATTTGCAGCAGAAAATGGTCGTTACTCATCATCACTATTAATCTGCCAATTATTTGGGACCAGTTAGTCCATCTTATTTCTATCTCCTATTAGCTGTATAAGTCTCAAGACTGGTCACTTTGTGTATTGTTCACTTCCATTTCCTCTGTCTCGCTCTGCTTTGACCTCCTAACACATCCTTGGTGCGACCTGGGCGCAGCGCCTTTGGCTGTGATTAAGGATAGAAGTGGTTTTGCATACCAATGCGTGTCGAACAAAAGGCCTCGTCAGGTTCTGGTCACCGTGTCCTCTAATCACCCTCCAGCAGCAGAGTAGCTGCAAGCTCAATTAGGAGACGACAGACAGGAACCATGTTGACGTAGACTTAAACGTCCTAGAAAAGGAAACATTTACCTTGATGCTGAATGAGTGAATTGAGATGAACCGAGAGTCTGGAATTGAATGAAGTGCACACACACACACACACACACACACACAAACATGACAGCAGTAAAATAAGAAGATGAATCCATCTCCAGACTGCTGCAGGCCATCCTCACGTTGACATCATGTGTGTTTTATATTGTTTTATATTAGGAAGGTAAAGATGTCTTTCAGTGCATAAACCAGCTATGATGCACACCCTCACACACCAGTGGGTGTGTTGTCACATCTGTGCAGCATCTCTGCCTGGTTTTACAGATGTCACTGTTTATTTGTCAACTCCAGGATTCTTATGCAAAGAAACTGTCCTACTTGTGAAAGGTAGCTCCCAGAGATGGGTGTGTGTGCACGCCTGTGTGTCTGTCTCTGTGTTCTTGTACATACTAGATAGTGAGTACCAAAATCTGCATTCTTCTACCAAAGTAAGGACGTGTTGGGGAAGTGAGCGCATTTTGGCTGGTCCTCAGAGCTGTTGAGGGTTCAGTTGAGGTTATACGAGGTCAGAGTTGGGGGGTTAGGTGAGATGGTTAGTGTAAGGAGTCTTTGTTAACATAGAGGTGCAAGGGTGTGAGGGTTGATTCTGCAGTGTTTAAACCATTAACCATCCACCACCTCACCAGCCCCCAGTGGGACCAGTAAGAACCTGTGCAAAGTGTTTCAGACTAACAGTTCGGGTGATTCAGTCCTGATGTGGATCCAGTTCACCACAACCACACCACAGTGTCACCATAGCCTCACTACAGCCTAACCACAGCCTCACTACAGCCTCACTACAGCCTAACCACAGCCTCACTACAGCCTCACTACAGCCTAACCACAGCCTCACCACAGCCTCACTACAGCCTAACCACAGCCTCACTACAGCCTAACCACAGCCTCACTACAGCCTAACCACAGCCTCACTACAGCCTCACTACAGCCTAACCACAGCCTCACCACAGCCTCACTACAGCCTAACCACAGTCTCACCACAGCCTCACTACAGCCTAACCACAGCCTCACTACAGCCTCACTACAGCCTAACCACAGCCTCACTACAATCTCACCACAGCCTCACTACAGCCTAACCACAGCCTCACTACAATCTCACCACAGCCTCACTACAGCCTAACCACAGCCTAACCACAGCCTCACTACAGCCTAACCACAGTCTCACCACAGCCTCACTACAGCCTAACCACAGCCTCACTACAGCCTCACTACAGCCTAACCACAGCCTCACTACAGCCTCACTACAGCCTAACCACAGCCTCACTACAATCTCACCACAGCCTCACTACAGTCACACCACAGTCTCACTACAGCCTAACCACAGACTCAATACAGTCTCACCACAGTCTCACTACAGCCTAACCACAGACTCAATACAGTCACACCACAGTCTCACTACAGCCTAACCACAGACTCAATACAGTCACACCACAGTCTCACTACAGCCTAACCACAGACTCAATACAGCCTAACCACAGCCTCACTACAGTCACACCACAGTCTCACTACAGCCTAACCACAGACTCAATACAGTCACACCACAGTCTCACTACAGCCTAACCACAGACTCAATACAGCCTAACCACAGCCTCACCACAGTCTCACCACAGTCTCACCACAGCCTACAAGTCTCACTATAACAAACGGTGATGAAGCTTCTCAACGTTGGAGCTTCGGTTGTTGACAGATGTTGACTGACGTTGCAGTCGTGGGTGGGACTGACTCCACCATCGACGCTTGTGTTGCTTCTCTGCACTGTCTCTTGGTTGCGGCCGACCTCTGACCTGCTGCTGGCACCAGCGTCGTGAATGGCTTCTTCTCATGTTTGCATCAGTGCTCCGTTACATGTGCACGGTTCATGCTCGCTGTGTCTGTCCGTCCTCCTCGTCGCCTCTGCTCGCTCTCTCGTACCTGTAGCGGCGTCTTCTTCCTGTGACGTTTATTAGTCTGTCTGTTCTCTCCCCCCCCTTTTTTGTCCCCTTCTCTTCCCATCTGTGCACCTAGGCAGCCCATTGAGTAACTTCTTTGACGTAATAAAACAACTTTTTTCAGACGAGAAGAACGGACAGGTGCCCTACCCGTGCGGCACGCCCTCCAAGCGCTGCCCCTCGCCCATGCACGTCCGGAGGCACGACACAGAAAATAGCGACAGCAAGTGTCCCTCAGCGGGCCGAGACAGAGCCAAGCAGACGGTGGCGTCTGTGGGGGGACAGGAGGAGTGTTAAAGAGAGTCGTTGTGTCGTTGAGCCAACACCCCCCCCCAAGATCCTCTAGCTGTACAAAATCACCCATGGACCTTTTTTGTATGGAATTACTTTCTATAGATAGAAATATATTGAGAGAATCATAGCTATTTTACAAATACACCCTATATTACACACACGCCCGCATCTCATGCGTCCACCGTCATCACCCCCCCACATCCTAACCCACCTCCCTTAGCCATCTTTCTGTGTGTTTGTGTCCCGTGCTGATGACTTGACTTGTTTCTGACACCAGGAATTATCCAGAAAACCTATTAGGTCGCTCCTCCTCCTCCTCCTCGTCCTCCTCCTCCTCCCCTCCCGAGCGCGCCGAGAAAGATGAACACTTGCTGACGGGAGGACCGCTTTCAGAGGTGCACTGAGAGGGTGGAGGGTTGCCCTGGAAACAGACCCCGTCACGAAGACTCCTGCCATCATCTTCCTCTGCCCCCATTTTCCCCCCACCTCTGGCAAGTAGATGAGCATAGTTTTAGTGTTCCCTCTCTCCCTCTGTTCTCTCTCTCTGTAACACTCATGCACACACTCCAGTGAAACCAGAACACACACACACACACATTCTCTTTTCCTGCCGTCGAGTATTGGATTCCGTATTTTCACAGAAACACACACTCACCCAGGCTGAGCCGGCATAGAAAAACTCTGGGATGTTAAAAAAAACAAAAGAACCACTGACTGACAGCGAGGAGGAGTTCCGAGGACGCCAGCTGGATTGTATCTCTTTGCTTTTTAATGTACTTTGTAAAGAACTGGGTTTAAAATACCGACTTTATTAGAATCTACTCTATTGCTGCAAATCGAACTGGAATAGTGATTTCAGAGAGGACTGGGGGGGAGGATGATTAGATTGTAATGGGTCGGGGACGTGGGTGGGAACTTAAATGAATGATCTATTCTGTTGTACAGACTGAAATCATTTCATATCTTTAAAACAATTGAAATGTCTTGTGACGCTGTTTAGATACCATAAGTTCAGGTTGGTGAACCTGTGACCACCACATGCTGTTGTTTTCAGTCCGTCTGTGTAAGTTTTCGATACCGTTTCCGTCTCTGTTCGACCAGACGCTCCCGTCATCTGCAGCACTTTGTCTTCGGTTCCGTCTCTTCTTACCCCTCTCTCTCTCTTTAGTCTCACGTACCAGCAGTAGGAGTAGAGGACAAAAAAAAACCCCACAAAAAAACAACCTCATAAATGCAACTGTGGATATTTTTGTAAATCTCTTTTATTTATTCATCTCACTGTTTTGAATTCCTAATTTATTATAACTTGGCTATTTATATGAAAAAAGCTGTTGGGTCCGTTGAATGTTATTTATTACCCTCTTGTGTGTTTGTAAAATGGGGTAACATTTGAAGAAAAAAAATATAATTTTTTTTTTTTCTTTTGGTCTGAATTCTGTGAACAGTAACTGAAAAACTATTCCTGCTTCTCTGAAGAGGGAACTTGTGCAAACCCTTTGGAGGAAAATTATTTACCAGTAATTTAAGAATGTAGACTTAGCCTCTTTTTGGAGAGGAAATATGCTCTTCTATTGATATTTGTCAGTTTCATATTATCGTGCTTGTAGGCCAGGCCCGAGGAGGGGACGTCTCCTCCTTCTCTTTGTAAATAGACAGACGAGTCGTGGGGGTTGATTGTCTTCTCAGCCGTGCCGGGGATTCCTGCTCTATGCTTTTAGCTTGTATTGCTGTGTGCATGTCAAACACGAGCTTTTCTTTGCATGGCTTTAGTGTTCATGTTCCATGCCAAACTCACTCCTCTCAGCCTTTATCGATTCTCTCCACAAATCAACCTTTTTAACTGTTTTAATCCCCCTCCAGCCCCGTCTGCTTTTATTTGTTTTGGGTTTGTTTTTTTTTGGTTTTTTTAGCTGCCCTCCCTCCCCCTCCTCTTATCTTGTGCACAAAGCTTTTGAACAATGCTTCCTTTCCCCTGTACCTCTCTCTGGATGGCTCATATTTCTGGGCTTTCGCTACCCGTTTGGTGAAAGAGGCACAGCGAGAGGACGTCGGTACACAAACAAAGCAATACCCTTCTATTGTTCCCTGATTTTTCCGTTTTCTACGATGGGAAGCTGGCAGCACCATCCAGTGATTCCGAGGTCCAGAGCAGGAAAAGTGACTGATGTAATCCCCATATGAAATAACTGTGAGCATCTTCACTGCTGATACAAATAAACTCATTAAGTCATGGTGTGCTTGCTTTTGTTTAATTCTGTGGGTCTGCACAGGTAAGTGTGAACCTGCAAATGCATCCGCGCTGTTCCTGGAGTTCAGGTAAGCCTCCACACACCCACACGAGCAGATGGCAGCTTTGGTTGCAAGAAAAAACCATGCATCTGCTTTAGAAGGTTTATTACACTACACAGCAGCAAAACAGACTTTATATATTCCAAAATCGCACATTGGATTCTGCTGCTTTACTGGAGTTGGAGTATTAAACTTCTGCTTATTTAAGCTTAATTATCTGTTAAAACTGGCAGAACGCAACAATAATAATTTGAAAATTATAATAAAAAACAAAGGGAACACCCTGATAAATAGTCTCACATCTGATTTTTTTCTTCCTCGTTAAATAGAAAACGTCCGCACCACTCAAGTGTCTTAAAATTAAAACATAGTTACACAAAAGTATAAAGTTTTAAATGATGCAGGAGAGACAACTACCTCCCACTCTGAATTATCGGTTTAAACGAAGCCAAAAGTCCAGCCAGGCCCCCTCTGACTCCTCCAGGAGGTCCATTCTGTTCTCCGCTCCGGAGAGGTTCTGGACGCTTTGTCCGCTAGAGGGCAGCATTATCCCATAATTGAGTGCTCACCTGACGCGTTTGCGCGGAAACGTTCTGAGCCTGGGATAAAAGGACACAACACTGTCCAGTTTTGACACTGCAGCTCTTGCACTAAGTATGAAACACTGAATTGTCCTGCATTCGCTGACACGTGTCCTAGCGTCATGATCAGATACTGGCAGTAAGGGTGCGTAAACGGTTGATCCGATTGCGGAAAGCGACGAAGGCCCTGTCCTTCCGCTCATGTCGTCTCTTCACAGCAGGCGTCTGTCGCTGCCCCTCACACTCTGGAGGTGACGTGGAGGGAGCGCAGCCTTCGAGCCAGCGTGGCCTCCAACTCCTCCATGGCTGAGTCTCCCCGGCTATGAGCCAGTGTGGAAGTGGTGACGTTGCCGTGTCGGGAGCAGGGTGGTCCCAACAGCAGAGTCTTGAAGCTCTCCTTTTCCAGTAGTGATGGCATCTGCTGCAAGAAGTAACTTTCACAGAAGGAGCTCAGCTCCTCTGAACCATGAGCCTGGAAAACAAGAGCACAGCGAATGTTTGGAGGGGTCAATCTTTTTTGACATCAAGTAGTGTAAAATGTAGTTATTTGACAGTTTTAATAGACGTGCACGTTTTTCTTTGACTTTGACGTCGACAGAATGGGTGTGTTACCTTGGCTGTCTTGTAGATGCTGACTGCGTTTTCCAGGTTGATGTGCTGAGAGCAGATGAGTTCACAGTGTCTTTGCAGCACCCCCAGCTGAAACATGCTGGCAGCTGACAACAGCTGAGAGAAGCAGACAGACAACCTTTAACTCTCAAAAGCTGTCCGACCCAAGCCATAAAAGTTCAAAATTGACAAGTGATAACACAAGTGTAAATGTGCCGTTTGGTGTTTCTTACCTCCAGCAGGTCAGGAACATTGGTCTTCAGAGACTCCGTTCCTCCACAGTAAAGGTATGACATCATCATCTGCACAAGGGCACAAATCTATTTTATCAGGATTCATTGGGGCAGTTTTTTTTTTTTCATTGAATATAAATGTTACCTGGAAAATGTTGTATTTCACGTCACTGATCTCAATCTCTTTCTTCGGGTTTCCATCTGGGCCAAAGGAAGCCAGCAGAGATTTGAATCTGAAAATAATTAGAGTCAAATCTCCATAATGATGTTAGAGTCAGTTGCCGGGAGAGTTTCTCTGCATGCCGCCGCGCAGCGAGACCCACCTGTCAGAAGCTGTGACCAGCAAGACTCTGTGGCCGTAGAAAGGTTTCCCGTCCACCACAAACGTCACGTCTGACATCTCCTTGTTGTTCAGGAAATGAGGGTCTGATGAGGAAAAAACCCACACACCTTCAAGCCTCATTCACAGCTTCATTTTAGTGACAAGGAGCCAGTGTGGTTCATGTGAGGTGGGAGTTCAGCTCCATCTCGAGTGCAGGTGGCTCATGTTTCTGTCCCACATGGATTAACGAGTGTGTTTCAGGTTTCAGAAACGTTAATGTGAATTTCTCTGGTGTTACAGTGTCTTTAAAAACCATTCTCTATAATCTTGATCTTAACTGGTCTACATTCTCTTACTCTGATCAGAAAATTGACACATTCTATCATTTTTTTCTCCTGCATGTTGCAACCTTTTTTTTTTACTCTCTTTTAATCAGTCGCATGTTGTCCAGAACGTGTAGATAATCAGCACATTATCCGGTAATGAATGAGCCACTGTGCATGAGTACACATCAGAGTTGATTTCCTTACCCAACTGTGCTGAAAGAGCTGCCTTTATTTCTGGGATAGCTGGAAGAGGCGCGGGGCCAAAACAGTGACTAAAAATAGCTGCCAACTGCTGCACAACAGCATCATTCTGGAGGAGAGTGACAGAACAGGGAGCGGCGCATTACAGGACACGTCTGAGAACGTGGAGAAACATGACGGGACATGGCGGGTGTGGCGTCTGATGTTAACCTTGGAGGTGCGCAAGATGTTGAACATGAGGGGCAGGCCGACGCTGACCAGCTCCTCGCAGTAGTCCTCCTCCCTGATGGTGGTGAACTCTCTGAGCAGTGACATGGTGATCCCTGTCCTGGACTGCTGCTGGGCGCAACGCAAAGATTCCAGCCACACGTGCAGCTTCCATGGAACCCCTGCGCCGAGAACGGGAATATGTGACATTTTCCAAATGAAGAAGTGTCAGCGTGGGTAAATCTTCCGCCCATCTTTGGATAGTTACCCAGAGCTCGAAGCTCCATGGTGACGTCCAGGTAACCGTGCTCTGCGCTGTAGTAGCTCGCCTCCTGTAAAGCCTTCATCCGGGCCTTGCAGAGCCTCAAGATGCCCACCTCGGGAAGGGCCCCAGGCGCTGGGGACGGGGTGCGGAGTGGCGAGAGAGGGACAAAAGGGCAGATCCCAGCTTCCTCGCCCTCCACCCCCTCTGCTAAGATCTCCTCCAAAGACAGGACATCCTCTTTGACCTGCTGTGGCTGAGTTAGTAGCTTTCTCAGCACATTCCTGTCAGGATAAATGGGAGGAAAAGGACAAAGGAAGAAGGGAAGAAAGTGTGAAAACTGCGACACATAGCTCCATTTCTGTGGTCTTGTACCCTCCTCTGATTACATAATCTGTCACCCTGGTAGCAGAATGTGAAGTGTTGAGTCTACAGGGTGTTCACACACACGCTCAGCGAACAGGTGGAAGTGTTCTGGGGCAGTAGGTGTTAAAAGACAGATGGGTTCGACTGCAGACGCAGGTCAAGTGTGAAACTGCGCCGATACATGCGAAGGCTGATGGTTCTGCAGCCGACTGCAGCCTGATTCAGGTCACTCCGAGGGACGCGTACCTGTGTCCATGTGCAGCAGCGTGACTGAAGCAGTTCATGTCCTCATAGAGGGATGACGTCAGGGCGTTCCCGCTGTGGGTCTTGGATAACGGGTCTGCACCTCGGGCCAGGAGCAAGCTCACCATCTCGTAGTTGCCTGAGACAGAATTCGTGGACACAGATGCTAGATCTGTGAAACCATCACTAACATCCTCCATGCAGTTACTTGTTTTGTGGTTCTCTGCTTTGATTCTCTTCGCAACTTTTGAAATCACTGTAATAATTACAGGGATAAAATGAGGACTTCAGATTTTGTTTTCAGACAAGTAAACGCATTCAAGTTGCCTGCTATTTACACACTGCCAGCGCTGCTATGAAAAGCATGTGTGTCTGCAGCTATGCGCAGCTTTCAGATGATCCCACACAGGAATGTTGCCCAGAGGCTTCTAACCATCTTCAGACAGCTCTGTTGCTTTCACTATGGCGTCATTCATCCTCTATTCGCTCCATCTGCCAGAGCGTCCATCATATCTCCACCTTCAACCGTCTACAGATTTCTGCCTGCATAAATGCTATTAGGTCAGACGTGTGTGTGCTCACCTGCTGAAGAAGCCAGCTGCAGCGGCGTGTCCGCCGTGCTCTCCTGTCCGTTGCGGACTGCAGCTCCCTCCACGTTAGCTCCTGCGTCCAACAGAAGCTGGAGCCACAAAGCGTCTGTTAGAAGGTGTCGTGTTTGGCATCCTCTACCTCGGTGGTGCAGTAACTAACCTGCACTACGGAGATGTGTCCGTGCAGCACGGCGAAGGTGAGGGCAGCCCAGCATCGACTGTCGGGATGCACGGAGGGGTGTTTTGGGGAGCACGGTGGAACCTGACAGCAAGCAAGGAGCTGATGTTACGCATACGAGCTCATAAACGCCGATAAGTACCTATATTTATGCAGCACGTGTATAAATATGTCCGTGAGCTGAAATCCTCTAAGCATATTTACCGCCACATCCAGGTTGGCCCCGGCATCAATCAACATCTGGACCAAGGCCTCATCTCCAGCTGCGCAGGCATACATCAGCGGCGTCATCCCCTGAGTGAGCGATGACCAGAAAGGAGCCAATGATTCATTAAGTGAAGCCGAGAAGTCGTGTATCATCCTGAACAAAGCTGTGCCAGATGTTCCGTACCTGGTCGTCCATGCTGTTGACCCCGTCTGGCCCCAACAGATCAATGGCTTGGCCGATGAGATCCGTGCGTCCGCAGTTGAGCATCCGGAAACCCAGATCGAGATGGAACTTGTCCGTGGCGGCTTTGGAGTCAAGTCGCTTAAAGGAGCTGAAGCAACATTCAGGCCTGAAGATGCCAACACGAGACAGTAACGTCAGACGCTGGTGCAGCTGGGGGTAATGCAGACTTTACATTTCCAAACACTAAATCTAACTACATCTTGGTAAGAAAATTTCTGATCCTCCCAAGAAAGAAATAAAAACATCATGCATCATCTGAAGTCATTGATGTGGTTTATTTTTAGAACGCTGATGCGTTGCTTCTTGAGTTCATGCAGCAGCTCGGAGAGTCGCGTGATCAGATCTGGGTTATAAATACAAGCAGTGGGCCTGAGTAAATGTTTGCGCTCTCAATTACTTCAGCTGTCTTGGTTCACAGTCCAGCCCTGGAAGCAGCAGCCTGGCGGTCTGTCTGACATCATCGCTGTCCACCAGCAGACTCTTGCGATGTTCGGCATGAACTATGGCCACCCTCATCCACTCCATCAGAGGAGGCAGCAAGAGGAACGGCCTGGGAAAAAAGACGGATAACACTTAAGAAGGTGTGTCACTTCTTGCCAGCCATGTCTGCAGAGCTCCTGAGCAGCCAGACATGCTGAGCCCACATTTCTTCACTCATGATTCAGCCCTACACATGGGGGGAAACCCCCTCAGATGATTTACTGTATGTTTCTTTAAGTTCTTCCCATCATCCCTGTACAGTGAGTCACTTTTAAACACACGTAAACATCTACCGGTATTAGACCCAATCATCTCTCATTTTAAAAATCCTCCCTCACAGAATCAGACCATCAGTATAATCAGTGTTTGTATGCAACGTTTGTTTAGACTAGATACATTCAGATGTGAACGCTGATTTCATCTGTGCTGCAGCATTTGAATAATCAGCCTATTTATAAACCAGCGCGACCAGAATAAAGGCCGAGTTACACCCAACAGAAACATGTCATGAAAATGAAATCAAAACGTAGCTGTGCTGATGTAACTGCGAAGGCGTCTCAAAGCGCTGTTTATCACGGGGGGGAGGGGACAACGGTGGGTAATTCCAGATAACCAGCCAGATGTGGCGTCACAGATAGCCATATGTGCAGCGAGCGTGCCTGCGAACCATCACACATTAGCCAGTCTCACTCTTGTTTGGATCTGAGCCCCTACAGCCGCCGTCATAGTGTGTTAATGATTGTTTGAACACCGTCTCCGTGTTATCACAGAGCTTCTGAGCTGTCGTCCTCCTGCTGTGATGTTATTCTTGGCTCACCTTTGTTCCTGGAAGACGCAAACACTTGAATGCATATCAGGAATACAGATGAGCCTCAGGCATGAGCGGAATAGGGAGATGATGCACACTATAGATATACGGCCTGTTAGTGCACTCTGCAGGGTCATTTATCCTCATCATTGTGGTTGCTGGATGCAGCTAATTGTGATATCCTAAAAAGCACTCTTTTATTACAGCCGTGTTAATAATGTATATTGTAAAGTAAATCTTCTCCCTTTTATCGGGAAGGTTAATGTCCAACTAGACAGTCTAGTTGTCTAGCATGTTTGCAACACTACTGGGAAGTAAATGGGGTGGTGCTGTAATGAAGCGGGGGTGTAAAGTGATGAGAAAGAAGTGTTCCTGTGAGGAAGTGGCCTTCAGGATCAGCTTTATACTCCTCTAAATGGGCCTCACTTACGGTAACACAAATTGGTCTGCATTCATTCATGAGTGCACGTGCTCTCCTCAGTCTCCCCAACCTGCTACATTCCCGCCTGCTGGCCTCCAGGCATGAGCGCTGAGCTAATCCAGTACGGCTTGACTGCAGCCTTGAGCTTTTAACACTTACTGCTTATTGATCCGTCCGAACGACTCGGTCTCTTCTCCATTTTAATCAGCGCTTTATAACCTGCGTTTCACCGTGTCCTTTTAGTGCAAAACACAGCTTGAAGCTGCAGGTTTAAACCGATTATTTTACCAGTTAACAGTCAGCACTGTGCAGATCTTTACATGTGGGGAAAAGTAACGACTGATACCAGCCAACCGAGGTCATATGTGTGCGCACACCTTAGCCAGTGGCCTATGACTCGAGACAGATGGAAGTACGTCTGGCCCCGGTCCCACCATTAATCGCTCCTTCTTTCCTCAGACCTTCCTCCCTATCTGAACACATTACCGCCCAGCTGACCTCTGTCTGGGTTACAGGCCGAAGGGTTTGAAATGCAAACTTCAGCCTGGTCGGAGATCAAAGCTGAGCTGCCCGCTAACTCTGAAACAGGATAGCACTTCTGGCTAGTCTGGTGACCCGGCTACACATAAAGAACAGCAGGATGTAGACACACACACACACATACACACACACACACGCACACACACACACACACACACAGACTGCACACATTCACGTTTTTATTCCACCACGTTGCTGGACGTAAAGTGTCAACTAGCTCCCCAACATGGTCAGGTGTGTGTGAACCGTTGAACATAAAAAGGTGTTTCTCGCCCCTGAAGGCACCATCACGTTGTTCACGGTGCCCTAAAGCAAACGAGTTTACGATGATGAGACACTTCAGTCGGGTCTTAAAGCAGATCCCCATCACGTCTTGCAAAGGCTGAAGGTTAATCACTGATCCAGAGTCAGATTACCCTCATAAAGGCAGAACAAGCAGAAAGATAACCATATCTGGTGTTTCTCGAGCTGGATGTGAGCGCCGAAAGCCAATTCTTATCAGCGAAACACATCTATCCATTAGTTCTCCTTACTGCTCTGAAGTTAGGGTGGTCTGCTCAACAGTTCCACAGCGCCTGTTCCTACACACGAAGTTCCAAATGTAAATTTGACCTTCAACTGCTGCTTTTAGTGGGTAAAAAGTACACCCAGATAAGGCGACTGCCACACTTTCATGTAATCTTACACTCTGGGACTACACGATGATCCACACCTACAGCCTAACCAGCAGGTTTAGAGGATCTTGACAACAGCGTGACTTACACACACGGAGCTGCTGCAGTAAGGCTCTCAGCAGGCTCATCACTGTGTTGGGGGATGTGGGGGTTTCGGGGTTCCCACAGATATTTTTGTTAAGCTCACCAGAAAAACTGAGCGAGGGGGATTATGTTGGCTGTTAAAGGACTGAATTCTACATTTTAGTGGTACCATGAACACGTGCTGTAATCAGAACCAGGTCTGTAAAGCTCTGCTCCACCACCTTAGTCTGTAAGAGGTTTATGGCAACATTCACATCTGCTTCATGCAGGCAAAACTCAGGGCAGGCCTAGAAATAAGAACAGAATGTGAGAGATAAAAGTGTAGGAGACCCCTGTTTCATCTCACACACGTGAGTGATATACAGCCAGCATTAAAACCACCTGAGAACATGGAGGAATGAGTCGGGGTAGTGAAAAAGAGATTTATGTTTGCTCCCAGTTCTTTTTGAAGCTAATAAGCAGCCCACCTTTTTCTGCTCACGCCGTGTCTGTTCACCGTTAAGACATATAAGAGCCACCTGGTTCCACACGCTCGCACACTCACACACGCACGTTGATATAGGCAGGCTGATTTCCAGTGGCAAAACGTTCACACGGCTCGGCTTCAAAGCGGCACACCCTAATGCTAACCTCACGACGGCAGAGGAGACACCGACAGAGGAACTCCTACCCACAAACACGCAGCAGCTTTTGTGTGCTCCAGTGCAACCTTGGGACAAATGCATAACTCTGTTCAGAGAGTGTAATTAACCTTTACACATGCTTGCACGGTTCCCACTGACACTGTAATATATAGTTACTTGTCTCTTCATAACACGTGGGTTACTGGGAGTTTTCTTTGAGGAACAGAAGACAGATGGGAGGCCAGGCTGCAAGTTAAACATGCACGTAAAACACCAACATTATCTCTCTTTAACTGACAGCAAATGATCCATCACAGTTGTTTAACTACTAAACAATTACAGAGCCGGAAATCCACGAGTGTACGTGTGCAACTCTGGAGGCAACTTTGGGGGAAATGACTTGACTCAGTTTAGTTTTGCCCTAACCTTTCAATGGGATCCCAAAAATACATATGATATTAAAAGAATTAAATATACTACACTTGTCCATCCGGGCTGTTTAAAAGTGTATCTGCTTATCTGCGGACTATAAAGGATCGCAACAGAAGAGGTAGGTTACTGAATAAAAGACAATCAGTGCCACTTACAACCCTAAAATCACAAGTCTGTGGCTAATTTAAGCTTTAGAACAAGCAACTTCACCCTTTTATCTATCATTTACACACCTGGAGCCTTTAGCTCACCTGTAATTAAAACACAGCCAGACACAAACGCAGCCAGAGAGAGAATTCACACTACAGTGAGCAGTGGATAACAGAGCTGGGATGGCCGAGAGGCTGATTTAGCTAGTTAGTGTCTACTTGTTAATAACTGAGGAAGAATATTATTGCATTTTCTTTACTGCAGCCATTTGTCACATTTACGACAAAGCCATGGATCAAATTAAATATTTTCAATCCTAGATTTGATCAGTCAAAACAAATCATTGTATATAATGCATGAAAGGAGGGGCCATGTTAGTGTGGGACAAGTCAAGGGTGGATCCAAAACTAGAATGTGGAAAAACCCATGACCGTCTGAGATTAGATCTGTTATTTAACAGACTGCGATACACTTTGCAGGGATTCTAAAATGTTCTGGTCCAGCCGTGCGTGACTCCCACCTCTCTTTGCTGAGGGCCATGCGAGGGGGATCTAAGTTGGGATTCTCCATGGACTCCATTTGCGGGCAGCGCAGGAAATAGTAAAGGGTGTGGAGGGCGTCCGGTGACCAGGACACGGGCTGCTGGGGACGGACATGGCGGGCTGGGCTCAGTCCAGGCCGCATGGAGCTCAGGCGCTGCATGTGATGCATCGCTCGGGACACCAAGTCACCTGCAATAAAGGAAACATGAAGACCAACGTGATTATATTTTCTTAGTGCTTTCAGCGCTGGACTTGTAAGGACATCCTGGGCGACTTCTGGATTTCCCCCGAACTGAAACCACTTCCACTTAAACTTCCTCATTACTCATTACTCACCCTGCGCGTCTGCGGCTAATTTGCCATTAGCAGTTTCATTATCAGTAAGCAGAACCAGACGGCCAGTCTAAATACTCATTCATCTTTAAGTAGGAGCTAATAGACCCACAGAGCTTTGATCACAGGCTCTAATATACTGTTTTCGATCAGTTCATTTCAACCACTGGACCCAAACTGGATCTAATAAAGATTATCCAGTTATTCACTCTCTCTGGACAGCAGCATAGATGGTATGTTATATTCTAACCTACACAAAGGTGCAATCGATGCCGTCAAGCATCGGTGAAAGTGAGGGTGTGGAGGAGGGGCCGTCAGAGCCAGGATCAATTTGGGATTGTGTAGCACTTTTTTCACTCTAATTACCCCTGGGTTAATTTCTAACAAGATTAGCAAGAGTGGAGGCTCCGTGAAAGGCCAAGGCCAGGGAGTTAAGCAACAAGTGTGTATGTGCGTGACTGTACTGGGGGCCTTTGAGCTGCTGCTTTGAGGGGGGTTACATTCAAGTGGCCCTCCCAAAACAGACCCCACTTCAGGCTGAAGGGCCTCCTTTGTCTAAACCCCCAGCAGCCCCTCCAGGAGGTCTCCCAGGAGTTACTGCTCTAGATGGAGAGCCTCACTACAGTGTTTCCATCCCACAATGTACCTTCAAGGCCAAGATTTGCAGGGTCATGAGGATATGAAATGCTCCATCCTCATATTATAGCAAAGACTGAGCATTTGCGGGGCCTAGTACAGTTTAATAAACTGTGACATTACTGCCTTTAAATAGATAAATGAGCAGAATTTAATCAACTACTGACTTTAAAGATTCAAATCAGATCAAATAAGATTAGTGTAAAATTCTCATTAGAGTCAGGCAATAAAATGTGAATTTAATTCCAAGTTTGCTTTTTTAAAAGCATCCAGACCCTGTGTGACCCCGGGCTGTTTCCCACAGCCCCTGGAGACCACCACGTAGAAAATAAAACATAACACATAAATGCTCCAGAACATTCCCAACGAATCAATTTCAACCTACTGGAAATAAGTGTGGAAAACTGAGTTTAAATATACAGTATAGTCACGTGCCCTCGTATGTGTGTATGTGGCCGTGATAAGTTTGTTTTTGACCTCACACGAATGGAGGACAGATGATCTTCTGTTCGAAGGTCAGATTGGCAAGTGTTTTTGGTGTGTGTGTGTGTGTGTGTGTGTTTAGGTATAAATGAGGGATGCCAGCCCTGCCCATTGCAGCCCAGCTTGACTCCACCAGAGAGATGTGGCACAAAGAGACCAGTGAGCAAGTGAGAAAAAGACTGTCTGTGCTGGAGAGCACGTTTTAAAAGCCTCGCTAACGATGGCGGCGCATGAACGTGGCCTTGTGCTGCAGGAACAAATGACGAGTGTTAGCACATTTGGAGAAGGAAACACAGCCCTGCTCTCAGCACCACTAATCTCCATCCCTCCTCCCCGCTGCCTGGCCTGACAACCTCACTCTTCACCTCTGCACCTTCCCCTCATTACCCCGGAACCCACCCCTCGCAGCTCCAAACACGCTTTAACCACCATGCGCCCCAACCTTAAACTTAATCCCATAACATATGAACTTCCATCGCTCCACTCTACTGCTTTTATCCTACATTTTAATGAGCTGACTCCAGCTCTCCATCATCTGCAAACTCCCCTCTAATACAAACACACAGCACAGAAGGCTGCAGTGTGCGCACGTGCCTGTGTGTCCACGCACAGTGTGTTTACCAACATTCTTTAACGTGTAAAACCTCCAGTACTTCACCAAATCAAACCGATGCGTGGACGTTTTTTTGGTTATATGGTTGTGATTTACCAGAACTTTGCTTTGACATATGTAAAAATGTACCCACTGAGCTCAGAGATGCTGCCGACACAGGTAGCCAGCAGGGACTGTTCCAGCGTCCTCAGCTCCAGCTGGGCGTACGCGTCCTCTCTGCTGTCCACAGAAGTCTGCTGGTTCTCTGTGTAAGGGCTGAAGTGGGCCGGCAGAGACAAAACACCTACGGAGACAGAAACCAGAGAACATGGTGATTAAAGCTGAACGTGTGAAAGGAACTGTCATAACTCCTGCGGCGATCCATCTACTCTGTCCCCCAAACAATAGCTGGGGGAGCCAACACTGCACACATGATCCTGGTATGTAAGTCACACTGTCCAGAGCAGACAAACATGGAGGGACAAATGAGCCGTCGTCTCCAGTGGACTGCAACATTCAGCTAATATAACACCAAAAATAGATTTAAATAGAATAAAACACAAAGCAAATATTTCAGTGAGTTCAGACAGAAAAGATACTGGCCATCCTTCAAAAGTCTAAATAAAAATCTAAATAAATCTGTTGAGAAAGTAGAATTTGTGTGAGTCACAGATGTGCATCAGTTTGTTATCAGTCATGACTGCTGGATGTCAGAGGTGTGTAAATCAGACAAGAATCCTTCTAAGATAATTAAAATATGATCCTACAACAGCTGCCAAGCAGCCAGGCTGCTGTTTTTAACGCAGGAAGGTGTAATATTTTTAAAACGGAAGGTGATTTATTTGAGGAGTCAGAGCTATGTTCTCTGCCAGGAAATGAGCGGTGGATGTCTGCGGAGGAAAAGAGAACTGAGAAGAAGAAGGATTGTGACTCATTTACATACGAGGAAAGAGTTTTTCCACATTGTCAATGATCATCAAATTACATTCCTGGCCGCTTTCTTGGACAGATTTTTTAAAAAAAACAACATTTAATGCATGTGAGGAGAAAATTCAGTTCAGCGTAGAACAGGAATATAGAAATAAAAAGAGAAACTTCTGAGCAGTTATGGGTCTCTCTCCGATCATGAAAGTTGTGTATGATGTTCCAGTCCAACACAATGGAAATGCTTCCATAATACGGAATAACACACATAACCCCAAATGTGTGTCCAGTTTCTGTTCTCTGTGTGACTGACGACATCATTTTAGGCATAACATATTCTGCATATATTTACTCTTCTCCCTTTTACTTTGTAGGAACAGTTCATAAAAATGTCTCCGTGTCTAAAACTCACTCATTATCCTCAGTGTTGATGATACCAGTGATTAGATGTTGTGTCTATTTTAATTCCTGGGACGTACTCTCCCTTTAAAGTCGGGCCCAAACTATTCCTGGAGAACATTAGAAGAAAACATCGCACTTCAAACAGGCACTGATCTCCCTTGTTATTACTTTCACACAATAATCTTTGGCCTCATTTCAGCGAGCTTAAAATAGGCGTGTGAACAACAAAAGGTCTCTGTGGAAATGCAAACACGCTTTCATTTGAATCTAACATATTGGAAGTTGTGGCAAATATTCACATTCCGCTGCTCTCAGAAGTTCCCACAGTCCCACCCCATCGCTCGCCTCACTGCCGAACCCCAGCATGCGTCATTGGGTAGGGCCTGGCCCCTCCACCACTAAGCACCAGCATCTCCAGCTCTATAACGCATCACTGTCCCTGGTACCGGGCTGAAGATAAAGATTGCAGAGCTGCAGAGGAGGGTTGAGTCTGGTTCAAAAAAGTGAATTAGCCCAGGAGAACGGGAGGCGAGCCGGGCGCAGGGGTATCTGACGCACGTCAGGAGGGTGAGGCGGGGAAGGACGTGTGGTACAAGCCATTGATTTCAAGGACTGACCCTGCAAATGTTATGTGGGAATCTGGGCTACAAATCACAGCTGAAACGCGCTGAAAAGCCTCCAGAACCGCCTGAGCGAGCGTTCAAAACCAGCAGAGCCCCCTCTTTGCGAGAAAAACCATCACTCATATTGATTTTGGACCCAACCGCTGCAGCGGGGTCGTAAAAGTCCAACTGGGTTTTCAGACTGTCAGCTTTGGAGACAGTCGCTGGGGCCGTAAACTGCTTTTACAGGTCATAACACATTAATAACATCCATGTCCAGGCAATTTTCAAAAGTGTTGTCTGAAAATTCTGCAATTTTACGTTGTGGTCGGGAAGAAAAACGATGTGGAACAATTGAGAGTAATGTGAGCTGCTGGGACAACCTTTCCCATGTTTGCTCTAGTGATATCAGTTATCTCTCAATGTCACAGTTTGCGGTTTTTACTCACAACCTTGGCAACAGCATTAAAATTTTAAATATTTAGGGTTTGAAGGACTTCACTTCCATCCCCTCGTCTACATTATAAATGTAGCCGAAAGAAATCTAGGCTCCATAATTTGAATATATTTCTCCCAACATGTTGACCTTAACATTTTATTCCACTCCTTCACATATTGCTCATGACCTCAGAATTTAACGTGGGATGGATTCCTCTGGCGGCTCTGATAACAGCCCATTCTTGAACCATAATTGGTCTGTGTGCATCCATGTGTTTTGTCTCCCACCGAGAGTGTTGTGAAAGACAGAAGGACATGCTCAGCTCCGGGAATGTTCATGTTCTCAGGAAACTGACAGAAAACCTCAAGACTACAGGCACACACGCATGCACACACATGAACACCTGCCTTGTGTCCTTTAACAGCCGTTTCATTCATTAGAGGACGAACGGATCAGGGGCGAGGAAAAGGGGGCTTCAAAGCCGCTTCCTCTGCCCAGGGAAGATGTCTGATTCTGGGCCAAGAGGATCTCCGCTGCTGCCTGTTTGGAGTTTGGAGGGTGGACGGTCACACAGGGCTACACTGTTTAACAGGACTGTTATGGGTTTATGTATTTCCTCCAGAGACAACAAAAGACACACACTTGCAGGACTCCAGTGGCCAGATGTGATCCTTCACTCATGGGCCGGGCCTCTTGTTTTCCACACTCTAAGGGTCATGACACCTGTCTTTTTCTTTTTTTTTTTTACACATCTGACCCCACCCATCTGTTTATACACACACACACACACACACACACACACACACACACACACACACACACACACACACACACACACACACACACATTCAGATGACAGACAAACTCACTGTTGTTCAGCTCTGTCTGATTCCCGCAGGAATGAGGAAGGAACCTGATTGTCTTTGTCTGTCTGTAGATCTGCAGCGAGCGTTATAAATATCCATCTGTTTACTTTCTCTTAATCACGTGTCTTATCTAAACATACTTCAAGTGGCCTAGAAGGCGATTTGGAAACCTAAAGTGGTCTATTAGTATTTGAGCTAAAAACAGCCATTTGATTGTCTAGTCAGCATCTCAGCCCTTCTACATACAAAACACCCGTGTTAGTGGGGTCACACAGGGAATCAGTCATTAGCTAAAGCTGCTAACAGTACGAGCACTGTGAGTGGTCTGAGAGGGTCCCCATCCAAAAGGCACCGATTACACCCTCTTTCCCACACACACGTCGATATCACAGATCCTGATAGACAGGCGAAGTGGGGTCTGGTCAAGGTCCTCCGACACCTCTGCCGACCTCTGTCTGTGAAAGGTCATTGGTCAGAGGTTACTCTCAGCTGGGGCTAAAAGAGGAAGTAACTTTATCAGCTGTGTGATGGAGGGCTTTCCTAAGTTGCTGAGCTGGAACACACACACACACACGCACACGCACACAAAAATCACTGGCAGAGGAAAGCTACAGTAAAACTGAATAGAGGAAAGTTCCTATAGCTGGTGAAATTAGTTCACCCTGTGTAGTACCTGACCTATTTTCTGTGTTTATACTCTTTCCAGCGTTGAGCATTTGGCTCAGAAAGATGTTGACCCAGAAGTAAAACCAAGCCATGATTTGATCGTGAACAACAAAGGCCATATAGTGCCAAATTTGGTTCATGCCAGGCTTAGAGTAATATTTTTGGATCCTCCCAGTTAGAAGATGACTTGAATATCCCAGTATGCAAAGCTACAAATAGGTATGGATATATGTTGCACAGTCATGTGATCTGTTGCTTGGCAGGAGTTCTGCAGACAAGATGGTTGTATTGTCACAAACATGGCTGGAAAAATCAATGAAAAACTAGTCCATCCAGATGCTCTTCAGGATCCACAGAAAACTGTTGCGTGGATATCTATAGATGATGCAAATAATGAGTAAAAATCAGGTTTTGTGGGGACCAGCAGGTAGGCAACCTTGCAGCCCTTCACAGGACAAACCCTAATTTTTCGCCCCATTTTCCACCTCCCCTCCTCTTTAATCATGTTTTATATTTTGGCATTCCAGGCCAACTGTGGTGCCTGTGGCTCCCTCCCTCCACATTCCTCGCCTCCATATGTGACGCCGTTTCACATGGCGTGCAGTGCGGCGACATCATAACTTCATTACTGGATGACTTGTTCTGTATGGGCGTCCCTGCTTATTGGGGCTGGAAATAGACGATATTTTATGGGGAGGCTGGTCATGTTTGCTATTTCCAGACAAAAGAGGGAGGATGCACATGTAATAACACATCCACTCAAACATTTAACCTCAAACAATCAAACCCAACAGCTAAAATCTGCAAACATTTACAAACAAGAAAAGAGGTTTTTAATAGATTATACTCTTGGTGGTCATTAAGTCCAGCAATTAAAGGCTTGCCCGGATCAGACTGGCTGTTTTTTATTTGCCCGGACCTCCTTTTCTAGAACAAGTTCCCTCTATTCAGACAACTGCAGGCACCAGGCCAAGCGGCGAGGCACAAAGTGTGTATCCGAGTGTGTGTTTGCGCTAATTGCTCCCATTTTGTCTGTGTGATGGGGTCCTTTTCTGTCAGTTGGGTGCAGCACACAGAGCCAGTCAGTGAGGAGGGTGGACAACGGCCTCATTGAGCTAAACACACAGACGAGCTGGACGCCTCCAGTCAAGTTCAGCTTTCACTGACTGGTTTAACTATAATGAAATACTTACCTGTATGAAAACATTCAGGAAGTATTATTTTTTACACGCTCAGCCTGGTCTGAATTAGACTGTTGATAAATTACTACTCTTAAGTGTAGATATTTAGAGCATCTCACCACCAATAAATACAGACTGGTTTTTTGGGGGCTACCAGTTGCTGTCCTAATCATTGGATTTGGTAGCCCAAAAATGTAACTACAACATGCTTCCATATCACTTTATCACCTGATAAACACCCAGAATGGAACATTTTTGCCATTCTTTGACTTCTTTTTTTATCTCTTATCTTTGATTAGATTTTTCACAAGCATGTTCTTTAGCAACCAACATTAATAAACACTTTCCCACCCGAGCAGCATCTACGGACCTTCTCAGCAGGTACTACACCTTGTTTTTTGGGTACATACACAGTGCCAGATCCTTCCTAACCTCTTAAGGTTCCGAAATAACTCCTTCCTGCTGGAGATGTAGGAGTTCTGCCCCTTTTAAAAGAAGTGGATCCAAATTCCCCCTTGTAAATCTGAAGCAGCTTTCTGCTGATTAACATTCCCCACATTGGGCTGGGGCAGGGAGAAGAATCATGACGCAGAGCAGAGAGAGTCCAACGGGGAAAAACAGGGTTCTGGTGGTGGATGATGGGTAAAACTTCAGCCACTCTTTCAGTTGCTGTTTTTTCTTCTTTCTCTGACTTCCTGTGAGTAATTTTTACAGCAAAGTGGAAAAAGTAAAGCCTCATATAGGGCCAATGATCATTGCTCACAGTACAGTAAAAGTGTGTGGTAGATTTGGGAGATGGAAGGTGTTGTACCAGCATCCACTGCAGGCTCTGACGGCATTAGTCGTGCAGCCTAAAACTGCTTTGCTGTTAGAGTTTCAATGCACTTCAACAGAAAATGATTCTAAAATATAATTGTACATGAATTTTACATGTTTACTTGCACTACTCTTCTATCTTAGTGGCCTTAGCTCGAACTTGGGAAGGCTCTTTGAAAACAACCGATACAGAAAACAGCTTAGTTCCATTATGTTAAAATTAAGCCTGCATTTAGAATGAAGAGCCACCCGCAGGTTCATTACATCCCATAATGGCCTGTCCCGGATGAAACACAGGCCACGAGTAAGCGTTCTCCCCTGAGCGTCACAACTCAGCAGCTTTTTACGGCAGCCCACAGACCTTTGTCAACCTTTTTAGACAGCGATAATGAGCAAAGCGCCTCCATTCATATCTACCGCTGTCCCCTCTATTGTTGGAAACAACCGTCCCGCTGCGGACGACAGGACAGAGGTGAGAGTTCAATGGTGGGAGGGGACATATCATAACAATGAATGGTTAGAGTGGACATGCAGCTAGTCAGCAAATCAATGCCAGACTTCAGAGGTGAGGTTAAAATAAAACAAATCGAGGAACACCCAACCTCAATCTCCAATAAAAATGCAGTCTGACCCCACAGATAAATCATGGTATGCGCCGATCGTTCCGCTGTCATCAGAAACACAAATCACGAGCATATGTGATGACTGGTGAGTTAAATATTGCCTGCAGGAGCATCTGTGTGTGTCCCAGATCTGCTGGGTGTGGCAGGATGCAGTAAACCACCTTTGACCACACAAGTCACCACATTCAGCCGGCTGTACGACCCATCTGACACCCAGAGGGGGTTTACAGCTCACCCCTGACCCCAAATCACACTCACACACGCTGAACTGAGAGGGCGTGTCCATACCTCAAGTGGTGCTTGCTAAAAAGGATCATCCTTTTATGCAGTTATGTCACCTACTAACCCTCAACAATTCACACCCACAAGGACACACACATGCAGGTCACACACTTGCACTCACATTGATACGTGCGATGCTGTGGCCAATGCCATTATAACCGCACATCAAACAAATCCTACTTGTGACAATGTAGTGGTCTGTGCCCGACGGATGGAAGCAAAAAGCTAAATTTTATGCACTAATAACTCCAAAAATGCTTCAAACCAAAAAAGAAAAAAAAGAAAATGTATTTTAGAAATGTGTTTCAAATCTAAGCAGGGCTGCAGGTCTGATACAAACGTGCACACCCGGTGTTACGACTGTTTGCCACCGCCGCCTCTCTGCGGGGGGCACCTGTTCACAGATTCCTCAGCACAATCATGGCAGCAACACAAATAAAGTTGTGGGAGGCGAGGGTTTGTGTGCATGTGTGTGTGCACAAGTAAAGGGAGTGGTGTTTGCTCTCCTGTGTTCCCAGCTGTTGCCTCTGCAGGTGCTCCAACTCAGCCTGACTCACTGTGTATCTGACTGTCTTTATAAGGCCATCTCAGACAGGTTTAATCTGCACAGGCTGTTTTATTGTGTTTGTCACTGTATGCGTATGCAGGAGCGTGTGTTTGCGAGCCTTGTGTGTCTTCAGAGGCTACTGTTCTGCGGTTTTTCAGCAGACCACCCACTGAAGCCGTCTTCTCTCAGCAGCAGCTGGAATAGGAATCACTGGAAATAAAGAGGGAACACCTCAAGAGACTGTTGCATGTCTTCATCTGCATCCATCTTCTCTTAAACTGGAGCAAGTCCATCTGCTTTCTGACTGCTCGGGATGATGGGTAAATCTCAAGAGTGTGTGTGTTTCCTTCTCAGTATCACAGAAGACCCGGTCAGTTGACTTCGGCTGAGGTTCCCACAATGCGTCCCAAACCACAATGACTAAATAATAGCTCAGTGACTTTGATGCTTCCCACAAACTCACACTCTGGCACGCTCACGTACAATTTTTAGCTTGGCCACACTGTATATTAGTGACTCCACCCTTCGCAGATATGAATAAAAACCATACCTCTGAAGGAAATGATCGATAAATCCGATACGGCAAAGATGTTACAATGGAAACGTAGGAAACGCGAGACTGGAGCAAAAACGGAGCCACTCGGGCTGATAGGTCAGGCCCAAACCACTGCGGGTATTATTGTTAGTAAATCATGACTAGGGAGAGGTGCTAGCCACATCCTGACCACACACCAAAGACACACAAACCCATCTACCCTTCCCAGAGAAACCAACCCTTAAAAAGGAGCATGTGTGAGTGCAATTAAGTTGGGGGGGGGGGGGGGGGGGGGACTATTCCTGCACACACTTACTCAGCTCCTGTGCAAACAAAAAAAACCTGTGACAAATCTGTTTTCATTCTCAATTTCCCACTGTTGGGTTTGTCTGGCTTGTCGTGATGATGGCCGAGCATGTGTGCAGGCCCCGACCATCTGTATTAACCCCCCCCCCCCCCTCCCCTGTGGGCGTGATGAAGTCGCTCTGGTCTCTTATTTAGCCCTAGCATAAAAACCAGCCCCTGCTTCGTCCACCTGGTAAACCCCATGACAAATGGTAGGACTCACAGAAGCAGAGGCTCATGGGATTTTTCATTCAACTCCTTGCCAAGTGTTGGGATGTGTGTTTATACTAGCCAAGGCCTTTTACATAGGCACACGATCGCACTGTTTCCTCCGCCTTGAGACGACTCTCCTTCTCTGGTTTCGGCCCGCAGAGTCTCAGAGGGACGTACAACATTTCAAAGATGCCAGGTGATAATTACATTATATCCTCTGAGGAAAATAACAACACACGAAGAGAACAGCCGAGGGAAGAACTTGTGGAGAATTAATTCTAGGTGGGCAATGGGGATATTTCACCAAATAAAGAAGTGACCTCTCAACTTCTAGCCCCAGAGGAAACACTTAAGATTCTGATTTGGTTTTCAGCAAGCAAAATGAAGTCACAAGGGAAGTGAAGCCATCTGGAGAAATGGAGGTTTGTTTTTTTTTTCACCAGTGTGACGAAAACCAACTTGCAGACATACACTCACTTCCACAGGACAAAGATAGAACCAAACAGTGAGCCAAAGTGTTTGGAGGAAAGTTGCAGGCGGAAAAGCACAAGTCAGGGCACGAATAGCCCCTGACCTGGTTCTGCTAACCAGCTGAATGCTGACCTCACCGCTCTGTGGATACCAACATGAGCTGGTCAGAGGATAATTACAGCCTTCCACGCAGGAGTGCACTGGAGCCAGGAACCATGAGGCAGGTTCACCTCCTGCTCAGAGCTTTTTTCCTCCATCTGTGCTTGTTGTCATCCCACAGCACAGACCATTTGTTATCTCCTCTGGGTTTCCATTCTGCACTGCACCAGGTCTGCAGTGATTTATCCACCAGCTTGAAACCTATTTAAGAACACACTTCTTTTTATGCTTAACAACAATCTGACACCTTGTAAAATCTTTTGATTTCAATTTAGGGTGTCCCATGTTCTCAGGCAGCCGTAAAAATGTGACATTATTGGTTTCCTCAGAGCCTTGATGGTAATTCAAAACCAGCGTGTGGAGCGGAGGGAGCAACAAAACACACAAATAGCGGAACGAAAACAGAGGGAAGGATGTGTGCGGGGAGGAGGGAGAGACGGCCCTGCTGTGAGTTTTCCATGGGGTCAGGACATGAAGAGGCGCCTCCGCAAAAGTTTGCCTTTCCCAGCATGGTGTCACGAATGACGGACATCCATCCAGACATGCGGCGTATCAACAATCTATGCGTTTCCAGAACAGAGCAGACATCTTAATGAGGTCAATATTTATCACGAGCATTGCTGATAGTGGAAATTCCTTTCCATCTTTGTCTGTTTGCCACTTATCAGATTGTCTCTCACTCTCAAATGATGCTTGGTTTTTTTCCAGAGTGTGTTTGTATTTGCCTGCAAGTGCTGCTCTCTTTTATCTTTGTCAGGTTCGACGGCGAGATAGAGGCATAATGTTATCAGCCTCTCGGAGAGACGCAACAAGGCATCCTCGGCAGCTCCTTTCAAGCGTGGGCCCGGTCTTCCAGTTAACATTGTTCTCCTGACAGCATCAGACTGTCTACGTCCTGTCTGCTGAAGTCATGTCAAAACAAACCCCGTCGGATGGAAAGCGCAACAAAAAAAATACAACGTTGCGAAAAATCGGTGAAAAGTAAAAGCTGCTAAAGCTCCAGTACCCACTCAGCTAAACCCCTCCTTATCAAATGTCTGAAAGCTCCAACAGACACACACACGCACGGAGATTTTTTTTTTTGCCGGACTGTTGATGTGGCCTCAACCTTTCTGGTTCAACCAGTCTGGATTTATATAGTTCCAACACTGTTCAGGCCAGGCTTCTCTGTACTGACTGACAGAGCTGGCTATTGTGGGACCAAAGTCTTTTGTCTTAAAATACAACATGCTTGCAAAATAGAACGGAGGTCAAAACACAAGTGAACTGAAGCTTGGAATGAAATCACGTTTGTTGAACCCACCCATGAGTGCAGTTCTTGATGAGATAATGTCAAAAAGAGGCTTTAATAGTGCATTTAACAAAAGAAAAGGTCATTTATCCTTTCTTCTGACGGGACAGTGGGTTGATTTATACCCAAATAGCATTCATTTTAGCGTTAGCTCATCTTTAGGCTACCAAGACTATTGACTTGTACTGGTAATAGCAACATCAAGCCTTACGGGCCAGACAGATCCCATCATCAATGACCAGGCTGGTGTAAACCAGGCAACAGATTTCACTAACACAAAGAACTCTTGCCCTGGTATAATGGCAGATGCAGATGGCACCAAATGTTTCCTTGTCCTTGACCTCTGTTAGCGAGAACGTGCTGCTAGGTCTTAATAACAGCCATTCAAACAGAAGCACAATAGGCCTGGAAAAGAATCCTCACTGTATGGACGGTTAGCTAATGTGAAACACATGGATAATGATGAGAAGGCCTGCTCGATGGACCCCAAATTATTCCCACTTGTGTCTGCAAACCGTATCGGGAGAAGAAATATCATTTTAATAATCCTCACAGGTGTCAGGATTCGGTGTCTCTGAGCCTGGTTAAAGCAACGGTCCGCTCGTCTGAGCCGCTTCCTCTGCAGGGACAAAGAGACGCTCTGAGGATACACTTTCAGTTTTTTTCTTTCCAAAAATCTGGTCCTAAATCAGTTAATATTACATAAGATGGAGAAATGAAATGACCACTTATGAAGCAGGAAGAACCTGTCTCTCTCCATCTGAAATAATGCAGATTATCAAAGACGGAGACAAGACTTGTCCTCACAGCAGTCATGTTCCAGCACACACATCAGAAAATGCTGATCAGGCAGAACCCACAGCACCATGTGGCCGTGGGCCCACACATGCACGCAGTTACATACAGATGTAGCCCAAATTAGTATGGAATGTATCAGACGCCTCCTATTTAGCAACAGATAATGACACTCATCAGCTCTGAGCTTCAGCAGTTGGACAATCACAACCTACACACTTACAGAGGCAAACACGGCTGCTGTTTATGTGCAATAAGCCGCTCAGATGATGCCCAGATGATGCCTCTTCCGACCCTTTGGCCACGCATCCTAAATGAGTCACATCTTCAGTTCACAAAAAAAGGCTTTGTTGCACACTTTCCCTGACAAATGCACATCTTGTTGTGGTTACCTCTGGGATCGGGAGGGTTTATTTTGGTTGCCAGAAGAACTCCACACATGGTGGATGTGCTGTGCAAACCTTATCAACAGAACCAGGCCTGAAACCGTGGCCAAGGGTGTCCTGTTATGACAGAGTTTATTTTCCTGTGCCCGCATGTGTTCTCCATATGGCCTAGCTCTAAATGCTCCCCTTCCCTCCACAAACCACCAGGGAATTCCAGGAAGTCTTACTGTACACGTTGGGGTCTAAATGTGCAGCGTGAGCCGCTGTGGCTCGGTTAATCACCGCGTGTGTATCTGGGCCGACCTTGAACCAACAGGTGATGTGTTTGAGGGAAAGCATGTTGCAGATGGAAAAACAAATAAAATTCAAGCGTGGGCCGGGTTTTGCTGCTGAGACAGGAAATTGTGCAGCATCTTAAAGTGCCCTGAGTCACATGAGCGTACTTCTTTTGCATGTTTGAGACGCCAAGCTGCCCAAACATCTGCAACACTCTGAATCACCAGGAAGAAGCTGCAGCGACATGCAGAATTAATTCCACACCGTCTGAATTAAAATGTGGACGGCTGAAATGCAAATCGCATGCTTGGGTGTCTTAACTTCTAAAATTAGCAGCAATTGTTTGTCCACACGCAATTCAACCAGTAATTTTTAAATGAGAATTCATAAATGACTCCTGCCTATTGTGAAACATGGTTAAACATGTCAGGACATCAAGTGAACATGGCTTCAGCTGATTTTCAACATCACTCTTGATATCAGAGGTTGTGGAAATGTGACAAATAATAAGGATGAAACTCGTTATACTTACAGAAATTATATGTGCATTTGTTCTCTGAGCTAATTATGATGGAATCCTCCATGGGGAGGCGCCAATATGAGGCCGGCTTTGGATACTTCATGTGGGTTTAGAGCGACCGCAGTAAAAGGATAAAAGGAAAACGATGCAGAGTAAAATCTGGAGGAAGTGGGGGGCTCATGCTGCGTTTGGGTGGATTGATAGACGCTCAGGTTTTATAGAGTAAAGTAAGAAAGACTTGCTGAAAATCACAGCGGCGTGTAATGACTTCAGAGGTTTGGTGGATACTGTGATGAGAGCCGTGAGGGTTTCAAAGAGGCCGCCGAAGTTTGATGTTGGTGTGATAGAGCGACGGGTCTCCACATAGGAGCGGACGCATTCCAGCATCTAATGGGGAAGGAGGAGGGGGAGGAGGAGGAGGAGGAGGAGAAGGAGGAGGAGAAGGAGGAGGAGGAGGACTGCTCAGCAACCTTTAAGGAACTCAAGTGGATTCAGCCCATAAATTAAAAAAATGAGGGTTTACAATAGGACCGTTGGGCCACAACAGTTTAACAATGTTGCTGAAGCTCAGCTTGGATATGGGATCTAATTTTAGCGCAGATAAGTGTGTTAAAGCTTGAACAACTGTGGGGGCGTGGCTTATAGTACACTGCTTAAAATATAACAATGAAGATGAAAGTTTTGAAAAACGACAGAATCATTTTTACTTGGTTGGAAATTGATGAGATTTTAACGGTCAAAGAGTTCTTAAATCTCCTTTCAAAATTGCAGATGTAGATCAGTACACTCGTTTGCACACACACACATACACACACGCACACACACACACACACACACGCACACACACACACACACCGTCACAGATGCTGATGTGTCTTTTCCATTCATGCGCCCCCTCCTCTAAATTATCCCTTTTGGAAAATTGGCCGCTTGTTTTGGGCGATGCAGAAACTGTTTCCAAACATGCAATCTTTTGTTCGACCTGTAGAGAAGTGAGCAGCGAGCTCCACCTTAGTGGTCATCAGCTTTAGGGTTTTCTCCACATTTTTCTGACGGCGTTGTTCCTTTTCATATGGATCCATTCAGATCTGTGTTTTCGGTCTAAACTCAACTAAGTGCATCATATCTAAAAATAAGTTCTATAGGTGTAAAAAATAATGAAAAAAGTGCACGATGTGTACAACAGTCACCCTACAGATGTGCAGGTTTGCTTTTCCAGTGCAATGTGTGAGCTTCAGTGTTCAGGCGCCACACACTGCAGCTCTGACTAAACTGCACAAAAAAGTCTCTGAACGCATCACAAAAAGCTCCTTCATTCAGAGCATTTACAAAAACAACAGTGTGGGATTGAAAGGAAAAATAAGAATAATTTAAAAAACAAAACATGTGCCTAGCTTGGCTTGAGAAGCTTCACCAGAGCTTTTCCTTTGGCCAACACATGTTGACACACTGTAACCACAACAACACACAAACTCCTCAGGTGATGTCAAGGCACTGCCTCATAACTCCCTCACTAAACCTCCGATAGATTTCAACACACAGCTCAGCATGAGGTCATAATATCTAAACCATACTCCCCCAAATCCGCTCCCCTTCAGCGCTCTCCTAATACCAATAAAACCAGACCGTCCATCCGATCCGTTTGTATGTAATTAAATCCAACAATCAAAATCTGTTCGTACTACTTTGAATGGCTCGAGTGTCACTGGAGCACGTGCACACAAAGTGAGTGAGGTGTGCCTAATAGCAGTTACAGTGTGACTGATGGTTGACATAAGCATTTTAGGGGGGAAGGAAGAGGAAATCTGGGGTTTTAAGGGATCTTTGAGGTGTGGGGTTTCACTCAGCAAGATTAATCCTCAACGTTCAGCTGAACAGAAGCAACAGGTTTGCTTTCTTTGCAAACCACCTGAAACGTTTAGGGATAAAATATGCTTCTAAAGACATCCTATGGAAGGCTGTTAGCTCTGATTAGCATCCAGATACCAGCGCAGGTGCAGCAGGAAGTCTGGAAGCCACCTGGAACAGCCACCCTGGCTGCGACCCCAGTCGTTCAGCAGCAGGCCCGCTGGATTCACTCTGAGCTCAATATCAATCTGAACAATCTGTCTTCCCCTGGACAGACAGAATAAAGACTGACGCTCTCCTCTGGATTCAAAGAATATGATGAGAAAGAATAAAATAAACATGTGATGCCACAGAAAAGTGTCCATTTTCCTTCGATTTAAAGATTTAAACCAACTTCAAAAGAGGCGAGTGAATAGAAGCAGTAAAATGCTACATGATTGCGGTCGCACCATAATATTCATCACAGGCTGGATCGATGTCACTGGTTATGCAACGCGGTGATGAGTCGGTGATGGTGCAGAATAGCCTCCGTGACTGCACAAGTACACTGGAGCAAAGAGGAATGAGCGCATTCGGAAGCCTGTGCACGGCAACGCTGCGATGCGTTTGTGTTTTCACAGCTGCGACCAGACAAAAACCCAGTGCAAACAGTGACATGGCCCATCAGCGCGCACGTGTGTGTGTATGTGTGTGTAGCCCCGGGTGGTACGTACAAACACATTCTGGTGTTGTAAGAAGGATTAACCCCTAACACTGTATGATTTACAGTCTTGACTTTAGAAATGGCGAGCTGCTGTTGGTGTGCACGAGCTCCCTCTACATTTATCCGCGGAGGTATTCAGTCCAAACACAGGAGTGCAGTTTAAACCTCTTCCACCACCATAAGTCCTGATGTTTTCCAAAACCGGACTTGACTTTACTCCAGATTTGTGGAGCAGGGAATGTATTTTGGTTTTCCCCATCTGTGCGACCACAGTGCCGGGCTGCCCTCTCTATCTTTCCTGCCTGCTGTTCCCACGCCTCTTTCTGGACTAAATACATATTTAGGGCAATAATGAAAAGCAAACTGCATGCTCTGCTCTCTCCGTTGACTTATTGCTCACAGTCATTTTACTACGGAGCTGCCACACAGGGATTGTACTTTTCTGTTAGTGCTAGACTAAATGAAAGTTTATTTACTTTGGTAAATTGTACTCTCAAGCATGAATAGCCTCTGTCAGAAAGTCCCCACTGTTGCACCGTACAGAAACAAAGGTTAGCTCTTTGCAACCTGCAATTTTCCTGGATAAAACCTGACCGGACTTGCTCGAGGTCGAATCGCTGGTTTCGATAATTTGCTGCTGCTTTGACAGCTAAATTGGGGACCCAATAAAGGCACCGCGAATGCCAGGAAACAATGCCAAGTCTCACAAACGCTCAAATGAGTCTAAACTTGGGTTAAATCAGCGCCGAGTTTAACAGGCGTCGGTGTGCCAGTCAGGGAGATCCATTCTTCCACAGCCACTTCCACTCTGCATTAGTAAAGCCGCAACTCTGCACTTTCGGAGACCCTCCGGTTCTATCGATACAAATTATACTAGTAGGAGCGGGCTTTCACGTGTAAACAAATAAAACACAAATGGATTTCTCTGCTAAGCAGCACTATATAGCAAGTTCAGCCAGTGATGTGGAGCCTCTTGTATGCATGCAACACAGGCTTTAATAGGCTGTGCATGTGTGCACAAGCGTGTACATGACTAATGAATAAGATCCTGGCACATCACTACCGGGCCGCTCTAATGCACTCCCCATGGATCAGAAGAAATAAACAGATAAAGATGAAGTGGATATGAATGCAACAGCAAAGGGAGGGGGAGTTTGAAGCCAGGGCCAGCATGAGAAAGAAGGAGGAGAGGAAGGAAGGAGGAGGGAACTTTCAGAATTGTTATTGGAGCCAGAGAAGTCATTTCTGACTTAAAGAGTTCCAGATGTGGACCAGCTCCTGAGAAAGAAGAAAGAGGCGTGGAGATGGAGAGAATTCAGGAGAGAGAGAGAGAGAGGGAGAGATAGAGGGTGATTTAACACGCACTGGCCTTCTACCTCCATGATCATCAGTTTTCACATCCAAGACATCAAGTTGGAGAGAATAAATTAGACCTTTGTAAGTCAGTGAGGGGAGCTTTGGGGCTCGGTTTGAGGTGTCAGGTGGTAAGGTGGGAGATGGGTGTGTGGGTAGCACAGCCCAGTCCCGGGCCTATAAAAAGCCAGGGTGGTCAGAATAATGGTCTGTTGTTATTACACACACAGATGCGAGCCTTTTCCAAACCCGACGACTGAGCTCACCCAAAGAGGGGAGCTGAAACCCAACCTAAAGACATCTGGTTAAACACTGGGACAAAAGCTGCTCTTTAAATGATTCTGCACATGGCCAGATAGCGGGCCCGTCCGGTGCACGGTGCTGCGGCCTGTTATTTTTAACACTTAATGCTGTGCGCGTAATGGCAAAAGCAGTGAAAGTGCAACAGTATATGAAATGTAAGGTGTAAACTGTGTCTGCTTCAGGGGGAATGGGAGCAGTAACGGTGCAGCGCAGCAATTATGACCCCTCTCCCCACATCTCCACCTTCTCTCTACTGTCTGTGTGGATGTGCACGCTGAGCAACCCCAGCATTTGTTTTAACTCCCTCTGTGTCGGGCTAAGCTGCACAATCACGCGACAAAAGGCCATTGTTCTGCGGTAGAAAAGCTCCGCTCCAGGGAGCTGATCGAGGGCCACAAACAAAAGCTCTTTACACTGTCCCAACAAGCTAATGAATCAACTCCACAGCAGGCTGCCAAAAGAGCCGCAAAGAGCGCAGCGGTTCCGCTAGGGTTCAAAACAGAGGGAGGAGAAGATACGTTTATTAAGGAGGGGGTGTAATCCCGAAGACACTAGCGGCTTTAGCCGGACGTTTAAATGAACAAGAGAGGAGAGAGTGATGTATCGTGTGTGGGTGAGGGTGTCAAAGGTGGGTGAGAGTCGGCTGGATGAGGAAACGGAAGAAGCAGAAGGGTTAGAGGTGGGAAACAACCCTGCATGAGTGATGAAATCACTGTAAACACAGCGCTGGGTGAACGTACAAGCCTCCTGTCTGCATCTCCGAGCACCCTTGATCACAACAGCAGGACGGGACTGAGGACTGACCCATGGACTTGACAAACCTGCCATTTTAACCTCCATTCAGGAAAAAATACTTTTGTTGTTTGTACAGATGCACTATTGTTTCCCTATTCTGACAAGTTAAATTGGCATCAGGTCTATCAAACCCTCACGCACAAAGAGCTGCTATTGTGCCCAGCAGCCAGCCAAAGTTCACCTTTTCCACCCTGTGAGGGAGTGGAAACTAGTGAACTGAGAGAGAGAAATTGGGGAGACATAACTCTCATCACCGCTGTGTAGTAGAAATACACAACATGCTGTAGTTGTATGTGTTGGTTTAACTGTGCTGAAAGGTTTTACTCACCGTTGGCGTTTTTCCCGCAGATCAGGTGCTCGTAGTGCTGCAGGACCCCCCACAGCTCGGCGTCATTGTTCACCACCACCTCCAGGGCCTCGGCGGTCACGGGGGCGCCCGCTGACCCTGACTCCGACCCCACATGACCTCTCTCGGCCATCAGCACTCGACTTCCTATCTCCTCTACCAGGGCCTCCATGCACGCCGTCAGGCAGATCGCTGCGTACTCGTGGATGCGCACGGAGATGCGGGTGTCCACCATCCAGCGGAAGAAACGCCCCACGGAGAAGGAGAGGCCGCAGCGCGCCGACTTGCCCTTCCGCAGCAGCTCGCCGGCGCTCATGCTGTACATGGAGATGGCTTTGACGGTGGCGGAGACGCAGTGGTCGGCCAGGGCCCAGCTGAGCACCAGCCGCATGGCGCTTTGCACCTCGAAGCGTGTGCAGCGGCAGTGCATGACGCTCAGCCGCTGAGCCTCTCTGGAGATGCGGATCAGAGCCCTCCGGAGGAGCGCGGACAGCCTCCTGACAGCCTCAGCGGAAAAGACAGGTGCACTGCCCCCTTTCCCAGCCCCAGTCTCGGCTACTTTGCGTAAAATCTTGGCCACGTCCTCTTCCGCCCACGGAAACTCTTCAAGCTCAGGTAAGCGGGGGCACTTGGAGAAGATGTCCTCCGGGTCCTCGGGTAAGACAGTGTTGACAGTGTCCCAGCTGTTGTTTCTGCTGTTCATGGAGCCGGAGTAGTACCACCAGTTGCCCCGGTGAGGGGCAGTCATCAGGGCCTGGGAGTTGGATTTGGAGGATGACAAACTGAGTGATTTGCACGAATCCCCCGCTCCGTACCCGGAGTCCAGCGTCAGGTCCTCCAGGGTTTTCATGTGGACGTTGCTCAGACCAGCCATAATTGTGACACGGCTCTCCGTAGATGCTTAGCGGGAGCGGCAAACCTCGACAGCGGCTTACCTGGAAGTTTGAATAAAGTAAACGAAACTCCGCCGAGCCGGACCGACTGGTTACTGGTTATACTGGCCGGACATGGTGATAAACAGAGCTCCGAGTAGGGCAGCCAATATGCACTTCTATCAGACAACTTAGCAAAAAATAAAACAGTTTGTGTTCATAAACTGTCACAAAAAGTATCAAGTTCTCACCGCCTCACCGGGCGCAAGAACCAACTTATTTGAAGCGTCCGCGCTCTTTAAAAACTGGAAGGAGGGTCTCCCCCGCAAATGCCGACCCGACCGTAATCGCCGAGATCTGTGCCGCTACCACGAACACAAGCTGCTTCCTCTCGACTGCTGAAAGTGAAAACTCATCCCCGTCCCGTCCCGTCCCGTGTGGAGTTCGCTCAGAAGCAGCCTGTCGGAGAAGCTGCGCTCCAGAGGCGTGGGGGGGGCGGGGCAGCGGCAACACGGAAGCGACTTCATAGACCAAGCGGAGGGGCGTGGCTCCTCACAGCCAATCAAATTGTTCGAAGAGTTTGCAGAACGAAACTGTTTTCTGTTAATTATAAGCCGATTTCACCTTTTAGTTGGCCTAATGATGGCCTAATCTCACCTGCAGAAAAATGACTGGATGTATAAAGCCCTGCGCAGTTGTGTTGGAGGGGCTCAAAGATGTTTTATTTTTTAAAGGTTTTCACTAAAAGCGCGCCTCAAAAGCGTATGTGACCCTGCAAATAAACGTGAATGCATGTGTGTAACATATAAGATAATACCCTCTGGCTTAACCAATTGGATACCTGATGACAATGTAAAGGCATGGTAAAGGCACGAGCAAATCCTCCTATGGAACTTAAGCTTTGGGATACTTCTCGCCACTCACTGTTATTCCAAGTCAGGAGGTGAAACGTGCGTGAGGTAAAATTAAACAAACACTGCAGAAAAGGCCTGTACTGACCTGTTTTCTGTCAGTTCACACTTACGGGTACGGGTGTGTCTTCTGGGAACACAGCACTGTTCAGTAACAGGTTTTAGTACAAAGGCCTATGTATCATTTCATTAACAGGTCCTAGTGAAATTCACATGAATCTAGAGTGTGACAGTAACTGTAACCTCAATCCAACTCTGGACTTGAACGTAAACTTATTCTTAATCCTCAAACAGTCATTTTAAGTCATAAGGACCAGCCAAAATGTCCTCAATTTTCAGCAAATTGTTATAACAAGAACACAAAATCAATAGTTTGTCTAAGGAAATTGACCTTCCATTATCCTCACCAGTTTTGAGCTGTGAGATAAGAAGACACGCTAGGATGGAGAAAGGAAAAACTCAGCAGTTCCTTTAAGATGTCATGCATCGGTGTCACAGATAGTGTTTCCTTCATCATCTCTCTGTGTGCGTACATGAATCCGAGGGGGAGATTTGGACTGGGCCAACCACCTGGAGCGCAGTACCACAGAGCTTGTATCCGAAAAAATATAAAACAAAACATTCTGCAAGTGATTAAATGTGGTCATGGAATCCTGTCAGCCCTGAATCCAAACTCAGTCAGTTTCATAACTTTTTCTCTCTGCGTGGGTCATAAAACACAATGGACATATTATTAGATCAGCCAAGTGTGTAACTGTGATCTTAGCCTCATAGGGTAAACATTGGCAGAAGGTTTAACATGATATCAGTGTTGACTCTGAATGTCTCACAAAAGCTGATCAGAGGTGGAACGTTTTGTGATCTCACTTTACCTGCAGTACATTTATGGAAAAAGTAAAAATACATACTGATTGACAGCTTAATTTCGCATGCATGTGTCTTTTTTTACCTCCTAAATAGTTTTATTGTTTTATTACAATTGATTCTTTTCTTAACCGTGGCTCAATATGTGATTTTGTTTGTTTTTAAATCAATGTACCATATGTGCAGTTCCAAACACAGTGCCTACTGCGTATATTTGAATAGAGCACCCCCCTGCGGTCAAAAGCGGTAGTTCTGAAGAACCAGAACATCTAAAATAAGCATCAAAGTTTATTTGCAAAAACAACAACGAATCAAAATAAAAGTACAATACATTCTTAAAACCTTTCTATACAAAACAATTTCACAGAAATTACCTTGGAACATATATTCCTATTTTCATGTATTTTATCATCTGACACACACAAACCCATGTCAGCGTTAAATTAAGTACAGTATAGACTGTTTTTCCTGTAGAGGCAAGAAGGGTCTTTGAGGGCATTTTAACAATCGTGTAGCCGTCAACGGATCGTTAACAACCTTTATACCCACGAGACACACGTCTCCTGCCACTGCCTGTAAGACAAAGTATCGTGCTGCGTGACCGCCAGCGGTGGGAGGAGCTGTGGGCTCACATGGTCCGAGGTTCTTTTGTTAGTCAGTAGTACCATCTCCTGCATCCATGAGGCCACTGGCTAGCAATGACAACGGTTTCCTACTTCTAAGATAACACACGGACATGTCGGTAATCTGTCACATAGAACCAGATTTCCGTGTTTTACAGTGTATCAAAATATCCAGTGACAACGGCGCAGGTTGATAAATAATCCTATATCTGTCTGTAGCTGTCTCCTTTTGGCTTTAGTTTAAAAACTTCCTGCAGTCAAACCCTGATAAAGGCACACATTTATGGAACACTCACGTGTATAAAACATGGACAGGATTCACTCCTGCTGGAGCAGAACACACACTTTGAAGAAGTGTGAGAAAGTGTGAACTTCAATATATAATAGCATTACTGTATCATCCATAGCTTCATTTGCATTGAACTTAATTTTTTATATGAATTCAGCTGTGACCAACAGCAGAACTGTGGGTGTAGTGTGTAAAACTGCAGTGTTTTCTAAAGTTTCAACTGACATTTGACTGACACTGACGGGACGGAGGCAGAAATGAGAGCGAATAAAACAAAAGAGGGTGACAAAGAGGCTGTGTGGGAACGGGGCTGATGTCTGAGTTTCAAACAGGGCCTCAGCACGGCTCCCTCACCTCGGTCATACCGGTTAATAGGATCCAGCATATAACAGATGATGCGTTTAAGATATACTGGTTACAAGACTTTCTCTACTCCACCTACACCACCATGTCTCAAACTATCCATATATCACATTTACACACATTCTGTTATATTCCAGTGCAAGAGTGTGTTAAAAAAAACAGATTTTCTAAGTTTTCTTTTGATTTGTTAGGGAAAAAAATGTGTACGGACGCACACATCATACACACTGTGTATGCACACACGCAGCTGCTCTCCAGTCTGAAAACACTGTACCAGAAAAAAAGGACAGAGAAGGATAATACAAAAATTACTTCTTTCTGCACAGTAAATCAGTCAGTGAGATAAAATGAGTTTATCTGCCAGGTGGCTCGCTTGTTCAGTCAAGTCTTCATACAGGCAAATTTTCAGGGGCCCATTCCACAAAAAGAAACAGGCAGTATTAAGTACAGTAAGCTCAAATATGTGTGCCTCACTCGCGCACAGTGGACGTGCAGGAACGTTCGGGAGTCCCTAGAGGGCGCTAACCCTTAAGTGTTTTCTTATTCTGAGCGTTCCACATGCCTCGTTTGGAGTGGTAGTAGTGAAAGAAGTTCCTCAACCGTAGTCTCTCTACCTCCAGACCATTCTGTAATACCCTGTAGGCCAGAAAAATGCAGAGTTACTACTGGCAACTACCCACAATGCTCTGAGAGAAAATGATGAGAACTACCGTTCGTGGTTGTAAAAAAGTCACTGGTTTAACTATATATAACAAAACACACTTTAATTCTTCAATCTAAATAAATAAATAACCTACATTTACATACTAGGTACGTACAGTAACATTTTAACAAGACCATCTGATGTTTTGTGGTAGTTTACCTGTCCAGCAGCTCCCAGTCCTCTCCACCCCAGCGGTCCTTGAATTCCTCTGTGTTCATGCCGCCGATCTTATCAAAATCTGACTTGTAGATTCCAAACAGACCAAAGCCGTTTACCTCCCAGTATCCTGAGAAAAGAGACCAAAACATTTCAATCGCTGGTCCCATTGCTCCCTGTTGCATCAACAGACATTAAAGGACCGGGAGTATCTGATTGTGACGCAACAGCATTTAGCCGCGCGTGTGAGCTGAAAGCAAAAGAGCGGCCTGTCGTACGGCGCGAAAGATGCTCATTTCCATGCAAGTGCGTTACCGTCGGGCTCCCGCGGAGAGCTTCCGCAGCCGAGTCTCATGACGATGGGAGCGAAAGCGAGCCGTCCCTCCACACAGTGCTTCCTGATGCTCTCCAAGATGTTGAGAGGAAAGTGGATGTGCAGGTCACACAGGAACACGATGCTGTGGCTGTCCTGCGAGAGGAGGCGAGAACAGAAATGTTAGGGACACGGAAGGGGGGAGCACTGTCATTCGATGGGAACTGCCGGTTATTGGGGGATTGTGTGATTACAGAAACTAATCTGAGGAGAAGCGGAACCAGACGCCTCAGCGGAGGCATCAGAAGCCTGTCTTCACTTCACGAGCCTGCAGGTCACTGGGATGTGAGTGACAGCCTCTTCATCCTGCCCTGACAGCGATGACACTAAACCGCCGGATCAACGTCTGTCCAATTCCCCAGCAGCTGCATGCCCCCAGTGTGTGGGTCTGCACGAGTGTGCGATAAAGACGCAGCGGGACAGAGGTGTAAGGGCACGTGCGCACGCGCCCACGCGCAAGTGTGCACAAATAACCTGTGAAATGAATGGATGTGACAGCTGTGGCGTACAGATGACAGACGGAATGCGGCGAACTGTCGGAGCGATTCCCTGTTGCCCGCAACTGGAGAGGACGGATAAAAGCGGGGGCCTCACAGGGAAGGCGGGGGGGGGACACACGGCAGACGGTTCAGGCACTGAGGTATTGATTATGCATGATGGTTTGTTCTGGCTGTCTCTCAAGTCAGTAACTGTCCAGCCAATGGACTAGAAGTGTTTTTTTTCCTGCCAGCTCTCATAGTGTGGTCCAGCCTCTGTGTGTTCGTGTTCTCTGACCTCTATCGTGTCCACTCCGATCTGGAGTCCCGCTGAGCGCTCAAAGTTGCCTTCTCTCCGTAGATACTCGTATCTAAAAGAAATGAAGCGCACCCATCAACCGGAAGCCTCAGAGGTCAGTCGCCTCAGAGGGGACGCACGCACCTGGGCACACCGCTCTCTCTGAGCGCCTGCTCCACGTCCATGTCCTCACTCTCAAAGTCGACGATGATGATGCTGAAGTTGTCATCCTTAGTCTGCCGGTGGAGATTCTCCATGTCGGAGATGAACTGCTGCACCCAGCGGGCCTGGTTTTTCACTAACAGGCCAGAGATTCAGACAGAAAATGAGCTTCACCTCACAGTTTATGTTCATGATGTACATTTGTAGCACAGAGCAAACAGCACCAGTAAATTAACAAATTGATGACATTTCATGCATTAATATTAATAGCGATTGGCTAAATAAGGCTTTTTAACAAAGAATGTTTGGCATAGAGTTCTGCTAAAACAGTAAAACTACATGAAAACTTATTCCAGCACATGTCAAAGAAGGGTTTTTTTTTCCGCTCATGAGGTAATTTTCTTCCGTATGAGTAATAAATGAGGCTAAATAAGAAAAGAAGTGTTATTTCAGACTGACCTGGTACCACAAAATGCACCATGACATCTTTTCTCCACTGCAGCATGACGGGCTGGCAGAGCAGAGGCTTAGCATAGGCGGTGCTCCCAGGGGTCACTCCAGGACGGGAGGGGGACTTGTTGGACGGTGTCAGCGGCGGAGTGGCGAGGCTGGACGTGGCGGCGGACGGAGCGGAAGCTGGCGGTGAGGCCAGGGCTGAGTCAGTGTTCTCCAGACTGTCCTCTCCCTGCCTGCTGCGGTGGAGCAGCAGGTAAATGTATTCCGACAGGCGCACCACGCTGCGGCCCCTCTCCATCAGCTCCAGCTCCACCAGGTAACGGTTGCCTCTCGCCGAGTCGCGCCGCTTCTCGATGTTGATGATGCGCAGCAGGGTGTAGATGCTGGTGAGGAGGCAGAGCCGAAATGAAGAAAAACGAGCAAAGTCGCAAAATGGGACTCGCGCTTTTATAAAGCGTGACCACATTAGCATTTCTTCCCCCGTAGCCTCTTACCCTCCGTTACGCTCGTTGAGCTTCTCCATGTACTGCGCCAACACATCGACCACCTCGCTCTCTGCCAGCTGGAGGTTACCCGACACGTTGCAGCGCAGGTCGTTCCAGTCAGAACGCAGCAGCTCAAAGTCCATGGGATTGACAGAGAAGGTCCTCTGCCAGTTGATGCTGTCCTCTGCCCACCCCGGCCGGGCCTCCACCTCCTCGTAGCTGTAGTCCGACAGCTCGCCTTCCTCAGGCTCCGGCTCAGGGTCTGCGTCTGGATTAGAGCGGTTTGCGTCCTGGTCGAGTTCTGCCGGGTTGGGCTCTGGGTCCAGCTGCTGCTGGGATTCAATAATCTCTGATGTCCTGAGGTAGGAGGTGACCCGTACTTGAAGTGTGTTTTCTGTGGAGTTTGACCTCGGCAGTGTAACTGGAGCGTGATGGGATGGGGTTGGGGACTTTAGTTTTCTGGGTAAGTCAGCAATGGTACTCTGTGAATGCCCCCCATCCCTGCTGCTTATCTCTGGCTGTACGGGTCCTGCTGCTCTGCTGGCTGATCTCTGTGTGCTTTCATTGTGAGGAGATGACCTTTCTTCTCTTGTTGGGGGGTTCGGCCACAGCTGGTAGGGACTAACAAGACTTCTCCCCCCTGGACGCCCTTTAGGACCCAGATTGACTAACTTTGTGGTCTTCCCAGTTTGGTACAGAAAGACCCCTGGAAAGACTTCTCTGGGGTAGCGAGAGGCCTTCTCCTCCTTCCTCTCTCGCCACTGCTCCCTCTCATGCTCTTTCTCCCGCTCTTTGGCTGGTCGAGGCCGAGTGATGTAGATCTTGTTCTCCTCTCTCTTCTCCTTCTTGTTGTCAGTGAACTTGTTGAGTCTGAGCTTGGGGCTGTGGGCGGAGTTGCTGAGAATCTGTCTGGCTTGGCTGGTCAGAGCAGAGAGGGAGGACTTTTGAGCAAAGAGGAGTGAAGACTTCATTTTAGGCGGCGCCTCAGCTCCTTCTCCTCCTTTCCTGCCCAGACCCAGTTCTGAAGGATCGCTATGCAACCAAGACAATGATCTTCCTCGGACAATATTGTCCATGTCGGGCTGAAGCGCCCCTCTGTGAAGCTTCTTCAGTCCCTTCCTGATGTCCCGTTTGATGTTTCCATTTGTATGATCTCTCCCCCAGTCTCTGTCTCTGTGAGGAAAATGTCTCCTTCCTTTGCGGTGCCCAATAATGTCCACTGCTCCCTCCTCCTCTTCATCTGGGTCCACATCTTCTTCTTCTTCCCCTCTGCCAGCTGGTGTGGGCCAAGGCTTTGAGCGGTGCTGGGAAGGGTTTGAGGTGTGGCTGCTCTGACTGGGACGGGTGGGCTTCTTAGGCAACTGCGTGCCAACTATTTCTGCTTCATCCTCTGCGTCTATCATCTCTTCTTCCTCAAGGAAATCTAAACATGCGAGGAGGAGGCAGAGTTAAAAACCTGAAGAAATCCTGGGTTAATAGTGCGAAACAAAGTTGGATGACGGTTCATCTCCCTGTACAAAGGAGAATCAAGGGCACTAAAGCCAAAGCCTGATCCTGAGGAGTCCGTTTAGTTTTCAGTTTGGCAGAAATAATGAGGAGTCGCAGGGTTTACTGCAGCCCCTACAGAGTGCAATTTCTTTTTGGAGAGCTTTGGTGCCATCCATCTTTATTTGCGGGCTATGCTAAATATCAAATATCTGTGATGTGTTTCGATGGGCAAGCGTGCTCGTGGTCATTAATAGATACCATCTGGGTTAGGGAAGAAGAACGGCCTGTCATCTTCTTCCTCATCCATTTTCATATATTTGTAGAAACCAAACCTGCCAAACAAAACAAGACACACGGAGGTTGAGGATTCCACGTCCCCTGTAGCATAAATAATAATATATGTAATCTTACGCTGAGAGATCCCATGAATCACTTCTATCTGATGATCTCTTGAAAACTTATTTTATATAATCAATGTACTCCTTCATAATATACGAGACAGTGAAGAATGTTCCTGCTGCTCGCTAAGTGATTAAAGCATCCATACTTCTCCAGGTAAATGGGGGATTCTCTGTAGAAACACTTGTTCTCCCGTTCCATGTGGGTGAGACGTGTGAAGTCATTGGGATAAACGAAGGACAGATAGACCTGCGGGAGGAAAACAAATCCAAAGCTGCACGACAGTTGCCTCAGAAACAGCCAAAAACTCATTGATCAGCATTTTACTGGATCAGCATTAAATCACTACTAGAAACACAATTTTCTATTCAATACTGTCACGATGCCGTCAGTTTTTTTTTTCTTTAAACACTGATTTCCTGCATTTCATAGTTTTCATTGATTCCCACCGATTTTGATTAACTTTGCAGCCACTGCAGTAACACGTATCATCCTATAGAGGGGACCAGAGGTCAACGCTGCCTTCCACCTTCTCCCTTCAGCGCTAACTCAAGCATCCACTTGGTTCCCCAACTCGCTTCTGCTGCACTGGTAGAGGGAAATGTTCTCTCCTTTTGTCTTCCACATGAAAAATAAAGACTTACGAATTGTAGGCCCTGGTATCTAGCGATGGGAAAATCTTTGACGACGTAGGTCGGCGAATAAAGGCAGGCTGGGAGAACATTTTCCAACCGGGACGGGTGGATCATGGGAGCTGAGCAAAAAGGGATAAAGTCGGGTAAGGACTTAGGTCAAGCGCAGACAAATATTGTGCAATGATAACAAAAGGAAAGATCAGAGAAATGATAACTGTAGATTTACTGTTGAAGAAGGTGTCCCTGGGGTCTGGCTTCAGCATATCTGCTCCGTGGTGCGCGGCGCTGCTGCCCCCCTCCAGACCCTGAGGCTGAACGTCCTCTGGGAGACGGCTGTGACTGGCCAAGGTCTGTGGGATGTGATCCACTCTGTTCATCTTCAGGCTGGACTCGTCTTTAAAAACAGCGCACAGAGGTGCAACGTGAGGAAGAGAAGAGTGGAAGAGTGGAACGTGAGGAAGAGAAGAGTGGAAGGAAGTTGCTCTTATGTTGGGACCATTACACATGTGGAGGTATAGAGTGGAGCCATAAAACTTGCCGTAACTACATTCAGACACCTTCAACCCACAATTTGCCTGGAACGTTTAGCCTTTTAATGAAAACTCACTTTTTCAGGTAGTGATAGATGTGTGCGCGTTTCCAAACCTCAAGTCTGCAGTTTGTGTCGCGCATTTACAAATAGATGTTAAAAAATGGCCCCATGGCCAAAGCCAGAGAGACCAATAAGGACATAAAAGAAGAAGAGAAATGAGGCGCACAGAAACAAAAGGTTGGAGGAAAAATACAAAAAGTTCTAATTCTTCCAATCAATAGACAGGGAGGAGAGAGATTAATGACATTTCAGGAGCCAAGGCCTGATGCAACAAATGCTTTATAATTAATGATGGTGAGCATCATTTTTATTCTGGAGAGACCACAGCTTTTTCTTTTATTTATGTGCAGAGGCACACATAAAAAAAACGTAAGAAACATTTGTTGGTAGCACAATACCAGCCTTCACATTAAAAGAAGTAACCTCTCCAATTTTTAATTAGATTTTCACCAAAGAAGCATTGATGAAACATCTCTATTTCTATAGCAGATAGTCTTCATCTGTCCATCACGAGAAACAAAAAGTCAAGCTAATGAACTCAGCTGACTGGAGGAACAAACCAGTTTTCATCCATCTCTCAATGTGTGGCCTCAACTTTGAAGCTGGGGAAAAGCTTCAAGGGAGGAGTCAGGATTAATGAATGGAGGGAGGCACGAGAAGACTCAGCAATGCTAAGACCCAGCAGGTGACCACATGCACAGCACAAGGCCTCCTTTTTCTCAGAGATCCTCACAGAAATGGCAACTATCCTTTAGCAAACTTGCAGCTTTACCTCAAAAAACCCAGAAATCCCCCATTTCCCCCAGAGCCGTCTCCCTCCCTTATTAACTGCATCGTGATAGTCTGCTATTCTTGGAGCTCCAGTTTGACATCAACTCAAGAGTTTGTGCTTTCATCTCTGCAAAAAATGACACCTATAAAGAGAAAAAAAGGGGGCATTCTAACAGATTCAGTATCTCCTCTTTATCCCACTCAGCAAAGACATTCAGTGGCATTAAAGTGACAATCTGCTGCTGCACTATGCAAAAATACAGAGGTGGGGAAAGAGGAATACCAATTTAAGTCATTAGCAAATGAAGATGGGAAGATTCGCAAACTCTCAGAAAAAGCCCAAATACAAGGTCCATTTAGCTCATGATGGTTTTGGGGTGCTATTATGAGTTTGGGGGCCCTTCTATGTGAAGTAAGCATGTTTTCCCCATGACCACAAGGGATTTTCCCCACACATTAGGCAAATTGGAAACACTGATTTTCCCCCAATGGCTGATGGCATGAACAAATGTGTGTGCTCTACAAAGGACTGGAGTGTATTCATGCCTCTTGTTTAGTGGCTGCTGGGACAGACTCCAGCACCCACCATGGCCCTGATTACAAAACAAGCAAGAGATAACAGAGAAGGGATGGATGCAGAAATCTGCAGAGGCATCCTGTGAGGACCTTTAAGATAAGCATGACAGAAAAGAATTCTAGGCAATGCATCAACAGCCCCTGAATGGTCTTACCTGCGTACAGGGAGATGTAGGCCGAGTCTATCACTTCATATTTCAGACCAGGGAGGAATGGACGCCACTGTGTGTAAGAGCAGACAGGTAGAGAGCTTAAGAAAACGGGTACTGGTGAGTAAAAATCATCCATCAGTGTTTGAACCACTCAACTGTGATCCTGTAAGCATCCCAGTTTTGCACTAATACATGAAACATAAGAAGGGAAACATGAAAAAGAAGTGCTATTCATTAACAAGGAGTTAAAAAAAAATAAGGCAACGTGCACAGAGCTGTGGGAAAATGGTGACGAGGAAGATCTCCTGACCAATGTGAGGGGAAAAGAGAGACAGACAGACACGGAGAAATAAAGGTACAATTCCTCTAATTAGATTTCACAATTACCGTGTCACTTCTGGTTACTGGGGATATAATCATAGGAGACAGGCCATTTTCTAACCTCCGGGCTGAGAATATAAACACCTCCTCTGGCACATGCAAATTCCTCTGCGTAGCTACGCGCACAACAAAAACACGCACACATACGCTGTGTGTAGCTTCAAAGCAATCCACATTTTATTCTTTTCTAACACCGACAGCTGATGGGCACAGGCCTAGTCCAGGATTTATTTTGTACGGTTTACAAGTCCCCCCATCAGTTGCACACACTGTGGAAAAAACATAAGAAAGATAAACAAGGACGCAGCACGCCGCGGAGCCGAGCTGCAGCCAGATGCATCTCAGCGGGACACCCAGGACCTTAAAAACAGTCTCATCTGTTTAGAAGTGATGGTCCTCAAGGTTAGGTCAGCAGGTTGTCAAAAGCATACTCAATGAAGGACAAAAGTAGGGGCAACATAGGAGCTCAAAAGAAAATTAGGTGGATTAGAAAACAAGAAATTTAGAAGCAGATAAGACCACATAGACCTGATGAATTAATGGGCTGCATATGTCATTCATTCTGAAATAAAAACATCGGCTGTTGTCAAAGTTGCGTGAGATTCAGGTTTTCCTTTGTAAGTCAAAGAAAGAAGTGAGGGAAAAAAAGCCCAACGTTCGGGCTTAAACAGCATCCACTGTGAAATGCTATTGACAGGACGCAGCAGGATGAAGCAGAGGCCTGTTTGTCAGCTCCGCGCAAGTTCAACGGAGGAAAGAAAATCAATATCTGAGGGAAAATTATAAGAAAAGTTACAGAGCGAGATGGCAACGGGCAGCTTGTTTTATCACATTTCATCATGCTTGGTGACACCCAGTAACATGAGCTTCTGATGTTGCTTTTATTACGATGGAAATAATGGCTGCTGCTCTCATGTCAGGGTGTGATTTCATGTCCACTGAAGTGACACACACACACACACAAGCACACAGTTTGTTTCCCTTGTTTTATCATGAGCGGCTTTTTTCGGATTAGGGGTTTATTGCTTTTGAGGGAGCTATGTGCAGGCTGTGCTTCTGTTCATTTTCTTCAATATTGGCTCTACAGTATCCGAGGCACTACTGGTACCAAGCTGCTTGGTTAACGGGACACTTAAGAAGTACTTCAGAGGAAGTATTTAATGTGTTTCAGAGTATATGTTGGATCAAAATTGGAAGAAGAAACATTTTGAATAAAAATTAAATATTCTCCATCCATCCGTCCATCCATCCATCCATCCATCCATCCATCCATCCATCCATCCATCCATCCATCCATCCATCCATCCATCTCCTGTTAAAACATGCCCAGAAAACATCACCACAGAGAATCGGAGGCACCCTGATCAGATGCCCCTCTCAGTATCTGACTACACTGAATAAGTCATTTTTGCTTACAGGATGTGAAAAGAGGGCTTTCTTTACTTGGCAGCTTTCGCGGGTTGCTAGGCTGCCAAACTTTTCTTATTTTTCGCTCATTTTGTGTATTTAGCTCATACACACCTGGCCATAAACCCAAACTATGAGTGTTTGACACAGGGAACAATCGAAACAAGACAGACGGTCACAAGTCTTTCAATGTCTGTCAAAAAGTGCAATTTCATGTGAGTCGTGGACAATGAGTTACTGCCTCTGGTGACTCCAAAAGAGGGGAAGGAAGGAGGAAAACAAGTTAAGTGTTCCTGATGCCCACCGTGGAATCCAGACAGTCAATTGAGATGTTATGATGAAGTGTCAAACGCTGCACTCAGGTAAGAAAAAATTGAAACTGAACTCTTTTTGTTAGATAAGAACAAAATACGGGACTACAAGGTCAAAAACAATCTAAAAGCAATGGAAAGATAAAACTGCTCTTTTGAGAACGTTCAGATAAAAAGAGGAGCCTTTTAAGCAAAAGTGATTTGTCTAAATTACTATAATAACATAGTTTGTGGTTTGGCTTCCTGAAACTCAGCATCTCTAAAAGTAGTTAAAAAAAAACTGTCTGCTCAGTTGCACACGGTGGAACAAGAGGAACGCTGCCAGAGCTCTACAGAGTGACCTTTCACTCGTGTGCATGTGTATACGTGTCTGAACGAGATTATTGGGTTGGTGGAATTGGCAGATTTCCATTAGAAGATGGGAGCAGGTTCACACTGAGTCCAAGTGATGGATAAGAGAACCTAGAGATGATATGAAGGACTTTCTGCTACCTGCGACACTCTCCAGCGCCAGAGCCGAAGGCCCTGACTGCTGTTGGATAATAGGATGTGGTCTTCACACCCACTGTCAGTCTCTGTCCTCTCGTCTGGACATGAAGTTCAACAAAGTGCAGGTCTTTGGACTGCTGCAAGTGAATTTTCCACTCAGTGCTGCTATTTTCCTACATGTTTGAAAATGACAACTGGAACGACAAATGGTGAGATCAATACTGTAAATATGTGCAGGCACATCGCAAAGTTGGTAGCATTTATTTGAGATAAATTGCTTCTGACACCTTGAGAGTCTTGAAATTTTTTTAAAATGCGTGTGGAGCTGCTGTCTGTCGTGCTTTGTTAGAAAAACAACCAACACTTTTCTGTTGCTATTCAACTAAAATCTGCACCAGGGAGTCATAGAAACATCAAGTTAATTGAAAGGGGAGGCACCAAAGATGAGTGCTAACCTCGACAGTGTGGAAACAAGGACTGAAGCTCCAGGCAGATGATGGGTTCATCAGAACAGACACATTCTATTTCCTGTCACCACCGCTTGAAAAGAGCAACTTGTTTGCTGTCCTGCCTGAGGTCAAGCAAAAACTATTCAGGAGAAGCAGACATGGGCTGTTTGGTTTGTTATGCTGAATTATTAGCCATAGCCAATAATAAAATATGTAGAGAATAGGGATGATGTAAGAGCATGAAGGTGTCTGTGTGTTCTTTAATTCAACTTTCTGTGAAATGTTCAGGACTTAAATATCCAAATGTGTAATTAAACTTGAAAGTCTGGAGACTCTGATTAAGCAGCATTGAACATCGAATTGATACGCGACATCATGAACTAAACTGTTCCTGCCACCTTACTAAATACTGAGAGCAGCATCTCTACAGCCTTAGAGCAGCATTTGTCCTGATAAATGATACAGTAATGAATTAATGTGAGTGGGCACTTTCCTTTCTAATGTTGAGACTGGGTGTCGTGTGTGGGATGGTGTTCTTTGAGAAACGTCTGATCGGATCTGTAGGATGAGAGGAGATATGCTGGCCTAAAAGCCACAACACATCAGATCTGCTAATGACTTGAAATCCCAAAAGTGACTTCCCTTTAACGGGACGGAACATGAATGAGGCTATTAAGTCAAAAGTTCTTCCTGATTATGTGAATAGATTTCCCTTAGAGAATGTAAGGGGTGCCTGTTGTCATTACCCTGCAATAAATAAACAATAAACTGGCTCAGAGCTCGATGAGTCAGTCTGAACCTTTTTATATTAGATTTTATTTTTAAATATCATAAAGTCAACACCAGCTTTACGCGTGCGATGTATGTGATGCTACATTAATGCACAGGCCGTGACCTGGGTGCGGGATATTTTAACATGCCAGACCTTGATTTTTCATATTTCTGTAGTTGATGTGTCTCTCTCTTTGATTTTATTGAATACTACACCTCCACTCAGCTATGACATCATCCCACCAGCAAACTAGGCGAGAGGAGAGGTGGCTAAACTCTGGAGCGGGCTGCAACGCATCTCACAACACTATGAAAATATTTCACTTCCATTAGCAGACAGGGGCCCTAAGTTCTAAACGTCAACCATGCGGTTCAAAGAGCTGACGCAACAGACTGGTAAACACGAGCATCTGCCAGCAAAGAATCACAGGCAGGACCGAAGTTTCTCTACACTCCTGACCGTCTCCTTTAGCCTTGCAAGAGTCATGAAAACCTCCGCTTTCAACACCCACTCTTGTCTCTATATGAACTCACCACAACTAATTAAAGTACTTTCTTCTCTTCTTCTTACTTCTCTTGTCCACCTCGCCTCTCTTGATTACATTGTTTAATGGCTAATGTTTCTGTCACACTGAGACATTTTCCATTAGGCCAAATTCAAAACTTCTTGTTTTTAAAATGACCCAAGACCCGTTTGACATTTAAGAAATGAATAAAGCAGCACGTTGTTGACTGAGCCTGCCTTCGCATCACGTAAATCTCAAATTAAAGGTAATTTAGGGGGCGAGCTTGAGTTTGAGTTTTGCACTGAAAGGGTTCAGTCACAGAGGAGCTTTATTGACTTGCTTACTCATCCTGACATTCGTCTGGTTCAGCAGCCAACAGTTGTTTCCATTCCCAGTGGGACATCATGTGCCTGAGCGCTCTCTTGCTGTTTTCAATGCTGTCTATGTTCCAGACTTCCTGTGCACTCCTTCACTGAGGAGCACATTCAAAGAAGGACCTTTCTTCCTCATTCCCCAAAAGGCTTGCCTTCAGAATATTTATTAATCGCTGTCTTTGAAGAAATTAGCAAATTCTCATGTGTTGCTGGCACTGAATTACGGGATAAAACCACATAAATTCCCTTCGGAAAAGCTGATTGTTGACCATTAAGGATTTGGCTTCAAACTTCTAAGAAAAAAACACTCTATGGCTATTTGTCCCTTAGGAGAGTAAGTAAAGAGTTTCCACAGATTTATGGGAGCTCTGGGTTTATGCTCTGGCCTGGTCGTACTAAATCTGATATTTCTGTCAAGTTGTGAAATGGATGCGACTTAAATCGCAGGCAGGGGTGTTGCAGCGACAGCCCGGCGCTCCCACCTACACACACTCCCATGCCTAATGTTGATTTGCTGTGTGACTTTGATATGCTTCATTAAACCATTCCTCCGAATAGAAATCCACTTTAATGGTCTCAAGGCTGGATGCCTGGGGAAGGGTAAAAGTGGGTTCAGACAGAGAAAAACATGCTTTTTAATCAGTCGTGATGTACATATCTGCCTAGTTCTTTGGCAGATATGTACTCCTCTTCAATAGGTAAAAGAATAAAAAACAGGCATCTATTGTATTAACTTTCAGATGCTGGCACAGCACAAACTATCTCTGCATGCCATTGCCAACTGTTGCTTTTCTTCACGTAAGATCAAGTTATTTAGATAAATGTTGACATGTTTTTGGTGGGAATGAACAGTTGTTCAATTCTTGCCTGAGAGCGTGATTTTTAACCTAGAGACTGAAGTCTAATCAATTCACTTCTAAAGAAATACCCTAAATATACAGTAATTCCCAGTGTTTTCCTTCATCAGTGTTCCTCAACCCTATCATGAGGTTGTCCAATGACCAATTGCTGTTTTAGTCCTGGTTGGTATAATTTACATGCATGTAATCAGCAGAATATTCATAACACACAACAAAGACCCAGAATGCACCACAGCATCAGAGAGGCATTTAAAAGACACACTTGACATTCTCCACAGGCTACAAATACTGGAACACATAGGAGAGTGATCAGACTGACACAAACGAGCTCTCAGAGTCCATCAGCACCGGAATGGAAGGTTTGTGGAAAATAAACAGTTAAATAAAGCTCCAATAATACTCTAACAGAGTTTATTAGTGAGACATTAATAAAAGAGGAGAATGGCCAAAGGCAACTAAGCCAGAGTTTGCAGACAAGGTACAAGGTAAAAATATTATAAACCTCAAGGGATTTACACTGACAACGCAGGCCTTGAACAAAGAGAAGAACTCCTGGTGATGGTCATCGTGACGAAGATAACCCAGGGCTGCTCAGACACGCATTACATATATTCAGCAGAGGTCTCTTTAGATTGTCTTTCCTCCCACTCACGCCAGACACGTGCTGCTGAAACTTCAAAATTAAGCACCACTCCCAGTGTGATCTTTCCCTGAAGTGGGAAAAACACATATTCGGAGCAAGAGAAACTGTGAAGGAGTGTGGAAGCGTGAGAGGAAAATAGAATTACCGGTACAGAGGAAATACAGTGAAAAGCTACAGACAGTGGAGTTAAGGGATTTAAAGTCGACCTATTGTCATCTTTTCCATGATCAGATCAGCAAAGATGAATAAAAAAGGAGAGCGCATCCAAAGAAGAAAAGGCGCTTCCACAGAGACTTTACTCCTAATCATATTGTTCACGTCAGCAGGGAACAACAAACAGCATCCTTGAGCGCAGTGTCAGAGTAAAGATAGATTGAGTTAATTAATGGTGACCTAAGTGCATATCTGTAAGGGAATAAAAGTAGAACACTCACCCCAACCTCCACGTGATCGGAGCCTTTATCATCCTGCTTGTGGAGGATCTCGAAGTAGTACTGTCTGGACGAGATCAGGCTGAGGATGGAAAGAGAGATGTCATTTATCTTGTGAAACCTTAATCGTTGTCTCAAAGACACGCAGGTGGATATTCTGCCTCCTTACAACCAGAAAAAAGCTCTTAAGTATTTAATCAGACTGCAGTTAAGAAAGTAGAGTGGCTCAAAAACACGCAGAAATGATTAAAAATATGTCAGGAGCACATCTGCATGATTGAATCGATCTGGAAGAGATCTCCGAGCCGCTGAGAGATGGCAGATTAGCCGGGATGTTATCAGCCTCTGGTTCTAAATAAAACACTCCTTCAGAGAGTGTAAGGGGGGGATCAATGATCCACATCCATCAACAATTTACATCCATACAGAATTTACTATTTCTCCACAGCTCCTATTTTCAGCACCACCGCAGGGACACACACACACACAAGTGCACACCCACACACACACATGTGCGCGCACACCAGGCGATGATGATCTATTCTTATCAAAAACACATTTTTGATAATAGGCCAACATCTGCTGCTGAAGAAGAGACACCCCAGCACTGCTGCTCACATCATTAACTCTCAACATACACGCACACACACACACGCTTTTGGCAGGACCTTTAATAGAAGCGTCTCTGCATGAATACTCGGACAGTGTGTGTTTACACGGTGGCATAAATTCATTAGTTTGAGCATCTCATTTGTATGCACACCGAATTTAAAAAACAGGGTGCGTTCTTCAACAGAGCTGTGCGTGTACTGACAGAGTGTTAACACCTGCAGAGAAACACAAAGTGTCCACGCAACCGGCGACAGACATGTTTAAAAAGAAAAAGACGGAGAGGACGGGAGCACTCGGCGTAGCCACATCTTCACTTGAGCCAGACATAATCACCAACTTTACACCTGGTGTTTGCGACATTTGTATTTTTGGACAAGAGTCGCTACTCCACCGGGGCAATACATGTGCTGAGGTCTATTTGCAGGTGTAGAGGCGGTGCAGAGGGCAGTGATACAGGGATATGGCCGTAAGCATTCGTCTTCCCTCTCCTACCGGTACGCCACTCACGAAACTGAGCCTCGATTGAAACAAATGAAGCCACATTTGTTCTTATGAAGACACAAAAGCAAGACGTGCTTGAAAACAGGTTTACGTTAACTGAGCCAGCCTGCTAACAGGAAAACGTTGCTCATCTTAAATTCAGAGCCACAAATTCCTGCATATTCATGTGTAATTATTTCCAAGGATGTGAAGGCTGGCTGTCCCCCCCACCCCACCCCCCTTCGTTTTCTGCCTTTGTTCCCGTATTCTGTTGCTCGTGTTCTCTGTCTTTGACACCTCCCCTCCTCTTTCCCTCCCCTGGCTTCCTATTTTTCATTTTTCTGACACAAACACGGGCTCGTGTCCTTTGATGGCATCTTTGTTTTGGAATTATAAAGTCCTGCCGAGAAAGGCAACATGTAAAAGATGTAAAAACAGAGAAACTTTTGTGGACCAAATGTTATCTCTCCTCTTATTTCAATTAACACGAGCCTTCCTTCGGTACAGATTGTCAGAGCACACTGTTGCTTTAGCTTTCCCGCTAAAGGAAGGCACATTGGAGGAAGTTGGAGAAGAAGGACAGAGGCCGAAGGTGGGCGTGCGTCCTGTGCACAATTGGCGAAGCCTCACCCAGCCGCCCAGCATTCCATAACCAATAAATCACTGCGGGTGCAGGAGAGCGGTGACAGTCTGTTCAGGTCAAGGTCTCATGAATAGGGAATATTTCTCTACGCTGCTGAACTTAAGTGGCACTTTCAGCTCTTTTCACCCAGCGCGCTCAGACCCCAATGAAGCCGACTTCCACTAACATTACAGGGGGAAAACTTTAATAGAAAAAGGAGATTTCAATTATTTCGGATTCATGGCACGTAACAGATCCAAGAATCAGAAAGAGGACTGCATCAAGCTGTAATTAATCTGACAGACATGGGGGAGGAATTGAGTATATATGGTGCACAGAATGAGACAATTATTAGACAGACAGTTTCGCTATCACACTCAAATTTAAGACAGCATGTCAAATCATTTTGATGCCATTAACTCAATATTTTTTTTAATGAATTTCAGCAGTCCTGGCTCATTGGTTTTTGTCTGCGAGCAGACAGCTGTTGCTGGGCTTCTGGTTTCAGGACGTGTTGGTACATTTCCTGACCTCAGGAATAATCTAATGTCAAAGCCGAGAGGATTTCATCTGCCACCGCAGCTTTCCAGTCAGGGAACCACAGTAAGAACCAAAACCTACCAGCTGCACACACACACACACACACACACACACACACACACACGTACACACACAGTGGATAAATAGACATTTACAGCAGTTCACACAGTCAACTAATGTCTCCTCATAACATTTCCCATTTTCGGAAATCACCGCATTTACCACTTTCAGCGTAAAGGTCAGACTCTCTTGTGATATTTGTCGGCTTCTGACCACAGCGACCTGCTGATGTCAGCAGCGCCGTATTTATTTGGCGCAAAGGTGTGAATTCCAAATCGTGTTAATCTAAATTATGAACAAAGCTATTCAATTTGTTCTCTCTGAAAGATGATTAGCGTGAAAAACCCGAGCAAATAAACCAGCGATTGCTGTGCGTGTGTCCGTATGTTTGTGTGTGTGTGTGTGTGTGTGTGTGTGTGTGTGTGTGTGTGTGTGTACCGGTCACAGCAGTGGATGGATGACAAGGCGGTGTCGGTGGAAAGAGATGAATAGACACACGGTAAGAAAGAGGATCCATAAATAGAAAATGAAGAGCAGAGAGGAGAGGGAATTATAAATGATTCCGGTAGGAAGGAAAAATACTTTACAGTGAATATCTGCGAAACACCATTTCATTCAGAATAAGACCCAGAGTGTTGGGATTTCTGGGTTGTGTCTGTCTTTGGCCTGCAGGGTGCGGTGTTGAGCACAATTGGGTGCAGCTGGCACTGCAGGTGGGCGCACCTGTAGGCAATTTACATCTTGCTGCCTATTTAAGCAGGTTGTGCCTGCCTGTCAGTGCCGGGGTGTCTGTTCGTGTGTGGTGTCTGTTCGTGTTGGGAGCTTGTTTGGGTGCCTTGGTGTTGGCCCCTGTTCCTGTGTTCCTGTTGCCGTGGAGGGTCGCTCCTATTCCCGTGCTTCCGGTTTCCCTGGAGGACCGCTCCTGTTCCTGTGTTCCTGTTGCCCTGGAGGGCCACTCCGCGTCCCCGAGCTTCCGGTTTTCCTGGAGGGCCTCTCCTGTTCCTGTTCCTTGTCTCCTGGAGGACCGCTCCTGCTCCCCTGCAGTCTAGGAGGACTGTCTCTGACCTCAGGGTCTCGGGGCACGTTCGTGAGGCGAGCGTGTCGCGCCGGACTCCCGGGTCCTCGCCGGTCCAGAAGGACTGCAGCCGTTTGAGGACTCACCGGTGTTCCGAGTTCCCGGCAGTCCAGGGGGACTGCGTCTGGTTTGGGAACTCGCCGATGGACCTTGGAGGAGCAGACGCTGCCTCCTGATCCCCATGCGGTCCAGGAGGACTGTTTCTGTTGTGTGCTCCCCTTCCCTGTAAATAAAGCCCTTGACTTCTCCACCACTGTGTCCTGGCCTGCGTTCGGGTCCGCTACCACAATGTTCCGTAACACAGAGGAGAGAAAGAATCATATAAAGGCTGTAGTGAAGGGCAAATTAGAGATAGGGAGAGGAAAGAAAAGCTATTAGTGTGTGAAGATGAGTTGAGGAGTCTAATTGACTGACTAATTTGAGTCTTTGTTCCACATTCTCTTTTCCTTGGCATCGCAAGTAGCAGACAAAAGAGCTGGACTGGGCTGGATAACAGTGGAGGGGAGTCAGCTGACAGTTTGCTGGATGCAAACAGTTTTAGGTGAACACCAACTGAGCAAGGGGAACTTTTGCTCTCCTTTCAGCCTCGGCATGAACGCTCCTTGTGTGAAGCTCGCTAAAGCCTGGATGCTGAAACCTGTGAAAGGCTTTCCAGACATTGTAACCTGGTTTGAGAAGAGTTAAGTTGAAGTGAACAGGAAACTCTTTAGCTCATTGGGAACCTTTTTGTGTCCACTGGTTACTCATTCCTCACTCTTCTTCTTCAGTACCTTTGTCCTTTCCCAACTCCGATTCTCATTTATGCTATCTGGCCATCGCCACCCTTTACTATCTTTAGCTCCGTTTCGTCCTCTCTAATACCCAAAGGTGGTCTTTAAATACAAGGCAGTGCTTGGTGAATGCAGTCGTCTCAACTACATTAATGATACCAGTGTTTAGATCTGCCCCAAGGAGACTCAAACTTCACTCTTCTCCCCTTCGCGCTCGCTCCAATCTCCGCTCTCCACTCCATTTCTCATGGATTCCTCTAATCTATTAGAGAGCTATCATGCTGCTCTCCCCTGCAGCCTCAATAAATCCTCTTTCTTCCATCCTCGTCAACCCGCCCTGCCTCCCTTCCCTGCCTTGCCTCTCACTCACTCTCCTTTGCACCATCTTCCCAGTCGCTGGTGTCCGATGCTTCTCATGCCGCTTTTGCTCCCTATTTCCCACTAATGCATTTGTCTAATGCAGCGTTAGTGTATTAGTGACTTATGTGCCCCTTCCCCCCTGTATTTTGTCTTTCTCACTTTCATTCTTGTTCTTCTAATTGTGGGCTGAATATGTGGAGGTGTCTTTGCTTTTCTGCAGGGCAGCATATATGCTCTTCATCGCAGCAATATGTACACTGAAGTCATTTTAAAACCGATTAACACAGAAAGACAGCAGCTCTTTTCTTGCTGTCAATAAAAATGAGTGTTCCCTCTTAATACCTTATTAAAAAGCACGGTTTTGGTAAACAACAGCTTTAATTTAATTGAAAAGCCAGTTTTCAATGTCTTTTGCACATTATCCAATTAGCTCCTAATAATGTTGACAAAGTCTGTGAACTACACAAATACATTCTACAGTGCTTTCAATCAACAGTGAAAAAAGCAAATAAGACCATATATTTGTGACTTACAGGGCAGCATAGGAAATAATGGTGTGGATTAGTGTGTGGGTAGCATGGAAAAGCATTCGTTCATTATTCTGGGCCTTGGACTATAATTGGCTGAAGTTTTTGCTGACTCAGCTAAATATTTAGCATGCTGCAAATCTAGCAGAAGGCAGGTTTTGTCAGCAAAATGCAAAACATTTCAAATGATTATGCAATAGCTCACGTGGCATTTAAAATGAGTGGAGTAAAATCAACTGGTTACCAGGCAACACGATCGATTAATGCACTAAATGAGAGGCGGGGCTTTCTCATACTTATATTCTAATGCAAGATCAGATCCAGTGTATTCAATAAATACCATCCCACATACTTCAATGAAAACTCCAAGTGTAGCTTGGAAACTTCATCTCCCTTTGAGACATTCATGTGTAGACATAACCCCAAAGCATTTTTGAGTTTCCCAAATCTCGAAGTGATGCTACACAGGTACTTCTAGCAGAGGTCTGACCGACATTCAATATTTGATGAGAGTCAGTTTTTCTTCGACTTTGTCCTGCCTATACCTCTGGAGGGACTGTATATCTGTCCTCTAGCTGCTCACAATAGAATTTCTGTGTTTCACCATCACTTGTTATCACAGGAAGTAACTTAGGTGTTACTGAATTGCTGGATGCAAGAAAGAAGAGTGTGCACATCAAAGGCCGATGGGTATTCCACAATTCTAATGCTTTCATCTCTTTGAGGGTCTGAGTTTCCACACCAGCTAATATCCAGTGGTGTTTAAATGGTTCAATTATAGATACTAAGAGATCACATAGTGAAATAACTGGTCATTCTCCACTGGGTTTCCCTTGTTGCCTGGGAAAATCACTCTTATCTCGCTCCTACCAACCAGAGAAAAGAAGCTCCTGGGGAGCGAAAGGCGGAGAATGCAACAAAAGAATAAAGAGAGGGTGCATGTAAGAATGCAGTCTTGGGAAAGAACACACCGATGCCCACGTCTCTCCAGGGGGACCGGCAGTAAATGTCATTTCAGCAGAGTTTGTGAACTGAAAACTGCTGATCAGAAAACCTTCAGATTTCTTTCTGCCTCCTCTCCTCACCTGGCTGTTGCCAAAGGTCAGCAGCCAGCAGGCTGGTTGACTGTCAATCACTGCAATTTGATGAAGGGTAAAAAAACACCTCACAACAATAGCAATCACCGTACCAATGTGGAAACTAATGTAGCATAAAAGTTAAGAGAATTTAGAACAGCTAAACTTGTTTAGTCAGAGGTAGGCGACAGTGCTGAGTTATCCAATTTTAGCATTTGTCAAAGAGAGAGCGGAGGCAGAGCGGAGGCATCAGTGTTCTCATCTGACTGCTTCAGCGCGACACATCAAGCCGCGGTGACAGCACCTTCAGGCACCGTCAACCTTTTGCTCTGGGAGCTTCAGCAGAGGTGGAAGCCGAGAGTCGTGCATAAAAATGGGTCACTTTGAGGTTGACGTGTGCCGCATTAACTCATGGCAAACATATTTTAGGGCCATGCGGAAAAAAGTTTGAAGAGACACAGATAGACAAGCGAATGATGCTAAGCTATTCCTTCCTCTTCACAAATACACACTGAGTCACCAGCTCCAGCTGGCAAAAGCCAGGTGGTCGGGGTGGTTTGCAGATCTCCCAGACAGGTGTAGCGATCCCACGTCTCAGTCTTTCCCATCTATTTACCCCCCAGCGTGCACGTTCATGTTTCACAGGAAGGCCACAATGGTGGAAAGCAGGGTTTCCTTTGCATCCATCTGTTTCGGCACGTGGCTCAGCTACTGGTTGCACCACAGAGAACACACACACACACACACACACACACACACACACACACACAACCCAAAAGCCTTTCATAACTGTTCCCTTTTTTTCATGACTTTCAATTCCCAAATGCACCCACCATTAAGGGCAATAGACAAAGTGGGATGTGGGGAAAAGGCCATAAAATGGAGTGAAAGTGAGAGAGAGAGAGAGAGAGAGAGAATATGTGTGTGTGTGTGTGTGTGTGTGTGAGAGTGGGAGAGAGTGAGAGTGGAAAAAAGTGTCAGTTTTAGTTTCAGCATCCACAGAGGGACTGACAACTGCAGGCTGTATAAGTTTATATATGTGTGTATATATATATATGTGTGTGTGTGTGCAGCCACATGTTTCACTAGCCTTTGATTGTCTTGCATGGAGACCTCCAGTGAACTGCTGAACCGCTCAACAACAATATGTTACATTCCCTGACAATATGATTCAACCTTGCAGTAGCCATTAGTCATTGTTCACTCTGCTCCACTTCAGTCGGCTGCACGGCTCCAATGAACCGAGACATAAATAACAGCACTGCAAAGAGAACAACCTTGCTGGAGTGGGAGTGTCTGCAGCGCTTTTTCGCCTCTCCTCTCGTCAATTACATTGCTGAAAGTTGCCTATCCATTAAGTTTGATTTTACTCTGACTTGTTTTCCTTGGTTCATTAGTGTGACCTGGAGCAGCAGAGGGGAAAGGTGTTTTTGAAGTATGTTGGAGTCTGAACATCTGTCGTCTGGAAATGCTCATGCTACAGTGGTGCGTGGTTTTATTCACTCATCAGTTTAACTTAAACAAAGGTTCTTAAATCCAGGCGATACACATCTGTATAATGAGTATAAGTGCAGTCCAGTTGCTTTTGAGCAAATATCTAATCACTGGTAATCAAACAGTTTTTAGTTCTGTCTTAAGTCGTTTGAGCGATACTGTTGAGAATGGGTGGTGATTAATACACGGTGATTAATGCTGCAGACCAATCTGCCATGCTTAGGTGCGTATCTTTGCTCTGATCTGGTCAATGTCAGCTGAGGATTCAGAGCAGACAGAGCGGCAGGGGGAGTGTTTGGAAGATGGCAGCTAAACAACACTTGTGGGAGTCTGCAATAAATTCATCAAATGCAGGGGTAAGTTAAATTATTGCACTACATATACACATTAATACACAGATGAAATGGCTTTTTTCCATGGAAAAGCAGATACATGCTATTTTAAGCACGCCCACTCACAGAAACATCAAACTAGGTTTTAGCTAATTATCTATAGCTAAGGCCTTCATGCTGTCACCAACATACAGCGATTTCCCTAAAGCGCGTGATAGCACTCATTACTGCTTTCTGCCCATATAATTCCATCTTTTTCAGCCTTTTATCTCTCATGGTAGACTCCGCCATTTCCATTGCTTGATACACAAGGTCACAAATCATTAAAAACCAGTGTTTTGTAACACTTTAAGGGACAGCCTAAAGTGATGCTGCAGATGCCACATCATGTGATCAAGCATGTGACGCCTCTGCTTGATTTTACCGCTGCACATCATATCTCTCACCACGACCCTGGTGTCTTGTTCTCCTACAAGAATACATGGCGCCTGACTGAGTTGGAGAAAAAAACAGAAAAAAACATCTCCACCTCCTCCTCTCGTCTTCTTTTGTCATCTCTGCTCTGGCATGCCGGCTGTGCTAAACAGACCCGGTTAAGTCCATAAACACGAGCAAACACGGAGACTCACAAACGGGTCTCAACGTGCATCTGGCTCCTCGAGGCATTCATTCATTTTCACTCATTGTAAAGTGTGCACGTGCGTGTGCATATTCATGTGCTCTCATCTGTGCCTGCCTCCCTTGTGCAGTATTTGTGATGTAACAATTATCCAAAGAGGCTCGGGAAAAGCATTTGATGGAGTTGCTTTTACGTTTCAAAATACAAAAAAAAAAGCCTGCAGATGATGTCTGTCCATCCAATCAGCCGTCTGTCTGTCTGTCCTCACAGTAATGAAGGCATACATATGTGACCTTGATATTTTCATGTTGTTCCAGAATCATGACAACAAAACAACGAGTATAGAAAGTTCAGAGTTCAGGTTTCTTCTGCTCAAGCGGCTTCCAGGAAGTAGGTCGAGTGAATCTAAGAGCAGCGGATTAAAGTGCTACATTCTCGCTTCGCATTTAGCCAAAGAGGCCTTTTGAGTGCTGAGTATCCCCAGACACCAGATGAGAGCACTCTGTCGATGCCCAGTTCCGAATACATACATGAAAGTCTGCACGTATGGATGGAAGAGATAGAGATCGGTTACACTCCGGCACTGCGGAGGCAATGATGTTCTGAAGAGAGGCCACATAGAGCCTGAGAACAGGCAGCTGCTTCACAGGTACAACCCTTCAAGGCCCGTGCTGTTCAGATGTGTGTGGATCATACTGGTACTTACTGCACAGACTTGGAAGACTGAGACCTGAACTTGTTGAACTCCCCTGGAGCGGTCCACTCGGTACCGAGCTGCAACACAGATGCAGGAAGATCAAGATCAGTAACGGTGGAAGTGTGTAAAAACAGAGCAAACATTACAACTTAGCAATAAACTTAATGATTTCATAAAGTTGGACGTGTAAACATTTACTCTGCAGCTTCCTCTCAGCTCTGATATCTGGTGATTGGAGCTCAAAGGAAGCAGCAAGATCCTGCTGTTGAATTACTGGTCCAGATCAGCAAATAGAGACATTCAAACGGGGACAGTCAGTCGGGAGACGTTCTGACAGACAAACTGGGGGAAACAGATGAGAGCTAATGCCTATTAATAGAGGGGAATCAGAGCCATTCCCTGCCAATACTGACTGTAAGAAGCCAGCTCATCGGGACCCCTGGGCACCTTCGTTTTTTGCAAAATCAGGGCCCATTTATTTCTTCTGCAAGCCAATGTGACTAATTAGCACCCGGGCTGCCGCTGATCCATAATGAAAGAATAAGGCCAAGATCACAGTGGGCATGTCTTTAATTGTTTATGCTGGCCACACTTCTAAATTTGAAACTGGTCACACAGACGTGGGTGTGGCGCCAACAGTTCCCAGTAGTTCTTCAGCGTGCCGCTGAAATCCAGACTGTTTCCAGGCAGAAAAGACAGTTTACCCATGGAACTGCACAACAGTCATGAAGTTATTGACCTGACAGCTAAACACGAAGTGATTTCATTTAGATATAATGAAAGTAAAGATGATAAATGGGCTAAAATATGATTCTAAACAGCTCTGACTGGCTTAACATCCCTGATTAGCATACAGTAGGTGCTGAAATGAACCTTTAAAGATGAGTCAGGATCCATATTTAAACGCGCAGATGAAGGAGGATGCACCAGCCCGTTACCCAACTCGTCGCGCTCAGATTTCTAACTTTAGCCTTCAGCTGCAGCCGACGCTGACTGAAATGACAGAATTCACGACGCTCCCACAGTGGATGCAAAATGTTTTATACAACTTTTCCAACACAGGTGCAGACACTCCAGACTTCATCTAAACGCAGCGGTGAGTCACCAGACACAACCTCTTACAGCAAAAGCACATAAAGGCGGTTCAGAGTCACCCATCCTAACTGAGTACATCGAAGAGCACAAAGAATTTAGATGAGTTTCGATGCAAAAATGTCGAAAATACTCCAGGATTTCTGCTCATGTAAACTTCAAGAATTTTTTTTTTTCATCTTAGATGCCAGGAGAGAAAAAACACGCTTGCACCGTCTGGTTGCTGTCTGGTAGCGAAATAAAACTCGGCATTATTTCATTTGCTCTTGAGTCACTTCAAGGAGCGACAGTATTAGGTTCAAATTTTTTCATAAAACATTTCTTTTGAAAAGATTCTTAGTAGCTTAAGCAGAGTCTCGTTGGGAAATAGGAGGACAAAAGCAGCCTGTCTGTCTGTACTGTTACTCAATGTCCCGCTATTATTCCTCCAGGGAAAAAGCTCGACCTGTGCAGACCAAAGCGCTTCTTTTACCAGGACCTATTCCGACTAAATTAACCCAGAGACAAACCAACCATTTACCTGATCCTCAAACACCAACCCTGAGTACTTATTGGTGCCTTAATTAGCCTTTAAACATTTCTTATTAATGAACAATTACAAACACACACATGAACATGTGCAATACCTTAGCAGAGGTACAATCAGAGGCCGAATGAGAGGAGGAAAATCTGAAAATTTGTGATGAATATAGTAGGTAAACAGTGATCTGTCAGTGAGTGACAGAAGTATTGGCACCATGCTTGTGCGTAACCTGTTTCCTTAGAACTTTTTTCGAGATCAAATCAGATCTGAGATTTTCGCAGGTCTGGGTACACAAAACAAGCCAGAAGCTTGTTTCCAGGGGAAAACAAAGTAAGAGAGGAAAAACAAAGTAATAAGTCATCTCAACTCTCACAACAAGCTTAATGTCCTGTTGAGAGTTATTATTTCAGAAAGGCGGGACTCACACTGCTCTCTGAAAACATTTTTTCACAATCATTATCACAATTAATCCCCCTCCCCAAAAAACAGGTAGTTGTTTTCATTTTCCTGCAGAGAGCAGCGCATACTGCTTCATCTCAACGCTGTTCCAGCTCTGCAATCTTCCTGTTGATACCACCGGATTTATTGAATTTAATTTTACTTCACGTTTCAGTGAGACTTTCAGGCCAGAGAACAAAGGCAACAAAGCGCGCTCTTTGAAAACCAATAATCAAATGAATGCCAAAGTAGCCATAGTTCATCTTGGGGAAATGTCACTCAATTTTTTCCTGTCACGCGCGACATGCACGCACGCACGCACGCACGCACGCACACACACACACACACACATTGAACTACTGGTGAACACTGCTTACTAAAGATGCATCTCCTCATCAGGGTGGGTGTTAAATAAGAAGGCAGAGATTTCTGGAGTCACACACACACACACACACATATGCACGCATACACACATGCACGCAGATGCGCGCTCGCACACACACACCTACAGACTCCCATACACACACACACTGTATGTACCTTGGGAAAACTCATTTCAGATGGCCACTGGCCCTTAAAAAACTGAAAATTGAAAACTCCCAACAGAAAAAATAATGTAACAGAGCAACAAATTCCTCCTGCTCTCTATGAACTCTTATTTCTCTCTATATTGCAATTTTCTCTCCATAGAGAAACGATAGAGGAACAAAAATGTTCAGTCTCTGCAGAAAGCTGTTTACCTTCTCCTACAGTTTCACCATACAGGTGTGTATGAGAACGGAAGATGATAAAAAAAGGAACAGACCAGATTCAAACAGTAGATAAATAACAGGATCCTCCACGTGTGTTATTTATGATTAATAAACAAACAACCCAGGTGATTATTTTAGATGTATTTCTTATATTTGGACAATAAATGTGATGACATGGCGACTGATTCTTATCAGTATTCCGGTTTATCCATCGGTGTTTACACCCTCACAAGGAATTATTAGTGCGATGACAAAAATGACTGTAATAAAAAAATATTATTTGCTTGCGTATGAGACACGAGAGACCCCAAGAACATCTTTTTCATCCAGGCCCAGGAAAGAGGGTTGTCTGGCAGAGCTGAAGGAAACATAGAGAAAGGCCTGCAATTACAATCATCATTTTCTGCTGAATGTTCAGGGGGGAAAAAAAGACCTGAAAATCCCGGAGGGACAAAAATAACAATTACTGTCAATATAAATTGCAACACGGAAGCATGCTGAGAATCTCTGCTGGGTGTTTCCATTCAGGTACATGTGGGGGAAAAAAAGCAATCCAAGCTGCGCCACTTCCACACGGGTCAGAGACAATATTAGCTGTTTTCTCCTCCGTCACTCAGCAACCTGCTTTTTCCCCATTTTACTCTGACACACAATCAACCTGCAAACACTTCAAACCGGCGTGAACTTGGTGATTTATCACAGTTATCCTCGCGTCTGGCTTCATTGTGATCAAAGTTATCGGTGGATCATCGCGCGGCCGTTTGACAGGGACGCTTCGCTCTGTAGACACTAATGCAAAAGAAAGGAAAATACAAAAAAACAAGCGTGCTGATGAATTGTCTGTCCTAATCAAGTGAAATATTTGTATCCTTGGGGATCTATTTGCTTCTCTGCTTTTCCTTGACTTTTCAAACAAATTAGCTATTTAAATGGGAGTTTATCCAATAAAAAAAGATTAAAGTAATTATGCACATTGAATGATTTCCAGTCCTAGGTGCTTTGTTGTATTGTATGAGCAAAATAGGTGGAAAATACCAAAAATCTTGCAGCTTTTCTAACAGCTAATTATTACCATTTGCAGGTGTAGTACAGCTGTTATCAGCGAAGGGTTTTAGCTATTGAGGAAACAGAAACTGCTGCAACAAACTCAGCCATTTTAAGCATTATTTGTGAGGACTTAAAAAGAGGAGGCCAGCTTCTTATAGGCAGAAGACAATCTGTTTTACAGCCCCGAGTACCAGCTCACTCCTGCTCTGTCTCTTCAGTAACCTCTGCAGGAGGCGCCTGGACACTGAGATTGAGAGCAAAATCTCGTGACACATTCGCCGTGGGCAGATGATTCATGTCGAGATGGGACCAAGTCTGATCCTCACTCCCGGTTACTATATTCCTCTGCACAAGGACCCACTCTTTCCTTCTACTTTTAAGTCTGCTTTTGTCTTGCGTCATCGAGCAGGACAGTTCCGTCTCATCGTCTATCAGGTTCCAGGGAGTTTTGGGCCAAATTTCTGACCGCCATTGCTTGGAGGCATCTATGCCATCGTTGTGATATTGGTCCAAATTGTTCCAGTCTGGACCTTTTCGCCCCGGGTTCTTATGAGATTAAAATAGTTTGTTTTGTGAATGACTGAAATGAAAGAAAGCCAAAAAATTAAATTACAAAAAAACCCTATCGATGTTAATTGAGTTGTTCAAATGAGAGACCTGTACTTCCTGCTTCATCTGCACACTGTTTAGAATTTGCAGGGGCTTGATAATCTTTGTAGCCAGTGAGTGAGAAAGGCTGTTCAGAAACGTCCGACCGTGTTTTAATGAAAACCCTCGGTTCATCATTATTTTCTTGTTGGGGTCTCCGTTTTCTCCGTGCAGATGAATCACATAACGAGAGGCAGAGGACAGAATCTGCCAGTAAATGCTGTGTATTTCTTCAGACGACGGGGGGGCAGACCTGTCTGTCAGCTGCTGGCTGCTGCCCCCACCTCCACCCTCCTCACCCGCCATTACCTCCATATTTCCCTGCTGCTAAATGTCACATCCACATTAGCTGCCAGCTAATTAATCTCACAGCTCAGAGAGAACAGGGCGCCATTTTACACCCGGTGCGGCTCCAGAGCTTCATCTTTGCTCCTCGCCACGCATTTGCACCAAAGCTTTCCGACACGGCGCCAACTTGGGCAACTCTCACTTCTTTTAAAGTTCAAGAGGGCACAAACGCGACAACTTTGTTAGCACAACTTTTATTCCCTTGTGCGCAACAGCGAGCCAGAATGTTACACAGTCATAATTCCTGAGCTGAGAGCTGGACGTGATGGATGCCCTGAGTGTGAGGAGGTTGATATTAAGGTGTGGGCGATGATTTGAGATTAACGAGGTCAGACCATCCTTACTGTTGACTGGTTATCACCCAGTGTCCTCACAGTCAGCTGGGGTGTCAGCTTGAATGTCAGTCCCTTGAAATACTGGTGTTCTCACCCTTACACTGACATTAACACCCACAGAACATTTAAACCTGAGCCATTCTTTTACAATGTGGGTGACACTTAATGGGAATCCACTTGATCTATAAGGGCCATTTGGAGGTTTTCATCACCTTTAACTTAAATATCAAATCAGTTTCTCCATGGTCTAATGATAAAGGTTTGAGTTCGCTGTCCATACTACACTATAGAAATATATTGTATAGTGCAGCACATTTGCTATTTTAGACACAGAGTGCTGAAGATTGAAGCATTTTGGGCAATAGAGGACGATTCATTCTTTTTTTTAAATATAGAAGCCTGTTGCTAAGCAATATGGGTAAGACCAGTGAGTCCATTGATGGAAAGAGGGGTTAATTTCCTGGACACAGCCGTGATTCCTACTGAGGTCCATCTAATTTGGAAAAAGTAGAGCTCGGCTCAGTGCTTACCTGTCCCACATACACCAGCAGCCTGACGTTGAGAGGGCTGTCATCGGAACTGAGCCAGAACTCAGAGTTATCGTCAGAGGAGACTGAGAACTGGAAATCACCTGGAGCAGAGAGAGAAGATGCTGTGCACATTCACAGAGTAAGAATATCACAGGAAAATAGAGGCTCTTTCTTGTGCTCAGTCCTCTAATATCACGAAAAGATTCATTCTTTATTTTAATCTTTTTGCAAATTGTGACACTGAAAAGGTGTTGAACTCTATATTTATCAATCTCTGAGCACATCTGTGCAACTACCTCACGTTATCTGACAGCCCAGAGGTCAGAGCTGACAGTTCGAGCTGAAGGTCACATGTTTACACGCTTGTTAGAATCCTACAGATAAAATGACCTTTGAGCCGGCCAAGCAGGTAAATCTGCATCAGGGAATAAAATCAGATCCAAAATAATTAAAAATTTCATGTTCTGCAATTTGTTTTAGGGCTCATTGGTGTGAAGACCTTTTCAGTTCCCATAGCAACGGGACTGAAGGTTAAGGATATGGGGGCAGGGTGTTTCATCTCTGAGATCCTGGCATTCAATACTACTAAAATACAAGTATCCACTACATTAGTGGCTTTCAAGTCAGATAAAGAGCTCTATGGGGGGTGGCTTACTCTCAGAAAGGACACATGCTACGAGGCTCTCAAAGAGGAAGAGGCCGCTAATACAATGATTGAGTTACCGTCTCTGTAAGGGTGAAGAAAGCCAAATATTCTCAGGCCATAGTTCTTCCATTTTGGAGCCACAGCCAGCTTCTTCACTGTTGTTCTGGTCTGCAGTAGGAAGCAGGAAGAGATACAGCAGCAGAATGACCATAAGCCTAAAGCAAGCTTAGAGAAGATTTTATTTTAATAACCATCTATCCTACCATTAAATAAGCTATTCTCCAAAGATATAATACAAATAATACAAACAAAAACATCAGATGTCCTTAAACACTATATATCTAAGGATTCACGGAATATTGCTGGATTCAAATTCGAATGTTTTTGTGATTTGGCTTGCTAAGGTAACACTGGGTTAGAGTGGAGCTTTAATGCAACACAAGAGGATTCACTTAGATATCATGCTTTATTTTTAGGAAGCATAATATACTATGAACTACTTCAGCTGCTCAAATGTAACACAATAGCAGAATTGGGCTGGGTATGACTTACGTGAGGGTAGAGAGGGAAGTGCAGGTTCTTTCTCAGCTGGGCTACAGAGGAGCCACACCAGTCTTCAAACACATGCAAATTGGCCTGACCTTTATACTGCAGACACAGGGAAGAAACTAGTTAGACTGCATAATACCAACAGAATAATAGTCCCCATTAAATATCCAGGTTAGACTCCAGCCCATTGTTTAGAAGAGCATCAGTTCTGACATTTGCACTGGTTTTTGGAGATAAATATATGCCCTGGCAAGCCTGAATTGTCCCTTTAATGTGCAAGAGAAATGGATTTTTGGCAGTTTGAAATGGTCTCACAGTTCTGAGGAAGACAAGGTGATAGAGAGGCGTGAATATCTGCAGCAGCTCTGTCAGAGCTCATCTCTAGCTCATAGTCTGACATTTGTCTGAATTACTGAGGGAAATCACAGAGCACAGCAAGGACAGATGGCGAATCCAGCCTGCCTTGGAGTGCCATTTCCTCACATGTACACACACCCCGTGTGTGACACTTCCTCAAATCCAGAGGAGGTAAAACGCATCGAAACCAGACAACTTTGTGCCTGAGAAGCCTTTTTTAAACTAAAGTGTGAAACAGTGTGGAAAAACATGAAGAATAAATGTTTCTACGTGCTCTTAAAAACAGTCAACCACTATTGTAACCTTTAGCCATTATGATAGGGTTGCACATGCCCAATAAGCGAATCAATTCAAATATATTCTTCTATCATCCATATTAGACAGAAACACTGTCATGTAATCCTTTATGTACCTATTTTTTAAGATTGGAGCTGTAGAAGATTGGGCCAGGTTAGGATACAACAAAAGGTGGCTGACTAATGAACATTTGTGTGCTAATCACTTAGACACCAGGACTTTAAAATCCACTATAATTTACATATATATAGTAAAGAGAAACATGTCAGGCAGGCCTGCATTCACTAATAGAGCATTTCTCAACTGTTCACAGATACAGTGCTTCAGTCTCACTGGGATGGATCAGAGGCGTGAGACAGGAGGGACAAAAACAACTTGGACTGTTTGCTGCCCCGCATCTGTGCTTGCGTTTAGACTAGGAACACGCTGATGGGTGTCACGCTCCCTCCAAATTGCACAGGCGTACTCCAACAGATGGCCTGACCAAAAGTGGTCCTTTTTAATTCTCCAGGCTCAGCGCGGTCAAATTCATGCTCCGCACCTTGACAGGCACACAGCAGTGACAGCTCATGCATTAATCATGGGGTGTTGTTGTTGTGCAAACATGTCAGTCCAGGCCTGCGGGATGTCTGACTTTTACACTTTTTACAAGTTAGATTGTTTTATGTATAGAATTTTTTTATTTTTTTTTCAAATTAGAGCAAAAGAGGAGACATGGATTTGTCAGGGTGACACAGCTGAATCTGTGAAAAGCTGGGAGGTAAAAAAAAAAAAGATGAAGTAGAATCTCTTTTGGAAAAAAGCAGCAGCATGTGCACGTTGGAGGGCTTTACTAGAGGAGGCAGATGTCTGTGTAAATATGCCTTCTCTTAAGCTTTTAATAGATTTTCTGTAGGTTTTAAAAGCAAATCTTTTTTGGGGGGCAGGACCCTTCATCATCATCTATCCTCTTCTCAGCAGCAGAAAAGCTTTAACATATCTCTCTCTCTCACACACACACACACACACACACACACACACACACACACACACACACACACACACACACACACATCCCTGAGGCTCCGTTGATGCCATGGACAGTAACTCTTTCATCCTCTGGGGTGTCTAACGACTGGCGGCAGGTCTACGGGTGCTTACACCCGGTGGAAACAGGAAATGGAACAGCACCAGGAGGAAGTTGCAGTCCATTCTTCCTGAATGTCCTCCACGTCCTTGGCCCTCCTTTCTCCTTTTATGGTCTTCAAGACTTTTAGTAAATTAATTCCTGCGTTTTCTATTTTCAGACCTCGTTCAGATCATCACTTTTGGTACATGTCTATAAAAACAAAGCTCACAGAGATGATGAATGTTTGTAGGTGTCGCGGGCTTTGTTATGCTGTGGCAGCCCTCATTTTCACACACAAAAGCTTTTTTTTTCCCTTTAAAAAAACTGTCATCTTGCGTTCACATTCAATAAACTTTGATTGATTACCGATGAGACGACTGCGCGACTCCTAGCTGTCTCCTTTATGATCGTGCCTTTCTTTAATCAGAATACAGAAGCAGACATCTGCATCAAACGGCCCTCTGCCCCCCCCTCACACCCACAATGAATTTAAAACCCTCCAAAAGAGAGAGGAGCTGCATGAAAGGAGCAAATCAGCACAGCTCGAACAATCCAAATCAGGCAGTCTCTTTCTATTTATCATACGACCTTTACTTATGATTATGTAAAAGGGAAATTAATACATGCATTACATGTCAGACAACGTTTCTGATAAATGAACGTTTAGATAGGACAAATTTATTTTGTAACTGCATTGAAGAAACAGAACTGTATTCTATCAAGAATCATTACTATCACAGACATCAATATAAGTATTTTTAATTCAGAATACAGTATTAACTGATTTTAAGACCTAGAAGCTTTCCATCATTTCCATTTAGCTATTACTGTTGACATTCAATGCATTCTTTTGAGTTTTTATGAAACTCAAACTCTTTCAAACCTTGATATTTAATCCAATTTTGCAATGTGCAGCCTGTAATATTCCTTTTCTGCTGTTGCCAGCCTTTTGAATCATAACTATTTGTAATGTGCAGCTGTATGATTCTTCCTTCTTTTACAAACTCTGGAATAAATACTAACTGACAGCCTCTGCACGCCTTATATATGGCCTTAAGCTTCCGTGGAGTACCTATAGATCTGACCACCATTAAATAAAAGGGCAGAGCAAAGGAGATTAAAGGAGGCCAGCTGCCGATGTGGAATGAAGCGCTAAGAAAAGAAAAACAGAGAAGAGGGACAGAGGGTGAATGGTCCGGGGGCTCTTTGCTCCCACTGAAAATGACTTTGAAGGTGGATTCACCTGAGAGAAGCTGTAATTGTATAAATGCAACAGATCGGCTGTTTAGATCATCACAATTCAAAAACACTATTTATCCCTTGAGAGCAATATGGGAAACACTCTTGCCTGGGAAACCTGTGATCTGACGACACCTGAGGTCAAATTCAAATAAATGTTGATGAAAATGAATAAACAGCCATCTCTCTTTCCTTGCTTTTCCCTTTTCCGGACTTTCCAGTGGCTGCAGCCGCCTGTGCCTGTCTAGCAGCGAAGCAGTGACAAATGGCCGTTCAGCCCGCCCACTGATGACCACTTGCGCCAGCTGACGCTCTAAATTGCACAAGACAGGTTCTTCCAAAGGCACAATATATATTTATGTAATACTCCTCCACAGGGGCTCTAACTCACACTTGTGTCACATGTGTTTACGTTTCAGCTGCGAAAAAGACACGTTAAAAGATCAGAGGATAAACGACAAATTTCCTTCAAGGCAGAGGCAAAACTACTGAAGTTTACACATTAGCACAGCCCTCACACAGGAATCTAGAAGGCATGCCCATCATTTGGAAAAGAGGAAAGCAAAGCATGGGGATAAGTTGGGGAGAGGGGAAAGGAGGGTTTTAAAGGCGAAAGGCCTGAAGGAGGAGAGTGAAAGAGCTGATAATCAGATTCTTTCCACAGAGAAAAAGGTTCATATGATCTACATTCCAGCGACACGGGCTTGTATCATCAACCATCTGCCCTACAATTACATATCTTCTGTCATTCTAGAAATACTATATGAGGAGGCGGGTGTGGGAAAGACAGCATTTAAACGGGTGCAGAAGAGGGAGGACTTTCCTCTCTTTCTCAGCTGTTGGGCGAAAACAGGCACCAAAATTTGAATGACTGCCTGATGTTTGTATAGATGAAGGTCGTCAGGTGAGACACGTACGAATATTCTTCTCTCTGTGTCCTCTGTGGGTCTGGTCCTTCTTCAGAACCATGCATTTAAATGCTTGGATGATGAGAGTATTTTGACTGAAGGAAAGAGGATGTATGAGTCCAAATCAAATCTGTTAAAAAGTGGGTGAGCACTGAGCCAAACCTGGCAATCGTATAATTAGAAATACTTTTGTCGTATACCTGCTTTGATAAAGAAAATGAAGACTTTTCTGTAACCTCTTTTTCTTGTCATTCAGGATAAACCTCTTCCTACTAAACTCTATTGTCACAGGACACTGAACAAAATAACAAAGTAAACTGTGTGTGAATAATAAGACTTAGAATTCCAGTGCAAAACCAGGCTTACCATCTTTTCTATTTACATAGAAATATGTTCTCCTTAACTGTGGATACGATTTGACTATAATAACATATTGTTATAAAGACATACAGTCCTTTCAGAAAGCTTCTATAAGCTACTAATAAAGTGCTAAAGTAGTCAGTTGTAATTCAGCCAAAGTGAGAAAGTGGGCAGAAGAAACCTGATTTAGGATACATGGTAACCCGTTAAACTTTGGTGAGGCTTAAAAGAAGCAGGTTTCACGCATTTTCTCCAGTCTTTTTCTGTGTTAGAAACTGGCAAATAAACAAAAATTTTTTTTGAAAGTACTAAAACAAAAACCAATCTTTGATATTGTCTCCAGCATCAACACATCGCATAAACTCTGCAGAAACTAGCACTCTTTTGCTATCAAATCTGTGTTTTATAAATACTGTGGGGAAATGACCGGAGCTTTGTTCAGCATTGTTTTGAACTGGAGGTGAAGAATCTGAGTGTTACTGCAAATCAGGATTTGATTTGAACCAATCATAGCAGAAGCTTTGAGGGAAGTTGGACAAGCAGGAGAAATTTGTCCTGTACAAAGCAGCTGGGTCTATGTGTGTGTGTGTGTGTGTGTGTGCGCATCCTGAATGGATTCATCTGGATGCCTGTCTGACCTCTGTCAGTCTATAGCAGCTGACATATGCCACCACTCTACCTCCACTGGCACGTGCCTACGCCTCAGACCCCCACTGGCTCCGAGGAGGCGAGTTAGCGCCTGTAATTAGGGCAGAAAGTGAGCGAGGAGAGCAGAGAAGAGCTGTCATGCTACATGATTTCTGACAAGCCTGGCTGAGAACAAGTCTGAGAATAAGAGAACAACAGATGTTCTGTTCTTCAGCTGCAAGTTCACGGATGACCTTAAATTTAAAGATGCGTTGCCTGAGAGTTGGGCCCAGAATGAGACGTGAGCAAGGACCTTTGAGGCTATTTATGGGGACGAAAGCACAATAAATGTGCATCTGTTGGTGATCAACCCATTTCCATTGGCTCAATTAGCCCTCACTGTCCAGCGGCCGATATTGTGTTTGGCTGCAGTCCTGGTTCAGCTGCATCAATGTGACTTTTCTCTCTTGTTCATTCGAATAAAAAATAGAAAATAAAATTGAATTAGGCCAAAATCCATCCAGGGAGCCAAATATACCGATGTTTCTCTCCTCCATGACATTGAAATACGATCATCTGGCATAACTGTTGTACACGTTTGTGAAGATTTTTTCTTTCTACCTGGTGCTGTTCAGAGGTGAGAGTTCAAATGTGTTAAATTAAATATAATAGTATTAATCATTCTGAGCTGCCTTCTCACAGATCTGCTGCTTAATGGCCCTGTCGGCGGGGCTTTTTTTATAGCCGAAATGTAATGCACATCAGTTAGTGAGATAAAGAATATGGAATATCATCATCTCTGCAGAAAAAGTTCTCATCATGACCAGTTAATTTAGCTTTGTTCGGACGGCCTGGCTGTAATCTGATGTGAAATATCAACTTCATTTACACGGAGGAAATGAAAAAAAAAACAGAAATGAGATTTCTGATGTCACAGCTGCAAAAGCGGAAGATTAATTAAGACTTTTATTGAGGTCAGTAGTGAACAGTGAAGGTGTGTCCCGATCTTTCCCTCAACATCATGATTTACTGCTCTGACGGGGAAACGGGAACGGTTGCATTACCTCTGGTTTCCATGGCAATTTCTTGTGATGCTGACTGAGAAATCTCTGAATGTGGTCTCTGCCTTCAGCTCCTCCTGTGATTGGGTCATCATCCTTGAAAGAAAGCAAGGAAATAAATCATAAGAATCCCGTCTCATCACACACACACACACACACACACACACGCACGCACGCACGCAGATGTATTCCTTTGGGAAGCTACTTTTAATACTGTTGAATATCCTCTCCATTTACTCTTAATCCAGCTAAAGCCCTGGTCTCCGACACAGTCTAAGCATCACCCTATTGGCCAAGATCACCTCTCCAGGGATCCAACTCTCCCTGATCAGGGATTTAGTCCTCTGCTGCAGCCAGACCACTGCAGGGCTCCTTCTTTTATTATGTGAGCTAATGTTAATGCCGTGGTGTGACACTCTCAGCCAAAGTACGCTGAGATTAAAGTCCGCTGTGGGAGAATGATGAGCGGCAGAACATTCTCCATTTAGCTGAGATGTCAAAGAGAGATACATTCCACTGAGATGCAACTGAGAGGTTTTCAGCACCTCTTAAATGATGGGCTTATTGTACAGAAGTCATCGTTTGCAAAAGACTCTGGGGGAGTTAAAAGGGGCATATTTTAGAGCGGAGGAAGCAAATTGTTGTAAACTTCTGATTACTTTAACTTGTGGAAAAAAGAGAGATGAACATAGCAGAGAAAAAATATCACTACTGGATGTGCTCCCTGGTGACACCAGAGATGCATTTTATTCATCCTCTTCACATCCATGTGAAGGACACATTTATATTGCAAGATACCTTGCAGAGTAAGAATATATATCCTTTATTTCATTTTAAAAAATATTGAAGTTTCGAAGTATTTGAAGACTACTGAGGCCGATACTCGATATACAGGTGTAAAGAAATTGTATAGCTATTCAACATTTTTGCTGTATGGAAGAATCTAAAATTATAAAGATGAGTATTTCTGGCTAAAGATAAGGGTGGACAGATATGTCGCCTTAAAACGGAATTACAACTCTACCATGAGATTTCCATTTTAAAAAAATGGAACTTGGTTTGAGTGTGTGCCAGTTTGAAGGAATGCTGACAGCAGCTGGTATTCTAAATAACTCATATCAACTGGGCAGAGCTACTGCATCATTTAGACATGAAGTTTAAAAACGTGATAAGAGTGACAATAAAGTTTTGCATCAGTAGCATGATCCGTGTGGATAACAACAGCCATTAAAATAAACTAAAGGAATATTCTGTGAGCAAAAATAAACATTATCTGCACATTTACATGTAACAAAAATGTCTTCCAACAGCTGAATCCAATTAGAAATTCAATGCAACTGGATCAAATAGAGAAAATCCATGGATGCATAATAATGATGTAGTTTCTTAGGGCTTGTGTGTGTGCGTGTGTGCGTGTGTGTGTGTGTGTGTATTTTTAACATCCCGTCTGTGACTTTTTGGCTGTTTTTATTTCAAAGAACCTTCCGTCTCTGCTTCCTGTGGGAAGGAGCATCTCCACTCAGAGAGCTATTTGCTCATGCTCGCGTGTGTAAATCAGCTTTGAGCAATGGAACAGATGAATGATTGGTGATGAAATTACCCACAGAAGGATTATTCACATAGGTAATGGACTCTGTGATCTGCGGACTCCTGTCTGTGGCAAGGCTTTGGAGCTAATATGTCGTTAAAACACTAAAGTGGAACCAAATCAAACATTGATTGAACAGTAATTTACAGAGACACCTTGCTTCTTTAGGGATGTCCCAGCTGCATTGAACAGAAAGTCTGCTCATCGATGCAACACTAAAGGATAAACTCACTGACCTAAAGATGCACCACATCCTTCATCAGTGGCATCTCTATTTCCTCTGCTGTCTGCACGGACATCATCTTCACAGGTCCCTTCGAAAACTTTAATGTTTTGCATAAACCTTTTCATCGTATTTATTGTGATCTGTCATTTTAAAGCGGCTCTTACTTCTTCCTGGCACCTGGCCCTGAACTTTGTAATCATATTCACTGATAATTAAAGATCATAAGAGGCCTTATGTATTAAAAATGGCATCTGAGCAAAATAAGGAATATTAATCTCACTGGTGCAGCTGTCTGTTCATCATATATTTACTCTGGGCTCTGCCTTGATCACTCTCGCTCGATGACAAATCATCGGTAACAACGTGCAAGTTATTCAGCTTTGTGAGAAACAAAGGAAGAAGGCACTTCATTCCACTGGTGATGAGCTGTTTTTATAGGAGCAGAAGTACTGCCGCAATCTGCATCGCCGTTGTTCTGCGACAATGACAGAGAAAACACTCGTTCCCTTGCATTGCTGTCAGATAAGACTCAGATCCGGTCTATCGCTGTTCACCCGACTCTTCCCGCATCCGCGCCACAAGGAGGCGTCGGTTGTGATGCATGAGCCGCGAGGTTTCCATGGGATGCAGCGGCGAGATAAAACGAAAGCACCACATAAAGAGAAAGAAAATCAACAGAGAGATGGAGAGGAGGGGAAGGTTGAACGATGCAGCAATAAACAGGGAGACGGGAAGAAGCATCACTGAGAGAAGAGCTTTGATAAGTCACTGCTTCATTGTGCCAGTCTAGACTTCAGAAATCCCTCTTGCAGTGATTGTCTAAAGAGACTGCAGATTGTCAGACTTTGCTTCCCATCCCTCTTTCCTGAACAGACCAAACAGACCGGAGCCTGTTTCAGTCGCACCGCAAAGCTTTGAGAAGTGCGACATTTACTTTGGTTCCCCGTGTGAGACGACTACAAACCCCACTCTAAAATAAGATCTTCACTTCACATAGTTATCAGTTTTGCCACTTCCCTGCATACCTTGAAGTAACACCAATCCAACTTCATCAAAACTCAAACTTTTTAATCCTTGTGAGAATAAATTTGTCATTTCTTTTGATGCTTTGATCAACAAAGCAATCAAAGAGGAAGCTGGTTCTATTGCAAAAGGAGTGGATCGTATATCAGTCACACAGTCTGTGTTCTTATGTAGCTTACAATTAAAATAAAAGTAAGATCCAGGCATTTCTCTTCTGCTGAAGCATCACGAAATCCTCGGAGTATCCTGTATTTTTAAGTAAAAGAAGTTATGGAGAAAATGTGATGAAAGAGGAAGTCATGAAAAATATGCATTATTTAAGGTGAATAACTTTCTCCACAGTGCGACAGGAGGACTTGTTAAAGGCTCATTTACAGAAAAGGAACAGATGGGACGATCTGTCTGTCCATCCTGAGAACAAACTTACTGACCCTGGATTAGAACATGGGGGCACCAAGAGCTTGGATGATCTGTACCCTCCTCTCACAATCAGCTCATCTACTCTATTTCAGTAACAATGCAGCTTAAGGAGCTCGATTACCCCAACATCCAAATCCTGATTTGTTTTTAACAAAGTGCCTGGCACCACTGAATAGGAACCACTGTGCGCACATTCAGTCAAATTACTGTGGAACAAATCCCAGCCATGAGAGAGGGAGAGCGACTATTTTTGTCTCGCTGCTTGCATTATTCATATAAGAAATTACACGTTGGTCAATAGATGAGTAGAAACCCTGAAACGGCTGGAGTCGACAATGAGACCGGCGCTCCGATTCATCGGTGAGGAGATGAATGGAGACGGCGGCGCTCAGGAGCGCTTCAGCGAGGAAGAAACAGATGGAGGTATGACAAATATGGCAGACATCCGAGAGATAAGAGGCGAGGGGTGAGCTAATATTCCCTCGCACGGGTAATGATAGAACACTAATATCATCTTATCTATATTAATCACACTCATTTATCCAAGTGAGTTATTACCAAAGTGAGAGCAGAGTGAGGTTTCAATCTCAGAGCGCCTTATTTATTGATTCGTGTCTGAGACGAGGTGTTGGGCCTAAACTGATACCGATGCTGGTGCAATCTCCCTAAAATCGATAGTGACCCAAAGAGCACTGTCTTAGTCTGGGGATAGAAAAACAGTTCATAGTTCAGTGTGTGTTATTTCAAAAGATTCTTGATTCTCAATGACGGAAAATCGAGTTTGCTACCAGACCTCATTGTGTAAGCCTGTAATTTAACCCACCGGAGAGGCATCTGAGAGCTGCCATGAACACAATCTGGAAAAACAATCATGGTTAAGAGCAGAAACGGGGCTAGGGGATAAAGCTAACAGCTGCGCTAGCGACTGCAAATTCTTTAATTTCACCTGCAGGGACAGCAAAATGCTTGATGGAAAGAGAGAGAGGCAGCAGAGATCTGTCATCCTGACTGGACCTGGGAATCTAGTCCAAGCTGATTAACAGTGATGGGGTGTGACATGGGGCAGCTGGCGAATAAAAGAGGCAAAAAAAAAAGTCAACTGTCAATCAACCTTGATGTGCTCAATGTGATCAAATTGAAAGCGCGCAGCTGTAAAAATCTGTGATTAAACCAAGGAAAGAAAATGAGTTGCTGGTTTTCCTTTTATTCGCTGCATCGGGCTTTGGAAAATAATTCCACCCAGCTGTCTTCCAGGTGTATCTACCCATACAGTGGAAGCAGATTGTGCTTTTGTTAAATCAGACCTCCAAAGAGTTGAAATGGCTTAAACAGGTCTGAAAAACCCACTGTGGTTGTTCTGTCAAAAAGTCATAAAAAGAAGAACTGCCTTGCTTTCAAGGATGCATTATTGAGTTTTCTTTGGATTTAGGGATGCAATAATAGACCTATTTTTCTCTTTTGCTATCTTTTTGAGACCCAAGGTTTAATTTAAATAGATGATGCACCAGACTAAGACTCTGACTAGCACAATTAGCATCGAGGCTTGTAATGTCCTTCTCGCTGTGCATTCAGATCTCTACATATTCAATCAAGGTTTCCTCTTTTTACAGGTGACCCCGGTGCAACAAGGTTATAGGTATAATCACCCATTTAATGTCCTACCTACCCCAGAGTAAAAAAAAACAGCTTGCCTCCGAGCAGCTTGTTACTTCATTGTTCTCTCCTTGTTGAACTCGGGTGTGTTTTTGCATACATGCATCAAACTGTGATTTATTTTGCCAGGTGAAGCAAAAATATCAGCACATTTTTGTACATCAAAGAAGCTCACGCACTCGATCCTGCCCCCACTCTGGAACAAAAAGCCTTTCCTTGACTTGAAATTTGATGAAACACGAGGTAACTGTCAGTTCACGCTCAGCGCACGCGCATGCGTGGCAGTCTATCCAGGCACCAAAAGAAAAGGATTAAAATTCTAAAGTGAATTAAAAATTAGATCAAACAAACATTCTGGAACCTGGATTCTTCACAAGTTTAAGCATAATCTAGTCTGAAAACCGCAATAAGCCCAAATCAGACAGAAAAGAAGACAGGAACAACGACGGTGTTGCAAAACATTTTGCGGAACTATATTTTTGTTCTGCCAATGGCATTTCTTCCCACCAGCATATTCCAGCTCAATGTTCCTCCATTTTTATTGCTGAAGCCGATTGATTCCTTTAAGTGCTCATAAAAGTTATACTTAAAGTGAATAAAAACAAAAATAGAAACGTGACAGGTGCGACAGCCTTCCTTCTCCGAGACTATAATGGATCTTTTTCTGCTTCAATGGGACCAATGCAGCTTTGTGGCTGACATTTACTCTTTCTTTTAATGATTTTTTTTTTCCTCTTTCTTCGAACACCCTTTTAGATTTTCCATCACTCCGGGGCTAAATTTCATTTCCCAGAAAGCCTCTGTAGTTCAGCATCTGTGGGTAGATTCAGAACATGCCCACAGAGCCGTGTTTCTGATGACAAGCATCACTGACCTTTGGGAAACATTTAAAAAGCACTTTACACCTGGATTCTCTTGTTTTCACTCTCTCGGTGACTGGGACAGACGTCCCAGTCGGAGGAAATCTCTGGCTGAAAAACTTCCCAATAAATGTTTCTCCAGCTTTCTACCTTGTTTTTCTCCATTGTCTCTCACCATTTTAGTGATGAAATTTTAAAAGTCAACCATCCAACAAAGCTGCAGCTGACATTTATTCTATCCCATTTCTGTCTCTGCTGGTTTCGGGGTTTGAAAACATGTTTGGCCCAGCTTTGAAAATAAGACCAAATTCCAATCATACAATCATAACAAGGTTGACAATTCCCACAAACCTGAAACACGACTCGGTGTGGGGGGATTCTTTCTAACATGGTTGTGACAGTATCTGTTATTGGGTTGCAGACACCTGCTGTACCTCATCTGATGTCAGCTGCACCCATCAGCTTCCAAAAAGCTGCTTTTATATATTATATGCAACATTTTTTTAAATAAGTCAACTACAACAAATACATTTTATCACCTTTCCTCACAGCAGCCGGTTCTTAACCAGCATGGTGGCATCTGTATTCAGTGGCAGCTTAAGGTTTTAGTGGAGATAAATGACCACCAGAATAAAACAATGGATCTTCATCATTGTGCTGCCCCCGCCACAGGTTGTCCTGCCTTCTGTACTCGGTGTGTATCACAGTGCTAGTGTTGCTCAGCCTGCTCGGCCCCTGCCTGTGCGCTCCAGCCATCCAGCTGTCAATCCATCATCTCTAAAGGTGGAAGACAGAGCTCATTCCAAGGGAATGTGTCCTCTCCACAGCCCGCCCACACTGTTCAGAATATCTAAATTCTCTGTGTGGGTCACACCATCTACCTGCAGGCGTGTGGACATATCAGACATGGCAGCACATATTATACTGCAATAAGACATATCACCTACACATTTTACTGCAGTTTTACAGACTGTCATTATTATAAGATGGAATTAGTCTCTGTTGTGTCCTAAAACAGAGTGAAAAGAGAAAGATTTGGATTATGACACTCTGAAAGAATTTCTCCTTCAACTATTGTCGCATTATCACAGAGTTCTGATGAGTGGCTGTGGCACAGTGATCGCTCAGGGTTGGCTGTCTCAATCTCCCTCATCATTTCTTCTCTCTCCCTGTGCATCACAATCTCTGTCTCACTGTCCTTCTGCCTGTCCCTCTCTCTCCCCCCATCAACAACATAATGGGGCTTCTAATGTGCACAATAGCCAATCTGTTTTCCACGGCTGCAGGTGTAGTAATGACAGCATTTTTTGCGAGAAAATTCTAGTTATTTTTCATGGAAAATGTGTTTTTTTCATGCAAGAACACAAGAACAAACAGATTGCATCTTACATGGTGCACAAACATGATCAAAAATACATGAGTATTTTACCATATATTTTAAGCATATATGGTATATGGCCACCTGTGTTTGGCCTGCTCATGTGGTCTGTTAGCTGCATGCATCGCATGTTACAGCAGCACGAGCTGGGACGATGAGCAATACTACGATCCTTCTTTATACTTTATTACCATATTGACATATAAATATATGTACGTAATTGAAATAGTTCAGTAAAGATAAAACTGTGAGGCTCAGAAGAAAAAGCAGATGTGAGATGATAAAAAAAGCAGGCTCCACAGGCTGTGTTTTGGGTGGCTCTAATTACTTCAGGGGGAATTTTTCTCCACAGTTGCCAAATTTTCAGCCATCTGGCGATGATTAGAGCTTCTCCTCCGTGTGGATATTGATGCAGACTCTGTTTCTGCTCTTTGAGACTGTAGCATCAACTTGGAACTGTTACTTGCTCGGGTGGGAAGAATCATCAGAATTGTTTGATGACCATTATTTTGTCGGACTGCTCAGGCTATTATTCTGGGATGAGATACGACAATAATCACTATATTTCTGTCATCATAACCTTTGTTCTTCACAATGCATGAGCGTAAGCCTAGCAAAAACCACTACTTCAGACATGTTGTTGTCATGGCAGCACGTGATGAGCAAGATCATATCTGAGGTCTGTAGCATAATTGGAAAAGCTAGTAAATGGCCCCCATCTCATTTATCAGACACTGGCAAAGACTTGTAAAGGTCAAACTCATAGTTTCCATGGTAATCACAGCAGAGTGATTTATAACTGTCAAGTGCAACAGCTTACACCCACTAAAATATCACCTTAGTCTCGCGTTGTCAATATACCAGGATGATAATAGATCAATATTATCCCCAAAGAAATTCTGAGGTTAGATCAGGAGGACCGGAAGGGTGAGAGAAGAGGAAGAGTCGAGGAGGTTTGAAGAGGGGATACAACATAATCGTGTATAATGAGGAGGGGAAAGCATGCGTGCGCTCTTTTCTGTAGATAGCCTTTAGAATCCATCACGACAAACACAAGAGAATTATTGAGAAGTGTAAAAGTTGACATTTTATCTGAGCAACTTTGATCAGTATTCAATAAATAAAAGATGTTTAAACATTTGTAGGTTATTTGTATGTTGACTGCAAATAAATATGACATTAATAAACCCTCAAAACTTGACCTTCAAACATTTTTCACTTGGATAAAACCAACTTTTACTGCCCACTGAACAGATGTTACCCCGTAAATGCATCAAACTGCGTGATTGGGTTCCTCTGCTTTATCTGAGACCCTCAACAAACATTTATAATCATTATGTTTTTAGATTCACTTGTACATACAAGCAATTATCATTGTCCACCAATCTCTCTTTTCTACATTTTGATTGCTGGTACAATAATAAACAGTGCATGGATGCATAAGAAGTTACTAATCATTATTAGGCAGTATCACTCTTTATGAAGGCAAAGACAAGAGCTGAGGACAAGAGGACAAGGTGTTTCACCATGGATGGTGAGACAGGCAGAGATGGCAAGGAGATCAATCACTGGGCTCCGAGAGTCTGACCAGGGGGCCAGCAGAGATCAATGAGGTGTGGGGCCTATCACGAGCTGGGTCACCAGAGGAGACTATGCATCATAGACAAAATATCCTGCAGCCTGGAGACACCAGGGAGGGGCTCTGGGAGTGAGGGGAGGCAACAAGGGCAAGACAACTGGAAACAGCACGAGAGTACTTGCAGAACATCAGCTGAGTTTAATACAGCTCTTCATTTAGCAATTACTGCTCTGAGGGCATCGCCAGATGAAAAGACTACAGAGCAAAAAAATAGAGGGGTACTTGAAAAGCTGGCACCTTCTGCCGAAGGAGAAATCGAAACCAAAGCAAAATGAAACCCCTGCAACTCTTCAGAGACGTGGCACTGACTCTGACTCCAGCAAACAGGGAATACTGATGAGAGCAGGAAGTGCTCGCGGAAATGTAAATGAACGTGCTCATCCTTGTTCGCAGGCCCGCAGATATGTTCAGGGTGAAAATTTGGTTTCCAGAGCAATAACTTAGATCCATCCATCACTTCAAAGATCCATCCGCAGTGCCAAGACTTATCCGTCTCTCATCAAGCAAACGCCAGAGCCGTCAGAGAAATGGCCAGCAACACCGAGAGAAGCTTTCTCCTTCCATTGTTTGAGGTGGGGGGGGGGGGGGGGGGGGGGGGGGGGTTCGGTGTGTTTCTAATCCCTGCCTTGTTTCTATTGTTAACTGCTTCTTGAACCTCTCAGAAGAAAAATGGAGGTGTGCGGAATTTGTTGTTTCCCTTTATCGAGTGGCAACAGGAGCAGGTGGCGTTTTTAATCTGGCAGTGCTGGAAGCTTCCACACAGACGGATGATGTCTGACCAGGCCACCCTCTCATGCAGGAATCTAATAGTACTTCAAAACACATTTTGCCTAGAAGGTTGCTCATCATCGGTCAGGCTTTGTGTTTACAGAGCCTCTCCTCTGCTCAGACAGCAGATATATTCATTTTAATTTTAATGAAAGAGAGTCTGCTCTATTGCCTGAAAAAAAAAAGCTCCCCCTCATTGTTTACTGGCATCTTACTTAATTTCCAGAATTGTATTAAAAACAGCAGGCTCCTACAACCAAGTGAAGGAAATACCCCACACTTCTTATATAAATGATAAAAACCGAGAAAAAAAAAGGCACAAATGGACCGACAGCAAAAGTCAGGCCATTATGAGCGTGTGCTCTAGGGGAGGATTCCCACGAAAATAAATCAACTGTTCACCTCTGGAGGATTCAGTCTGCAGTTTGTAGCCATAAATGAAGGTTAATGCTTTTAACATATCGCGGCTGGCCTCATATCCTGCCTACCAGTTTCGCCTGACAATGTCGCCGGCTCCCGTCACTTCCCATTTCCTACTGGCAGAGCAAATACAATATATATGTAAGACAAGAACCCCCCCTTCCCGCGGTGTCAGCTGTATAACTGCGCTGCGTGAAAGTGGCTACTGCTGGTTTGCTACGACTCACTCCTCACTTATCTGCTTTTATTATAACCAGCTCAGAAAAACACCTTGGCGTTAAATTAGTGAATACGCTTTTTACAACAATGTCACTTCTCCGGATTCAGAACCTGGATAGCGTTTCATCACCACCATTCAGGTAATTCAGCATCATATCTGCTCCGCTGGCCTTACAACCTTCTGCTGGCATGTCCATAGCATGAAACTGTTCGGCAAATGGGAAACAGCCAGATCAAACAATTCCCGATTGTTCCTGGAGCACAGACAGCTTGTCAGAGCCAGAGCGACTCCAAAAGAGGAGAAATCTGTAGCCTACAGGGAATTCTCGTGGTCCAATTCTCTTCTTTAGTTCGCTCTTTGGGCTACGGGAAGGGAAAAGTACTAAAATATTCTCCAGCACAAAGGAAATGAAGACATATGGGATGTTGTGTTGTGCATCCTTGGTGCACAGCAGGAACACATGGGTGTTGGAAAATACTCAAACCCTCCTTTGGCATGGAGACGATGACACTGCAGAGACACTGCAGAACTCAGTGCTTCTCAGTAATGTTCCTGATGTCTCCAGGAACATACTGGGATGTGCCAAAAGGACCACCAAAGGTTCTGTGCTGATACCGATCCGGTCAGGCTTCAACCCCACTGTCTGAAGTGAAATTATCTGATTAAATCAATCGATTAGCAGCCTTGTTGCAGAGAGAGTGCTTTAAAACATTTGAATATGAAAACTTCAGATAGACTGTATCGCCTAATCTTTTGATATGAATTGATTAATGAGTGTGAAATTGAAAAGGCTGCACGGAGAATAATTTAAATAATAAAATGCAAATTATTACAACTCTGGTCTCATTTCCATCACGATTGAATCCTGAAGCTAAGATGGCCCAGTGCTTTGCAGGGAGGCTTTAATTAAAACTGAAAGTCAGGACAAAACTAATTACAATAATCTCTCAAAGGTCTAATATAGACAGACCTAAAGCAGGTATGAAGATTAAATAAAAGAATAGTCTCTGGAAATCAGGTAATAATTCAAACTCACCCCTAACCTGCGGCGGTGTATAAAACCTGGAAGATCAATGGAATCTTGTTATCATTAGCACCTTGTGTGGTGTCTGTGGCACATTCGCTTGTGTCAGTCATCGTCCTCCATTCTCCAGAAGCAGCTCCTCAAGATGACACGAGCGCCTCAGGAGGAAATGATCCAGCTTTATCGAACAAAGTGAGAGCTCATATTTTCCAGCAGCCTAAAGTCCACCAATAATGGCTCTATTATCTCTCTATCTCCCTTTTCCATCGAAGTTATTCACTCCACTTGATAAGACCCTCGGGACCTGCTTGACAGCGGAGATGGCAACTCAGGACAAAAATAAATAAACTTCATTTAATTGTCGTGCGAAGACGGGTGACAACACAGCTGAAAAAAAGGTGTCAGAAAACAAATGCAGACGTGCTGGCTGACGTACTAAACACCCTTTGGGGGCTTCTTTTTCCACTTGGCTGGCTGTAGATCTAATCAGCTGACGGCAGGAGAGAACCTCCTCGACTAAAGCGAGGAGGCTACTGAGTCACAACCTGGATTCATTACCCTAAAAGTCTCATCAACTGTCCTTTTCAGTCCGTGATAACATTTCAAAAGCCAAATAAATGTAATTGCTTGGTTGAAAAATGAGTCGGGTGTCACCACCGATCGCGATCGATTCCAAATGTCAAACTCAGCAATTACTCCATGCTAATATCCACATTGAGGTCTATTTACAGCTAATACGGCACTTACAGGGCCTGCTTATTCAGTGTTAAATCAAGTTCTGTGTACCGACACCTTGATAATCAGTCGAGTTTATTTACCAGCTACTGGATGCTCTCTCTGCCTCAGCACTCTCGTGTCCACTGACGACACCAGCTTTATTCCCTCTCCCATAAACTATCTGCAAGGCCGGAACGATGCAAGCGGCCATATTTACAGCACCGAAAGCAATCGAAGGTTAACAATGAGGCCAGGCTGCTGTGCTTTATGGGCCACAGCGAGATTGCCACTTGATTAAAATCTCAGCCAGGTGAAAGACAGCGGGGCAGCCCTGTGTCCCAGGACTCTTATCTTCTCGCATTGTCTCTCTTGTTAGCAGGTCTTTACCTACAGTAACAGTCTTAATCATGTCCAATGTCCACTGTTCTGCTGTCTGTCTCTGGATAGGGTTCATTATAAATACTACTAATGCATGACAGATTTATTAGCCAGATCAACGTTTTCTGTCATAACGAACAATTACTCCTAAGATGCTTGTTGGTTTTTATGTTAAGGTCGAGTGGAACTATCCCAATAAGACGATCAATGGTAAGCACGGATTGTGTATGAATCATTTCTGCCTTAGTGTCTTCTTTGTATGGTTTTTCTGGATTCTGTCTAGGTTGGACTTCTGCCTGCCTCATTAAGCATAACTTGGCCATTCATGATACATTTTTCTTCTCCATTCATTGTGTCTGCACATCCACATTAGAGCCCCAAATGCTCTTTTCCAGTGTTTTGTTACGCAGTGTGACACAGTTACTTCAAAAGCAGGATCAGACACTATTACATGCAGCAGAAGATGTTATTCCAGCTCTATTTCCAATACAGTACTTAAGTACCAATAAATTCATGTACAAACAAGTAATTTGTTAAAGAAGTGTCTTAGCTCTAATAAAACATAGTTTTAATCTGTCTTTTTTTGTTATTTATACCACATTTTCTGCGTACGAATGCAACTGAAGTCAAGCTACTAACTTTTTGATGGCTGCAGACATTATCCAGACACAAAGCTTTTGTCATCGTTACACCATCAGTGTCTGCAGGCTCCAGCTGCACTCATGACATCACCTTAACTCATAAAATAAGACGACATCATAAAGGATTTGGAAAAAGCCCGGTTAAGCACCAGCCATTATGTGGTGTCCCTTTCCTGTCTGCATCTGATTAAACAATAAGAAACACTTCTGTCTGCAGGGTTAAGGAACCAGACTGTGCACTTACTTCATATATCATTCCCACAAAAACTCCAAAATGAATGTGATGTTATTATAAAACAGATGGTTAAGAGTGTGTATGCAACTGCTTTTTCATTGTTTCCTTGGGTGCTGACTGTCCTCACATCTGGTGTGTGTGTGTGTGTGTGTGTGTGTGTGTGTGTGTGTGTGTGTGTGTGTGTGTGTGCGTGTGTGTGTGCATATGTAAAGTGGCAACAAAGACATAATTCACTCACGAATTATAATTCTCCAAGGATGGCCTCTTTTTTTGTTCAGCTTCCCAATCATCAGCTGCACTGTGCTTATATTCTCATACTGGATTGGGGGGGGGGGTTGGCCTTTTGTGAAAGAAGCCAGAACCTCCTCCTGTGCCTTCATCACTCATTCTCATCTCTGAGGCTGAAGAGCATCCCTCATGGGAGCAGAAGAACCAAAGCAGAGAGCACAGAATCCACACCCTATCCATATTATCAACACCCACCCATCCCAACACACTCTCTCTCTCTCTCACACACACACACACACACACACGCACACACTCAGACACACACAAAGCAATTCTCACATATTACAGACAGGATCTGAAATCAGAGCAAACAGATGATTTATGACAGCGTAAACATATTTTGAGGGCTCATCTTGATATTATGAAGGTGACTTATTCTATAAATAAATAATCTGGTGATTTGAGGGCCAAGAAAAGAGGGTTACATTTTACCGGGGTGGAGAGGAAAGCAATTACTTCCTCTACCAAAAACTAAATCGGCTTCCCTTCCTCCAGGACATGTCCCTCCTTCTGTCTGTCCTTTCCTGTGCTGTCTCCCGTCGTCCACTTTGCTCTAATGAGCTCGGGTATTAACAGTCGCCACGTTCCTGAACATCCCTCATTCCTCATGCTGGAGACTTCAAAGGGGGATGCGTTTGCTTTAAACAGCTGCTTTATTGCACATCTCTGCCGACACTAAGGACGCCATTGTCGATTAGAAAATCTCATCAGAGGCCTTAATGCATTCATTCAGGCATAACTGCTTTCTCTGTCACTCTGTATCATGCATGTGCAGCTCAGTTGAAATAAGGTCATTTAATATTTCTTAGGCTCTCTGTTAATGATGACAGAACAGATCCTTTGGGGGGGGGGGTTCTCTTTCTGTTTCCATTCATGCAATTATTGTCTGGTGTTTGTGAAAGGGTGGCTTTAGTGAGCTATTAGTGCAGCACAAAACACCAGAGCAGCTCTTAACAGAGGCAGCGGAGGAAGAGAACGGCCCTCTGTCCCCCTGACCCACATTACAGAACATTAAACGCATAAAATTGCCCTCTGTCTCTGTCTCTCTTTGGCCATAAGGCCCAGAAAACACAGGGCGGGGCTTTGACCTTTAGCAGCATCATTTTCTGAGTGAGGGAGCATTTCCACAGCAGCATCACTTCGACTGAGGGCATCAATTATGCCACTCTCGATTTCTGAGGACTGGCTAGCAGAAAGATGTGAATCTATCCGTGAAATCCAACTGAACGCAACCTGCAGCAGGCCAGGTTTTACCTCCCTCCTGTATCTGTCAAAGACCTTTATATCCAAGTAAAAATCTGTCATTTCTCCCTTTTTATGCCAAAAAAATTGCAGGGATGCTACTAAAATCCATTAGGACCAGCTATAACGTCTGTGAGACATTTAGTGACTTCAGCAGAATGCTTACAATGCAGAGGAATATTTCAGCTGGTGAGAATGGCTCAGCCTGAGCGCCACGTTTCTTTATTTGACTGATATGAAGGAGAAGCCCAATGCTATCAGGCGGGTTTAGAGACGGGCCATTAAAAAAAAAAAAAACCTGCCAGCTTCTTTCTTCATCTTATCTCTTCAAGCACATTTCCTGCCTTCATTTAATCAATTTTAGAGAAGACTGCATTTTATGGAAGAAGATATATTATCAACTGCAGCTCCGTGGACGCCCTCGCAAGTCAGCAGCCGCGCAGCATTGTCATAGCAGGCGGGCTTTAACTACAGCTGTGCTGGAGTTTTAAAACACAGCTGACACAGTTTCAATAAACCCAACTCGCATACAGAAATAGAAATGTCCTTGAAAAGTAGATAAACGCATTCAGTAGATTAGACCAAAATGGATTTTTTACATCCTGGGGGGATGCCATCCTGGTCCAGCCCATGTGATATTACCGCAAAATTAAGACTAAAACCTGAAAAAGTGTAGAGGTATGACCGCCATTCAAATGTGTTGCTCTTATCCCGAAGGCACATTCATCCGTCATAATGCTGGCTACTCAAATGTGGCATTTTCTGGTTAAAAGAATAAAAAGTTTGCTAAGTTTTAGGAGAAACTACACTCAAAAACCTAAATGAATGATGCTGCTCTGCAGGCAACAACTCAGAAATGTAAATGCGGTGATGGTTTGTACCTGTGAAATGTTCTGGGATAAACAGCTGCTCGTCCACTCACATTGGCTCTGTCTCTGCATAGCAAAGGTCCCCATGAATAATCATACTAACATATATTTGTTCACAATAATCTGCTTTTAAATGTGTGTTATACACAATGTAAAAATGGAGACATTTGTGATATTGCCCCATGTCCAATTCAAACCAGCGGTGGCTCCTCGGGGACTCCATTTATAACTCCATTCAATGATCTTCTCCAGCAGGCAGGAAGGTTAAAGCTTTACTTCTGTTTGTCCTCATCCTTCACCTAACAATAATGGGATTTTGATAATAACATTTTCACTTCATGCATATCCCTTACACCAGTCTGCAGCATCAATTATCCTCCTGTTACAGAGACATGAGACAGAGTTAAAATTTAGGCAAGGGGCTAAATTCTGAGCTAAAAACGTAGGTTTCTTTCAGCATCCATTGTAAACCATGGCTGGCTCATACAGTAATAACAAATCTCTGTGACCATAAAATATGACTCTTTCACTCTGGCAAAAATCTACTTTAAGTCACAGTGGAGCTCCAGAGACAGCCAACAGTATAATCAGATGAGATGGGGGGTCTGACAATTTCTTGTGTTCAATTTAATTTAAAAATGAAAATCCAATACATACTATAAACAGACATAAACCCATCGATTTCTGAGCTACACTAAACCAAATCACACAAGGGGGGAAAAAGGCATTTTTCCCTTTAATCCATTACAGCCATCATTTAGATGAGTCTGGAACATTTGCACTGGGTTATCAGTGCGGCTCAGCGTCTGTGTTTACCTGCCTGGGTTTGTTTTGTTTTGGAGGCAAACTTGATAATAATAATGCGATGTGCTCTGCAGCCACTGCAGTAATTGGAAGGGTCTCTGTATTTTGTGATAAAGGTGCAAACGCTTCAGCGAGGCCTGCCAAACTCCGTGCCTGCGCTCCCAATGACAGCCAGTTTCATGCAGTTTATACGTTTTATCTTATATCTACATACATCAAGGAAGACACCACTTCCTTCAACATGCTACCTCTGCTACATGCTCGCCTCATCCCTACAAAGAGCAGATGAAATTTGTCTTTGATTGCTAGTATTTGTCGTTCTTTCTCCAAATCAAAGAGATCATTTACTTTGAATCAAAGCAAGTAGATCCAAGGGTTTGGTTTTGTATTGACTGTGCAGATAGTTCAGATTTAAATGATGGATAAAATATACTTCAACAGTATTAAAAGGGATGATGGAGGGTGGGGTGATTAAACGAGATGCAAGAGTTACAAATTAGACATTCTGTTCGCTCTTGATTATTCATTTTTTTTAAAACCACATTTGATGAAGGTTGTATGATAACAGTTGTGGTCTTGGTGTTGGGAAGATTGTTGAAAGTTTCATTTATTTCCTGTTTCTGGCCACTTCAGAAGTGTGCAATGATTGCTTCTGCACGCGCAGGATCTTTTGCATAAATCTGGCCAAAAAGTGGCTGGGTGGGCGTGATGAGGCAGAGTCTAAGAGAAAAAGAAATCAAAACACTCACTGTAGCGTCGTCCTCCCTGCTGTCACTGGTGTCCTCACTCTTGTGATGGCCGGCTGAGGAGCGAGCGTCCCTCTTGCGATTGGTGTCCGTCCCTTCCGTCTGTCTGTCTCCATCTAGGCCAAGGTGAAAACATGGATATTGCTCTGAATTCCACTAACGTTGATGTCGCCATTCCGCTTATTAACATCACCCTCCCCTTTACATCAGCAGCCATGACATCTTTCTCCCTTTGTCATGACAACCATCTCCAACTAATAATTAGTGTCCATAACATAATCGTCATCCCGGTCATAATGCTGAGCGGATGCTCATTCATTTTTTTCCCCACCTCTGTTGTAATCAAACTGAGATAAAAGTTCCCAGAAAAAGAAGATTAAGTGGTGAAAAATGTAATTGGAAGAGCAAAGAGAGACAAGAAAGAAGAATAAAACCCCATCGGGAGGGGAAATATGAAGAGGGTGGGAAAGAAATTGGAAAAATACAAAGAATAGCTTTTCTCACAGTGGAGAGGAGCTGTTAGAAAGCTGTCAGGACGACGGTGGATTATAGGAGTTGCTCAGTGAAATGATGGTGGTTGCCTTCGCCAGATGAGAGCAACCGTAATTTAAATCTGCTCATTACTTGTGCGTGTGTGTGTGTTCTTGTCCATGCTAAACAGTGAGGACTAGAATACCAATTTCATTGGCAGGGTGAGGACATTCTGGCTGGTCCCACAACTTAAAAGGTCAACTTGAGGTTGAAGATTAGATTTAGGTTCGAGTTATTGCAGGAGCTGGAGAACGCATCATAGCTATTGAAGTCTTGATGGGTCCGTGCATGCATATGTGTCACGCCTACGTGGCAGGACACATGCCACTGCTCGCTGCCAGGAAAACACACACTGCCGTGCTGCTTCATGCAGACCGGAGCACAGTTCAATACGGAGCAGTAACAGGATAGTCAACACTTTACAAGAGTCTGGTTATTTGGAGTTACAAAGAGCAAATAGATGCTCATAAGGTTTCACATACGGTCTTTTATTTCAACCAGGAGTTCATATAGCAGGGAATCCATACCCTATTCAATCCAATTTCATTTTATTTGAACTGCACAAAATTCAATCCCATTCCGCTGACATGGCTCACAAACGCGCAACACGCCGCAGCCGGGATGAGCTGCTATAAAAGGTGGCGCCTGTGCAATTGACTTTCTCATAAAAAGTGAGTGGGGTGGAGGGGGAGGACTTTGTGGTGCCCCAAATCCATTATAGGGAAAATGGTTCATTACTGTCCGCAGAACACGGGTGGTTTGTCGAACGCACGCGCGCAGACACACACACCTGTGGCCAGACAGAAAAGGCGACACACACCCACATTGACACAAGGGAATGAATCGTGATTAAACAGCAGGATAGCAAGTACGGGTGGCTATAAAGCATAATGAGTACTAATGGTTTTCCAATGTGTCCCTTTAACAATGAGTCTGAGTGGGTTGACTTAGGTGGAATAAGCTTTACTAAATACATGAATGTGTGTCCAGGAGAGGAAAGACGGAGACAAATTTGTGTAGGCGTTACTCTCCCAACTGTTTTGTAGCTAACGGTCAATAAAAATCACATTTGAGCCTGTAGTCCTGTCCTATTTTTCTGTACTCTGCTGTGTGTGCACGGGAAAGGTCACCTCAGTCAAACACAGAAATACAGAATGTACAGAAACAAGGACGGTGGATATGAGAGCCGTTCCACAGCAAAAGTGCCACTGCGTGCTCCATCTCAGCTTGGACATTTTAAAGCATGCACTTCAGAGTCCCTAAAAGCTTCAGATCAGACAGCAAACACCGAACCATAGCTGGTCCCAACTTTGACTCCCTGCAAGGGTGACTTCACAGCCACGGCTAAAATGGAAAGAAGCAGCTTTTAACAAGGAAGTACTGGAAGTATCTCTGCATGTCACATCATTTGTGATTGCAACCTCCACGCTTAGATTAGCACAGGTTTTGTATTTAGCAAAAGGATATAAACACCTCCTCCACTAGACACCTACACAAGGAAACAAATCAATATTCTGGCGACAGAAACTGGCTTTTAAGATCAAAACCCTTAAAAACAGACAAGATAAAAACAATTACTAGAGTTTGAGTTTCACCCAGGGAAGCATGGGTATGACAATAAAAAGGGGAGTCAAACTTCAACAAAGGATTCACTTTTAAAACTCTTCCACACTTCAAAAGACAACATTAGAGTCCCCTAAGGGCAGGGGCGAACACTTTCTAACCGAGATAATAAAGACTTCTTAGGGACAAAAAGTACAAACTGCATATGTAAGCAGAGCCCTAGAAACACCTCCCTATCTAGGGAGGAAAGAAGTCCAGTCTTAGATGTTCTAGGTTTATATTGTTCATTCTTCATTCACTGGGCCCAGTTAGAAAATAAGAAATTTCAAGACAAAATTGGCTGTTAATCTTTGAGTTTAAACATTAACAGGAACGCACGACAAGGTCGCCTGTTCCTATATGTGATGACAGGCTGTAATGGACTGAAGAACAGCTCATGGTGGGTTAATGTGGACTGTGAACTCTACACGTGCTCAAAACAGCAAAGGTAACAAATGTTATTCCATTTGTAGTTTTCTGGAACAATTTAGTGCATTTTTGGATTAAGCGTATAGCACAGGGCTATATGCTGCACTTCTCTGAGTATGACGTGGGTGTGAAGTGTAGAGAAAGACAAGAGGAAACTGACCAAAGTGGCCGTTTGCCTGAGAGCTGCAGGTTCACCTTGACCAGGTGCCTTTTTATTTCGGTGACATTTTAAGCTTTCAGCCGACAGCAGCTGTCAGAGCACATATGAGTCTGCATTGATCTGCTTTCGAGCAGGATTGACGGCCGCGTTTTAATGTTTGTGTATGTGTGCGTGTGTGTGTTAAGCGACGAGACGGCGAGACGATAAAGGGGAATATTAATCACAGAATGTAAAAGGTTAGAAACGGCAGACGCTGCTCAAAGGTGAATGGAAGATGAGTACGGAACCAGAAATTAAAAATCCATCCATTTTCTTATTCATCACCAGGGCCTTGGAGGAAGGTGGGGGTCATCTAGTGCACTGGATACCCTTGCAGATGACCTTGGAGGAAACAAATATGTTCTGGAGAGACAATCCAGCAGCAGAGATGAGAATTCTTCTCTTGTCAGTGAAGAGCAACTGCGTGGGAAGAGATAATTAATAATGTATAATAAAGGTCAGCTAGCACGTGAGAGCAATGCGACCTTTAGCATATTTATCTTGAGACCGTCAAAATGTTTCTTTTCAATCAATGACTTTTATTCATTATAGTTGCCAGTAGTGATTATTTCTTCTAAAATGGTTTTATCCTTGAAAGTTGTTGATAATCCCCAAAAAAGAGGGGGTTGCTATGGTGCTCTCCTCAGCCAAAGTATCTCTGTATACGAATGATGCTCAGCAGCTAGCATCAGAGGGCCTAATTGTATGAAAATACTCCCACGCAGTTACATTTAGTGCTAGCTTTCCTCTCCTTTGACACAAAGCTGGACAAACTGAAGACTGAGCTCGAGAATGATGTCAACCACGACTGCGGCCTGGTTTGCTGCAGCTGCCTCCACATTTGATTAAGCGGTTCTGAACATGCTTTTGCATATTGCGGCCTTCCTGCTAGCCATCTGGCCTTGACCTTTCTCACTGGCAAGGTGTGTTTTTCTGCCGTCGCCTCATTATATTTCTCTTTTTCAAACTGAAAAACCCAAGACGGCGGCTGTTTCTCGGATAACAACACAAAATACCAAAAAAACACTGTCAATACAAACACCAGTCATACTCACTAAGCTGAGCCGTCGTCCATGTAAATGAAAACCGCTACTTCAACCTGTTTTACAGTCTACTAAAAGGCTTTAGTAAGAGATTAAAAGTATGGGTGGATACAGAACGGAATGATAAGAGATCATCTTTGAGAAGAATGAGCAGATGAAGGAGAGTAAACTAGCGCTCAGCAACAGCGTGATCTGTGTAAATTACCGACAGCCTTGAATCCCTCCAATCACAGCACACTGATCTCCCCTTCTGGCCGGAGGCGGTTCTCCCTGTGAGGTTGCGCCGGTGTTCGGTGCTAATATCAAATCTATCTCTCTGTTGGGGGAACAAGATACAAATTGCTTCAAATACTGAAAAACAAGAGGGGGCAGTTGTATAAAGAGGGCGGAGGAAAAAGAGGAAGTGGAATGCTGCGAGAGTGGATTGAACCGCGAACAGGGGATAAGGACTCAGTCAACCAGTCAGTGATCAATCAGCCATTTTCCACTCGGCTAATTCACACTCTCATTTCCTCCCACGCTATATTAAAAGCAGCATATGCCGCTTATAAAGTTTAATGACCCTCAGCTTTTTACCCCCTAATCGGGCATCACATTACAAGCAATGACACAAAGAGATGGAGGGTGTTAAACTCATGGAGCAGTTCCTTAATGATACTTTTTGGCCCGATACCCTAGTACGTGTGCGCGCGCTCCTCACACAACGGAGCTGGCTAATTACGGCAAATAAACTCCGCTGATCTGTGTCATGAGTCAGTCAGTAACAAGGCAGCGTGGAGACCTGCTGTGAAACAGATGAATGGGCCCTGGCCCCGAGCTTTGCTCTCCCTGTCCTTTTAGTTCGGCTCTAACAACCCCCGTCTGAGTAGAGCGCCAGCATATTAAGACAAAAGATATAACAAGGCTTTAGAAAAAAGATAAATAGAAACAAATGGAGGCTGGTGGGGAAAATTGTGGACTGAGGAAGATTGGGAATGTGCTTTAAGTTTCTTGGACTTCACCTCACGTCGGTCGAGGTGGGACGACACGCAGCAGTTAGACGGCTTTTGACAGCTTCTGGCGTCGAGCAGGTTCGGCTGCGACCATCTCTGAAAGCAGCCAAGAAATACTCCCACAGAGCTGCGGTCAAAAGTGAGACTGTGAAGCTACAAGAGACACTGACAGGCGAATACAGTCCAAATTTCCTTCATCACCTTGGTAACACGATGAGTTTCAATGAGTGAAATTCCCAACGACAAAGCGTGTTTTCTTATGGATCAGTTTTAGGATGCAAGTCAAGTGCAGGATGATTCTAAAACCAGGAACGCATCAGCATGTTCACAATTCTCATTATAAGGAACAGCAGCCTGTAGATGTGAATACCATCTGTCAGTTTTCTGACTGGGACCTGAACAAAATCCCTGTGGCAATAGGAAGAAAAACATGTTTATTTGGATTAAAATCAATTTCACGCTCTTGGTAATCCGATAAATGATGTTTAGCATCCAACCAGCTCTCAGGTTTTTTGGATTTTTCTTTTCCCTGCTTCAGGTCTCTCCCAACTGTTGAAACTATATGTTTGATATGAATAGTTTAGAAATTCCTGCTTGATATTTATTTGTATTTTTATTTTGCAATGAGGCTGCAGAGAAAAATGATTCGTTCCCAACCTGCCAGCCGGTTTGACCAAATCAAGGCGGTCCCGCTTTTCTGTCTCCGCCCCCTTGTCCGTAGATTCTACAAACTCCACTGGCCGTCTAGATGCCTCAAGGTTATCCCCTGACTGCATTGCCATGGAGACAAGAGTCCAAAAGTGAAACAGTGCGTTCATGTTCGGTAATACGGCGCATCACGAGGGAGGCACGGCGCGAAGGACCAAAGCGGAGGGAAAGGATCCAAACGTGCTCATCCGTGGATGCACTCGTGTGTGTGTGTGTCTGTGTGTAGCGCAGCATCACGAAAGGTTAAAAGTGAACAAAGTGCAGTCAATGTAACACGGTGAGGCAGCTGTGCCAATCAAAGCAGAGCGGCTAACAAGGCAGCGCAGAGCAGCTACACAGTCCCAACTGCCAAAGCTGATGTGTCACCAGTAAAGGAATGAAGGTGCGCACGCTTCCCGACCCTCACGCTCATTAGTGCACTTGTGTAAACAAATAAACAGAGGCAGAAGTGGTGGCTCAGGTAGGCTAAGTTAACAAGCTAACACTGCACGTTAGCACTGTATTGAAACCTCTGTTGGAGCACTGTGACAATTTATCAAGAAAGAAAGTACCAGGGATGAACTTTAGAGAGTGCAAGGTGAAAACTTTGATACAACCAACTTGAAAGTATGAGAAATTAGGGGGGGGGGGGGTAGTCTTGGCAACAGAGGAAACCGCATTTTAAAGTGCTGAAAACACTGGAGACGGCACTGAACTCTGAATAGCCTCGCTCTGTACACCATCACTCTCTTTCCGTCTCCCTCACCACATCCTTCCCTCTCTCACACACGCCCGCTCTTCCTACACACCTTTAATGCTTCCTTAATTCTCTCCCCTTTCCCCCCGATCGCTCTCTGCAGACATGGCAGTGATTAATAAGAATATTGCTTCTGTGTAGAACCCTGGTGTGACGATTATCCTCCGCCGAGTATCTGATCATTGCCCTCCTGAGGAATCATTGCTTTCCTGATAACATCTGCTGTGAGCCGAAAGAGGAATGGAGGCAGAGGAATGTTGTCGAGGTTAAGATGAAGGAGTACAATGCGGAAAAAGAAAGGAAAGGAGGATGGAGGAAAGAGAAGAGCAATGGTATGAAACAGGAGGAGGAGGAGGATGGACTACTGTGGTGTGGCTTCATCGTTCGGCACCTTTTTGACAATATTGCACCTCTCTCCGTTTAATTACTCACGTATCACACCAGCTACCACAATTCAATTTAAATCAAGCGTTTCAATTGATTCATTTAATTGCAGAGTTTTGGTATCCGGCCGTGCCTTAATAAGGATATAATTGCAGAAACCTCATTATACAAGAATCTTTTTATCAGTACGAAAGGAACTGCTTCGTCAGCATTTCTCTAATGAAGGATCCAATTTTAGCGAGACTTTGCAATTAAAGACTTTACGAGGTGCTAGATGCAAATTCAATTCAACAGCACATGTTATGAGTGGGCTGAGTAAACAGGATCACTCTTTAATTAAATACGTATATAGGACGAGCACACACACACTGTTTCCACGTTAGCTATATCTTGTACTGTCTCTTTAGCCAATAATAATGCTCACATGTTCATGCTCGCATTGACCTTCAAATTGAATTAAATTAAAACCCAGACAAACAGCTGAGTCCCACAGCAGCCATACGTTAGTTATGCTGAGTGAAAATCCCTGCTGACCCTCAACCTGTCACAAAGGACGCAGGAGAAGAGAGGCAATTAATTCCAGACAAGCTGCTGCAATTGCCTGCATGTTGTTTCCCGCACCTGTCGGCCAGTTTGCATATCCTTGTTTGCCGTAAATTATTCAAGCATGTTCCTTTAAGGCTGTCCTCCCGCCACCGCGGAAGCACGCTGAAAGAGAAGAGCCTCCCCCCTGTCATGGGTGTCCATGACGATGGCTGGAGTTGGAAAGAAAAATGAGACGGATGTACAGTATATCAACCCCACAGGATGTAAAGGAGAAGTCTGCTCCTCTGTGAGCCTATAACCAGTATTAATCTGTGTATTGTGTACAAAAAGATTGATCATTAATCACTCCAAACTCTTATAGCATTCACATATGACCAGAATTTAAACAGATATATCAGATTTGGAGGCATATCACCATGTAATTCCCATGCACTGTCACTATTGTTGTAGTTAGCATTAGCTGTAAGTCACGCAGCGAGTGTATGGGGAGATGACAAGAATGAGGGTGGACCATCAGGAAATCAATGCAGCCAACTGGGCTCCAGTGTGGAAACCACAATGGAACTGGACACTGATGCGGGATGAAAGTGAGCTACAGCGGGTCTGAAGTGTGTCAGGTCTCTGTGCACGACAGTCGGTAGGCAGGGACAGAGGGCAGGGGAAAGCAATAAAAATGGAGCGAGAAACTGGAATCTAGTTTGCTTTTTTCTACCATCTTTGTGTTTGTTTAGTACGCTAAAGCTAATAACCTCTTCTCTCAGTATATCAGAGTTTGTGCATCCACCTTTCAAAAGGACGGGGTGCTTAAATCCATCGCCCAGGGCAACCATCCTGACAGGTGAGGGCCAGAGGCAGAGAGACACCCTGTTGCTGAGGTGAGCCTGTGTTAACCTGAGAATCCCCCCCGCCTTCTCTTCTTCAACTGCTGCATTTTCTTCCCCTTGTTTCTGCGTGGTTGTGGTCTGTATCGCTCACATTTCTACCTGAGCATAACCCCGTGGCTGTTACTTCTTCGGGTTGTGCAATCCAAATCCAAACTCCCACCAATCCGGTACAACCAGGTCATTTAGTAATGACGGCTTCAATCTCCGGCTGCACCATCAGCATTCAAGCTGCAGTGCATCTGTAGAATAGAGCATTTGTGTGGTCGTTCCTTTGCCGAGTCAATGACTGGATGGTCACATCGGTGAGCTTCAGGGCAAAAACAATCCAGGCAGTAATTAAACCTCTGAAAATCTTTGGAATACTCCCTCTGGGGTATGTCCATTTCTGTTATGATAGTTAATTCCAGATGTGAAATGAGGTTTCATTTTTAATTTTATCTGTAATATGCATAATTCAAATTTCATACTAAGTCATTAACTTAAGACTGGTTTGGCCTTCTCCTTGCTTTAGTGTCAATTACTATTCCTGCCTCACAATGTTCCAGCCTTGCCCATATTTACAAGTAAATATATCTGCAGCTTCTACAAAATGGCCACCGGGTCTGAGCGAGGCCTCTTCTACATCTCTCACGTCTGCTTTGCCCAGCAGGCACAAGCCTGGGCCCCCAGACTCTTCCTGACATGTAGCCCTGCGGTGATGTTTCCAGGCAGTATTGTTGCGTAATCGCCAATAAAGCTGATTCCAGAGTTAAATTGAATAAAGTCCAGCTCGTGTCAGCTGTGTCTCATCCGTTCTGTTTATCTGTGGGTGATAAGGCAGCAGCCCGGCTGAAGGATGCTTTGGCGTCGCAGCGTGTTGTTTGTTTTCAGATGATTTGCAGGAATCTTATGTTTTTTTCATGCCGACTGGATAACTGAGGGACGATTTACGGTTCGCCACGGTTTAGCTGCCCAGGGCAAACGTCAAGTGGCACGAAGCTGAACTGCCTCTAACAGGAGCTTAACTTGTCATACGTGAAGAACTGTTTGGTGTTTGGATAATCTAATTTGGCCCGACATGAGTTTGTGAGTGCGTGGTGTGTGTCCTGTGATGGCCTGTTCACATGTCCAGGGTAGGAGCAGCGTGACAGGTCATGAACCCAAATGGGATATCAGCAGCAGCATCTCTTCTCTGTTTTCAAGTATTTGAAGTTATTTCACTTATTTATTGATCGAATGCGCTTTAATGGGCATTAGTCCAGCTTAACAGCTCTCTACAGCCTGATCAGTATGTGAGTCAAAGGTCCGCTCGGATGTTCAGAACGTGGGGAGACGGAGGACACTGCTGAGGACAACGCTGAGGAGGCTGAGTGAAATCCTGCTATCTGGAACAAATGCACCGTAGACAGAAGGCATTCCACTGTAACTGCAGACAGCATGGTCGTGTGGGAGGCTTGAGGACGTGCAGACGGCGCTAGCGTCACTCTGCCATCAAAATTGCTATACTAACAGGGACACGGAGAACGGGGTGTGCGGAGAAGAGAGAGGAATGAGAAGAGATGGACAGCAAAACCCGAGAAGAGCCTGAAGAGGAGCTGACAATGGCTGAAACAGTACCAGGAATACTGTGTTTACTGATTACACTGAGGCTAATACCCCTCTCTTCTCAGGATACCAGAGGCTGGGCATCCACAATGCAGGAGGATGCATCACCCAGGGCAACCATCCTGACATGAGAGGCCCAGAGGCACAGAAGCCCCTAGTTACTGAAGTGCGAAGCAGAAAAACAAGCTCCTGAGTCTTGAGCTTGTTTAAACCTGAAAATCTCACCCTGTTTTCAACCGTTGCTTCGTTTCCTGTCTTATATTTGCATGTCTGTGGTCCTTAATGCTCATATTTCCACTTTTGCTTCACCCTGAGGCTCCTGCTCCTGAGGTAGGTTTTACCTGTGGAGCTGTAAAAGCATTTGTTAATTTGTTGAATGAGGGAGAAGGTTGAACACAGAGACCCGACCAGAGGAAGGACACAAAGTAGCAGTTTGAAATGAGAGCAGGTCGTAGCTAAAATACTAATAACCTCTTGGCAATAGTTGAAATAGTGCCTCTGGATTCAGGTTGGCCTTAATCAAACCACGACACACACAAACACACGTACACACACACCCACCCACCCACCCACACACAAACACACATGTGTGTTTGTGTTTATCCACCAGAGCTCTGTTTCATTCAGAGCCATTTCTCCTTCCCTAATACCTTCACGGTAGCTGGTGATAAGGAATAGACACTCCTCTCTGGACAACATCTCATTTGTGGAAAGGAAATTGGAAAGAAGCAGAGAACGGAGGAGAGTGCGGGGAGGTGAAGACAGCAGATGACGGGTAAAAAGGGCTAGATGGAGACCAGCAGGATGGCAGCAGACAAACAAATGTTTACTGGAGCACAGATAAGCTCAGTCAACATCGTTACCGTGGCGAGATGTGGGTGGATAAGCAGAGGAAGGAGAAGAGGGAAATATAAGAGGGTGGACAAAGACGGGCACAAGGACATGTTTGGGGGGAATATTTTACCAAAAAATGTCATACAGAGAGCCTGATGGTGCCGAAACACAAGAGACCTCGATGGGAAGAGATGCCCCAACAGCAACCGGGGTCAAAGCAAGCGAAAACAAGCATCAATGAGGAATGCAGAGAGGCAAAAAAACATGATTGTTATCATTCAGGACAACAGGCCAGCAGCGCTCACACTCTGGCCCTCTTCAGCATTATTACTCATAACACAAACCAAATTACTTTGGGCTGTCAGGGGACGTGAGTAACACCAAAAGACAGGCAGGAGCACGCCGGCCGCAGGAAACCGTGGCGGGATTCGGTAAAAATCTCACACATCAGCGTCTCAAACACACGTGCATGAAGTGACAATAGAACGCTAAAGTGGGACTGAAAACAAGCACTCGAACACAGACAAAAAAGTGAAAGTTGTTTTGTTCCTTCAAATCATAGAAGGTGTGAGTTGCTAGTCTGGAGTCTACAAAATAAGATGACATTCTTTTGTGTGCAGCTAACTGGATAAAATTACATTTTCTTCCACAACTATAAACCCTGGAGAATTCCCCCAGTAAATCTAGCATGAATGCATATAAACAAACACCATTTCCATCTTTAGCAGCCTCCACCCATCTGTTCTTGCACAGTGAAGCATTCATCACTGGGACTAATGGTGGGGCGCTACTGTCAAGCGTGCTCTTCACTCTGGCTGAATGGAGAACCTCCTCACCACCCCTGACCATGCTAATGTTTGACAACAGAAACCAGGTCAACTTCTCAGGAGATGGATCAGGCGCACAGGTTCGGCGATGCGCGCATGCACGGCCATTCGTGCCCAAAATCTGCACACGCGTGCACAATGAGAGGGTGGCAAAACGATTCCTCCTGGTAATTTCTCGTCATGCACGACTGACCCTTTAGTGAAGCTCCCGCCCTCTCGCGATGCCTTCACTGTAAAAACGAGAGCGGGGACATCTTAATGAAATGAACTCAGACAATCAAGAAGAGGAGATTGACTATTATTATCAGATGGCTCTACAGCATGATTACCGGCCGAGGCTGCCAATTACCACGCAGCCACAATTGCCAGGACTGGATGATTCCCCAGCCTGAAGTAGAACAACATCTCCAGATGTTCACAGCAAAGTGAAATGGGTGATTTTTGAGGGAACACAAATTTGACTATCCAGTCAAATCTGTTCAGGCAGGCTAAAACGTGCTATTATTCTTTATAAAAAACACCCAACAAAACCATGCAAACAGCATGTAGGACACAGCTCTCCTCCCAGGCAGAGCGAAAAATCTCGGAACGTCGTGTTTCTATTCACAAACACTCAAAAGAGGCTTTGGAGAGAGCCCTTGGAGGTTCAGTCTAATCCTGCTCCAACTCTCACGGTGCCACTCAAACCTATTGTGCAGCCATGAACAGCGCGGGCAATCACCATGGATGGGTTCAACGGTCAGAGGAAGAAAAAAGTTAGTGGTAGACTACTGCAGCTTCCAAAAAAATTGTTATACTGAGTTTCAGCACGACGCTGATTATTCCAGAATTTCATGCGGTCTTCGTGACAAGAATCTTGGAAATCAGCCGTTTCATTTCCAGCGTGGTTCTGAAAGTGAGTGCAATGTCATTGGAAAGTCACAGCACAGTTCACAAAGGCAAAATCAAGGATTATAGTGAAGATGGTGAGAAGAAGAAGGACAGAGGAGGAAAAAGCATCTTCACATTAGGTTTGGGACCAGAATGGGGCAAATCTCCTGTCATCACAGTTCAAAGAGCCACTATCAACCCCCCTGACAACAGGCTCATGAAGGAGGGAAGGATAAATGATAGAGGCTGGTAGAAAAGAAAAGAGAAGAGACAGAGCCGAGCCCCTGAGGCTTCCAGTCTAGACTTTAAAAACCTTACACCTTCGTAATCATTCATTTCAGCCAGTGTGTGTAAGTGCGTGTGTGTCTGTGTGTGTGTGATAGAGAGAGAGAGAACGATCAACATTACAGATGGGCCCAGCGCCACCGTGGTTCAAGTGACTGTAACAGGCGCCGGGCAGATATCAACCCCCCCTTATCTGTATACTGCGATCCTGCAGTGCTTCTTAGCATGCAGTTATTGTTGACTGTAAAGGGACACATCTGTGTTCTATCTCTGGAAGATCACACGCCTTCACGCGGGCCTGAAGTGTGCGGGATTTCATTAAAGGCCTGACTCATCTGAAATGTTGTTCAAAGCCGCTGTTTTCCACGCCACCCATGTCGAACCCGGAGCAAGGCGAGATGCGCAAAAACAAGTCTCATATCTTTCAAAGAAGGCACGAAGGGAACCGAGCATGTAGGAATGTCACTCCGCTTGGTTTTTCCAGTGAGATTTGCCGATAGTGGAATTCTCAAGGGCGGTCTGACGGTTCGGCTGCTGAAAAAAATAAAACATCGGCTTTCCATAGTGTTCAAAAAGTCCGTGGGAGTATTAGTAACACCGAAGGGCCGAGAGAGTGAAGCAACAGGAAGCTTCCCTGAACAGACTAATAGGAAAATACCCAAACGTTTGCTCCGCTCCATCATCAACCTTCATCTGCCTGCAAACATCTGCTAATCAATTTGTCAGCCCCCCTCTGTGCCCTAATCAATAAGGCAGCGCACTATTAAATATATACACAGTAGGACAGGAACATTGACTCAGTGTGTGCACCAATAATATACATCTATATATTAAAATAGGGGTCAGCATCTTTTTTTTTTCCATCAGCAGCACAAAGGATGAAGCTAAAAACCTCCAGGCCCGAGGGAAAGGAAGCACAAGTGGGCACTGTCACTGTGCGCTCCCTGTGCTCCTCCCTCATTACATCATCTGTTCTTCCTTCCTCTCCCACACCCGCCATGACGCGTTTTCCACGCCACCCGATGTGAGCGAGTGTGGGATGGCGGCACGGGGGCCAGAGGGCATACCCAGAGGGGAAATCAGAGGTCCAACTCTTTGCGCGTTTCAATATCGCGCTCGCACGCCCACCAGCGGATGCCAAAGCGCTTGTGTTCGGAGCCAAGGTGTGAGTCACGGCTCCGCTGAGGACCAGACACACTCGGAGACGCACGTCTCGGTGCAAAGCTGAAGGAAAACTAGGAATTGAGCCGTAAAAGAAGCGGACAAACAGATCTGCTCCGCGGCGGGGTTTCAGCGGGGATCTGGGCGAGGGTCGGAATTAAATGGCATCAAAAGAGCAAACAAAGCCGCATGTGACCCAATGTAGCAGGTGTGTGAGGAATTAAGGGTTCCATGTCCCAAAATGAGTCAGGAACCCAGATTTGAAACTGGCAGTTGTCAGGATGTCATCCGGAGTGTCGTCAGGGTGCAGTTCTTCTGGGATTCTGCTGCTCCTCGGCTTGGAAAACCATCAAGGGCAAAGAACGGTGACTCACGAAACTGGATTACGACTTCAGGAAAACTCTGTTTCCCAAACTGAAAGTCAAATGCTCCAGATGTAACGAGAACAAAACTGTCATAACCTCTGGTCCAGAATCAAAACACGCCTTGCACACTGCCGAACATCTGCGAGCGCGTCACCGTAACAGGAGGTGCTTTTTTGTTGCACAGTGAGTGTTCAGTGTTTAATTAGCGCCTTGCTTTGCACTGAAACAACAAAAAGACGAACAGCAAGCAAAAACACTGATGTCATTTATAAAAAAAAATCTCAGAAACAACAACGCACGTATCTACGTATGCACGCGGTAATCCAATTAAACGGATTCTCGGGTGGACTCGCGTCCCGACGTCTTAGCTCGCAGATGGCTGTGGGAGAAATGCTAGTTAGCGCATGACTGCACGCTCGCGCATCCATACAGCATCTCAACCGCGCTGGGGGCTACATGTATCTCTCAGGCCCTAAAGACCTCTGACACCCTAATCAGCCTCAACTCTCAATTAGTGAAATCAGAGACATTTAAAGAGGAAACACTGCAGGGAATCATGGGAGAGAAGAGAGCAGCCGTGGAGCACGGTTTTAAAAAGAAGGAGCTGGAGGGGTGTCTTTCGCCGGTGGTTCCTTTTTAAAAGCTTTAAAGACTCAACGCCTTTCATGTTTTTCTTACTGAGATCCGGACAGAACAACAAATTAACCAGTTCATCATTTGTGGGTTTTAAAGCAACAAGCAGTTGGAGACTACACTCAAACACTAAAGGCTTGATTTGACAGTTACACAGGCGATACACGACAACTGTTCAAATTCACATTAATAGGCTTATAAATCAACCGACCAAAAGTGGAAAATTAATGTGACCCACAGAATAATATTAAAATGTATCATTTTTAAATAATTTTTCTCTCATCTGACGTCGCCTGAAAATTCCTATTTTCACACGTTATTTGACCGTCCTCTCAGTTCTGTCACCAGCTTTTGTATTTTAAATTAGGAACACATTGTAAGAACTTTCTTTGATCAAACATGACTCACTCCTGATGAGCCCAGTGTACTTTCAGTGTTCCGTTCCCATTTTTGGATGAAAATAGTGTCAGAAAATGTCATCAGCTTGTAACCACCCCTTCACAACTTTAACAACACACCTTTCACTGATATAAATTTATTAACTACTCGCCTGGCATGAAAGCAGGTTAATTCATCTGCTAAGAGGCTCGTGGAGTACAGGAATCTCTACGTTTAAATTGATATGGATCATCGTACCGGAACATGGTGCCAAACTCAGCTGCCACTCAACGCGTTGACCTGTGGACGGGAAGGTGAGCCAGCAGGAAGGTGACACAAAGCAGGCTTCAAAAAGTTCCAGTCATTTATGGAAGAGCTTACACACACACACACACACACACACAAAACCTACAGAGTAACAAAGGCCTCATATATAAATCTTCTCGCTCAGACTACAGTAATGTGTATAACGTGTGCTCCTTTTATGGTAGCGCTTCTACTCGCCTGGCATCATTGGGGCCCTTTCAAAGCACTTCTGGCTGCAGTCTGGACAGCAGATAAGGTATGTGCACATTTGGAGACAATTACAACCATGTTGCCTCTCTGGTTGCAGCTTATCAGTCCTGATATTTCCTAAATGGATGCACCGACCGCAAAGCTAGGATGGCGATGCCGTTAGGGCAATATGGCCGACATATGGCAGCGTACAGTATGACTGGTTGTTGAGCAGCCAGGGTTTTTTTTAACAGTGTTCATGAGGGACATGCAAATAATCTAAGTCTGATTTTAAGTGCACATCTGGATTATTTTTTATTTAAGAGAAATGTAGTGGGGACGTGAACGTCGTCCAGCATCGGACATTCAGCTGACTGTATCAGATAGCTACAGATGGGGGTGGGGGGAGTGGGCGCGCTTTTTCTCTGAAAACACACTTTTCGTGGAAGGAAATAAAGCCCAGTGTCATGTGGTTTCATGGGTTTATAAGGTTTAGAATATGCAGGGTCTAAATTGAGGCTGATTTGTAAAAATCTCTCAGGCAAAATGGAATTTGATGATATTCGCTATCCCATTTGTCATGTCTCCTGCACCAATTCTCCTCACAGCCGGAACTCCCAGAGTCAGGTTCAAAGTGTGTGTGTGCGCGTCCGCGTGCGCGCGGAGTCTAGCCGCAGGTGGGGACCGCCACAACTTCAGGAGGAATGCATCCATAGCAGCGAAATAGAAATCCCTCACAGCATATAAATGAGGAAAAAGTGCACACACCTGTAACATTTTCACCGTGCCGTGCACGCTAAGAGCTGACAGACAGATGTGGAAATGCCCACAGCTGCCTGTCAAATGATGATGGATGCCCCGAATGTGTGAGATGATACCCACAAATAATGCTATACCCTTTAATTTGGCTCATAAATATTTTATTCCTGGTAAAGGTCGACATGGTTGAATGTGTAAAGAAATCCAGAAAATGTGGGTTGTGATGTCCCCAGTTTAGCCAGCTGAGGAGCCAATCAGTGATACCGGTGTCACGGCCACGGCTGCCCCTCATCTGGCCATGAAACATTTCTGAAAAATGTGTGACTGTGACCTTCTGCTCTGCTTTTTTCCTGAGCTGATAAGAGATTTTGCCTTCATAAATCTTTAACATCTTCACCACGTGGGCTCACACCCTTTCTGTGTGCTCTGCATGTTCCCACCTGTCTGTGCGAGTTTTCTCCAGCTAGTCCGGTTTCCTCCTACGGACCAGAATCATACACACTAGGCTGATTCAGAAACTGACCTCATGGGTGTGTGTGCTCTGTGATGGACTGGTGACCTGTCCAGGGTCAATTCCTGCCTCTCACCCACCCATACACTCTGTAATCAACACTCCCTGTAATCCTGATAGATGGGCAGCGGCTGCAGCGTTAGTGGAGATGCTGCTCGGACCTCATGCTGGTCCCTGACATGGACTTCTCTATAAATCCGACACGCTAATGCAACCTACAGCTTTGGCCAGTGCACAGCATCGATCTGGTCTTTACAGATCTCAAACGATGTTGAGATTGTGTTTCAACGCCACAAATGTGAGATGGAGTTAGGGTTGGGGGGTCAAACCAGGCTGTAAAACCAGGCTGTAAAATTCCCACAGTATAACAAGTTAAAGGCTTACACTAACAGACGAGTGATAAACTCAATTTTAACTCTGATTTACTGGCTCCATCAGGCGTAGTTATAAAATTCTCTTTTTCACTTTTGCTTGTAAAAGTAGAGCTTGAGGCTCTGGTTGGAGACTGAGCTGAGTAGCAGGGTTCTGGGCTCAAGCTGCAGACAATATTTGGAAGGTGTGCTGCTAGCAGGGGGGAGGTGCCTGCACGACACTTGGGTGCACAAACAGGAGCGACCAAGTAGGAGGGAAAAAATCTAAAGCAGAATCCGACAGTCTGACAGGTGAACAACAAACCCGACCTCTCAAAAACATCCACGGCAGGTAGATACCGCAGTCTGCTCCACATCAATCGTAGAATTTCAAGCGGTTTTCTTAGTTAAATTTGAACATCACGGACGAATGTTTGCCGCTAACATGTCTAATGCTATTTATCTCTCCATCACTCATCAACTTTTTTTCCATCCCTGCACACTAAAACAGACAAACTGTCCTTTAATGACAGACCTGCTGCTGTTCACGACGGGTGGAAACATGTTTATGACATGTGAAAATTAGCATTTGGAGACGCTGGTATTTCAACACTTAAGTACAGCAATTCCACAACTGTTGCCTTGGCAACTTGGTGTTTAAACACACAACATACGGATGCTACAGATTGTACCTGCTTGATAATTTGCTTGTTTTTGTCCTAGTTTACAGCCTACAAGTTCTAACATCCCTGTTTTATTATTTGATACAGCTGACTGCCCCAGAATTGTAAATAAAGAAACCAAATAAGACAGAAGTGCAGTAAAATAAAAAGAACTATCTATAGTGTCACATGCTCGTTGAGTCTACTCGAATCACTGAACTTTCTGTGACAGCTAAAGTAATAAACTTCCTTTGCCTGCAACCTTCCCAGCAGTCACCAAAAATAAATGAAAAGCTGTCAGTAAAAGTCGCAGAAAATATTTCAAACACAACGAAACTCAATACGCAATTTCACAGATAAAACCATTTACAGTCATGGCGGTATTGTGCGGATAAGGTCGCGGAACGAAGAGAACAAACACCCAACGTATATACGGCAGGGTGAATACCAAAAGAGTGAACTATAGAGAAATATCGTGCGTTTGGTGTAGGAATTCACCGCACGTCGGCTGAGGAACTCTCAAAGCAAGTATGCACAGTTGTACAAACACAAACAGTGCTGCAAAATAAACGGGAGCCTTTCTTCCCCTCACGATCGGTCACAACGGGGAAAACAGGAATGTGACGATCTATAGAGCGCAAACGCAGCTCTCATGCTAATCAGGCTGGCGAGCGGGACTTTGAGATGCTAAACAAGAGGAAGACGAGGTGCATACTCCTCCCTTCATCCAGTGATGAAGGTGACTGGCAGGATTTAGCTGTTTTTGAGCCTTATCCAAGTGAGAGCAAAGACTTTCAAGGGTCAAAGTGAGAAAAACAAAGGGGAGCAGCACGAATTTGCTGGTTTCTCAAATCAAACGCTAAATCACTTGATTCGTCTGACTTTAACGTCCTTCTTGGCGAGCGGTGACCTTCTCCGTGTACTACAGATGGACATTTCTCTCTCTGTGCACAGACACGCCGCCATTTGATGGCTGACTGAGCTCCCGCATCACTTTCGCAACGCCGAGGCTGTTACCGCCCCGGTCCAGAAGAAAATCCCTCTGCAAAGTGGGAAGATGGGCTGGAAGGGATTGGAGAGCAGAAGCCTGCGTTCATGTGGGGAAACTGTTAAAGTCCTGGATCACCATCACCTCCACTTGGTCCTCTCTCTTCCAGCCGCTCGCTCTCGTCTCTGTAAACCGCTCTGCCTCTGTGTCCTCCCCCCTGCAGAGAGCGAATGATCCATCCCAACAGTTTCCATTTCAAGAAATTAGTCTGGATTCATTCTGGATGGGCACTGGTACACACCACCTTTTAAGCTGGCCTTCCTCGGTGCAACTGATCTAACGTAAACATGAATTGGAACGGCCATTCTGTGTCCAAACAGATTACGCCATGCACCCTGGAGGACTGGGACTGGGTCACAGCCACGTCCCCCCACCTCCCCCCGACGGGGGCCGCTGCATCCTGCTGCCTGCCCCACCTGTTGAGTGAGAAGGGTGTCCTTCTTTAGGGAGGCCCTCCTCCCGAAATGCTCATCCCACACTCACGGGGAGCCTGCCAGCGGGCAGACAGTGCCATCATTCAGCTGCTTCCTCTTCTGCTCGGCTAAACACTGGGGCCAAAGTGCAGACGGCAGCGGGACTGGGGGAGGTGTGCGCTCACACACACATACACTTTGGGAAGAGAGGGGGGAAACGCAGGCCACGTCGCATGTACATGTTTCCCTCTTTAACGCTAAATCACTCCATTTCACTCTCGCTCACACAGAAAGCTCCTGCGGCGAAACGGTGGCGACGGGCCAGCGCTCTCATCGGCAGAGCTGGTACCACGACGGCGGCATGTTAGGCAGCATAACTCAAATTTCATCAGCCCCGGGGTTGCCACCCTCCGGACAGGACGCCTTTGCTCATCTACCCCTGTCATTCATGTGCATGAACCTCTTTATTGTTGTGAAGTACTAGATATGTGTGTTGATGGGGAAGAGGTTAAAAATCATGGCTGTGGGTTTGTGATGGAGGGTCAGGTGAGGAGTCAGCTTCTATGAACAGGATGCAGAGTTCTCATACGCACACACAGAAGACAGATTTATCCGTTCAAACGAGGCTGATTCAGGGTTACAGCTCTTGACAGTCCCCGTCCCTGCTCCCGGACTCAAGGCTAACAATGCAGATGCGCTTTAATGACACCGTCCTTTAAAGAAAAGGAGCCTTAAACACAGTGGCTTCAACAGGAGGGACTCCCACAGTGCAGTTTATCTGCTCCAGAATCAAAGGTTGTCCAAAAAACAGCTAAACTAGATGCGCAGATGATGATTTCGGAAACCTCCAGTTCCTGTAAAAGCCACCATCTGGAACAATTTACCTGGAAAAAAGTGGCATTAAAACATTTCTGTTCAGCCAGGTAAACAGTGCGACTGAAGTAAACCAAAAGAAATTAGAACACAATTGAATCCTTAGAGATTTACTCTGGATAAGACCTGTTTTCCTGTTCTTTTCAGGAGTTGATATAAAAGCATGGATCCCTAAGTGGAAGCAGGTCACACGGCTGTCTGGATTTGCCGTTCTTACAAAGATCATTGTCAACGTAACAGTGATGCAAGTGTGCCTTGCTCATGGGTAGCTGACAGCGTGAATAAAGAGGAAAAAACCTTTTCCCGCTAGCGCACTTGTAGTTGTCGTGGAGCTGACGTCCATGAGATCCCCGCGATCTAAAATTAGGGAAGGTGACATCGGAGGGCACGGTTACCATGACGGCGAGGCAGCCTGGGAGAGCTGTAGCTAGGGTGCAAAAACAAGCCAAAGCTGTGCTTAATGGTGCAGCGCAACAATACCCAGGTGCACCACTTCACACATCACCTCTGGTTTAATCTCTCAGTGGATTTTCAGCACATTCAACCTCGCACCAACCCTGTTATCGCACCACTTTGGATAAGAGAAGCTCTGGAGCGTCTCACCAGCTACACATTCCTCTCCCATATGTTGTCTCTATAGGCAACCAGGCAGCCAGTCTGTCGGAGCTCCTGAGACCCACCCCCTCTGACCTCCTCTTCATCGTTTCCGAGGGGTGACAACATGAAAGGTGTGCAGCACGTGCTTGTTTCTGTGGGGGTGGTGAGGAAAATGCACACTCACATGAGCCTCCACGTGTGTAATCAAAGTTCCTCAATAGAGGCCTGTATGCTTCTCCCCCCGCCTCACTATACTTGTTGTTGTACAACTGGGCGGCCACGTAGATGTGGCCCCCATCTAATATGCGGCGCAAAGCCGCCTGCCAACACACTGCTCATTGAAATTCTGATGAAATAAATCTGATCTGGCCAGTGTGCAAGCTATTTAATATCTTTTAGAGCTTTCCCTGTGATCACGGTGACCACAGCTACCTTCGCAATAAAAAAAAGATGAATAAATACTCAAACCCACAAGTTACCCGCAGCCGTCTCAGATGCTAATAAATGGCACAGTCGAGCTCCATAAAGTGACGAGGTCAACAGGCCCTTTGCTTTGTTCACACCAAAATGAATTCATGTAAATTAAAGACATGGTTGTGCATTTGAGATATTAAAATCATTGTCCATTAATGCAATTAAACACTCGTGCAAATGCTGATATTTGCTGTGTGATTTTTACTCTTGACCGCTAACTCGCCACAGTCAGACTTCTGGTTGCCTTGTTTGCATTAAAACTTCTGGTCTCTTTAACCGGCAGACTCCAGAACAGCGTCACACATCCGCTGTTCTTTTCCTGACGCTGGCGGATCGGGCTGCGTCCAAGGTTCAGGTTTCTTCTCTCCCATCACGTCGTCCCAGTCAAGGACGATAGGAAGGAGAGTAGATTAAAACCCCTCGTAGACAGGAGAAATCATCCCGCTGTGAACTGTCACGCCAATCAAATCCTCAATCATGGACCGCCTCGGCCTTTAGCGTCCAGAACGTTTACATTTCTCCACAGTTCTCTTCCGCACTGTGCTGCGGTTTTGGCGAGAAGGGAGCCGGCTCAGCGGTGAAATTTAGCTGTCATTAATCTAATTTCCTCCAACGTTTGGACAAAGCAAATGCAAATGAGACATGTCCTCATTTCATTTTTAAATAAATGATGATTTAAAAGATATTTTACCCCACTACAACCTGCGCTGCTTCAGCACCCAGAAACACAAAAGACACTTCAAATCCTGCCAGCTTGATATGAATATTTACACACTTCATGGAGCCCAATTTTCCATAATGGCTACATCTCACTTAGAAACCTTCACTGTGAGAAGGGACGTGTTATTCAAAAGAGGTTAAGTGAGTTGACCCGATCAGATTCCTGCTAAATGGAGGGTAGTCAATTTCAGGCCAGAACATCACGGCCTTCCGGCTTCCTTCCTCATCAGAAGAGTCATGTTGAAGCACAATTATATAGAACTTACACTCTGGCTGGAGTCTTCTGTGGTTGATCTTCACATTAACATGACGTGAACACAAAAGAGAAACCCAAAAAAAGATTCAAATGATTTAGAGACATCTACTTTTTAAATGTTGGGTTCAGTATGAAAATGGGCTTGTCCGTAGTGAGCGCACTTAGCCTTTAGCCGCTATCAGCGATCACCAGCTAGGCTTATGTCTGGGAAAAGGCCATGGCTGTATGTTTCTCAATAAAGAGCATGAGGATGTGTGTGTGTGTGTGTGCGTGCGTGCGTGTGTGCGTGCGCAGGCACGTGCATCACTGAGGATCAACTTACACAGACAGCTGCAGGAGGCAGAACACCCCATCGGCTTATGTATCGTGTATCAGTGGGTGATGAAAGGCGTCACCTTTAATCAGCATTTGTTTCATTAACGATTATGATTTTCATATAATATTCACTCAGTCGGCGCGCAAGCTGCGCACGGCAGGCAGGTGCTAATTTGGAACAGGCGCTCAGCCCTGACCCCTGATATTGTTCCAAGTTTGAGTGGCGTGGCGGTGACCTCCGAGGCTGCCTTCACCAGCAGCCCTTCGATTATTTATGATCAAGGTGGAGCTCTGGCTTTCAGCCTGGTCCCGACACCATGCTGCTCTCCGCTTTCCTTGGAGAAGGAAGGTATTGGTAATTTATGAAGACACGCTGCCTTTCTGTGCCGCTGCTTCATATCTGGTCCTTATTTTGGTGTGTGAGAAGAAGAGTCGTTTCTGGGGAGACATTTGCGGGAGCTCTTTGTGACCACGGTGGCGTGTGATAGTGTCATCCTACCCTCACTTGTCGCATCACCACTACGACTCTGATGCCAGAACGGGCACCTCTGTGAGGGTTTCTGGTGTGTTTAACCGGTGACGCTTTTCACATGCGGCGAGAGGCTGAACTTTTTTGGGAGGGGGTGTCGCCATTGTTGATGGAATCCTGTCACGTTGCTGCACATGGCAACCACAACAGCATCGCAACGTGACAACATTTAGCAAAATACCCACGCAGAAATGTAATGTTTCATTAGTCATTAGCAATTACCAACTTGTGCTTCCTTCTGCTCTCAACAAGCTCTGTATATCATATCGACTAAATGAGTCATAATTTCTGGGAATAAGCCATGATTTCCGAGCACCAGATGTGAAGATTCATCCACTTACTTTATGTTTGCAGCGATTAGCGTCTCTGCGGCTTCATATGCAATACTGATCAACTCAGACAAAACCTGACAGCTGGATTTAATACACGCACTATTTCATTGAAAGGGACTGTAAAGAGAGCAGAATTCATTCATGAAAGTAATCTGTTACCTTTTCCGTAGTTGAAGTGCAGTTTGATGGTCTTGCCCTGGTTTATGTGCAGGTAGGTGAACCACACGGCGGAGGTGAGCAGGACCAGCAGCAGCAGGAGCTTGAACTGCTTCCTGATCTTCTTCACGGGGAAGCGCAGCATCCTGGCTCACTCATCCTCCGGTGGATGATCAGAATGGGTGGGAAAGAGGTGATCTCTGCTGCTCTCTCGCTGCGGTGGGGGGGGGGGGGGGGGTCCTCTTCCCGGTCAGAGCGACGGCAGGTGACCGGAGAACAGGTGCGGTGGCGGTGGTCGACTACACGGAGCTGGAAGGTCGTCTCATTCCCGCGGGGGACAGCGGGGCCGTATCCTCACACCTGGATCCAAACTCCTCATCGCTCCATCTCAGAGGGAAAAGCGAGGGTTTGAAACAGATGTCCCCGCTGGGATTTCCAGGGGTCGGCAGGGAAACGGCTGCAAAAGAAAAGCCGCTAAGTTCGGCTACGAGTGTGACCGGGGGCGCAAAATAGCAGTCCGGAGATAATCTACTCAAATCCCCTGGAGCTCAAGGCTCCGTTGACACCGCGACGCTGATTATAGTAGCGGCGACTCAAGGATCATCTCCGGTCACTCAGGTTTACGCAAAGACCCGAAAAGCGAGCAAAAAGAGAGGTTTAGTTTCCAAACGCGCCGACGGAGTCTCAGAGCCGCGACTTTTCTGCGCGTCAGCCGGACGTTCTTGTTGCTAGATAAGTAGAAATAAACCCGATAGTTCACTCGTGAATTTGAAGGCAACCTCCGGGAAAGGTTAAGGTGACGATCGGCCAAATGTCACAGCCCCGAGCGCTCCAGCTATTGTTAACCGCAGCTAAAACCGGACACCGAGCGGCTCCTCTCTCATCGAAGTCCCGGTGAGAGAGGAGGGGGGGCGACCAACTGTCACCCTCACACTCGGGCTGGTTTGAAAGCCCGCCACCAGAAAATATGAAATATTAAATGTTCCATGGCGGCGGAGTGGCTCAGGTTCTCTGGATGTGCTCAGATGTGACTGTCCTGACAGACCTCCGTGCGCTCCGGCTGCTCCGTTTTCCAACAGATGACGCGCCTCATCCACATCCTCCCAAAGTGCCTGCGTTGTCCGGGTGTGCGGGTTCACGGGTGTCCTCCGAATTAAACTAGTAAGCACAAGTGATCGGGGTTACGCGGAGCTGGATTCGGTGCCTTGTGTTGTTATTCTGTCATCTTTTTTCCCGTTAAAATGCCGCACCGTCCTGCCCGCTTGTCACCGCGAACGGGGAGTAAAACAAGCCGAGCTCCACGAAGGCTGCGGCGGAGAATCCTGCGACCGGCAGTGACACGGCCAGGACATAGCATGGTTTTGTTTTGCTACAAAGAAACGAGTCGGACTATCCGTTTCCACCGCACCGTTCTGTACGCCCATCATTCGAGCATCTTATGGGCGCGGCGCAACCTAACATGGGCGAAAGAAGAGTGGCCAGTGGCTCGACCAATCAGAGAACAGCAAAGGCTTCGCGGGGGGCGGGTTAAGTCGATCGGCCCTCACCGTTGCTTGGTACCAGCGTATTCCACCATCCAATGGCTGGACATCCATCTAGAAACTTGGTAAACCCTCGCGTCCCTCATGAATCCGTGACCCCGCGTTAATTTGATCAGCAGCCAGGATCCATTTCCTTCTGGCAATGGGGCAACTTCACATTTAACCTAAACGTGCATCTGTGGGGCAACGTAACGGTGCAGCATCAGCTAAAAAGACTATTTGGAAACTTTAGTAGATTAGTTAACATGTTCAAACTGACTGCTATTTTTTATGCATTCGGCAGTCTATCTATCTATCTATCTATCTATCTATCTATCTATCTATCTATCTATCTATCTATCTATCTATCTATCTATCCTTTCTCGTTTGATAAATTTCTGATTTTCATACTGATCATTAGTTTAAATAATATGATTAAACAGCGTTACTAATATATACTTTGTGTGTGTGAGGGAGAGAGACAGGTGTAACATCACCACCGAAGGTACGGGCACGCGTCTGCCACCCAGTGGTCAATGGTAGAAGTGCAGCCCAATACATTTCCAATCCAGACAGCAGCAGAGCGTTTCACTCTTCACGTTGCAGGAAAGCGAGTCTGTTGATGGTTCCTTCTTGCTCATTTCTGACAATCACAATAAATATTGTAAATATACATCCTCTTTGTATATTCCATTTGATTTCTATTTGATCTTATTTTCCTCTGAGTGCTCTTGTTGCTGTTGTTGCACTGTAAATTTCCCCGTGTGGGACAATAAAGGATCTGAATCTGAATAGCTGTGTGAAAAAATAGAAGTTAATCGCATTCTGTATCAGCCAAATCTGTCTGTGTTACCTCACTTGAAAAGCTCGCCCTCGCTAAATGTTACAGAAAGTTAATTGGATTTTATTATTTGCATCTCTGTTCATGAAGTCAGCGGTGTTGCAACAACAATTGTCCATTCAGTGCACCTTTTCATTTTAAAAGGTTCTTCATTTTACTGAGACAAAATGCACTAAGCATCCATGTTCGGACCAGCTCTCCCTCAGCAACAATGTCATTACAAATATAACTTACGGATCAAGTGGCATCAAACCTGGTTGATAAGAATATTGACCTCAATTTAGCGTGTCCCAGCCGCAGCCTTCCATATCAGCTGGACCATAAAGCGTAATCCTCCGTCTCTGTGGATTAATAATGTAATCTTCTGAGCAAACACTGAGCAGAAATGAAATGCTTAGGTATTCATCTGGGCTCTATTGAAATGAGTACTCAGCCATTGACCCCAACCAAGCACCGTTTATGCTGAAACAAAAAAAACAGCCACATTGCAGCCAGAAAAGAAGGTGTTTCATCATTCCAACAAAGGGATTGAAATGCTTTCAAGATGTGGAATCAAACACTTCCATATGTTGTTTTCATTCACTTCCTTGGCTTTTACAGGTGTCCTTGTCAGTCCTTTGAATTCCCTGTTCCATCCCTCTCTGTGTTTGATCGTCTGACTTGTTTTCAGGCTGAATAACAACAACTCTCATATTTATTCATCATACCTGATATTCTGTCTGTGTCTTTTCAATCATCCTTATTATTGACATTACAGGGAGATGGTGTGTGGAGAGTGCAACAAAGCCGGATCCAAAGTGTAGACACGGACAGACGGGGCAGTTTGAGGGCAAAACCAAGGCTGGATGCTGGGGTTAAAGGTGGTTGGTGCGTGGGGGCAGGCAGGGCTGGACAGGAATAAAATGGGATGTCAAGCTGAAATGGAGAGAATGGGGGATCCACCAAAAGCAAACGCACAAGAGGTCAACAGTTCAAATGTATTGGGAGCCAAATGTTACCACAGTGTGGTCTACAACAATCTGGTGATGAGTGGGTGAAGAAACAGGTCTGCAAATCTGCAGGTCGTGGAGTGACCTGGCTGAGATGAGCTGCCGGTGTGAGGGGAAGCGTGAGCCGAAGGTAGATCAGCCTTACCCGCCTAAGACCACCAGGGAAAATGGAAAAACGCAGGCACAAGAAGAAAACACAAACATCGACTGCAAATCCTAACATCAGCCCCCCCATACCACCAACAGGCGCCTAAAGGCAACTGCTTAGGCTTGTTCGGTTGGGTCCTGTGAAAGTCCAGGATTACATCTGGGTCAAAAATGAAAGCACAAGGCACCCATGAATGCTCCGCAGGGTCATACCCTTCCATATCTACCGGGTATTGTAGGGCGGACACCAATCAGGCAGTGTACAGGGTAGACAGGGTCACTGTCGATGAGCCGGGGGGATTTGGCTGGAGGGCACAGGTTACTGGTGGCCACATCTTCTGGAAGAGTGAGTGTGACTGTTGCTGGGCTGACGATGTCTTTATTGGTGAATGGGCCTATGAATCGTGAGGGATTCATAGGCCCACCTGGATCCATCTGTGCACCTGCATGGAGGAAAGATCCAGCTCAGCTGCTGGTAGTCCAGAGACACATCAAATGTCGATAGGCCTGTAGCAGAACAGGTAAGGGAATCATGAGCATACTTTCCTCAGGGAAAGTGGGAGTTCCAGGTGATTGGTGGTCACAAAGCGTAGAATCGAACATGGTTGACCCGCTCACACTGTGCATTGGATTGGGGATGAGGAGGAGGAGAGGCCTGGAAATACCCCTTCCAGACCCAAGAGAGGAGCCGGGCTCAGCAATTGTAAGGGCAGTGGGTTGCTTGGGCCAGGCTATGAAATGTGTGGTTTTAGAGGGTGTATCGGATGTGGGAGGCAAGTGAGCAGCACCACCACACAACTCCCTGGGACAAAGGAGATGCCTTCAAGGAGTGTTGGTGGGACAGTACATCTGGCTTAGTGTTTCTAGAGCCTGGGCAGGGTTACAAATGCCTGTCTGGACCAAAACACTGGAATAAAATTGCCCCAACCCCGATATCAGGTGGGTTGCGAACTGCTCGTTGGTCTTAAGCTGGTTGTTGCGACCATTGATAAACACTCCTCGTGGAGCCAGCCTGCATCTGGGGCCAGAGGGCTAAAACTCCACAGAATAATCCACCACAGACGGGGACCATTGTCATAGTTGCAGTAAGCTGCTGGAAGCAGTGCTGGCATAACTAAAAAATTAAACAGATTTAAAACGTTCTTCTAAGTCTTTAAAGGAGAGGGAACTCAGTGAGTGATTGGAGCTGATTGCCTGAGCCCATGCTGAGGCCCCGGAGAAGTCCGATCACATAAGTAATTTTAGCAGCATTATGAGCAAAAATGAGTTCTTTGTTGAAAAATGACATCACACATCAGTTCTCCTGCTCACTGTTAAAAATTGGGATCTCGGATTCGAACATTGTTACTCACTGACCAGCTGGGAATTGTAGTGGGAAGCGCCCGATTACTCTCAATCAGTGCTCTGATTCTTTGCTCATGCTGGCTAAGGAGCGAGCCCTGACTGGGCAGGGCGCAGCTCGCAAAGCCTGCTGGGTCCGTGTGGACCTGTTATGTGGAGAATGCCACCACACGTGGGGCAGTTTAAGGAGATTATTGACAAGAGGTTTTGTCTTGTGTCTTGTGATTCTCTTTATTTTGAAAAGTAAATCTCTTTATTTCCGGTCACTTGGCCCTCCTTCACCTCTCTCCCCTGATTCCTGACTGTTTCCCCTTCCTCTATTACTTTCATGTGTGTAAATGATATGATATTATATTATATTACATTATATATTATAGACTACATCTTCCCTTATCTTGAGCCACAGTGTTTCGTCCTGTTTATCCCATACTTTGTTGAAATTCTTGTCATTTCTAGACATAAGACTTTTCAAGGGTGAAGCAAGTTAGAATGTTTTCTCTTTTTCTTCCTTTGAAGTGAATTTGATTGAGTTTAGTATTTTTTTTTCTGCCATCGGTAGTAATATTTATTGTATTTACTTTTTTTTCTTCAAGGAACTCCGAGATTCTGTTAAATGAATTTTCTGATAAGCTTTCTCTGTGTCTGAGTCCAATTCTGATTCCTGGCCTGACAAAAGGAAAAGCTCGGGCACAAAGAGAAAACAAAACTACTGACGACAAAAGCTAACAGATGGAGATCGGATTTCACACAGAAAGTGCACTTTTGGAAAGGAAAATGTTTGGGTGGGGTTACAAACTGGGAAAGAAAATAGCTCAAGGCAACTTAAAGGTTTTAGCCATATAGCAACCATTTCCCACCAGTCCAGTCATGCTAGTGGAGGGGGTGATACTGCTTCACTACCTGAACAAGTCCTAAAAGAAGCTGATGCAATGTGAGCAAAGGGTAATAAAGCTGAAGCCCCGGTCATATATACAGGGTGGAGCGGACGCTGTGGCCGGTGTCAGCTCTTGGCGTGCACGTTATAAAACCACTGAGCTCAGCGCGGAAGAGGTCATCGCAGGGGATTTGTATGCAGGGTGCGTCGGGGGAGTGACGGTATCCGCATGCTGAGCAGATGCGATGCAGACGAGCAAGTGATGGGAATTTGCCCTCTTTCTCGTGGCTGCAAAGACTTCATTCAGTGATGTAACTGTCACAAAAGAGCATCTTTAATAGCCATCTTTTAATATTAATCTAGAATCTGCATGTCTCACTTCCTCCGGGCCTTTTCTACCAAATTTCTGAATCCAATTTAGAAGCTAAACCTATGAAGTGACTCTTCCAGGCTGTTCTGATCCAGGCTGATGCCCACAGAGGCTGATGAGCCACGAACCAGGGAAATTAGGTGGAACCCAATGAAGATTCTCTGGCTCTCCTTTTCCTCTTCAGACTGTGTGTTTGATCACATGGAGAGATTCATGGAACGGGCACGGGGAGAGAAGGAGCAGTTTAACCATACAAACGTCACATCCACGTTTTTGATGCACTTGGGGGTAAAAAAAGGTTACAGACGAACCAATCACTGTTTGCATTGCATTTTGATTGCATTTTAGAAAAGGGATCTAGATTCAAATATCAGTCCAAATACATCCAGTAAATACATGCTAAAGTTTCTAATGTTATAGGTGAGTACTTCAGTAGAATTGATGCTAATTATAAACAAACAAGTTATTAAATTACTGCATAATGTCCAGGTAATAATATTTTAGTGTTTTCTTTGACATATGTGATAGGGATAACTTCGAGGTTTTGGTATACTTTACATTCAAGTTAAAATATTAATTAAACTGTTAAAGTCCAAATCCAAATGTATGAACACAAGAGACACAAGAGATCTACGAGACATAGATATTCAGATCATATCGGACATCTAGAGTGATCCCATTATTTAAGTGATCATGTAAACCGGATAATGTGATAGTATAATCAGATAACAGCAGTTATCTGATTATGGGAAATAATATCTCCTATTGATCCATGTCTTCCTGCAAGGATACCATTAATCTGATTTCTTTCCCTCGTTTACAATTGTTCGTGTGCAAAGAGGATAAAATGAGGAGGGACGTCGTCACAATGTGAGCAGAAGACACAAGAAAACAAAATGGAATAAAACATGTTCACATCCTTTTTTATTCCTGGTTATCCTATTTCTGAAGATACATGTAAGAAGACCTCATTAGATCCAATAATCTGATTCCTCCCAGTTTTTGTATTGTTTATGGTCACGTAAATGGGCCCAGTGATGCTGTCAGACATGAAAACAATACAAAGCTACAATTATGTCAAGCTGGAATAGAGGGTTTGAACACCTAAGCAAGGGGAAGCATCATCTCTGCTGTACAGCGACTCCAACGCTGGCTCATTGAGTGTGTTCTGTGTGTAGAGAGGAATCTGGGTCATTACTCCATCATTAGTATGCCAGCCAGGTGTAGCTCAGAGGATTAGAGTGAAGTCATGCCAATGGGGCTCTCTGCATCCCTCATCTCTCCATAAAAACTAAATGCTCCCCACAGTCACCTTAATGATCACATTTATGACAAGAACGCAGGCTTTAACAAAAGACTGATGTATAATTTAGTTTTAAGCCCATTAAACATGGAAGATTTCTTGTTCCAGTGTAGACATTCAAAGCTTCCTTAGTCAACAGGCTGCTTTTCATTTTGCTAATACATTATGATATATGTGGGTTTTTTTTGCTGCTTTAGGACCCTTTTAATGGATTCCTTGTGCATCAGAGTTGTTCTGTTGATGCTCTTGATGGCCACAGGCAAACTCAACAGGTGGTTCAAGCCTGGAGCATCCTGAAGGGCACAGGAGAGGCGCACACACAAGGTCACCGACCGCCCTCCGATTTAAATGCTGCGGCGGCAAACTGTTGAATGTTTTATGATGCAGCAAGACTTCTGAAACTGCTGTGGGACATGAATCAAAAGCGGCTGGATGTTCGCCAGCTTCTGCCTCCTCGCTGATGAATGTCGCTGTTCTGAAATACGACGGTGGAAAGAGTGGACCCGTGGAAGTTGTAAGAATGAAATATCGCTCTGGTTCAGGACTTCCTGCTATTGCAAATGGGGGAGCAGGATCCAGGACACAGCTGGAGCCAAAGCTGAGCGCCGCAGCCTCGATTCGTCGGGCAGAAAGGAGCCGAGCATGTGCGGAGCAGGAGCTTCGTCACAGTAGTGAAGAGTTTGAACCTGAAACTTGGGGTGCAGAATAAATCTGATAGAATGTGAAGGCTCGCGCTCTTTCTCCTCCTTATTTCTGCATAAACTAGAGCAGTGGATGGAGCGGTGCTTTGTGTTTGCCTGATTTAAGGAGAGGAAGATGAAGGAGAGTGAACCCAAAAACAAAAATAGGGAGGAAATGATGTAGCCGTGTTGCAGCCCTACAACCTCTCCAGGGCTGTGTAGTTTCGAGCCACTTGCCTTTCATTTATCATGTCGAGTTTCCCAACGGGGAAGCTTACAACAACTTCCTTTATAGATATTGAAGCTCACATGGCTAATTATGTTTGCAACTCCAACACCATTGGTGTTCCTGCAGGAAGCAAAGAGACTAATTAGGAAGATAATTGTTTCTTTGGCTTGCAAGAGCACATTAAAATGCCAGTTGTTGGAGGGAAATGAGGAAACTGCCACCTGAACACATGCACACTGAGCTTTGCATGGGTGGCAGACTGAAGCATGGGTTTCACACACGCCCGAAGATACTTGCGGTGGCACCAGGAGGCAATCAGATTTCGGGGTGCATGAAGAAGAGCGCAGTTCATCAGTGGTGCAAACGGGAAGTGTTATCTGACGCAGCAGGTGTGTGGATTACCTTTTTAATTGGGTCTGTGTATGAGCACCATTGTAGTCAGGAGGTGAGCAGAGTTTCAATCACTTTCGCTGTGTGTTCCTCGCAGCAGACGCCTGATTTCCACAGAGACGGGCTGTGTTCGACACATCAAAACACTCGGCTCATCTGTGAGGAGGTGCGCCCACATGGTCGCCTGTTCTTCTGCTGAGGATGCTGCAGGATATTTAGAGGAGCGGCGTGCGCGACATGACACTCCTCCCCAAATCGTAACATTAGGCCTGAAAGCTGTCTTGTGCACCGACCAGTTCATTCTGGAGCGAATGGAGCCCGTCGTTTTACTGGATATGTGTGTCTGTCACAAGCAGGTGAAACGCTGACGTCACCGTCGCCATGGCAGCACAACTCCTCCCAGCCACTGTGGGGGGGGGGCAGATAGGAACAGATGGAACAGCAGATGGGACAGATGTCAGAGATGCAGATACCCTCCTTTCCCTCTGCTTCTGGCTCTTCTACCTCCACGGGTCTCAGTGGGCTTGTCGAGGAGCGTGGAAGGTATAGTTTTACCACCGAGATGATTATCGGCATCCGTCATGCTCAAAGCAGCCCTTTAACTGTGGCGCACGGCCTGATGGTCCAGCTGTCAAAGCATCCTTGAACCTGATGAACACGACAACCTTTTCGCCTTCATCCCACGATCACCTGAACAAATCTGAACAGAAGCTACACTGAAGCTAATCATTTTCACTATCCAGCACCAGGCGCTCTGATTAAAGTAAGATTTGCTCAAAATGTCACATTTCCATCTTAAAGCTGCCCAGACAGCGTCCCTCTCTATGGGCTCGACCCTCCCGCTTTGGTCCTCCCTGCTTCCCGAAAGTGCTCACACCTCCAGCCAGGTACTCTGTTAATTCCAGAGGGGGAGTCTGTCCCAGATTCTGTTCCCCATCACTGCCCAAGAGAGTGAGGGGATGCACTCCTCTCATACCACGGTGCCTCAGAGTCACCGCAGATGCCCTCCATATTGCCTAGTAAACAACTGTGAGCCCCTGAGACAAGAGAACCACGCTAGCCTGATTTTAGGTCCTCCTGACCAGTTAGCACCCCCCCCCCTCCCCCACTGACAGAGTTCCAGTCTGCTTCCATGTGTACATTTTAGAGAACTTCTGTCTCCCTGGGTCACAGCATGTTAAATCCTCCATGAGGGCTCGGGTTATGCTGTATATGGCATCGTGCTTACCCCGAAAACAGTTTTATTTATTTAGCTCGTTAAAGATGCAGTAGGAAGAACATTGAGGATGCTTCTTGGAGATTGAGAAGGGCAAGAACATCATACGTGAAGCCAAAGTGATGAATGATTTTCCAGTCTCTTTCGTTTCCCCACTTTTATCTTTTGTTTTTCTGTCACTGTGCTGCAGGAGAGCAAGTCTCTATTAGGCAAGTGTTGCAGAAACAGTATCCTCCAACTTTGAGTTGACCTTCAGTGACCTTGATTTGGAATTGGCCACGTACAGTAAATAACTGAGCACAAAAGTGCCAATAAAGAAACTGTGGTGATCACGTGACCACAGTACCCTACCACAAAGAGCAGCTCATCTGAGGAGGAAAGTGGGGGACTTTAGCACCATGGCGCTGTCAACTCCACCACAACCACATGCATCATGTGGGAAACAAGCTGGAAAGGGGGGAAAAAACACTCTGATCCTTTTATCTATAACCACTCTGGAGTGGATTTAGCGCTTTTTTCTGTGCCGGCCAGGGAGCTTAAGTGAAGCTCAAACAGCTATTATAAAGCAATTAACTTGTGGGTGCTGACATATGCATCGCCCCTTGCCATCTGTTTCTTATATCGAGGGCTGACTGTCAAGTTGGCGATGCTCACTAAGTGAGTTTGCATATGGTGCTACTGCCCTCTTTTGTTGGACCTCAGTACTGCAGCAAGGGGCAAACCAATCCACACTGTTCCAACACCGGGTCCATTTCCTGACCCTAGAGGATGCTGATGTTAGGACCATCCCCTCCTGCTATCGTGGAGCAGCCGTCTCCTCCATCTCACTGCTGTGGAAAGTGACACTGCCTCTCGAGCGTTAGCTTCGTTCACTCGGAGCCTCAGGTGAACACGTTCCTGTCTCCTTTCCTCGATCCAGCTTTGGACTTCAAAAGGATGCTGCGAAAAAGCGGTGGGTGTCTGTTGTCTAGAGCAGACTGTGACATTTCCTAAAGCCGCTGAGGTGTGATTGAGCTCGCTTTGATCCCACTTGGATGGTGTTGCTGGCACGAATCCAGAAATATCTATAGGAGGAGCTCAGAGCAGACCCAGGGTGCCGCTCTGCTGTCACAGCTGAGCTGGTGCTTACAGTAGTGAACGTGCATGCACGCCTCCAACGATTTATTTTTACTTCATTCAAGCAAGTTTGGCACTCACACAATATTATAATGGAAGCAAACTATGGAGTTTGTGGTGGTATTAGGATTATTTCATCGTCCCTTGTCGGCAGGATCATCTGAATCATCTGAAACTGGGAAATTACAGCGAGGAAATTTGAGAACAGGAAATTAGAGATCATCCTTTAATCACTTAAAGCCAGTGGCTTCTGTAAGGGTTACTGAAAGGATTTGATCAGAACCATAGCAACTCACTGGCACGAGGAGTACTTTGGTGGACAACGTTGGACAAATGAAACCTGCGCGATGTCCTGACCATGAGAGAGGGCGGACAGCTCCAGAGAGAGAGAGGGAAGAATGGGGCTAAACACACAGGGGGCACTCACATAGATGCACAATTACAGCTAAACCATTATAAAGGTACTTTATCTTTAATTGAATGAAAACACAAACAACAATTTTTACTTGACAAACACGAGTTTCTGTTTTTTGCTTAAGCTCACAAACAGACGGTTCGTAATTAAAAGAAACTTGATGAGTTTACAACAGAAACACAGTTGTCTGACTATGAGAGGGTAAAGATCCAGAGCTGACAGGAAGGAACAGAAGAGGATTTGGGCTGAGCGCCGCTTCAAAGGCTAAAGAGTCATCGTCAAGAAGCTGAAGGAGACGAAGGAGAAGGAGGTGGTGGAACCCTACAAAGAGGTTATTTACATACCTGCAGACACAAACCAGTTTTCACTGGAACAGAATATTCAGAAAGGCAACATAAGAACAGGAACGACCTCTGACCCCGTTGACTGAAATGTCCATGTCCAGGTTAACAAACCACAACAGTTACAAGATGTCTTCTCCTCTTTCTGGCCTCGTTCCCGTCCTCCTCAACCATCAGCAGGTTTTCTTGCTCCCATCTGGAGACAATCTTGAGTGTAACAAATCTATCTATCTATCTCTCTATCTATCTATCTATCTATCTCTCTATCTATCTATCTATCTATCTCTCTATCTATCTATCTATCTATCTATCTATCTATCTATCTATCTATCTATCTATCTATCTATCTATCTATCTATCTATCTATCTATCTATCTATCTATCTATCTATCTTCATAAAATGTAACTGCAGACGTTTGGTCAAATGGCTGACTTATTTCATGGTTTGTTTTAGGCCTCCTCTCCTCTCCTCTCCTCTCCTCTCCTCTCCTCTCCTCTCCTCTCCTCTCCTCTCCTCTCCTCTCCTCTCCTCTCCTCTCCTCTCCCCTCCCCTCCCCTCCTTTCCCCTCTCCTCTCCTCTCCTCTCCTCTCCTCTCCTCTCCTCTCCTCTCCCCTCCCCTCCCCTCCCCCGCCCTCCCCTCCTCTCCTCTCCTCTCCTCTCCTCTCCTCTCCTCTCCTCTCCCCTCCCCTCCCCTCCTCTCCTCTCCTCTCCTCTCCTCTCCTCTCCTCTCCTCTCCTCTCCTCTCCTCTCCTCTCCTCTCCTCCCCTCTCCTCTCCTCTCCTCTCCTCTCCTCTCCTCTCCTCTCCTCTCCTCTCCTCTCCTCTCCTCTCCTCCTGGAACTCCTCAATAATTATAAGGCCACAAAAGATGCTGTTGGCCATGTAGATCAAGGATGTAAATGCAAATGTTTATAAGGATGTATTGTGACATTTTCCCTCCAAATGCTCCTCTCTATTTTCGACTTAGCATTTTTAATGGAACAAGCCTCTGAAGTTTCTCCTCCCCTGAGATTTGAGGCATTAATTCCCCTCACAGCTATGAAGACCAAAAACAAAAACATTATCTTCCCGCTATCATCAAAACGAAGACGTATGGGCTGTATGGTAAATCCTGCCTTCCAGTGCTGAGTTGAAAGTAATCCGAGCAAATCCCTCCTCCGAACAAGCTCATTTACGACAACAAGAAGCTTGTGAGGCAGAGTAAATATCTTCAGAAGGACTTGTGGCTGTCCAAACACATCTGCTAATTACAGTTACGCAACATCTTTAAATATGATTCAGTAATTAAGGTCTTCTGTTGGGTATGTTCTCTCTGTGAACCTGTCTTCCCACTCCAGTTTCATGTTCTGCCCTTGTGTAAATACCCCAAAATGGATGTCAATTGTAGAAAAAACTTCCATTTAAAGGCAACCTCATCCCCACAACATTAACGAGGCACTTTCATGAGTGTTTCCTTTCCAGATAGGAATTATTGTCGATGTGTGAGTATGAATTCAAAGTGTAATCTCAGTTCCAGTTACGGTCCAGCAGCCAACAAGAGAGCCTTTACTTTGATTTTGGCAGAGCACAGTGTGCATCCAGGTAATCCCTGCCTGTACAACGCAAGATGGGGGGAGACCGTGGACTGGTGATGGAGAACCAACCCTCTGAGGGGTGACAATTTAGCAGTGTATGTGCAGACAAGCAGAGGTGTTGGAATCCATAAATCTATGTTTTTTGCCACCATTCCAATTTACATTTGTTATATTTAATGTGTCGTTACACTAACAATAATCTGACCTGAAGCTCTTCACTTTGGCTTTCTGTAATTCGCAAAAGTAGCCGCCAGGGGTCAGAGCTGCACCCTTATGGTGCAGCCTGTTTGCTGAAGAAAGAAATGTTTTATTTCTTTCCCTTTTGTATGTCTAAAATGATAGTAATCAATAGTCAGTTCGCTGTGATAGAGATATTTGTTTGTGAATGTAGATTTTTTAAAATCCTTTTTAAAAAAAGCTGAACATCGCATCACCCATTGCTTTTTTGAATAAAAAACCCCCCATTGCCAGTTTTGAAAATACCCCCAAATCCTCTATCTATTTGATCGTTTAGGTAGATATCTCTTCTATGTGGTACATTTCCTATTAAATGATATAACGTATTTAAATTAATATGTCTGATGCCACTACACATTATAGAGACACATTTTGACACCAACAGAAGTTTAATTTCAGCTTCAGTGTTAAACTCTTTGGCTGTTGCTGTGTGTGGTCTGGTCAGGTCACGTCTCCGCTTCATCCTGACGTCACTATATTGGCCCACATTTCATTTGTTTCTATGGTCCCAGCAGGAGGGAACTGGCTGTGACGGATTAATCAAGTGCCAGTGGGCAGTGAAAGAACCGGATGAACAGCATTTGCATTTTGGATCTCCTCATTTACTTATTTTCACTGTTTTTTTCAGTTATACAAGTCACTTGGGGGGGAAATTTCAAAACAAGGAAAGTTCTGGGGTTGTGCGCTGTTATTGGAGGGTCATTACATGTGGGACACTGATGGGCCAAATATTCTGTTAGAAAACTCAACAGTAACAGACTTGTCTGATAAGTCAAGTTGAGGCTCATGTTCAAACCACAGCCACATTTACATTGTAACTGTACAAATACTTGCTCAGCGTGAGCTGTTGTTTAACAAAGACATTGTTCAAACTGCACTGTTTGGACTTTTCCAATTAAATGAAAGAAGAATTTCAACTTCAACTTCCAACTGAAGTGACTAAGATCTTTTTAAAGAAATGACACGTTGTAAGACTCTTTATTTGCATTGAAGGCATATTTCCCCACTCTGCCAGACCATAACGCGTAGCAGACAGCAGAACAGAACTCTCTTTCGTCCTCCGGTCACGTCTGTGCTGATGGCAGTTTAGCCGCTGCGGGCCAACAGCGTCTGGAGACTCAGAAAACGTGGCCCTCTTGTAAACATCAGCTGACACGAGATGCCTTTTGAAGCAGGTTGAAAGGGGAAAAAAAACAAAAGACCAGAGGATGTTGTTGAAATTGCATTGTGTTTGCATTTATTTCTCCAATACATATTCACATTCAGAGCAGTTTCACTACAACAAGGAAACTAGTTCATCTCTACAGTCATGAAACGAATCACTAAGTGGAAAATCAAGGACAAAGGTAAAGTGTGTCACCGCGTGTCGCAGAGTAAAATAATAAAATGTTTGTTCATGTGACGTGACACTGTGTCTTTTCAATGTAAACGAAGGAATCATACCAAACTAACCCACCGTCACAAGCAAAAGTCAACGATCGGGGACACTTTTCAACAAAATAGCACATTAAAGTGATTTATTATACATTTACACTTCTCTTTTTTGATTCAGTCATTTTCAAAGGTCAAAAAAATGGCAGCATACACTTAAAAAGGAGAAAAATAACCATGAAGATTGACTGGCCTGTCTGGAAGCATAGAAAAATGGCAGCACATAACAGATTCATAATGATATCGCAGAGAAAAGATTCAGCATTACTATTTCATACGCTCATCGAGAGTCACGCAGATGTCGGGCAACAGCCAGTCGCGTTGGTACGGTAACGAGACGCCACAGGTGCTTTGCAGGTCTCCGGTTTGAACACTGCTGTGCGGTAATTGCCAAAGAGCAAACGGCATTAATGACAATTCTGATTCAAACGGGAGGAAATCTTTAAAAAGAGACTCTGAAGATGGAGGTTCATTCACAGGAGAGAGTGAAAACACACAGGCCCTCACAGGTCCAGGTCATTTTCCACAGGATCCGCCATGCCGGTCCTCTCTGGCCCCTTACACAAAGGACAGAGGCGAGCTGTTGACAGGTGGAGGTGAAGCGGGCCTGGCCCGGCTGCTGGTCTGCAGACGCTGGCAGCTAAATGTGAAGGCTGATCTCCTGCCTGTCACCTTCCACATCCTCACCTGCCACAGTAGCGCTCAACAATAACCTTCCTTCTGTGCGGGGGGACATTTTGTGCGCTTGATACACGAGCTTGTTATTTTGGTTTTTTTTTGACAAGTTCTTAATGAAACGGGTCAGTTATGGGTGTTCAAGTCACAGAGACTTTAAATATTTCAAAAGTGCTCCTCAAGAACTGGTAGCTCACCAAAATGTAGGCGGCCAACTAGAATAATCTAAGAAGTATCTTCTGGCTTGGCGCCATCAACAACAAACAACAATAGTCAGGAGGCTTTGAGAGGCCAGAAAAAAGCAGAGCTTATATAAGTTTCCCACATAGCAACCGTGCGAAGGATGGCCTCTCCGGACCTCCTTGTTCCCACCTCATCCTCCAGAATCAGTCCTGATATCCAGCAGCATTTTGCTAAAACCTCGAACACTGGGGACGCACAGCAGGCGAGTGCACGTCTCTCAGCCTCCTCAGCAGACGTCCGCCAGCACGAATTTATAATCATTGCTAAAATACAATCTGCCAGCAAGGTGGACAGGTGAGGAGGGGAAGACAG